>NC_035448.2:202137543-203337543 GCF_002127325.2 Helianthus annuus | reverse complement strand
TGAGTGAATCAACGAAACATGAAGAGATAATAGAATAAAGTTCACTTTCAATATAAAAAACTAGTTATTAAAGTCATTAATACATACCCAATTGAAAAGTTAACCAATGCTTCAAATAAAAAGTAATACATAAAAAACTTATATTCACCTAGTGATGTACGAGATTAGCCAAGCATGGCCTTTGTTTGACAAAAACTCTTACGATCAATCTTGGATCCCGAGACTACTACACACACTCTAAAGATGGATGATGGAGGAATGTGGTGGATGATGGTGGTATTTTGGTGGTGGAGTGGTGGCAGGGGTGAGAGAAGTGGTTTGCCAAGGGATGGATTGTAATTGAACCATACACCTATATTTATAGCTGGAAATAGACTCTTCACACGACCCTGTGCCCAGAGGGCACGACCCCGTGTCTCTTTCTTCTCTGTCTTCATCTAACGAGTTGTTTCAGTCCGTATGCTCACACGGCCCCGTGTGTCAACGGCACGGCCCGTGGTCTTGTACTTGTTGTACTATTGAAGATTTTGCATATCTGGGAGTTGACCACGACCCATGTTCATGGGGACACGACCCTGTGTCTCTTGTCTGCTTCTGTTTGTCTATTTCCTCATGGAATCTGGATGGAGCACGACCCCATGCCTTGGTGGCATGGCCCCGTGCTTGTCTTCGGATTTGTTGTTTTGGTCTTGGGGTGAAGCTCCAAGGGTCGGTATGAAGTGTCAACTTCTCTTCTCTTGTATTTATGTTGGTTTTTGCTGTTAGTTTGTTCCTTTTATACATTTAAGCTCTTTTAATCCTGAAAATCAAAAGTATAAAAAGAAACACACTTTTTCCAACATTAGTACATAAAAAGGTTGATTTTATACCTTATTTGATATAATTTATAGAGTTAAATGCCATTTTAGTCCCTGTGGTTCGGGCCATTTTGCCAGTTTAGTCCGAAGGTTTCATTTTTCGCCTGTGGGTCCAAAAAGGTTTCATCGTTGCCATTTTAGTCCACTGGGTTAACTTCATCCATTTTTTATGTTAACGAGAAGGGCAATTCGATCATTTTATATGTAATTCTATGAACTACAAGGGCAATTTGCCATATAAAATGACTGAATTGCCTTTCTCGTTAACATAACTAATGGATGAAGTTAAACCGGTGGACTAAAATGGCAACGATGAAACATTTTTGGACCCATAGACAAAAAATGAATCCTTTAGACTAAACTGACAAAATGACCCAACCCACACGGACTAAAATGGCATTTAACTCTAATTTATATGTTGCATTTGATGCATATCAATTTATTAAAGTTACTTTTCAAACTTTATTTAAGGTGCACATGATCGTTTGATGGGTGATTATATTGTTGAAAACTATGTGTACACTATTGAATAATTTAGGCGACGGTTCGAATGAGTCGTCGATTATTCGTACGTATTGCCAATGATTTGGCTAATTATGATGAGTTTTTCACATTCCGCTACGATGCTAGGGGAAAGGGGTTTTACTACGTTTCAAAATGCACTTTTACACTTCGTCAGCTAGAATGAGTCGGGAGTGTTTGTATGAATTTTCCAAAGGTATCGTGAACCTATATAGCATGGTGTATTTGCGTAGACCAACGAAGAAGGACATCAAAAAGCTTTATGCATTACATGAAGAGAGACATGGATTTCCTGGCATGCTAGGAAGTATTGATTGTAGGCATTGGCCATGGCGTAATTGCCCTTATGCATGGTGAGGTCAATTTATGTGTAGTGATAGAGGGCACCTACCAATAATGCTAGAAGCCATTTGCTCATAAGATTTATTAGTTTGGCATGATTTTTATGGAGTTGCAGGTTTAAAAAACGATTTAAACGTTTTTCTTTCATGCTTAATGGGGTGTCATACAGGCACGGGTATTACCTAGCCGACAGTATATCCCCAAGCTATACGGCTATTGTTAAAACTATACAAGATCCCACTGATAAACAAAGAAAAAAACTTGCGAAGTGCTAAGAAGCGGCAAGAAAAGATGTCAAACGGTTGTTTGGTGTGATAAAGTCACGATGGGGGATATACAACAACCGGCTCATGCAGGGGAACCAAAAATATTGAGATACATTATGTATGCTTGTACAATACTACATAACATGATTATTGAAGACGGAGGTTGAGCAATATGTGAATACCATCCGAATGACATTGATGAGAATGTTAAGTCGGTTGATGAGGCGCAACGAGAATCAAATACGTGGGCGTTACGCAATGAGTATGTGCATAGAAACTTATGTGCGAATTTAGTCGACCTTATCAGGAATAACTTCCATGCTGATCCCGTTGATGACGAGTAGTGATGTTCTTAGTTTTAGACAAAATTTATTTTATGATTTTAGTATGTAATTTTAGATTAAAATTTATGTTTATTTTTTTTATTCGTAACTTTCTAGAATTTTTATGTAATTTTAATTTTCTTAAAAATATTAAAATTCATTATAGATAGAATAGATTAGACGAATAAAAAATGTTATTTATAAAAAATACATTAAGTAAAAAATATAAAAAATGGAAGGGGGAAGAAGGGGAATTCACACCCATGTATGGGGGGAATAATAAAGTGGAATGGGAGGGTGATGTGGTGCTGATGTGTACTTAAGAGAAGAAGAGGGAAGGCATTACCACACCCTATAGAACATAACCTTATATCTCCGACTTCACTTTGAAGTTCACAAGCGAGTATAGAGCATAGGGTATTAATAGACAATTCTTGAAGTTTAAATTCTGAAAAGACAACCACCAAAAAATGGAAACATAATCATATAAACGGGGAACGTGTGTATCTATATAACTATATAAAGCAAGTCTAACTTACAAGATGGTAATTTTGCCACACGTATCCATTTTAAAGAAACATGTACAAGGTGTCTAAAGCCATTTGAGAGTGGGTAGAATTGCAAGTTGTACAAAGTTTTAAGACGCTACATGGTTAACCTTGGGATTTCACATGGAATTTTAGAAGAACCCAAATATAACAGTCTGTAAATGAATCATGGTGCCGATTCGTGTTCAGTTTTACTAGATTAATCAACGGGTACAGAGTCATCAAGAACATGAAACAAGTACGTAATTGAGAGTGATAATGGTGGAAACAAGATGGAGTTCGTTGTAATCTAAAAGCATGCTATCATCACCATGTTGGTCTCCAGTTCCTACAGGAAACACATCCAAGGTACTGTAAAATTCGTAAATTTAGGGCTTGTAATTTGTGAAATTTAAAATAGGTTTTTTTTACCTTATTCGGTCTTCAGTATTGTTATATTGGCTTAGAAACCTAAGATTTTGTTCATATATCGACTATTGTGTACATGTTAGGTATACTAATCTGATCGTTATTTGATTTCATTATAATTTAAGTTGAATAGAACATATATTATATTAGGATTTGGATTAAAATATTTGCTACTCCATTCCAAAATTGATTATTAGATTTCTAAGGGAGTTACTGAAGTTTGCTGGAATTTTTCAGATTCATAGTCAAGTGCGGTTTTGGATTTGAACGGTAGTGATTGTTATGCGTAAACTTGTATATTTTCATTTGAAAGAGGAGTTATATGTGAAATTGTGAAGGATCAGGTTGTCTCATCTTTTGTGAAGGACCAGTTGTTATTAAGTTCCAATGTTGGGATTTTTTTAACAAGAGGGTATTAGGGTTTATTTGAGATTTTAATCATCTGAATCATTTTATATGTTCTATTTTATTGGGTTAAAATTGGTGAAGTTTAGGAGGATGGGTGATCTAAAGTGGGTTAAATTGTTTTATGAGGATTGATGTTTTTATTATTGAATTTGATGATTGTTGTTGTGTTGGTGTTTTAGGTGAATTGGAGAAGTGTTTAGGGAGTTGTTAAGTCGAACGAGCAACAGCGGTCTAAGGAAGCGTTAGTGGAATGGCCTTTGTTTGAGCTGGTGGAGAATGGGATTACGTCGATTTCACCGTCGTATTGGGATACTGATGACAATATAGGTTGGTATTAATTTTTTTAGTTTTGTTTACATCGAATCTATAGCTTAGGTAGAGTTTACACAAGTATAGGAAATTATGAATCTTTTTGGAGTTAATATCCGTTGGTGTGTTGGGGAATTTGAGTTTCACATTTCATGCTATGTATGCTTCGTTGGGAAAACGTGCAACTTTAGACGCGCTCTTACTCACCCACATTTTGTCTTATATTAATGTGTCTGAAAGATATATGTATTTATGTCATTCGTTGCATGCAGCAAGCTGTTATTTGATATCGACTTATGTTCGTGTTCGTTATAGATAGCCTATTATTGTTGAGTTGTACACTTTTTCATGGTGGAAGAAGAGGGTAACAAAGAGAGAGAGAGAGATTCAAGAAAGTAACACCAGCCCAGCAAAAGAGTTATTCTACTTTTTTGCGGTCATGTTTGAGATCCACAGGGCTAATTAAAGACACTCAAATCCATGAACCACAAACATCACGCTCATCATCATGGGTTAGACCACTTGGTCATGATTATGATGACATGGTTGTTGAAACTGAGTTGTTAAGGCTGCACAACCTCTGTGGTCCTGGCTCACCAAGTCTCCATTCACAATCAAAGAAAATGATGCAGGATTCAACAGCATTAGGGCATCACCACCTCCACAATTCAAATTCTTGAAGGATGTTGAAGATAAACATGAAAAAAGGAAACCAATAAAATAAGATTTGGAGTTGCTAATTATGTTTAAAGAAGTGATGAAAATGGATCTTTTATCACACTAATTGTGTCCAACTAAAGAACCAAAAATTAATCATCACAACATCTCATCTCATCACAGTACCCTTCAAGCTCTCACATGTATATCCAGACCACAATTTCATAATAATCCTAATTTACCTTTGAGCTTTATCTGTGCAATAAGTTGGGTTCTTAATTTTTGTACAAAGGATACCACAATAATGAAGCAAAGTCTACAAAGATGGTATGGCTAATTCTGATGATTTCCTTCTATGAAAGTCAAGTAATTCTGATTATTGTCCGGACTGAGGAGGAAAAAGCTTTGAAAAAGCTAAGATGGACTTTGGTGTCTCATACATGACCAGTGCCTAACTTCAGCAAGCCTTTCTTACCACAAAAGTATGAATGATGTAGTTTTTTTGCTCTTGTAATATAAAAAATAATTTACTTCGCATATAACTTGATTTTCAATAAAAGTTATAACAAATAATGAAAAAAGAGAAGAAAACAGAACTGTGCATTTGTATTTTTTTTTTTTTTTAAGAAAACTAAAGGCTATGTTAAATGAAAATTGAAAAAAAGAGGGACCACTTTTGTGATTTTCAAACTATAAAGACGTTGTCTTGAAAACATATTATTTTCTAATTTTATGATCTTAAACTTTTGGATTGTTTACATGAATAGGTCATCACAAGGAGTCACAAGACCAAATCATCAAGACAGAAGATCACTGAAAAATAGAGAGTGGTGACGACGGAGAGAGGATTGGTTGACTGAACATCGGTGACAACACCAGACATACTACCGGCGATATTTGATTGCAGATGATCCTTGGTAAACTAATAATATTTTGATTGAATTATGAATTTGATTGAAACAGTATGTTAAAATGAGTTTACATTTGTTTGTTTTAAAGAAACTGCGAAATCCTAGACTATCTTTCCATGTTTGTGAACTTACAGGTTCTACGGCTATTTTTCTTTGAATGGAGCAAAATATTAAAAACCTATAATGGGTTGTGATTTGTAATAGACATCATAATGGAATATGATATCAATAGGGACACTCCGTTGCAACGCGCGGCTATTCCCACTAGTTTATATCAAACAAAATCTGGGGAATTTCCTTAAGACGGGTACTTTTAAACTTAATACAAGTCAAACTATATTAATTAGTTTATTATACGTAATGAGTGTTACTTTCTACATGTGAAACAGACAAGATGTTAAATGGGTTGAGCGAATGAAGACATTTAACGTTCCAAGCATATTTCTTTGTACATGACCTTGAGATTGTTAAGGGAACAAATTTCTAAAACCTTGAGACCTATGTATACCCATTGATCAACCATAAATCGGCACTATGAATCGGTAGACTTTTACATACACTCTAAATACATAATAAACATAGTTTTATTAATTACACTAGAACCCTTGTACTTTAAAATGGAATTTTTTGCATAAGTAGGTGGTTTGAACCACAAAATAGTGTTATTAGGTGGGTTTGAATTATGTTTTCATATTTAGGTAGGTTGTGATATGAAACAGCGACGTTCATGAAGGTTTTCTGCAAAAATCAGATCTTCTGCAAAAAGCTGCATATAATGTTGAACATCGCATAATGATACAGCGACCTTGTGAAGGTCGCTGTTTGAAGTAACAATCTTAAAGAAGGTCGCAGAATCATGTACCACCCTTAGTGAAGGTCGCAGAATCATGTACCAATGTTATTGAAGGTCGCTTTTTCATGTACCAATTTTATATAAAGTCGCTTTTTCATATCACAATCTTATATAAAGTCGCTGTATCAAACTACAAAGTTAATAAAGGTCGCAGAATGATATTGCAAGCTTAATAAAGGTTGTTGTTTCATACTACAAAGTTAATGAAGATCGCAGAATGATATTGCAATGTTGATATGTGTTCTGAAATTTGAAATTTATATGTTTTATAACCCAACTACACATAAGAGATGCACACCAAATTCGTGTGTTGTGAACAACATACTGTGTTTGTTAAAAAAATTTAATGTTGAAATTTAAATTGTGTCTCTGTGTCATGTTCTTTATTAAAAATGTTCGTTGGTTGATATTTCTGCCGATAGGAAAAAATTGTCAATGTATGATGATTCTCTTGGATCATTCGTCATGATGTTTTTCTCAGTTTTAATTTTCGTATATCAAGTGGGAAGATCTTGTGTGGAGGAAAAAGATTATTCTCATCTACCATCTCCTCCCGTAAGGTGTACGAAGATAATGAAATTTGCTGGTGTGGTTGCGTCAGCGTCTGCTATTGAGTCTTATGAAAGATTTAGCAGACGCTGAGGTATTTGTCATCTACCACCTCCTCCCGTAAATTATTCTGCCAGTTTTGGTGGGGGAATCAGCCCCATGCAGATCCTCCAGCACCCTTAACCTTCGGCCTCTCATTTCCTTCGCATAAAAAGTTGCATCAGGAAGCTCGATATAAGAAGAAATGGAACGGGATTCACTGTA
Source organism: Helianthus annuus (assembly GCF_002127325.2). Classification (NCBI taxonomy): domain Eukaryota; kingdom Viridiplantae; phylum Streptophyta; class Magnoliopsida; order Asterales; family Asteraceae; genus Helianthus; species Helianthus annuus. The sequence goes on along the minus strand of NC_035448.2, from coordinate 203,330,326 downwards.
TTTTACTTCTAATTGGAAGCCCGACAAACAGTCTTGCAATTAGAAATGATTTGTTAAAATAGTACGAAGTGAACATTGTACTTCTGCCCCGACAAATAGTCTTGCAATTAGAAATGATTTGTTAAAATACTACGAAGTGAACATTGTATTTCTGCCTGTATGTAATTAAAATACTACTACATTTATGTAATTTGCGAGTTTGATAGATTTTATTGTAATGTTGTAATATTGTTGAATTACCAAATAAATAACCTTTTTAAATTTTGTGTTGTATCATGCCTTGTTGTAACCCTAATTTCAATGATGGTTGAAAAAAAAAATTAGAACCACTTCAAACGAATAATAAAATCCGACTAACTGATTAGTTGAAACAAATAACCATTTCAATGTATTTAAAGTTGTTTTAAGAGAACTACCATTTTTACTTTTTTGAATATTTAAAAAATATTATTATATGTATATTCATCCAGAAGATGGTGGGCTCCACCAACTATCTTGTTACTCCAACACTATAAATACTAGTTGTATTAGGTTCTCAACCCACTACACAACCCACTCATCCTTAACATTTCCTAACAAACGAAATCCAGCTTACACAACCCACTCATCCTGTCGATATCTTAACATTTCACTTTCTTAGTTCATGGATTCTTTTCGGCCATACCTCGTAAGACTATATTGGGGCGGTGTGTTTTCCTTTGTTAACGGGGCTGTTCAGTTTGACCAATCCATGCTAACAACCTCTTTCCTTATGCGACATAAATCGTCGTATGACGAATTGGTGGATTCAATCTGTAATCATGTTCAACTTCAGAAAGAATCGGTGCGCCTTTCATTGTTACTAGGGTACACGTTTCAGGGCATATCTCAGACAACAAAAATTTTCAACGATGATGGTATTGAAACAATGAACTATTTAGCCCAAGTATCGGAAACCAACTTCATTGCCGAGATCTATGTTCAGTGGGAGGCAGTCAATCCTGTCCAACACATGAGTTTCACAAACCTTCTGCATGACATTACACAACGTAATGTTGTTGACACCCAAGATTCTGATGAAGATGACGAGGGATACGGGCAAACAACTCAAGAACACCACTTGATGCCTGCTGTTGATAACATAGTAGGTCCGTCCTCCCAGTTTCTGGTGGGTGACAACAATAATGACGGTTTTGATGATTCGGAAAGTTGCAGCACCGAAGAAAGTTCTGAAAGTGAAGAAGCACCACCATCCGACGATGGTACTTCTGACGACGAGGCTGCAGTCAACCAACACACTGAGTTGACCCTGGCTCAGCCGCGGCCTATCATTTCAGCGACACATGACGACCCAGACGAGGACGAGGAACTTAGGGATTACATGTGTCCGGATTATGAAGATAATCCAATGGACGTATGGAATCCAAAAGTAAAACATATACGTCTCGGCATGTATTTCAAGTCAAAACAGGAGGTGGACCTTGCTATCCGAGAATGGAACATTCGCCGTGGAAGGGAAATTTTTGTGATGGATAGCAAACCAACTTTATACAAAGTTAAATGCTACACCAGAAACAAAAATTTTAAAAACCCTTTCCCTCATGCTCCTTTGTGTGAATGGCGTGCAACGTCATCAAAACAGAAACACCAACACCTTTGGCAAATTACCAATTGGGCGCCTGCCCACAATTGTTATTCCACGGTGGTACGCAACAACAACAGGTGCCTTAGATCTAAGGATATCGCTGCACACATCCTGCCACAAATTCGTACAGACATTGCGTTGAAGGTGAAACACATCAGGACGCATATAAAGCAAGCGGTGTCTGTCGATGTTACGTATACGAAGGCGTGGCGTGGACGAAGAAAGGCAATTGAGAGGATATATGGAACCTGGGAAAGCAACTTTCAGGAGCTGCCAAAGTACGTGTTACGGCTTCAGTCTCGAAACCCTGGTACGGTGGTTTCATGGTTTCATCACCCGCACTCGGCTCCAGGACATCCAACATTCAAATATGTTTTTTGGGCATTTGGTCCTTCTATTCGCGCGTTTCATCTTTGCCAGCCTGTCATCTCTGTGGACGGCACACACTTGAAAGGAGGGTACCGTGGTAAGTTGTTGGTTGCGGTAACCAAAAACGCCAACAACTACATAATGCCAGTGGCGTACGCGCTATTTGACGAAGAGACGGTTCATAGTTGGTGTTGGTTTTTCCAAAATTTGTGAGAATACGTCACCAAAGACTGTAACAGTAGAATTTGTGTTCTATCAGACCGTCATGCCGGGATAATTAATGCGATGGAGAACCTTCTGGATTGGAGGGAACCAAACGCCTACCACCGTTATTGTCTTTGGCATGTCAGAAGCAATTTTAGTGGTAGGTTCAAGACCAAATCTCTTAGGAAGTTGTGTTGGATGATCGGGAGCACAAGTCAACGAAGAAAGTATGTTTGGGCTGTGAGGGAAATGCAGCTGTTAAATCGGGGTGCTTGGAACTACCTGAACGACATCGACAAAAGCAAGTGGACTATTGTTCATGACCGCGGAAACCGTCGTTGGGGTAACCTTACGACGAACATATCTGAGTCTATGAATAATGTCTTACGGGAAGCAAGACTCCTGCCAGTAAAAGCCATGATTCATTATACGTTCACCAAGGACGTATCAGAGTATGCTCGCCACGCGCAGATGGCCCAAAGCTGCAATACCCCTCTACCCCTTCGAATTTGGTCCAGGTTTAACAAGTTGCATTCCGTAGCCATGCAACATGAAGTGTCCGTCTACGATGTCAGAGAAGGTCGTTATGCGGTGGTTTCAAGGGAAGAAACCAATGACGACGGTGGAAACGAGTACACCGTTGAATACAGACGCCACCGGTGCTCATGCGGGAAATGGCAAATGCTTAGATTCCCCTGTTCCCATGCTATCGCCGTTTGCGCTTGGAGGGGTATTTATAGTGGGTGGAAATTGATTTAAAAATACTTTTTCTTTTTGAGAAAAATGCTTATTAGTTTAACATTGTGAAATGTCCTTTATACCCTTAATGATAAACAAATATAAATACCTCATGATTGTGTTAGTTTATGTGTTTTTTTAGTATCAGTTTACTTAGAAAAATAAAATAATAATAAAATATATTGCACAAATAACAAAAACAAAAACAAAAATATATTTATTTCACAATGTTTTACACAACATATTTATTTCATAAAGTATTACACTCTATGGGTCATTCGGTGTTGGTGGAAACAGGTTCAAGTCGAGACTCCAGTTTAAGGGGTTTGGTTCAACATCTGCATAACGGTTCCGGTGATCTTCGTTACTTTGGTTTGGGGGCCAATACTGATAGTCTGTTTGGGTCTCCGGCATAAATGTTATCATCTGTGACGCGGGGGTAACAAACCCTGCAAGACTTGTGTTGGGGTCCATCATATGGGACGAGGGGCTAAAAAACCCCGCCTGACTTATGTTTGGGTCTACAAACTGATTGTTGTTACCCATATCATTCTGTTGGGGGTTCAATAAGTCACCGACGTCAAAACCCTCGGAGCATGCCGTAGCCAACGCTGACTGCCATGATCCTCCCATATCAGTATTACCAAGGTTTACCGCAAAATTTACATCTTTGTTACCACCGGATCCTGATCCCCCCCCCTGTTTCGAAGTTTGGGCCCCAATTTGATGTCCCGGCCTCTTCAACGTTTCTACCACCACGAGCACGACGTCGGGGCCTGCCTACCCTCTGTGTACGAGGATATGAAACAAGGTCCACCGGCTCCTGTGACAGATGAGTCGGATATTGTGTGTATTGTGGAACATTAGACATCTCAAGGGCCCGATACGCCGCACCATGAATAACGTCCACATCTTCAGATCGGTGAATTAGACCCATCGTCTCCGACTGCAAAAAAATAATTAATAATTAATTTTTTTACTAAAAATAAAAAAGGTAACTTTCAATAATTTTAAACTTGTATATACCATCATTTGGACCCTTGCTCCTTCGTCTTGAAAACCGCTCGTAGGGCCAGCTGACAACTGTGGGTTAGATACATATAACACCGTATGTTCCATGTACCACGACATGTAATCATTGGCAACTCCAACAGATGTCATGAGTTCCCCGGTCACCAAGTTTTGATGACGTGCCTCCCACTGACTAACATACGGTGCGTGACGACTTAACCAGTTCCAGCCGGTTTTCCCGCTCCGGTTCATGGAATGAAGTCTGGCATGCTCATTATGATCTATGGCAATTGGGTTAGGTATATACTGGAACATGCCAAACTGTCTCATCACTCGTTGAGGATAGTGATGCTCCACAACCGAGTAGCATAGCAGAGGGCAACAACTCCGCCAAATTCCCATACCACTCCGACATATATCGGGGAGTCTACCCACAATGTCATCGTATGGTCTCCAATTAAACTGCAACAAAAAAAAATTCAATCATTAGAAACGTGTTCAAACAAACTTAAATTTTATATGTCAACAACTAACAACCAAACCGTTGCCTCGGTTATTAATTGCAGCTGAGATCTATATGTTCTCAGGCAATGTGTGGAAACATCTGTACACGTTAAGCTTCCCTTCCACCTAAAAGGATAAATAAAAAATAACATAAGTCAGGTATATATATATATAAAAAATAATAAATTTAATTATTTCCAATTCACACTACCGAGCAGCTAACGGGGCATTGTACTGGAACCGGGCAACAGCTGGAGCAAAACAACGAAACCTCTCCCAAGCCCACACTTGTAGAAGCGCAATTGGGCCAGTAATGGCTATAGCATTAGGTGCTGTAGCATTACAAAGGTTTTTGTAAAGGAGAGCTAACACAGCACCGCCCCAACTATATCCCGAACATGCGGGCAAGTCTACGAGAAATTCTAAACATTTGACATCAATCAGGTGGTTTGCATTATCAGGAAAGATTGTGCACCCTATCAAATAAAATATTATTTGACGTGCACGAAAAATGCAATCTTCATCTGATGCTTCATTTTCAGAAAAATTGGTTGACGTTATTTGTGCTAAAACTCGGCTGGACTTAACCCTTTTGCCCTTCACATCAGCTTCCTCAGGGGTAAACCCCAACACCGTTTGACACTTGTCTCGTACAGTATACATCGACATACCAGTGTCAGCCCCAGAAATAGGCAACCCATCTATCGGTAGCCCCCACAACACGTTGACATCCTGTAATGTCACGGTCGTTTCTCCAAAAGGAAGGTGAAACGTGTGAGTTTCTGGCCTCCATCTCTCAACCAACGCAGTTATTAAGGAGTGGTCAACATACTTGTACCCAATTTGCAGTATCCCGCTGAATCCTGCTGCATGTATTAAACCTTCTACCCTTCCACTAACCGGATTTTCTTTCATATGTTGCCAGAACGTTCGATCTGATCGTCTAATATTTAATGGCACATCATACGCTGTTGGATTTTTGAATACCTCAAACGCACGGTGATTGTTGCCCAAGAACAACACCGATGCATTAATCGGACCAGGATGACATTCAAAATTCATCTTCGGCTGATAAAACTTGACTGAATATTTATCGGTAATAAAAGGATTGAAGCTTCGTTTGATATTGAAAATGTATCTCGAGTGCTTTGCTTTATGTTCATATGTAAAGACTTCAATCTGTGCCTCATTTTTCGAATTCATGGTGAAAGCCAATATTTTTCTTACACTACAGTATTTTTCTTACACAATACTATTCAACTTAGCAGGTTTGATTCCATATCATGTGAGAGCCTAGGGTTTAGTCATTTCACCCTTTACATTTAACCACTCACATTTCATGCAGGAAAAGGACAACTCACATTTCATGCAGGAAAAGGACAACCTAGCAAACAACGAAAGTTGCATGTATTCTGCAAAGATGACTAATATTTTAATAAGGTTGTAAAATGAAAAAGCGATTTTGAATAAGGTTGGAAGATGAAACTGCGATCTTTAATAAGGTTGTAAAATGAAAAAGCGACCTTGATTAACATTGCAGTTTGATACTGCGACTTTGTATAAGATTGTTAGATGATAAAGCGACTTTGTATAAGATTGTAAGATGATACAGCGACTTTGTATAAGATTGTAAGATGAAAAAGCGACTTTATATAACATTGTAGTATGATTCTGCGACCTTGAATAAGGTTGGTACATTAAACAGCGACTTTGTATAAGTTGTAACTTCAAAAAGCGACCTTCAGAAGGTCGCTGTATTAATCTGCAACCTTCAAACATGTTGGACAACTTTTGCAGTACTTGACAGCTTTTGCAGAAAACCTTCATGAACGTCGTTGTTTCATATCACAACCTACCTAAATATGAAAACATAATTCAAACCCACCTAATAACACTCTTTTGTGGTTGAAAGCACCTATTTATGCAAAAAATTCTTTAAAATGAGAGCGATTAGCACCTTTAACGTCGGCTAAGGAATTTTGGTGACTAGAACACTGCCGATGCACCATCTTTTTATACACCTCCTAGTTCGTGATGATTCACATGTACCTATAGTGATGAAGATTATAAAACATTGATGGACAAAATGCTACTACATTTGACTTTGAATATGATGTAGAACGTATAATGTAAGCAGCAAGAAATGACTCAATAATACAAAGTCATAATTCTGAAGGCTAGTCGCTCATTTGAAGTGATGATTAAACCTATCACCAAATTGGGGTGTTTAGAGGTATATTTGGATATACAGATAGTTTGTTTAGCAGAGAGAAAAAGGTATTTATTTTCTTAATAATTCATCTTGTTTTTAATATAAAAAAGGTATAATGTTCGGTTATGGTAGAAAATAAACATGTTACAAAGTTGTAAAAGTTGACTAAATTCATACATTTTTAAAAGCTAAAAAATTCAAATATGATTATAACACAATCACGTACGATATATCCATATATATGTGTGTAAGGTGTGCATTTTTTAAACTTTCTCTAAAGAAAAGTAGGTTATTGCTATGAGCTATAGACATTATGCTAGAGTCCTGACCTATGTTTACAATTTGTGTAAACTTTAACAGGCGACTGGTAGGTGTGAATCTCACGTATATTTAAACTTAATTTTGATATTTATTGTTACAAACCATTAATACTTTACAAGGTACATAGAAGTGCATACATGTTCGTAAGGAAAAACATAATAAAGTTGTTCATGAAACTACTTACTAACCATACTTTACAAGGTACATAGAAGTGCCTACATGTTGAAGACACAAATAACATATAAAAATAAACTAAAACTAAACATACTTTCAGCACAATACAAAAAGCACACTACACCACGGAGATACTACAAATAATTTGTGTGGAAGGCATCCTCGTGTTTCTCACAAACCGACACTATACTAAGCAACTTAACGTGGTTTGTTTTCTTGAAATATGATGTTAGAACTACCCGAGGAAGATTCCAACTCATTGGTATTATATGGGATTAATGTGACATCACCTTGTTCAACTTCTAGGATTAAGCTTCTAGATTCTTCATGCGTTTGTTGTTGACCCCAAGGATGAATATTTTTGAACTTCTTCAAGCCCTCTAACTCTATTGCAACATCTTTCATAGTAGGTCTATCATTCCCATGTAAGTTAAGGCATCTCTTTATTAAATCACCTATTCCTTGTAACTGATCAAGAGTCCCTTCTCGTAATACACGTGGTTCAACGATTTCAAATAGGCGGTTTTCTTTCACTGCCTTGACAAAGTATGTTGCTAGATTCTTTTCTTCTTCGGTTCTTTTTGCACAAAGGGGTTTTTGCCCTGTTACAAGTTCTGCAAGTACCACTCCAAAGCTATATACATCACTCTTGTCGGTTAGTTGACTTGTGTAAAAGTATTCAGGATCAAGGTACCCTAGCGTGCCTTGAACAAGAGTAGTGACTTGATCGTGATCTAATGGGACTAGCCTTGAAGCTCCAAAATCTGCAATTTTTTGCGGTGTAGTTATCATCTAATAATATGTTAGTAGACTTGACATCTCTGTGTATGATTGGCATAATAGTTTCTGAATGAAGGTATGCAAGTGCACCGGCAACTTCTAGAGCTACTCTCAATCGATTATTCCATGATAACCAACCCATTCCACCTGCTCTATGATGAATGTGATGGAAAAGAGTGTTATTGGAAATGAACTCATAAACTAGTAACGGGACCTCTTCTTCCAAACAACATCCTAGAAGTTTTACCACATTTCGTTGTATCACTTGTGTAAGTATCATGACTTCATTGATGAATTGTTCTGTTTGGGCCGCGTCCACTAATTTAGACTTCTTTATTGCTACAACACTTGCATCAGGCAAGATTCCTTTATGCACCACACCATAACCACCTCGGCCTATAATCCGCTCCTCAGAGTAATTATTAGTCGCTTTCCGAAGTTGTTCAGTGCTAAACATAGTCATTGCCCCACCAGTCCCCGGTGCCTTGAGTTTTTGTTTTATAAAAACTCCCCCGTTTTGCTCAAAGAACTTTTCTCGTAGCTTAAGTAGCTTTCTCTTCCTTATGCCAAAGAATATCGCAATCATTCCTAATAATATCGCCACCATGCCAAACACTAGAGCTGCATGTGAGACAAAAGGAAAACATTTTACTTACTCACAGTTATTTTAAACTAGAATGCAAATTAATATGGTATAGGTTCATCTAGAAATTTTCTATGTAAATAGTGAAAGAAATTATGTCATCTGGTAGCTAGATAATTTGTGATTCAGCCACCTATAGTAACTTATAAGAAGATGAAATTACCTAATGTGAATATTGTGACTGGAAATTTTGAGCCATTTGCTAGAGGTTTACAGCCATCTAGCATTTTAGCATCACCAGTGTATCCTGGACCACATGTACAACTGTAACTCCCTTCTGTATTGATGCATTGCCCGTAACAACGGATGTTGATTTTATCATCACACTCATTGATGTCTAGAAAAAAAAATTGTTAGGACAAACAAAAACCAAGGGGTCGGTTTCGGACTCCTTACAATTAGTCAATGAAATACAATATCATGGATGACATAATTTACTCTATAAAATATGAAAACACATTTGTAGTTCTTGGTAGACTTATCATTTGGAAAATTGTTTTTAGTGGCATCAAGTGGTTGTAACCAAAGTAAGGCCTATAACTTTTTCAAAGATAATAAAAATTCGATCATTCCAGTTTCGAAACTAGGAGCTCCCCTTCAATAGGCATGCACCTCTAACAAATGGGCTAGCCTCACATTGACATAAAAGCTTTTGAATTTTAAAAAAGTTAAAGCTGAAAACATACATACGTACCGTGGCAGCCTGGATCCAGATATGGGTTTCCTTCATAACCTTTATTGCAACTGCAACGATACCCGCCAATATCAGTATCGCTGCATGAGCTATTTCCCTTGCACTCATTAGCCTCTATGCAACTTTGGTTGCTTTGGATTACCCACTCCAGCACTGTAGGGACAATGGGGTCATTTGTATAAAACTTGGATGAATTAGATAAATCTTGTAGGCCGTGAAACTGCAAACTGTCTTCCTCACCAAGAAACGCATAGCCACAACGATTGAAGGAGAAAACTCTTGTGTGGTTTCTTATGCTTCTAAGGGTAGCATTATAAGTTTTGAGACCCCTTGGTATAGCTGTCTGGCAACACCCGATACCTGAGCAGTAGCCATCAGGCACATCATCAGGTCGGGTACATAGTCCCAAACAGCCACTGGTGAAGTCTCCGCCGTTTGATCCAGTGATCATGGCGAAATCATCACATCCGATGACTGTGAACTTGTTCCTTTGGGAGAAACTGAAAGGTGTCCCCTCTAAGTTGAACCACGCAGAATAGTCTTCATTAGGCGCCACATCTCCAAGCTGGTTGTAACATCTGAAAGCCACATAACTGGTGACCCACATCTCAGAATCTGAAATGTTGTCTACTTGAATATTTCCTGATATATCCATGAACAGCTTCGGTGGGTCGTAATCAGTTGAGTTGCAGATTAGGTCAAACGAAGCATCTCTGGAACAACCTGAGCCTTCACCGATACCAAAAGGGTATGCAACTGTCAAGTTTCCGCATTGTGTTTGGCAGCCCGGCTTTGCTACGTTCCCAGTGGCCATATCAAACGGTAAACTATTAAACAGAAAAAGTATGAAAAGAAGAAACATGTCGTTACTCTCTTGTTTTTAAGTTACTAAACACCTTTTATGTGTAGGTTTGGTCATGGTTAGGTGAGCAACTTATAGAACCAATTATGTTAAGTTAGTTAGGGTATGTATTTATACTGATAAACTTTGAAAACATCTCTGCATTTTAATATATAGGTTGTTAAGGAGAAGATATTTAAAAATATTTTTTTTGTTACAAACTTTTTTTCTAATGATATAAGATTAATGTCTTGAATATGATTAAATACTTTGTTGACATTGTCTAAAGAAGACTGGGTCATATTTTTGTAACAAAAAGTCAATAATACAATCAACCTAATACGATATAAACAAAGTTATATTTAAAAATGTTATAAGATTAATGTCTTGAATATGATTAAATACTTTGTAGACATTGTTAGACTTGGTCGATCTTCCAACATAAATTATATTATTATCTTCGATCGCTCTTAAAAAATAAAATTCAAAGTTCTCAAGTAAATTGACATTTAATATATAAAGCCGGAGGAAACAAATGCAAATAACTTCTCCTCTTTGCCGGCGTTACGATAGAGTATTGAAATTTATTCGAAGTTGAGAATTGTACAATGGACAACTAAATTCATTTGCAAATCGATGTGGGCCCAAATTAATGGAAGGTATTGTATCGGCTCCTTTTCTAAATTGTGTATCCCACATCTAGGGCCGAAACCCGTGAACACTTGTCCGAATGCACGACAGTGCGGTGAAGTAAAACCCGCTCAGTTTAAGAATTGAACTAGCGTTCACCGCCTAGTCACCCATCATCACTAGGTGCCGTAGAAATTAAATGCTGGGGCAGGAATTGAACATGGATCACTTGGAACACTATGTCTCTCCCTTAGGGGGGTGGGGGTGGTCAATAGTTATAGAATTCTATCACTCACAAGCATCCAATCAACTCCTGCATGTAATCAGCCACTATTCTATCACTCACATCCTTTTTAGTGGCAATGGTCATCACTCACAACACCTAACAATAAACCCCAACACCCCCTTACATCCATCATTTTTCACGCGTGAAAAAAATAACGGAAATCTATCACGTGGCTGCTATCAGTCGTTGAACAAATGACTGGCGGTGGAAATTTTGTTTCTTCCACGCGTGCTCAAGGGTCTATCATGAAGAACTGGGCACCGCCCGCAGTGTGACAACCCGAGTTTTCAAGGTCTTTTCTCACATCTGGGTTTTATTAATTTGTTGCGTTCTTCTATGTGCACCTGGTTATTTGATTGTAAATTGTTGTTTAGTGTTAACTGGTTAAATGTTAGATATGGATTTTGTGAAATATGTAATGTGTTATTAATATTATACATATTAATATATATATATATATATATATATATATATATATATATATATATATATTTAAATGTGCATACCGAAAACCAAAAGGGTTTTCGCCATAAACCTACTCGACGAAAACAAGTGTTTTCGCCACAAGCTTGCTCGACGAAATCTAAGGGATTTCGCCACATCCCTCACGACGAAATCAGGTGATTTCGTCGGCCCGTGTTTTCGCCGAAGCCCAGTAAGGGCCCAGTGCACTTAAGTGGGTATTTGTTTGCAAAACTATTACATTCGTGACATTTTTCTAGCCAAATCGAAAACCCTAGAGTTCCCTGTGTGCGACTGCAGCCCTCCTCTCATTCAAAGCCAGATCTCTCTGATTTGATCATTCTTCGTTCGGTTAGTGATTTCCACATTTAGTTTAATTGCAGTTCCAAATGTATGGTATGATGTTCTGAGTTTGATATGCATGATTAGATCAGTTACATAATTTTATGCGAAACACGATGTTGATTTAAGGTTATAGGATTGATAGGATTGAATGCATAATCTTGAATGATTTGAATGATATTAATGTGATCGGGATCGGAAAACAGGTTAACATGCTAATAGTGTTCGATTATGTGATAATGTTATGCTAATCGACTGGATGAATACATAAACTAGAGTTCAGGCTAGATAGTAAGTGTTGTGATGGTTGAATGATGATTCTGTTGTGATAAAAATAATGATTGCAAACTGATTGTATGAACTGATATGATTGAACGAGTGATTGATGAAGCCTGCGTAAATGTTAGATGAATCGTTTGGGTTTTGGGTGTATAAGTCTTGATGATGAACATGCTCTTGCACAGATGATGCGTGTTAGTGTATATATGTTTTTGAATATATATTTAAGCCCTTTTTACACTTTTAGCCAAGTTTTAAATTTATAAAACACGATATTTACTAACACTAAGCACACATATGGGCAAGTGCACCCATCGTGGACGTAGTATAGTGTTGGTAAGATACCGAGGTCGTCCAAGGACACAAGAGCTTTTAATACCGGTTTATCCTCAACGTCTAACCAAATCAAAAAGTTAGAAAAATGTTTTAAACTAAGAAAAATAAAAACTAACTAAATGCTGAAAAATAAAATAAAATAAAAACAGATAGACAAGATGAATCACTTGGATCCGACACGTGTATTAGTATAACCTTTGATTATTTTCGCACTTTTGCACTTGTTTAAGAGATTATCTTAGTTATTGTAGTAGGCCCCTCTTTTGAAGGCGACGTTACCCTCAACCCAGTAGTTTGAGTCAGCAAGGATACAATCCTAAAGGGTCGGATTATTGAAAGATAATGAATTAAGTTATTAATGCAAATTGTGGTAGGCCCCGCTTTTGGCGGTGACGTTACCCTCGGCTAAGTAGTCTGAGTCAGCAGGGATACAGTCCTAAATAGCCGGGTTATAGTATTAATAGTAGTTAACTTATGAGGGGGTCAAAGAGTTTGGATCCCCGCCATCCAATACCTATGGGCATTGAAGGAGATCCTACTAAATTTGACCCAGGTCCCAAGCAGGACCTCTAAACGCTGAACAAGGGCAAGACCCTTACCAAACCGTTCCCTTAACCCCCGACCAGGTAGCCAACATACCTCCATATAGACCGTGGAGATATGAATGGTGAAAATCTTTTATTTTATATAGACAGTAAAATAACGCCAAGACACCACGGACAAACGATAAGGAAGGATCACCTTCAACATAAGTAACTAGTTATTAAAGTCATTAATACAAAACCAAATAAAAAGTGCAAAAGATTAAAAATAAAAAGTATTATACTAAACACTTGTCTTCACCAAGTGATGTAAGAGACTTAGGCAAACATGGCCTTGATTGTCAAGAACTCTTACGATCAATCTTGGATCCCGAGACGACTCACACACTCTACGATGGACAATGGATGATGGTGGTGGATGATGGTGTTATGGTGGTGGTGGGTGGTGGATGAGGTGTGAGAGAGGTGGTGTGCCAAGGGATGAGGGAGAATGAAACCAAGCTCCTCTATTTATAGGCTGGACAGAACGCTGGACACGGCCCCGTGTCCGCTGGACACGGCCCCGTGCCCGTCTGACACTCTCTCTCTTCATTAATTGTAATTGCGAATTACAATTAATGCGCCTGCTGTACTTTCACCACGCCCCCGTGCTCGCTGGACACGGCCCCGTGGTGAGCAATGGAAGCTTCTACTGGTTTGTCTTTTCTGCTGCTTCCTGGGCACGCCCCCGTGTTCGCTGGACACGGGGCGTGTTCAGACTCTGTTTTCTTCTCTTTGTCTTGGAAGGTGCCGTTGAGGGTCCGGGCAGTCCACTTTTGTTCCTTTTCTTGTATTTATGGTAGAATTAGTGGTCTTTTTGCTTCTTTTGTGATTTTGAGCTCATTTCATCCTGAAAATACAAAAGGAAGACAAAAACACTCTTTTTCCAACATTAGTACTTAAAAAGGGTTAGTTTTATGCCTTAATTGATGTGTTTTATATGTTGCATTTTACACACATCAAATACCCCCACACTTGAACTTTTGCTTGTCCTCAAGCAAAACTCTTTTAATGTGGCTTACACTCCCAAATGGAATAGGTAGAAGAGAAGTTTTTAGCTTGTCCTAGAGTGTCGGGAATCCAAGGTTTTTATAGGTTTTATTTTTTTATTTATTTACAATCCTATTCGTCATGATTTATTTTGAACTTTTCATAAGATAAACTACTTATTTGGGCATAACATGCCTTATTAAAATTCCATTTATATACAAGTTCACATACCTCACGGGAGATCACTCAACACTCGGCCGAAGGTGTATATTTAAGTGAATCGCTCGAGAGCGGCACGGAACTTACGTTTTCCATAGGCTTGCCAAGCGATCAATCCTCCTCCTTTTTAACTTTTTACCTTTGTAAATATCAAGAGGTCTTTTGGGGTGAAGGCTTGGGTTTAAAGGTGGGTGGTTGGTTAGTGGTTAGTAAAAAGGGCGAAAATCGTAACAAGTGTCGGTTTTCGTAAAATACCTTGTTTTTTTTTTTTTTTTTTTAGTGACATTTATTTTTGAAGTATTTCTCCAAACAAGCTTTTGTAGCTTTTGTTTGTTTTTGACTTCATCATTTTTTTTTTTTTTTGATCATAGAGGGTATGTTTATGAAAAACCGAGCTTGTTACTAAAATAAAGGTGAAAAATGAAAAAGGTTTTTGGTGGGTAAAAAAAATTAGTTTTGGGGGTAATGAAATGAAAGGTTTAGGCTCAAAGGGGTTTTCTAGGGGGGTTTTTGGGTAGGTAAAAAAAAATGAAAAATAATGGTTTTGAAAGAAAAATAGTTAGTCCTAATGCCTCCATCATTTACTTACTTGGGTTTAAGTTGGTAAGGACCGGGAATGTATCGTCGTGGCAAGTTCTAGATTTGTAAAGACCGAGCGGCTATTCACACAAGAAACGAAAGATGAGCATTTAATCTAAATATGTGTATTTTTTTATGCTCAATAAAGGCTCAAAACTCACTTTTGTGGGAATGGGTTTTTTATGTGACCAAGTATATATAATCGAATTTTTAACTAGACTTGTTATACTGTTTCATAATTTTCTTATGTTAGTTCTTTTTATCACGACGCTATCGGTTGTAAATTTGTAAAAATATAAACCCTTTTTAGAACTTGTTATTCCCAACTTAAACTAAGACAAGTAAAATAAAAAAAAATGAAAAAGTTTTTGAAAAAATTTGGGGTGTTTAGCGGTTCCAATAGAGTTTTGTGTAAGGCTTGTTTTAGGATTTTGCAAAATTTCAAGGTTTTAGCATCCCCCCCACACTTAAATTACACATTGTCCTCAATGTGTCCAAAAATAAAGTTTTTGGTTGATTAGAATGTGAAAAAGTGTGTTTAAAAACAAAGTTTTGTGTTACTGGCACTCTGGACACGGCCCCGTGTTGACCGGGCACGGCCCCGTGGTCAAGTGCCAGTAACAAAAATTATAGAATTGAAACAGAAGCCTGGACACGGGGGCGTGTCCGCTGAACACGGCCCGTGTCCAGTTACCTGAACTGGGTGATTTCCTGCAGGGGGCTCAGCACGGGGCCGTGTTGGTTGGGCACGGCCCGTGTTGAGCTTTCTGTTATGGAGATTTTTGTCGGTTTGTTCTGTTCTTCTGCATGGTTCCATTTTTTTCTCGTTCCCTTTTTCATCCATTACCACCATGAGTCCATGAATCATAAAAACCATCATAACATTGCTAATCATAGAGACATTACATAAAGATAGCTAATTAACTAAGGGGTACATAAGGTTATCATAAAGGTTCTACTTATTTAGGAAAATTTCGGGAATAGCTTCCCGATGTAGAAACATTTTTCAGCCCATGGCTCCTCGGTTTTCACTCAAAGCCATTCTTCTATCTCCCTTGGGAGGTAGAAGGTAGCCTCATTCTCTTCGGTATCTTGAGGAGGAGCGCTTACCGGGACTCCTTGCACTACCCTTGGTTGAGGTACTTGGTGCAAGGCGTGCCATTCTGCTGGGATGATAACCTCGGGTACTACATTCCACGCCCTGTGTGTTATCACCGGAACCAAAGGCGGGGAAGCAAGAAGGTTTAACCTTTGGTGCAGAAGGTTCACTTCTTGCAGGCAGCCCTCCAAACTTATCGTCAGATGATTAACGCGGTCCACTAAAGCTTCTTCTACACTTGTCATTTCGTCTACGGCTTCCCTTAAAGCGTAAACGTAGTTTACTAGGGAATCCTCCGCGGCGGACGATCTCCTTCCATTTCGGTTATTCCTTGAAGACGCTCCGCTGTTTCGGCTGGCCATTTTCTAGGATGGTATATGTGAAGATTCCAGGGATCTCTGCTTGGTGGAGTGGTCAAAAATGAGCAGGATTCAGGCTGCATTTAAAGAAAACGACAGCACACTGAACACGGCCCCGTGTCCGCTGGACACGGCCCCGTGTGCAGAGAAAATCCTGACACATTTTGTCCGTATTCTGACAGAATCAGCAGAAAATCTTCTGAGCGAACATGGGGGCGTGGTGGCCGGACACGGCCCCGTGTCGGAGGGCTGTTTTATGGAGTTTTGTCTTTCCTAAGGAGCTAACTTGTATCGGGTGGCTCCTGACTTGTTGGAACAACCCCAAAGTGCCTAAGATACCTTAATTGTCCTATACTAAGGCGAGAACGCAAGAGGTTGTCGGTGAGGGTAATTCCTATTTTCATTCTAGGTGGACAAGTCCAACCCTTTCCCGGGCTCTCGTTAAAGAAGGTGTATGCCGAATCGCTCAGGTCTATGTATGCACCGAACGAGGTCGATGGGGAGTCCTTCACGGCACAATCGGCACAGGGACGACTATCGTCCACGTCTTGTTTAAGAAGAAAGGTATTTTCGGGAGCAACGAGGTTGTTAGAATGCGGTTCCAACATTTCCTCATGGTCATCTTCTTGGGATGGATCTAAAAAATCCTTCCTAAGTTCTTTTGACCAATTTAGAAGTAGTTCTTCTAGTTGAAATAACTCGTCAAGGAGCATTTCTCCTAGAATATCTGGCTGGGCGCATTCGAGGGAGAAATAGTGTTTATTTTTACTTTCGCCCCTCTTAAGGTTACACGGAATCGGTGGGTCTATATAGTGTGGCCTATAAGTGAGGAAGAAACATTTTAATTCCTCGTGTTCGCCTCCACATATTCGACACCACAAACCATAAGAGTGCCGAAAGTAAAAAGAATCACTATTACTCATGTTTGTATCAGAAATTACCAACCGCTGGGATCGAACGGTTCTGTTTTCAGCAACTGAATCTTGGGTACGGGGGCGTGTTGAGTGGACACGGCCCCGTGTTCAGCCTACTGTCTGATATAAAACAGGATTGCCAGTTCCAATGATTGGGCACGGGGCGTGTTCAGCGGGCACGGCCCCGTGCTGAGCTCTGCAGAAGCTGAAAAATCTAAAAAAAAATCCTAAAAATTAAAGAAAAATAAAAAGATGATTAGGCCGTTGATTCCTAACTTTCTTAAAATCCTTGTGTCCCCGGCAACGGCGCCAAAAACTTGATGCGTGTTAGTGTATATATGTTTTTGAATATATATTTAAGCCCTTTTTACACTTTTAGCCAAGTTTTAAATTTATAAAACACGATATTTACTAACACTAAGCACACATATGGGCAAGTGCACCCATCGTGGACGTAGTATAGTGTTGGTAAGATACCGAGGTCGTCCAAGGACACAAGAGCTTTTAATACCGGTTTATCCTCAACGTCTAACCAAATCAAAAAGTTAGAAAAATGTTTTAAACTAAGAAAAATAAAAACTAACTAAATGCTGAAAAATAAAATAAAATAAAAACAGATAGACAAGATGAATCACTTGGATCCGACACGTGTATTAGTATAACCTTTGATTATTTTCGCACTTTTGCACTTGTTTAAGAGATTATCTTAGTTATTGTAGTAGGCCCCTCTTTTGAAGGCGACGTTACCCTCAACCCAGTAGTTTGAGTCAGCAAGGATACAATCCTAAAGGGTCGGATTATTGAAAGATAATGAATTAAGTTATTAATGCAAATTGTGGTAGGCCCCGCTTTTGGCGGTGACGTTACCCTCGGCTAAGTAGTCTGAGTCAGCAGGGATACAGTCCTAAATAGCCGGGTTATAGTATTAATAGTAGTTAACTTATGAGGGGGTCAAAGAGTTTGGATCCCCGCCATCCAATACCTATGGGCATTGAAGGAGATCCTACTAAATTTGACCCAGGTCCCAAGCAGGACCTCTAAACGCTGAACAAGGGCAAGACCCTTACCAAACCGTTCCCTTAACCCCCGACCAGGTAGCCAACATACCTCCATATAGACCGTGGAGATATGAATGGTGAAAATCTTTTATTTTATATAGACAGTAAAATAACGCCAAGACACCACGGACAAACGATAAGGAAGGATCACCTTCAACATAAGTAACTAGTTATTAAAGTCATTAATACAAAACCAAATAAAAAGTGCAAAAGATTAAAAATAAAAAGTATTATACTAAACACTTGTCTTCACCAAGTGATGTAAGAGACTTAGGCAAACATGGCCTTGATTGTCAAGAACTCTTACGATCAATCTTGGATCCCGAGACGACTCACACACTCTACGATGGACAATGGATGATGGTGGTGGATGATGGTGTTATGGTGGTGGTGGGTGGTGGATGAGGTGTGAGAGAGGTGGTGTGCCAAGGGATGAGGGAGAATGAAACCAAGCTCCTCTATTTATAGGCTGGACAGAACGCTGGACACGGCCCCGTGTCCGCTGGACACGGCCCCGTGCCCGTCTGACACTCTCTCTCTTCATTAATTGTAATTGCGAATTACAATTAATGCGCCTGCTGTACTTTCACCACGCCCCCGTGCTCGCTGGACACGGCCCCGTGGTGAGCAATGGAAGCTTCTACTGGTTTGTCTTTTCTGCTGCTTCCTGGGCACGCCCCCGTGTTCGCTGGACATGGGGCGTGTTCAGACTCTGTTTTCTTCTCTTTGTCTTGGAAGGTGCCGTTGAGGGTCCGGGCAGTCCACTTTTGTTCCTTTTCTTGTATTTATGGTAGAATTAGTGGTCTTTTTGCTTCTTTTGTGATTTTGAGCTCATTTCATCCTGAAAATACAAAAGGAAGACAAAAACACTCTTTTTCCAACATTAGTACTTAAAAAGGGTTAGTTTTATGCCTTAATTGATGTGTTTTATATGTTGCATTTTACACACATCAACAGACGAAATCACAAGGACTAGACGAAATCACAGGGACCAGACGAAAACACTAAGTGTTTTCGTCATACCTCAAGTCGACGAAAACCTTTGGGATTTCGTCGCCTGAAGGGTTTTCGTCACAAGCGATTTCGCCAAAGGTGTTTTCGCCGCATGTGATTTCGTCGAGTGTTCTCTGTTAAGTTTATTAACTCTGTTAAGTTAAGTTGTTGACTCTGTTAAGTTAAGAATGTTAACTCTGTTAAGTTAAGTTGTTAACTCTGTTAAGTTAAGAATGTTAACTCTGTTAAGTGATAACTATGTTAGAATTAACTGAGAACTCATTTATGCGAAGCATGAATTGTATGAATTTGATTAACTGCTTTAGGTGTACATGATAATAATTGCCTAAGCACACTCTGTGATATTACTGTGATGTTAGTTTGCATGTGAATCATTACAAACATAAACTGATTGTGTATACGTGCATACTATAGGCTTTGATTGAATTGTTGTGCACAAGTAGATAAACATACCGAGCAAACCAAGGTGAGTTCACACTTTCCACAAGGCATGGGATTTCCCAAGGGTTGGGAATTGGGTAAAGGATTTAAACTGAAACTGCGTGATCTCCTAGTTTGGAACACGTACACACCCTCTTTATTGAAGGGTGACAACACATGATAAGGATATAAATGGAACCTGCGTAATCTCTTGGATTGGGGATTACGTACACACCTTCTTTACTGAAGGGTGACAACACGGATACTGGACCAAAACTCTCTATCATTAAGTCCCTCATTTTGTATCGACTTAATCGCCGAGGCCAATGGCAAGCGGGTAGTTAAATAGCGCTATTAGGTTTGACAAGCCTCACACCGTGCCGCAGAGGACGGGCGTGGACTAATGGACTATGGCACGTCAATGATGATAGACATTGACTAGGGCACCAACTTATTTCAGTCAGTAGTCGATATGGTAAACGGGTCTAGTGGTTCACATGGGGAAGCCCCCACTGATTATGGATATGGTTTGGGAAATAAAGTCACTGGTTATGATTTGACAAAGAAGGAACTGGTTAAACATATTTTCAACTATGGGGTAACCCCCACGGCAAGTAAGCCAGTTAAAGACAAACTATGTTTTCGGAAACAACTTAAAACGAACACCCAACTGTGAACTCGCTCAACTTTGTTGTTGATTCGTTGTTACATGCCTTGCAGGACTATAGGTGCATATTGTTGGAACTTGCTATATGGAAAGCTGGAGTGGTCATGGGTCGAGATACATGGAAACACAACACAAGACAAATGGCTTTTACGTGTGGCTTATAAATACTTAACAAATGAATTTTTGCTTCCGCTGTACACTGTAACTTATTTGAAATGTTGTAACACTTAATGTTAATAAATGAAAGTTTTATTTAAACATACCTATGAGTTCACTATGATTGGTGGCTAGATCCTGGTTCGTCACACGCCTTGCGGGGCTTTCCGCATGTGGTATTTTGGGAGTGTGACAGATTGGTATCAGAGCCATTGGTTATAGTGAACTTGGTTTTGTTTAAAAAGGGGAAAACGTTTTTGTAAAACCAGACTATAACCAAACAGTTCTGAAGACGTGAATACAACCATGACACTCAGCTCCAGATTGCAAGGTTCGTCTCTCGTATACTCATTGTACTGCATAACTAGTGAACACCTACATATGATATTGCATGTGATTGCACGTCTAGCACAACAGTATGAAGTCATGTATACTTGCATGTGTTATGTGACTGATAGGGTGGTATTTCCCTAAACCTTCAAGACTTACGCTTTGTGATACTTTTTGTTTCCTACTCGAGTTTGAGGAACCATTTGACATGAGTTAAGAGGAGCTGAGATGAACATGCAAATCACAATATTATTGTGGGTGCACACATAATAATATTGTGGGGTGCATGTGAGTCCCAGTGAGGCTTAACAAGTGGAAAACGGGTTCTGTTCCGTCATTTGATCAATGAGAAACATAACAAACCTATAGGGGTCATAGCAGTAATTGTCCCCTACTCAAACTCAAACATGAACTTTTCATTTATCTTTGGATCCTTTAGAAACTCGATGCTATCGGGTGTTGCCTGAACTCCCATCTGAACTCAGCGAACCGTGTAGAATGTTAATTGCTTATACAAATGTCCATGTGTTGGATGTCGCAGCGTCGAATGATTGATCGATATCTTTCTCACTTTTCTTCGCTTGCTAGAGCTTAACGTATTGACGCCCCAGATTCTGAAGTGCGATTACTTCTGCAACACTCCCGCAACATACTGTGTATTACTCGAACCACTTGCAACATCGATGGACAGGAGGATGAGCGTAGCACTTTACCGACCTCAGTACTTTGACGACCCTGATTACCGGCAATGAGCACCAGCGAATTGGCTTCATTCGAATCCTTAACCCTTGTCAGCGACTCATGGGAGTCAACTCTTACGAATCAATCGAGGCATAAGTGATGATAACTGACCTTAGTGTGGTATGCGTAACTGCTAGCACAGGGAATGGCGCTTTAGGATGTGGCTCAGGATGTGAAAAGATGGACTATGATGGTGAAGAATCGTAGGGCTTCGTTTCGAGCAACGACATTGGGGGCAGCAGTCACAGCGACAACAAGGTACTCGTAACCCTAGCTTTCAGTAAGGAAATAAAGGTGCCTACAACATGGATTGGCCGTAGTTAAGTTAAGAGGTCAATGATCAAAGGAACAACGACAGTACTTGGAATCCTTGTAGTGAAAACAGCAACACCAGAAATGATGCTCTTGGAAGGGCATTTAGAATTGGTGTGGGCAACGTCAGGACTTTAACGACATGGTAGCTAGTATGAGTAGCAACCCGCTTCGTCTCTGTTTCGTTTGACCCTGATGCTCCTAGGAGTTTGAACCTGTTGTGGAATCGGCTGATGGCTAGACAAGGGAAACCACATATGATCGTTGGGATGCAAGCACGACCTTGTGGGACAAGTGTTCGACATCGGCCTTTCTCCTGTTACTCTTGATAGACGTACCCTTTGAGGAGACAATTCTATGTATCACTCTCCTTCATGGAGGGTTGTTATCTGTTCTAACGCGTCAGGGTGGCGCAATGGTTAGTGTTATGTCAGCAATGAAAGCCAGGAGTGTCTACGGAGGAATTACCCCGCTATGTGGCAACTGTTATAGACGTAAGGTTATGAAAATGAGGATCGAGGATCCACCAGCTGTTCGTGATTTCCCTCCATGTACTGCCCGAGGAACTTCCAGGATCATCTCTACAACTGTTAGGCAGAAACACAGTTTGACCTCACGCCGGAGGCGGTTCTAACTACTCGTACCCCCTTACCGTTTTGCACCAGGCAGGTTGCAGGAGCTGTTTAACCAACTACAGGGACTGTCGGACAGGAGCTTTCGCTTTAAGTCGTATGTGTACTAATTATCGAGAACTCAACAAGATGACAGTCAAGAACCGTTTGCCTCGGCCACGTATTGACAACCCGTCGACCAGTTGCGAGGAACAAACTCCCATTCGAAGATTTGCTAGTGAGCGAACTATCGTCAGATGGAAGTCCAAGGGGGAGAATGCTCTTACAACAACATGTCGAATGTATTGCAGCCATTTCAACGTTATACACCATGATCATTGAGTTGACCAACACACCAACAGCTTCAAGGATCACATGAATCAACTGAAATTGTGTTGACGTTCTGAATCATGACTAGAAGAAAGGAACGCCATGGATGGCATCTGTATCTTATTTTAGAACTCCTGAGGGAGGAGCCACTCCGCTCAAAGTCTTGTTAAAAGAAATTTCTGGGTTCGAGAGGTACCTTTTGGTTATATAATCAGCAAAGTGGGAATGCACGTGGATCTCGCTAAAATCCGTCTTGGTTGGAAACTGATCGACACCAAAGAGTCCTTCGTGGATACAGCAATTTCTTGGTCTTGCTTGATTCTATCGCAGATAAATCATAGGATTTTCGAAGGTTGCGCAGCCTAAATCTATCTAGCACAGCAGGGTGCTGCATTCGTGAAAGACAGAACAGGAGGACGTCCTTTCAGCTTTCGAATCCCGACTCTGCAATGCACTGAGCATTGTTTTACCCGAGGATGCGGGTGATTCAGTGGTATATCCTTATGGTCCGAATCAGCGTCCCAGCTGCACAACGACGTAACACGAGAGAGTGATGACATACGTGAAAGGGTCACACAGAGGAACTGTGCGACACATCCGACTGACGGTGAAAACCATGGCTTTGGGATTTTGGATGGAGGCATCACTTGGACGGTACCAGATGCGTTATTTAGACCGATCGCAAGGGCCTCCCATGTACCGATGTTCGACAGAACTAAAGCATACAATGATATCGCTGGATGGAACTTCTGGATGAATACGACTGCGAAACCTGAACGTGCACGAGCTCCGCAGCTCGCTATCGACTCTAACTTACCGGATCAGACTCGCTCTGTTCAAACTGGAGGACTGAAGGAAGAGGAATTTTCAAGTTGAACCCATGCGGGGCATGGAGAAGCAACTGTTCAAACTGGGTTTTGATGGGATGCATTAGGATTTATAAACCTTGTACTAGTAATCGGACATGAAGGCTCATCTAGTTAAGTATGTGAATGTTGGATCGACTTGTGGAAAGTCAAGGTGTAGCATCAGCAACCAGCAACACTCACATGGAAATAAAAACAGACTGCCATGGATTTGGTCGATAGTCTACTTACAACTCGAAACGGAAACAACATCACTTGGATACTCATTGATTGTCTTGCGCAACCAGCACACTTTCTAACCATCAAAGAAACGGACAAGTTCTATACTCTTGCAGTCATCTACCTGAAGGAAGCGGTTGCTAGGCACGGGGAGCCAACCTTCATTGCCTCTAATCGCAACCCACAATTTGCATCTGATTTGTGGCAAGCGGTGCACAAATCCTTTGGATCGCGTTTAGGCATGAGCACAGTATATCATCCACAGACGGATGGGCAGACTGAACGCACCATCCAAACTCTTGAAGACATGCTTCGAGCACGTGAAATCGACATTGGCAACGGTCGGAGAAGACACCTCCCTTTAGTAGAGCTTTCGAATAACAACAGATACCACACCAGCATTCAGGATGCTCCGTTCGAGGCATTGTACGGAAAAAGGTGCCAATCATCTCTTTGTTGGGCAGAAGTCGGAAACGGCCAAATCACCAGTCCAGAACTCGTCATACACACAGTAGAGGAGATTGCTCAGATACGACAACGAATGACGGCAGTTCGTGACTGCCAGAAAAGCTACGCTGTTAAGCGCAAGAAACCACTCGAGTTCCAAGTTGGGGATCGAGTACTATCTAAAGTCTCACCTTGGGAAGGTGTACTTCGTTTTGGTATACGAGACGAAACTCAAACCGCGATATGTTAAACCTTTCGAAACCACGGAGAGTTTTGGCAAGGTGGCCTACAGATTGAACCTACCCGAAGAACTCAGTGGAGTTCACAACATATTCCGTGGGTCGAACCTGAAGAAGTGTCTGTCAGATGAAACCCTCATAGTTCCTTTGAAGGAACTCACAATCGACGATCAGTTGCGATTCGTCGAGGAACCAGTAGAAATCACAAATCGAGACGTCAAGTTCTCAAGCACACCAGAATACCTCTTGTTCGAGTTCGTTGGAACTCCCGTCGTGGCCCAGAGTTTACCTGGGAACGAGAAAACCAAATGAAACTCAAGTACCCCCTGTTGTTCGAGAAAGGTGCAACCACTACTGAGGCTGAAGCTACTATGGGGTAACCCCCACGGCAAGTAAGCCAGCTAAAGACAAACTATGCTTTCGGAAACAACTTAAAACGAACACCCAACTGTGAACTCGCTCAACTTTGTTGTTGATTCGTTGTTACATGCCTTGCAGGACTATAGGTGCATATTGTTGGAACTTGCTATCTGGAAAGCTGGAGTGGTCATGGGTCGAGATCATGGAAACACAACACAAGACAAATGGCTTTTACGTGTGGCTTATAAATACTTAACAAATGAATTTTTGCTTCCGCTGTACACTGTAACTTATTTGAAATGTTGTAACACTTAATGTTAATAAATGAAAGTTTTATTCAAACATACCTATGAGTTCAATATGATTAGTGGCTAGATCCTGGTTCATCACACGCCTCGCGGGGTTTTTCGCATGTGGTATTTTGGGGGTGTGACACGGAGTCCCCTTACCACTCCACCACTAGCTCATTAAATTTATGAATTTAAATCTGTGCAACTAGCCATAAGACCGTGGGGTGTGGGTTGGGGCGGCGGTTGCCAAGCAACGCTGGCTAGACCACACCGGGCTAGTGTTGGTAATGGCGTTGCCCCGCTGGCGTGGG
Organism: Helianthus annuus; assembly: GCF_002127325.2. Taxonomy (NCBI): domain Eukaryota; kingdom Viridiplantae; phylum Streptophyta; class Magnoliopsida; order Asterales; family Asteraceae; genus Helianthus; species Helianthus annuus. The sequence continues at coordinate 203,304,764 of NC_035448.2, read as the reverse complement.
GCGGGGGGGAGGTGACTTAGCTGGCTTTGGTTGGCTGGTCCAATATAGCCACTGGGTTAACTTCATCCATTTTTCCTGTTAACGGGAAGGGCAATTCAAATCATATTATATGTAATTCTGTTAACTAGAAGGGCAATTCGACCATATAAATGATCGAATTGCCCTTCTCATTTACAGAATTAATGAATTAAGTTAACCCAATGGACTAAAATGGCAATGGTGAAACCTTTTTGGACCCACGTGCGAAAAATGAAACATTTAGAGTAAACTTGAAAAATTGCCCAAACCACAGGTACTAAAATGACATTTGATTATCTAAGTGTAATAGTTATTTTTATACCCACCCACCAGCTACCCTCTAAGTCTGGAGGGTATAGGGGCCGGCTTTGGCCCGGCGAGGCCCAGCGCCGCACCCCCACACCTCCCCCTGTGGTCCATCCCGTCGTCTCCATCCTCCACAAGCCGGGTTTGACGCGCTTCTCTCCCACACAAACACCTATCCATACATACATATATATATATATATATATAAAGGGGTTCATCCCCCATCCCCTTTAGGCCCCGCTTACATGGCGGTGACGTGGCAACCCATCCCCTTGAGGATGAGGCTCTTCATACCCTCCAGTCTAACTCTTCTCCTTTGTTATGTTTCATAAGGGTCAAGAAGTTATATAATCCGTACATTTTAATGTTTAATCCGATAAGTATTGCTGATTACTTGATTCGATTTATTCGTTTTTTATGTGGGCAAATTTGAACAGAAGGCTAAGGCTAGACGGTATGGAACCGTCCTCAGCCCGTCCTCCATCCGTCGCCGATCCAACCTCCATGCCGCCCCCCTCCATCTTCATCCCGTCCCGTTTTCACCGTCGACATACCGACGTCCAGGACGATCCAAATGGTGGGCTCCCTTTTGTTTGTTTGAAACCAACCTCTGTTTTTTTTTCTTCCGCCATTAATGAAGCTTGTTGCAGAAGATGAGTGAGAGAGAGAGAGAAGATGCCATATGTTTTGCTTCTTTGAGTGGATTGAGGTAAATTTGAGGGGAAAAGTACAAAAGGGGTTGTAGAGTTAATTAATATTTTAGGTTTTTTTTTAAATTAAAAATAAAAAATAATACAGTTGTTGTTTTTAATAAAAATATTTTGTTAGTTTATTTGTTAAATATTGAAAAAAATAGAATATTAAAAAAATAAAAAAAAAACATAAAAGTGGTGGGGTAGGATCATATAGGACCATCCTCCATACCCTCTAGTTTTGTAGGGAATAAATTATTAGATTTATTAGAGAGAATATATAATAAGAGGAATACACTTATACTCTAATGTAATTTATTAAGGGTCATGCTAATTACACACGCCAAAAATAATTTTCACACCCCTAAGCGTCGCGCTATGGCCAAAGCGAGGCGCTTAGGGCGACAAAAGTTGATACGAGGTTTCGAATGACTGACTGACTAACTGACACAGAGACATAAAGGTGATACGAGGTTTCAGTCGCCCCGTGAACCCTAAGCGCCGCGCTTTGGCCATAGCGCGGCGCTTCGACCCCAAATGCTGCCTTTAAATCCCTGGACAGACTCGACATTCATAATTCGGATTGTTTTTTGTCGATCTTCTTTGCTCTATTAGTTACATGTTTTGAAAAAACGATGTCGTGGTTAAGTAATTATCTTTTCGGTCAATATTCTGACGAGTCAGTTGTTCCTGATTCTTACGAGGGGACCGCTATTGCTGACTCGTTTGAGAAACCGGAGTCGTCCAACTTGAGGGAGACAGAGATTGTATCTGGCATTCATTATCGTTATAACACGGTGCAGCTGGATTTGAATACCCCTGTGGAGGACCCTTACGCACAACAAGGTTATTCGAATTTCGGTTACGGTGGCGACTATAGCTTTGTACAGCTGGAGTGTTATCCAAATGACAGTTACGGTTGTCAACAGAGCTTACAAGGTTATTCGAATTTCGGTTACGGTGGCGAGCAAAGCTTTGTACAGCAGGAGTGTTATCCAAACCAGAGTTACGGTTATGAACAGAGCTTTGCACATCAAGTCTATTTGAACCTCGGTGACGATGGTGAGCCGGAGGATGTGTCTGTTGACGAGGAAGGTTGTTACCCGGTTACATTTTCGTTTGATACAACGTAGACCTTTTCGTCACGTAAAGAGTTGGTGCGTTGGGTACAAGACACGGCAAAAGACAATGGTTACCTCATTGTGACTAAGAGGTCGAATAAAAGAGGAGAGAATTGCAAGATTTGGTTTCAATGTACTTTTGGTGGGGAGCATAAGAGTATAGCTACACAGAGGAAAACGGGTAGCAAGAACATAGGCTGCCCGTTCGAGAGGATCGGGTTTTCGGAATCATCCGGAAGTGTTTGGAGGATCGAGGTGACGAAGGCGAAGCATAACCACACTCCTATTGAAAACTTCGAGGGTTACGCGTATGCGAGAAGGCTTTCTTCGGAGGACAAAAAACTGGATAAGGAGTTGGCAGAGCAAGATATTCCCAACCAAAGTATCTGGCGAACGCTGACAAAAAACAATCCGGCTAGAAAGCTTATTCCGAAAGATATACACAACGCTGTTCAGAAGATCAACGCCGAAAAAAATGTCGGTAAGTCTCCGATGCAAAAACTTGAAAACATTCTTATCGAAAAAACTTACACTTATTACATGCGCACGAATGAGATATCGAACGAAGTTGAAGACGTCTTCTTTGTTCACGAAAAATCATTCACTATGTGGTGTGCCTTCCCACATGTGCTAATGATTGACGCCACCTACAAAACGAACATGTACAACCTGCCATTTGTTCAGGTCGTAGGCATGACGTCGACAAACAAATCGTTTACGGCTGCTTGTGCGGTAATTTCCGCTGAGAAGTCAGAGAACTACCTATGGGTGTTGCAGAGGATCAAGTCTATGCTGGCAGGATGTATGGAACCGCGCGTGATTTTAACAGACAGGGATTTTGCGCTAATGAACGCGTGTGAACAAGTTTTTCCAAAAGTGCATAAGTATCTTTGTCGGTTCCATATTCAACAAAATATTAATAAGAACAGCAAGAATAAATTCTCTGACAAGGAGTGGAAAGAATTCGTACGTACATTTTGGACATTGTGCGAGTCTACGACCGAGGAAATATACAGGTATAACTTGGAAAACCTTGAAGCACAGTTGAAAGAAGCTGACCGTGAACGTGAGTATTTCTTACATAATTATGTTCAAATTTTATATAATAACAAAAACTGACTATTTACGTTTTTTAATTTTAGAGGTTTTTGATTATTTGAAGAAATCCTGGTTGGATCCGTACCGTGAAAAGTTTGTATCTTGCTGGATTAACCAAACTATCAACTTTCACCAAACTACGACCAACAGGGTTGAGGGCATGCATGCAACAGTAAAAAGTCACTTTCCAAGTCATCGCAACACACTGGATAAACTTGTACTGTATGTTGATCATGTTGTTGATAGACAATACGCCGAGATTAGAAGTAGCTTTGAAACAAGCCTCTGAAAAGTGATGACGCACCACAAGAATCAGCCCATGCTTGCATATATTCTCAGAAAGGTTTCAATATATGCGATTGAGCTTTTGAGTATGGAACTAAAACGTAAGGAAGACGGGTTGAGAGCCTACGGTGCAAGCTGTGGTTGCCAACTTTTTACCAGCTATGGTTTGCCATGTGCCTGTCGTTTGGAAAAGTTGGAAACTAAAGGTAATTAATATTTTTGACCTTTCTCGTTATGATTTTGCCACCTAATTTGTTTTCATCCACAGGTCAGCAAATCCGGATCACACACATAGACATGTTTTGGAAGAAGCTTGACTTCAAGCCTGCAAGGAATAACATAGAGGATATCGATGTAGACGCGGAATTTGAAAAATTGAAAAAACAGATCGATCCAACACCCCCTCAAGTGAAAAGGAGCTTCTTTGAAAAGTTTCAGCAAATCCTCAATCCAGGGAACAATAACAAAAAACCTCCTGCTGTTCTGAAGAAAACTCGTGGTCGCCCAACATTGAAAACGCAGGAAGAAAGAAAGGTTGAAACCGCTAGAAAAAGCTCTTACATTCCGTCAGAAGAAACTTGGGTCGAGGCCTCAGACGATCTTCCCCGTCACAGCTCGTACATATCACCCGAAGATTCTAGAAGAGAAAAGAATACCAAACCGCTCAACCTACACCCTGATTTCCCGATGATCAATCTCGGTCCTAAGACAGATATAGCGATCCGCAACTACGCATCTCAGATTCCCAAAGTGATCCATCCATACATCGTTAGAATAAAGGACGTGAAACCAGATGGTCATTGTGGGTTTCGATCGGTGGCTGTTGGGTTAGGAGTGAAACAAAATTCATATTTGATGATCCGGAAACAACTTTTAAAGGAGTTACGTATGAACGAATCGCTTTGGAGGCAGGTTTTCGATCCGGAAAACATAAGACATTATGATGCGCTGGTTACACGGATCGATTTCAAGGGGGTAGGACGAGCAGGTATCGAAAATTACATGACGATGCCTGAGACGGGGTTTCTTATTGCCCAACGATACGGTGTGATTGTTCACACCTTCGACATTCGTGGGAGCGATACAATTTTCCCTCTGCTGGGCGGGCCAAACGAAGCTGAGCAACCTCCCCTGGTGGTTGCGGTTGTGTTCGTCGACAAAGGGCATTTCATACATGTAGAGCTTGGAGGTTGTTATCCAATGCCTCCCCCAAACCTACTTTGGAGAGCGAACAGAACAGAGCGCGCAGCAGCCTGACAGAAGTCAGTCCTTGTCTGTTGACCAAGCCAAAGCGCCCCGCTTTGGCCATAGCGAGGCGCTTTGGATGTGCAAAAAGACAACAGGCGTGTGCGAATAGACTCACCCTTTATTAAAAAAGCGCAAAATTGTCAAGCATACATGAAAACATTTAAAGCTTCAAATCATTTGTCAGGTATAGCAAAACACCACTTGTAACCTTTATGCATTGGTGATCCTTACAAGTTGTACATAAGGGAGAAGCATAGGTCATCGCTACATTGAAACAGAATAATGAAGGGTGATCGCTACCCTTGTTAGTGAGACGTTTATAACATTGATCTCTAATTCCGTTTAGATACACTTTTTATAGTGAAGAATGGAGATAGTCATCATCAAGGATCAAGGATGGGCGTACGAAGAAGTAATCTGTTTTCAGGTCAAGAAAACATTTAGTCTCTACATTTTGGTTTTTAATCCGATAAGTATCGTTAATTACTTGTTTCGGTTTATTTGTTTTTTGTGTCTACGAATTTGAATCAAAGTAGAAACAAGTATTCTCGAACAACTTTAAGAATCTTATGGTCCTTGATAAATTATTAGATTGAATATATTATTAAGTTTATTAGAGGGAATGTATAATAAGGGGATTATACTTATACTCTTGAGTTAATTTATTGATTTACATCAAAGCTCAAAATTGTCAAGCATACAAGAACACATTTAAAGCTTCAAATCATATCTAAGAACTAGTATTTTTATTTCCTATATTTTTTTTTCTCATCTATTTATCTGTTTACAAATAGGTAAAGTCAATATTAAATAAATACCAACATGATATGTGGAAATTTGAAAAAAAAAATTGTTAGAAAAAGTATACTATGGCATAATATTTTGACAAACAATATTAAAACCGTTTTCGGTTTGTCTTTAGGTTACACCATAAAATTAGAGGTTTGTCTAGTTGTTCAAACACTTGAATATTTCAAAACTACTTCAATTTTAAAGTTTGTTTCGTTTCATGTGTAAGCATATCTAGAATTTAGATAGTTAGTATTAACGTTTTAATAAGTGTTACACATCCGAAAACCAAAAACTTCCGATCCTCATATTTCTATTTCTATATCTACTCCCTCCTATGCCTAAATTTGTTAATTTAAATAATTTGCCTTGGAATGCTACTAATAGTATAACAATGTTAGATTATCACATATTCACATATATCAAAGAGATGAAATATAGAGAAATTAAGAGATAAAAAATATTCTTTCTATATTAAAAGGATCTTTCCTGGCTTCACAATATATGAATAAAAGGATGTGAAATATAGAATATACTTTTATACCTACTTGGTTTGATCGATATGGTAATTAGTGAGGGTGTTGTGTAAAAGTAAATATAATCTTTGTTATTTTTTAACGGACAACGAATGCTCCAAGTAGGTTACTGGCGAAATTCACCACATCGGGATACACTCGTTTACTGAACCGGGAAAAACACTCACCTAGGGCCAAAACCCGTGAACACGCGCCCGAAAGCACGACAGTGCCGTGAAGTAAAATCCGCTCAATTCAAGGATCGAACTAGCGATCACCGCCTACTCGCCTAGTCTTTCATCATCACCAGGTGCCGCAGAAATTAAATGCTAGGGCAGGAATTGAACCTGGGTCAATTGGAACCGTAGATCTATCCCTTACCACTCCACCACTAGCAATTAAATTAATGATTTTAAATTTGTGCAGCTACTCATAAGACCGTGGGATGTGGGTTGGGGCGACGGTTGCCATGCAACGCTGGCTAGACCACACCAGGCTAGCGTTGGCCATGGCGTTGCCCCGCTGGCGTGGTGACTAAGCCTTGCGTGGGGCAGGCAGGGGGGAGGTGACATGGCTGGCTTTGGTTGGCTGGGCCAATATAGCCGTTGGTGCTAGCCATTGCCAAACGGCTACTTTAATTAAAAAAAATTTACATATCAAACCAATATAAATACCCACCAATTTTTAATATTTTTACCACTTCTCTACTTCTTCTACCATATCTCTTTATTTTTTTAAAATCAACCCACAACATCCTACAATGCATCCCTTTAACCGAAGCTACGACTCAAACAACCCCTTTGGATACCAAGAAAACCCAAACCCTAGCCCGCCACCAAAACCGATCCAAATACCCCTTACACGCGGCCATCCACAACAACCGCCACACGGTTTAGTGTACTCGTCGTGTCCCGATCTAGCTGGAATCGCATCGTATTTAGGAAACCGTGTATACACGAACTTTCCATACGACCATTCATTTATTTTCTTTAAATTTTATGTAGTTTTTTTTTTAATTTTATGTAGTTTTTTTAGTTTTATTTGTAGTTTTTTAAAATATTATATGTAATTTTCTCTTCTATTTTAATTAGTGTGTTATTTTAATTAAATGAAACTTAAAACAGTTTAAACAAAAAAAACAAAATCCACATGGCTGGCCTCGCCAGCCGAAGCCACGCCACACCACACCCCTTGTTTTTTAATATTACCTTGTGGGTCCCACCCTCGTCATGTGTCGAGTAATATGCCTCCAACCCAAGCCCTTCCACACCCCATAGTCTAAGGATGCTCCGCCACGTAGGCATTCACGTAAGCGGGTGTGAGGATGGGGCTGAAGGGGATGGAGCTAAGATATGGGGGATGGGCCTCATATATATATATATATATATATATATATATATATAGGGAGCCGCTAAAATAGGAACCACCTACAGTTGTAAGAACCACGAGAACTGTAACATCCCTATTTTTATCATGTAAATTATAAGTATGGTTAAACTTATTAACCACTAGTAACTAGTAACTAGTTTATTTCTAATATAAATACTCAACCCAAATAGTTTTAAACACTACTTTATAAAGTTGGTTGAAATATTATATTAATTAATTGGCCTGTATATGGGTAACCTTTCTAATAAAATAAAAGTCTATAAAAATTTATATTATTAGACAAGTAACTTATGGGTAGGTTGACCATAAGAAATATGAAGTTCCTAGATGAGCCTAGGAACCGTATAATAATTATTTTTGAACCTACTTTAATTTTAATGAAATTTAGACCCAAATGTAGACAAAAATATTCTCGTCCTAAAGACATATTTATTATTTTCTAGAACGTTATATTTTAAAAGTTATACGCGTCAAATAAGTGAAGCAGTTAAATTAATTATAATATATATAATAATAAAATAATAAAATAATAAAACTTATCATAACTAAATATGGCTACGTGTAGGAAATAAATTCAATGAAAGCATCTTGCATATATGTCTACGTGTACTCACAAGCTTAGTCCCTAAGTTACATTTCAAGTATAAATAGGAGGGGGTGTTCAACATACAATTTTTGCACAACTTCTTTTTCCATTCCCTTTATGTCGCCCATTTCCCTCTCAAAACCTATAGTTTTAATTTTTATTTTTATTTTTCCCTATAACGCCATGCCTCATTTTAAGTATCGGTAACTCCCGATCACTGCTACCCTTTCCGATTGATTTGAGTCCCATAACGCATGTCAAGGCTCTGCCCGACTAAGTTCGTTTGGATTCTATCTCGGGACTTCGGGACAAGGTTGAATTAGGGGTACTATACTTAACATGAGTACATTATATTTTTAAATAGCTTAAAAGTTATACCCAAAATTTATACCAGGAATCCTTCTAGTTGAACCCTAAAGTTACACAGTGGGTCCATCCCTTTTTCTTACCATTTTATTCTCTTTTTGTGAGTTACCCAAAACTATTATTTATTATTTATTATTTATTATTTCTATTTTGTAAACAAACTTTCATCAAAAGTCATGCCTATTATTTTATTTACCCAATAGGGAACCATAGTTGAGACACCCAAGTAATTCTGCACAACCCCTAAAATTTCCAGAACAATCAGAATCAGGATCAGGGCCCTAAAACTCAAGGGGGGATAAACCCTAACCAACGATTATCCTCATAACTCTGTGTAAAATTCGAAATTAACGAAACTGTCAACACTGCAAGCCTAGTTACACACGTAGCTACCCTAAGAACATAGGTTACCACTCGCGTAGCGCGACACCTATAGGGGGTACCCCTCGCGCTACGCGACGGTGTCAAATTTCGGGTATAAATAGAGGGGGTTGGGACTTGAATTCTGCCTTTGGAACGACGTAAATCCGAGTTACGTAGATCAAGTTATCACAGAAACAGTCCAACACACACACTAATATCGAATTGCTGCCGCGGAACAGGGTAATTACTCGATCGCTATTACGATTCAGTTTCCGGGATCAATATACCCAAAGAATGTCTAAGTGCCGCCCACATTGGGTTATGCTTTGTCGTTTGTCGGTAATTCGATAAATGAGTTGAAGCATTGTACTTTGTCGTTGTCGATAATTCGATAATGAGTTGAAGTACTATACTTTGTCGTTTGTCATTTTGATAAATGAGTTGAAGTATTGCACTTGGTCATTCATTGTGAAAATTTGATCTCGGGAAATTATCGTAACTGCTGTATTGAGCATTAACCCGATTTTTGTGAAATTCGTTAAGGTTGATTTAGGTTTTTCACCAATACGTATTCCATTATGTTAAACCACCAGAAATACTCCCAACTACACCCTTACAATCAAATAAACTATTAAATCATCAGAAGATCCAGAATAATAAAGTGCATGCTTAATTATCGGAAGAAATAGAATCAAGAAGTTGTTAACTCAATCCTGCATGCTGATTTGTGAGTCATTCTCTTTTTATCAACTGTTTTACAATACTCCAAATCATTTTCCAAAAGTTATAATTACAGTGATTAAGTTTATGTAATCACCAAATTACAGCCGGTATGTGGGGTATTATGCACAGTATTGTTATTATTGTTTCCTTCACATTAGGTGGGCGAGCCTAATTGTGACATACGTCACTCATTGGGACAGCCAATGGTGATATGACCACAGTCACAGAGCTGGTCTGTGACAAATACCTATTCTTGAATGTTGGTTGATAATAAACATATGTAAAAACCCTTAATACTGTAAATTATAACAAATGTGTCGTTTTCAGTAAAATGAATGAACTCACTCAGTATTTCCCGCTGACAAAACCTTTTTAAAACACGTTTCAGGTAATTACAGTAGATTGGAGTAAGGATTGGATCCGGCACTAAAAGACTTCAAGAAGTGGCTTATTTTATTAATTAAATCAACTTAAGAAATATTGTTTTCATTAAAAGCTACCTTTGTAAAACATGGAATTTATTCCATCTATTTAAATAAAAATCCGGTGTTTCTAAACTCTGATATTTTCCTAACTCACGGTCCTGATGAAATTTCCGCTGCAATGTCTTTTTCAAAATAATCACCGGTACCACTGGACTGCTCACGGCACCGATTCCGGCCAGGATGGGATCGGGGGTCGTGACAGTAAAAGGTGGTATCAGAGCTAAGCCACTACTTTAAGCCTATAAGTGGTTGTGATACCAATACTTAAGCTTAAATAAAAGAGTTAGGAAATTGCTATTAACTGGTAGCACATTTGATAGCATTTAGACTTGAACATAAGATGCCTTAGTATAAGCTAAGCCACTGGTTTACACAATTAGGTGTTATAATAATACCTAAGTTTAAACGGAGAATTAGAAACTTAATATTATCTGATAGCACTCTGAATGATATTTAGACTCGAACTTAAGAATTTTGTCTTAATATAAATTTCAAGATAAAATTTCTTATATAAGTATAAATAAGTATAATTGGTATTCCATAAGAATAACGACTAGCAGGCAATAGCATTTAATTGCTATTTATTCTTGTTTATTGGTATTACTTGGTCAAGAATAAAGATATATTATGGAAATACAAATTTCCTTGATTCTGGATAAAAAGTCCTAATAAAAGAGGCACTTTTTGAAAAGATACTGTTTATGGGAAATAGGAAATTTTCTCCGGCAAAACTGGGTATAGAGTAGCAGACTCTCCAGCTTGTCCGGATATACTGAGATTACCTCTCCGGCGCGAACCGGGTAAGATGGGGTATATAAAATGTCAAACAAGTGACAAGATTTCTCTAAAATAATATCATGGTCTGATATCAGACTTGTTTTTGGAAATAAGAATCTGTTAAATACATTAACCCTATGAAAGGTATGTATATTACAACATGTGAAATATATAATATAGATATATCTATAAGGAATTCCAAAAGTCAATTAAGAAGAAAGCACAAGCATATGTATATAGATTTCTTTATCAGGAATCTTTCGCATATATCTTTAATTTTGATATCAAACATTCTTTCGTTTGATCATCTACCTCGTAACTCATGCAACAAAATAATACTGGAAACCCATTAAGTTGGGACACCATAAAAAATATAAGAATTTCCAATACGTTAGTAAGAAGCCGGTAAAGTTGTGCTAATGCACAAGAAAACACATGAAACTTAAATTATACATCCACAGATGTCGAAGTTTATCACACACGACTTCCAAAGGAAAGATCTTTGAAAAATATAAATTAGGCACGATGACACCTATGCTAAATTCCGTCAGTAGAAAAACTACTAATCAAAAAAAAAAAAGAAGCACTTTGCCATATGATTCTACAACCGACATAAATCTCGCTGAGGTACGTTGTAACAAGATTTCACAATTATCGGTGCAGAGTATAATCAGAGTCATAATTATCATCACTACAAAAGGAGTCATATACCTTTGCAAATTCCCTACTTCATTTCATTTCATTCGACATTCCTTGGTAATGTCACTTAACAAAGGTTATCACACGAGATTTCAGATAAAGTTCTTATATTTCTTTCGTTGCAATTCTGACTTCTGCCTATAAATAAGTTGACTTTCATGTTTCTACTTCTTTTAATAATCATCATACCATAAAGATTTCTTTCATAGTAGCAAATATCAATTCATTTCATTTCTTGGAAAATCCACACGATACACATGCACTATTTGTTGCGCATGTGGTTCATTTGAGTTATAAGACCCTAGGAAGGCATCATTTCAATTTGTTGTTTATCAAAAGTTCAAATATCGTTCCGCTATACTTGATCTTTGCATTATAAACCGCGTTTTTACAAAGCAATGACTCTTTAATATCGAATCAATGAATTTATTGAAAAACTCGATTTTCTTTTAAAAGGGATACATGGTTTCTTTGTGATCATGTTTGAACTTTCTTATTAAAACTCGTTTTATCCAAACCCAGTTAACTTGCTCGCAATACGTACTCAATTCGAAGTCCCATATGATGGATTAAAACCATCATATTCAAAATAATCCTAACAAGCACTTCAATTCTCTTAAAACCATAATATGCTTGTTTAGTCTTCTAATTCATCAAATCATCTCTTTGATCACGATCACTTTGTGATGACATTTTCACAAAATTAAAGATTACGCTAATCTAAGATTTAATTATTTATTTATATTGAATCCGCTTTATTGATTTATTTTATAAAAAGCAATCTTAACACAATTATGTGCTATAATAATGCTCCACCATTTCATGTCCTAAATTCCGTAGTCCTTACAACCAATCGAGCCTTTCGTGATATTTCTTACCTTTCATTAATCGAAAAACATTGTATAAACTTAATTGATTATATATAGAAACTTACAATATAGTATTTCTGTAATTAAAAAATTTTGTTAAAACCATTAAGGTAAAGAAATTATATTTTTACGTATAAAATTTTGTTTAAAGTATATTCTCATTTAAGTTTATGCATTTATTATTGGTAATTAATATTAGTTTTATTTTTAGTAATAATATATTAATAATAATAGTGTTAGTATTATTTTCAGATACTAAAGTTATTATCAGGGGCATGTATTGAATAGCCTAGCCTTAGTTAGGCATGGACTGGCCACATATGCTTAAACAAGGCAGCACTAACCAATATCCGCCGTGATAATGACTAGTTAATTAAGTCATCATACTTATTTAGTAAATTTTAATTATATATAAAAATATTTTACTTTGTACTAAAAAGAGAAGACATATTTCTATAAAACAATACCAGAATTAGAGGGACGAATAAAATTATACAAATAATTATGTATCACATATTTTGTAATAACTATGTGCTATAACACTCTAGCAAGAAAATAATCATATAAGAATAATATAGTAGTCAGCGACTACATTGGGTTAGAAGAACATTGTAATACATAAAGAATAGTCACCACAACATTTGTAACTACATTTTACAACGCTATATGGTTTCAAAATAAAAAAATATATATATATAAGTAATCACATAGAATTGACCTAGTGTTATATAAAATATTTTACAAATACTTTTACCCCTTTTATTCACAACTTTCATTTAACGTTATAAATAATAGTGATTCTTTTACAAAACCATAATAGTAAAATATTTTAAATGTGATAACTTCACCATGGTATTTTGTAATCTATATTTCATCGTAAATATAAGTTATTTTACACAGTATAGTAAAATACTATAATTTAAAAAAAAAAGTAATAACCATTTACGTATAGTAAAAAAAATATGAGACAAATAATATTACATTTGCTTTAGTAATATAATATAATAGTTGGTCATGCCAAAACAACTTGTTCTTATTATATTTCCATCTCTATGACATAAAATGAAAAATATAGTCACTAATAATATACTATCACATTGCTTCATAATTAAAACAACTTGAAAACTCTAAACGATGATACACTAACTCTATTGTTTTTTGGTGTATCTTTGCAATTCACTCATCTCAACACATAGAATTTCTCATATTATAATTTACTATTTGACAAATCATTTTCATGCTTTTATTTCATTTTGAACCCGTCAATTCTAAGTCTTCCTCAGTTGTCAATCAAGTAAGATTTCTTTTTATAAAGAATTTTGTTGATTCCAAAAGTCCTTCACATTTATTTTAAAATCTATTTATCATATATCTTTTGGGCTGAACCTAGTTACCTTGAAAACTATACCATTTCATCTCATTCGTTTGTCATCGAATTCTTACACTAATTCAGTTGAACCATTGAGTCCCATCTATTGTACAACTCATAGTCACCAAATTTGATATTTTGATTTGGTATCATTTACCTTAATATTATTCTTTTTAATCAAAAAGTAACATAACTCTAAAAAAAAATATCATAGCCAAATCTCGAGGACGAGATTTAAAACAAGGTGGGGAGGATGTAACATCCCTATTTTTATCATGTAAATTATAAGTATGGTTAAACTTATTAACCACTAGTAACTAGTAACTAGTTTATTTCTAATATAAATACTCAACCCAAATAGTTTTAAACACTACTTTATAAAGTTGGTTGAAATATTATATTAATTAATTGGCCTGTATATGGGTAACCTTTCTAATAAAATAAAAGTCTATAAAAATTTATATTATTAGACAAGTAACTTATGGGTAGGTTGACCATAAGAAATATGAAGTTCCTAGATGAGCCTAGGAACCGTATAATAATTATTTTTGAACCTACTTTAATTTTAATGAAACTTAGACCCAAATGTAGACAAAAATATTCTCGTCCTAAAGACATATTTATTATTTTCTAGAACGTTATATTTTAAAAGTTATACGCGTCAAATAAGTGAAGCAGTTAAATTAATTATAATATATATAATAATAAAATAATAAAATAATAAAACTTATCATAACTAAATATGGCTACGTGTAGGAAATAAATTCAATGAAAGCATCTTGCATATATGTCTACGTGTACTCACAAGCTTAGTCCCTAAGTTACATTTCAAGTATAAATAGGAGGGGGTGTTCAACATACAATTTTTGCACAGCTTCTTTTTCCATTCCCTTATGTCGCCCATTTCCCTCTCAAAACCTATAGTTTTAATTTTTATTTTTATTTTTCCCTATAAAGCCATGCCTCATTTTAAGTATCGGTAACTCCCGATCACTGCTACCCTTTCCGATTGATTTGAGTCCCATAACGCATGTCAAGGCTCTGCCCGACTAAGTTCGTTTGGATTCTATCTCGGGACTTCGGGACAAGGTTGAATTAGGGGTACTATACTTAACATGAGTATATTATATTTTTAAATAGCTTAAAAGTTATACCTAAAATTTATACCAGGAATCCTTCTAGTTGAACCCTAAAGTTACACAGTGGGTCCATCCCTTTTTCTTACCATTTTATTCTCTTTTTGTGAGTTACCCAAAACTATTATTTATTATTTATTATTTCTATTTTGTAAACAAACTTTCATCAAAAGTCATGCCTATTACTTTATTTACCCAATAGGGAACCATAGTTGAGACACCCAAGTAATTCTGCACAACCCCTAAAATTTCCAGAACAATCAGAATCAGGATCAGGGCCCTAAAACTCAGGGGGGGGATAAACCCTAACCAACGATTATCCTCATAACTCTGTGTAAAATTCGAAATTAACGAAACTGTCAACACAGCAAGCCTAGTTACACACGTAGCTACCCTATGAACATAGGTTACCACTCGCGTAGCGCGACACCTATAGGGGGTACCCCTCGCGCTACGCGACGGTGTCAAATTTCGGGTATAAATAGAGGGGGTTGGGACTTGAATTCTGCCTTTGGAACGACGTAAATCCGAGTTACGTAGATGAAGTTATCACAGAAACAGTCCAACACACACACTAATATCGAATTGCTGCCGCGGAACAGGGTAATTACTCGATCGCTATTACGATTCAGTTTCCGGGATCAATATACCCAAAGAATGTCTAAGTGCCGCCCACATTGGGTTATGCTTTGTCGTTTGTCGGTAATCCGATAAATGAGTTGAAGCATTGTACTTTGTCGTTGTCGATAATTCGATAATGAGTTGAAGTACTATACTTTGTCGTTTGTCATTTTGATAAATGAGTTGAAGTATTGCACTTGGTCATTCATTGTGAAAATTTGATCTCGGGAAATTATCGTAACTGCTGTATTGAGCATTAACCCGGTTTTTGTGAAATTCGTTAAGGTTGATTTAGGTTTTTCACCAATACGTATTCCATTATGTTAAACCACCAGAAATACTCCCAACTACACCCTTACAATCAAATAAACTATTAAATCATCAGAAGATCCAGAATAATAAAGTGCATGCTTAATTATCGGAAGAAATAGAATCAAGAAGTTGTTAACTCAATCCTGCATGCTGATTTGTGAGTCATTCTCTTTTTATCAACTGTTTTACAATACTCCAAATCATTTTCCAAAAGTTATAATTACAGTGATTAAGTTTATGTAATCACCAAATTACAGCCGGTATGTGGGGTATTGTGCACAGTATTGTTATTATTGTTTCCTTCACATTAGGTGGGCGAGCCTAATTGTGACATACGTCACTCATTGGGACAGCCAATGGTGATATGACCACAGTCACAGAGCTGGTCTGTGACAAATACCTATTCTTGAATGTTGGTTGATAATAAACATATGTAAAAACCCTTAATACTGTAAATTATAACAAATGTGTCGTTTTCAGTAAAATGAATGAACTCACTCAGTATTTCCCGCTGACAAAACCTTTTTAAAACGCGTTTCAGGTAATTACAGTAGATTGGAGTAAGGATTGGATCCGGCACTAAAAGACTTCAAGAAGTAGCTTATTTTATTAATTAAATCAACTTAAGAAATATTGTTTTCATTAAAAGCTACCTTTGTAAAACATGGAATTTATTCCATCTATTTAAATAAAAATCCGGTGTTTCTAAACTCTGATATTTTCCTAACTCACGGTCCTGATGAAATTTCCGCTGCAATGTGTTTTTCAAAATAATCACCGGTACCACTGGACTGCTCACGGCACCGATTCCGGCCAGGATGGGATCGGGGGTCGTGACAAGAACCACTTTCAACCAATCAGATTATGCCAACTAAAAGGGTGTTTTGGTCTTTTACCCCAAATGTCTAATCTCTCACACTCTCTCTCTTCATTTATTTTCCACTAGAAATGTCTATTCCTCTTTTTAATTGTCTCTCTCTTCTCTCATCCTTTATTCAAATTGCAGAGCTTCATTTTTGAAACTCATTTCATATCTCTCCTAACTAATGAAGAAATCTTCATCATCTTCACTGATGAAACCCTCACCCTCCTTCTCCGGCGAACCCTCATACTCTGGAGATCCCACTCCTACTCCGGCGACCCCCAACTCCTACTCCGGCGACCACCGCCGCCATCATCACCGCTCCGATTTAGGGGGTAGTGAGCTCCCGATTTGATGTTGTGATTGTTGGTGTCCCGATCTATGATGTTGTTGTCCTTCACCCCCTAATCTCTCTCTCTCTCAAGATCGTTCTAACACCATACATGTTACGGTGGTAGTTGGTCGGCGGCGGTGGTTCTAACAGTGGGTTAGTGGCTGGTGGTGGCGGTTCGACGGCTGGGTGGTGGTGGGTCGACGACAGGTGGTGGCGGATCGACCGCTCCTTTCATCCATTTATGGGTTTAGTTGATTTTTCTGGTGATTCTTGGTCTATGTTCTTTGATATGTGTTCTCGAATGATGATGATGATACCGATGGTATTTTGGTATGTGTTCTTGATTTTTCTGGGTTTAATTGATCTTTTTGGGTTTACTTGCCTTTTCTGGTAATTCTTTGGCCCGTGTTTTTGATATGTGTTCTTGATTGATGATGATGATACCGATGGTATTTTGATCTCTGTTTTGATTTGTTTTTGGTTTTGGTATGTTAGGGATTTTGATCTATGGGTTTTGATATGGTCGATTTGAGTGGCGATTATGAAAAAAAAAAACCGTAGATTTAGATGTCGATGGCGTGGCAAGGACGGTGGAGGGTAGGTTTTTGAACCTGCAACCCCACTTTGCAGCCTCTGATTATCGGAAAATCTGAGCCGAAACTTTGTTTTTTTTTCAAGAATCCACTCGTTCTTTTGATTTTTGTTTGTTGGGTTTTTTTTAGGCGTCGATGATGATAGCAAACTATCTGAGACACCTCCCGAGTGTGCGATTTTCTGGGTGCGTTCGGTTTTGCGTAAAAACGTTTATGTAAAAAAAAGTTAAACCGTAAACTTTTTAACGTAAAACGTAAAAACGTAAAACGTAAAAAGTTTTACGTAGAACGTAAAAAGTTTTTCGTAAAACGTAAAAAGTTTTAGGTAAAACGTAAATCGTAAATTTTTTTTAGTAAAACGTAAAAAGTTTTACGTAAAACGTAAAAAACCGGCGCGTAAAACGTAAAAACGTAAAAAATGTTAACGTAAAAACCCGGCGCGTAAAACGTAAAAAAAACGTTAACGTAAAAAACCGGCGCGTAAAACGTAAAAAACGTTAACATAAAAACGACGTTAAAAAAGTTAACGTAAAACCGAGCGCGTAAAACTTAAAAAAAAACCGGGCACGTAAAACGTAAAAAAAACGTTAACGTAAAAAAACCGGGCGCGTAAAAAAACGGCACGTAAAACGTAAATAACGTTAACGTAAAAACCGGGCGCAAAAAACGGCTATTAAAAACGTTTTTTTTAAAACAAATCTTAAAAAAAATTATTATATAAATCTGATTTCAAAAAATTATTTAACAAAAAAAATCAGTTTCTTAATAAAAAAATAAATTAAGACAAAAGGTAATTAATGAATAGGACAAAAAAACACAATTAAAAATAATATATATAAAAAGACAAAAAAACAATTTTACTTATATACCCTTTTGTATTAAAATATTAAAGACATAATAAGACAAAATTTATTTAATATTAATTTTAACTACTTTTAATCTTGTCCATCCATCTACTTGTCTAATGGCTAGAAAGTGGTTTCCGTGGTTCTTACAACTGGAGGTGGTTTTCATTTTAGCGGTCTCCTATATATATATATATATATATATATATATATATATATATATATATATATATATATATATATATATATATATATATATATATATATATAAAGAGAGAGAGTAAGGTTAACATACAAAAAGCCTTATCATACATCACGTAGGAGACAATGGTAACCGTTGGATCAGGGGTATAATCACGCATGGGACCACATAATCACGCATGGGACTATAATCACGCACGTTCTATGATAATAACGCATGTTATATTTTTTGTCATGTATGTTAATGTAGGTTAAGCCTTGAAGTACATTATACTTTCTATATATATGAACAACTTGTTGAAAGTGAACTAAGTGAACTAATCTTGGCCATTGATCATTTTTTAGATTAAAAGGGTATGATTGACATTAGCCAAGTACTTTAAATTAAAATCCCTTAATTTTCTCCTCTATTAACTCTTTCTAACTCTCTCTCTCTCTTATCTTTAATTATTTCTCTATTATTTTAATTACAAGAGATTGAGGGGCTAATATTATTTTTATATAAACTGTTATGTTCCTTTTAAAATTAAATATTAAACCTAATTAAATTATGATTTTTAACATATGTGTATACAGGTCAGTATATACAAGACTTATACACGTGTGTATTATTACATCTTGTTTTCACGGGTTAGTATAAACCAGATTTATACACTTGTGTATTATTCAAATACATATGTGTATACGGGTCGGTATATACCGGGCGTATACACCTGTGTGTTATTCAAGTTCATAGTGTATACATGTCGATGTATATCAGACTTATACACTTGTGTATTACTACATATTGTTTTCACTATACATCTTTTCATCAAAACATTGATCTAATACATATATGTATAGAGAATGTAATTAAATATTTTTAATTGTGTTCTAGCTAGAACAATATTTGATAATGTTTGTATTTTTGTAAAATTATGAAATATTAAGTTAGGTAATATGTGAGAGAAAAAAAAATATAGAGAATGTAATTAAATATTCTTTTAATTGGAAAGAGAAATCAGGAGAGAGAGAAAATTAATTAATTAAATGAAGATAGAAATATACAATTATACCTTTTTGTCTATTAAAATACTTGTAAGTTACAAAAAATAATTACAATCTTGCCATTAAAGAAAAAATCTAGATCTACAAAATTAATGGTCATGATAAGTTCATTTTGTTCACAAATAAATCATTGTTCACTCATGAACCCTACCCTATATATATATATATATATATATATATATATATATATATATATATATATATAAAGGACCGCTAAAATGAAAATCACCTCCAGTTGTAAGAACCATGAGAACTACACCGTACGGGACGAGTTGGACCAAAAATTTTTTTCAAAAACGAAGATGCGTGTATTATAAACACATTTGTAAAAAAAATTAAAAAAAAATGGCGTGTGTGTAGTTTTGAGCACCCCAAGTTTGTGTCGTAAACACAAACTTGGGGGTGCCCAAAACTAAACACACGACATTTTTTTTTGATTTTTTTTGTACAAATGTGTTTATAATACACGCATCTACGTTTATGAAAAAAAATTTTGGTCCAACTCGCCCCGGATCAAAAAGTTCTCATGGTTCTTACAACTGGAGGTAGTTTTCATTTTAGCGGTCCCCTATATATATATATATATATGTGTGTGTGTGTGTGTGTGTGTGTTGTATGTATATGTGTGTGTGAAGAGAGGAGGCCCGGCTTGAACGTCTTCCATAAGACGGTGACGACGGAGACGGGGCTAGGGGCGGTGTGCTGGGGCGTCGCCGGCCCTAGGCCGCTCCCCACACCGAGTAGTCTAAAGATGTTGCTTATTGTTTTAAACTCACGTAATCTATTTATAATACAATTAATGATTATTGATGATGTGTTTGCATTGTTAGGTGAAGTATCTTTTTCTTTTTGAAATGAGATTAGTTAGTTGAAAATGTAGAGTTAACTCACTTCATATATGCCTTTTAAAGGAAATATCTCATATTCAAACATTGTCAAAGGTGTATTTTAATATAACATTTGTTGTTAAAAAAAATAAAGGAACACATGGCTATAACTTGGTAATATGTTGATACGCATAGATTTGTATCTTTTTTTCTTTCTGAAACGACATTAGCTACCTAGGCCTTGATTCCCTATACTCATGCAATGAATTCTAACGCTGGATAATGTATGAAGACCCGGATCTAACTCAATGAACTTCCTGCTAATTAGGATCCTTAGGATAGAACTGTACGAAGTTTCACTTTTCCCTTTATGAGGATAACTGATCATGTCTTGTTTATTTGTGGAGTGAGCAACTTTTCTTCCCTAGCTGAACAACCCGGAACTGAGCAAAGACTAACAACATTTTGGGCCTTGGACTCTACTGTCAGGACATTCAAACCAATGGCTAAGGATCTAGCAGAGACATCATCCACCTCCTTAACAATGTCAAGTGAGTATTCATATGTGATAAAATGTTTAAAAAATGAAATAAAGTTAAGGATCATGAACACTAATCTTTTTGTTGTCTAAACAGGTGCTCAGAAATCTGCTTCCAAGTCTGCTTCTAGATTCGACCTTGGTGACACTGATAGCATGATATCTCCTCGCTCATTCAAGAAGGAGCTGGCAAGAGGCCCAAGCTAACCAGAGCCAAAGAACATGTCGACTCGTGCCAGAACTAGTTCCAAGAAGAAGAAGCCATTTGATACCACCGAGGATGCTTTCCAGATTGAATGTCAATTCCATGAATTCATCACCGAGGTAAGGATCCTGGATCCTTATAAATATTTTTTGTCTGCTGCTAAGGATCACTGATCCTAAACTCCTATTCTTGTAACCTGTAAGGGTTTGTCCGCATCCAAAATATTCAAGAGAAGAACCTTGCTGAGGCAGAGGAGAAGCTTGCTGATCTCCGTACCATAGCCGCTGCTAAGGAAAAAAAGATCGCCCAGCTGGAGAAAGAGAAGGCAGGCCTGGATGAGCAGCTGATGATTGCGGAGGTCGGGATTCATGAAGCACAGGTGAATGCCACTGAAGATGCTAAGGTTTGTGCTGCTCGCACCGTTCTTCAGGCTAGGATCAAGATGGCTGAAGAAGCTATGGATCCTTTATTTGGTCGCTGGCCCATGCACGTGCTTGAAATAAGAGTATATTCACCGTGATTCCCGGTTAGAATAGGTCCTCTTTGAAATGTACCTGCAAAACAAGGCCAAACAGTGTAGGAAACAATTGTTAGTTAGTTAGTTAGTTAGTTAGAATAATAGTGAGGATCTGTGATCCTTAGTCTTCCTGCACCATTTCCTGAGGATCCGTGATCCATGCCAAACTTAGGATACATGATCCACAAGTGCTGAAATTCTATCCCTAACAATTGCCCCCAAATATGACTGGTTGGATGCGAATCGGATAAGTCATATTTCATTAAAGTCAGACTAGCCGTTGCAAGTGGATATAGCCGTTACAGTCCCTTACGTCAGTGATAGGTCACCTGCAACAATCATCATTATAAATAGGTAAGAGATAGGGATGAGATCCTCCATTTTAGTTGAAGATTTCTCATTTAAATCCTCATTCGAAGACTCATCAGGTAACATCTATCCCCTTTTCTTTCAAATTTCATTCTCAATCCCCTTCTTCTTACTGTCCACCATGAGCAAAGCGACAATCCGATCCTCTCCAAATTAGGATCAAGAACGAAACAGCGCACCTAAAAGCCAAAACCTGTTAAAACAACCCTCATAAGAGCTCTGCCGCTTCACCGATCCATAGATCGATCAAATGCACCCTTATTTCCCGGAGGGTACTACATTCAGGCCCTTCGATTCCTCAATGAAAAGCGATTGCATATCCACCACTTGGGTTTACTTTCCTGCTGCCCCTTTTCATATTGGGTTTTCGTATCCTTTCCAAGCCTTCACCCAGAGTTTGTTCACCTTCACTAGCTTGAGCTACAGCCAGGGCGTGCCCATGCTGTGGAGGGTTCTGTATACCCTTGAGCAGATCATAGCTAAAGAGGGCATCGACCTTGGTCTCACTAAGCTCAACCATCTGTATAACCTTGTCAGCCATGGTTCCCACTGATTCCTTTTCAAAGCCCAGCCTCAGCATCCCCACCCACTCCTCAAGACCACTAAGAATGAAACCAACTGGAGAAACCAGTTCTTTTTTGTCAGGAGAGATTCCATTCCTAATGGGAATCATCTTCCCAAAAAGTGGAACTTGAAGGGTAGGATTTAGGATCCTTAGGACAGGACCGTAGAAAGTTCCTTTTTTAAGAGGATAACTGATCCTTATATTTCTGTTGTTTGTGCAGCTGCCAGTTTAGATACTTTGACGGACACTCCCGCCACACCTGAGAGACTTGCTGCTTTTTTGGGCTTTGGACTCAACTGTTAGAACATATCATCCCAAGGTCAAGGATTCAAAAGAAGCCACATCAGCCTCCTACACCATGTCAAGTAAGTTCCAAGCTCTTCCACCATCTTTGATCATCATAAAATGGTTATAAAGGCTAGTGTTTATATGCTTGAAGGTTGAAGATGAAGGGTTTATAGAAGGGTGTTTGGGCCGTAACTTAGAGAGAGGAAAAAGAAGGTTTTGGTGTTGTGTGTTAGTGTGGGAGATATGAGGATATATAGGTGAGGTGTGGACTTGAAATTCTTATAAACTCAATTCAACTTTCTCAAAGTCAAGAATTCTGTCAAGACCATACTCTTTCAAGACTTCCATCATCATCAACTAGTGTAGGTTATGCTTGTGGCCCCATATGGGGGGGGGGGGTAAAGTGTAACTTGGTTATTATAACATGTGGTCATATCTTAAGTTAGATATTTCAAGTTGTTTATGGATCACATGATTATCATAAACGCTAAAATTATGCTGTGGACAAGTTGAATTTGTTAGTTTATGCTTCAGATTGGACAATTTAGGTGTTTAAGCACTTTTCCGGAAAGTTTATATGTTGTTGCAAATGACTCCCATATTAAGGGTTTTTGTGTATACGTTTATGATGATATGCTTTCACATCATTCGTTCGTCGTTTCAAGAAGTTTCTAAACTCTCATGGCATGAATAGTGTGTTCAGGTGAATAGTGTTTTTCAGCATTGCTACCAACGTATTAGGACATAGTAATTCGTTTCTCAAGACACGACGAAAGTAACAATTTAATTTGTAATGTTTAAGTATGTCCTATCAATGCTAGACTTTGTACGGATTAATTACCCATGAATCAAGTCAAACGAACGAAATTAAATTGTATAAATAGTGATTAAGTTGTACGGAATTATCATGGAATTTTGCTGGTTGTCACATACTCCCCCCGTTAGAAAAATTTCGTCCTGAAATTCATGTTAAGTTACCGGTTGCAGGGGAGTCTTTGAACAAATGAGGGTACCTAGTTTCGATTTGGTCTTCACGTTCCCAAGTATACTCGGGCCTGTGACGGGAGTTCCAACGAACTTTGATCAACTTGACATGACTTCTCCTAGCATTTTGGACCTTCCGGTCCATAATCTCAACAGGTTCTTTGGCGTATTAGAGTTTGTCGTCGATATGAATTTCATCCGCCGAGATGATAATCGTTTCTTGAGCAGGACTCCTTTTAAGGTTTGACACATGAAATGTGTCTTGAACGCGGCTAAGCTCGCCCGATAGTTTCAGTTTGTAGGAAACGGTTCCAACCTTTTCCATGATTTCAAAAGGTCCTATGTATCGTGGGTTCGACCTCCCACGTTTACCAAATCTGGCTACGCCCTTCCAAGGCGAGACTTTCAACCAAAACCTTGTCACCGACCTCCAAGGTTAATGATTTGCGTCGTTTATCCGCGTAGCTCTTTTGACTATCTCGAGCCGCCTTGATACAGTCTCGGATTTGAAAGATCTTGTCCATAGTCTCTTGGAAAGTTAACTAAATGCGCATAATACTGATTTAAACAAAGAGTGAATAGGATGTGGTTTATAACCATATGAGTAATGGATCTCATGTAACATGGTTTGTTAAACCTAACATTCCAATTGGAAAATGTTTTGACCCGTTAGACTATGGGGTGTGAACGGGCTTGGGTTGGGGGTATTGCTCGACACGTGGCGAGGGTGGGATCCATAAGGTAATACTAAAAAACTAGGGGTGTGGTGTGGCATGGCTTAGCTTGACGTAGCCAGCCATGTGGATTTTTTTTGGTTTGGCAACAGCTAAATCGAACTAGCCAGCCATGTCACTGTAACAACTATTATTAAAATCTATAATTAGAATGATAATTAGTCAATAAGGAAACCCTAATTGAAACACCCAAGTAATTCTGCATTAACCCTAAAATTTTCGAAACAATCAGAATCAGGATCAGGGCCCCTAAAACTTAGGGGGGTTAAACCCTAGTAGATGTTTATCTTTCAATTTTGCTGTAAAAATAAAATTAGTTCGTGCAAGTTACTCAGCCAAGCTACTGGGACACGAAGCAAACCTAGGGTAGATTAGGGCCTGTCGCGCCACGCGACAGGAACAGGAGGACCCCTCGCGTGGCGCGAGGGGGGTGATTTTCTAACTATAAATAGTAGGCTGTGGGACTGGAACTTCTGCGTTGATTTGACGTTTAAATTCCAAATACACTTCGAGTTATGATAGAAATAGTCTGAAAACACACACTAATATCGAATCGCTGCCGCGGAACAGGGTAATTACTCGATCGCTATTACGATTCATTTTCCGGGATCAATATATCCAAAGAATGTCTAAGTGCCGCCCACTTTGGGTTATACTTTGTCGTTTGTCGTCAATTCGATAAATGAGTTGAAGTATTATACTTTGTCGTTTGTCGTCAATTCGATAAATGAGTTGAAGTATTGCACTTTGTCATTCATTGTGAGAATTTGATCTCGTGAGTTATCGTAACTGCTGTATTGATCACTAACCCTGTTTTGTGTGCATTATTGTTGAAATTAGGTTAACAGGGCTAAAATCATATTCTATCAGTACTAAATCTGCAATGTGAGTTATTCTTCTTTTCTAAACTCTTTTCTCACCATTTGTGAGTGTTAACTATTTTACAATACTCCAAATTCATTTTCCGAGATTATAATACCAGTGATTAAGTTGATGTAATCACCAAATTACAGCCAGTATGTGGGGTATTGTGCACAGTATTATTATTATTGTTTCCTTCACATTAGGTGGGCGAGCCTAAATGTGACATACGTCATTCATTGGGGCAGCCAATGGTGATATGACCACTGTCACAGATCCGGTCGAGTGACAAATACTGTGGGTAGTTGGTTGATATCAGAAACATACGTAAAAGATCTTAACACTGTGAATAATCATAAAATGTGTCATTTTCAGTAACTAGAATAATTCACTCAGTATTTCCCGCTGACAAAATCTTTTTCAAATATGTTTCAGGTGATCTGCTATAAATCAGGAAAAAGTGCTGAGGAGCATTTTAAGCTTAAAATAGTGGCTCAGTATAAAATAAAGAAAGATGTTTTGAAATAAGGATTTATCATTAAACTTATGTATTGTAAATTATCGGGGTTTTATCCCGAATTGTGAAATACAAATAATCGGGAAAAGTTTTAGCTTTACAACGATCCTAATATTAAAAATTTCCGCTGCTAAACTCAATTAAACAAATATCACGGGGTTTCTGTCCCGCGGCTCCGGAAACGGGTCAAACCGGGTCGGGGGCCGTGACAGAAACAAGGTGGTATCAGAGCCACTGAGTTAAGCTAATTAAGTATTTAAATACTTAATTTTCCTAATTACTATTATGTAATTATGTGTTATGTGCTTTTAACTGATTATTTATAGTTACAGTATGGGTAAACAAAAGTTGCAAGATATCTATCTTAAATTAGATAGATCAATTTACGAAGAGGGAAGTTCGTCCAAAACTAAATTTTCAAAGCTCCCTACAATTCCTGAAGAAGGAATATTTGTGCAAAAAGCGAACTATGAATATCCGCTTTCTCCTAGAAAAAGGAATATGATTATTAAGAAAAGTAAGGAGCAAATCCGAGAAAAGAGGATTAAAAAGGAAACCTAGGATTTAATCAATAAATCACCTTGGGAAGATAAGTTAGATGAAGAATGGGCAAATTTATATATGCTAGCTACTGTGGCAGAAAATGCAAATCTTTAAAGTACTCTAAATCTAGTACTAGTATTTCTCAGTAAGTAAATAAATAAAACTGAGTATGTGTTTCCTTGTATTTAGTACAAATAGTGTGCAATAAAACTTCCATGTTATTTGTTAAACTTTGCTCCAAAGTTTTAACTTGATATTTTGTGCATTTTGCATATATGCTACACAGCATGAACGAGATATCTGAAGCTTTTCAGAACCTCAATCTGTACCCAGTGAATATAGAAGTTTCTCATGAATTTACGGGATATGTTGCTGATGTGGACCAACCTATAAAATCTCCTACTCCATCATTGACCAAACCAAAAAGAAAGAAAAAGAAAAATTATGTATGGGGAAGCCGTATACGTAAGAAAAAGTCAGTTACAAAACCTCCTAAAATTAGTAAACCTTTAGAGAAAGGAAAGGCAATTATAATCCAGGAAAACCCTAATCAGCGAGAACAGGAAACTGAAGCCAATAATGAGTCTAGGCAAATGGAGGAACAGTTTGATCAGTATTTTCAAGAAATAGAAATAGAAATAGGGCAAGGGTCTAGAACAACTCAGGTAGAAGTTGGAGAGAGTTCTAATCAAAACAAGAGAATTACTTTTCAAGAGCAGATAGATATTTTACTAGAAAAATGTGAGACTATGCAACCTGCCAGTCCGGGTATTTTTACCTATCCTATCGAAAACCCAATCCCTATGAATTTTGCACCAACCATCACTGAACCAATAGTCCATGACCAACCTGTAGAAATGGAAGAATGGTGGACAAACGATTGGCAATTTCAAAATATTGTCAATAACCCTTACTCGTTTCTTCCACAGTTCGACCCAGAACCCCTACCTAATCCACCAATGAGCAATGAAAATCTGGCTGAACTTCGCCATTTCGGTGAAGAGTTGATGGATGCAGGGAATAGAATTAGGGAAATAGGGGGACAGATTGCCTGGAAATATGACGAGAGGGAACTCCGTTTCTAGAATGACAAATAGGAGGGTGATAAAACTATCTTTGTATAATAGTAAAAGTAAATAGTGAAATCAGTTGTAACATAATGAATAAAACCTTGTAAAATATCGGTGTGTATTGATGCATACTATACTGATATGAAATGGAATCGAGAAATCGATAATTTTGGTTTTATGTGCTTTAAATTGTTTGAATTATTTGTATAAATTGCTAATTGCTAATTACTTATAATAAATTATCATCAGATGGCAAATAATGATAACGAACCAGTAAATGAAGTTAATCAATCAGAGCAACACCCAGAAGATCAATATATGACCAAACAAGATATTGAAAATATGGTTGCCCAAGGAATAGCCAACGCAATTCCAATGTTCGTTGCTGCTATGAAAAATCCAAACGATCCGCAACATATCGTTCCTAGTAAACATACTATCGAAGATAATTACAGTAATAATATAAACGGGGTCAATGGTCATATAAATTATGATAATGAATCTCAGCACACGCCGCACCCTAAGAAGCGAAAAGCTGCAACACCTGGTTGCACTTTCAAAGAATTCCTTGCTTGTAAACCCGCTGAATTTGCAGGCAACGAAGGAGCAACTGCAACACTGCGATGGTTAGAGAAAACCGAAGCAGTAATTGCAATAAGTAAATGTGCTGAAGAAGATCAAGTCATGTATGCCTCAAATCTGTTTAAAGAAGGAGCACTAGAATGGTGGAACACAGTGCTGCAGGCAAAAGGAAGACGAGTGGCTTATGCTATGACTTGGGAAGAATTTAAGAATCTTGTTGAAAGAAAATTCTGTCCTGAGTATGAGAAGGAACAAATGGCAAATAAGTTCCTAAATCATCGAATGACAGGGGTAGATTGTCGTGGTTATACTTCGACATTCTTCGAATATGCGAGAGTGGTACCTAACTTGGCTTCGCCAGAACCGGTACTCATTTCTCGATATATTTGGGGATTAATTAGCGAAATTCGCAATATCGTTAAAGCTGCGAGACCTCGCACTATTGACGATGCAGTAGAATTAGCTAACACTTTAACGGATGAACTGATACGCACAAGGGACGAAGATAAGAAGAAGGAATTAGCTCAGAGAATTACCCAAGGATTTAGGATGGGTAATAGTAGTAATTCCAAGAAGAGAGGGACAGGACGATCTGCAACTGTGCCATTTTGCAAAATTTGCCGTAAGAGCCATTTTGGAAGATGCAATAGAATTTGCAATTTTTGCAAAACAACAGGACATCGTGAGGAAAACTGCAGGAAGAAATCTGTAATTTGTTACCATTGTGGAGAAGCTGGCCATTTCAAAACTGAATGTCCTAAGTTAGTTAACCCAGTAGACAACAAACCCAAGGCAGCTAAAGGAACTACTAAAAAGAATGCCAGAGCTTTCCAACTGACTACTCAAGAAGCAGAACTCATTCCAGATGTGATCGCCGGTACGTTCTTAGTCCACAACGTCTATGCAAAAGTATTATTTGACTCTGGTGCAAACCAAAGTTTTATAAATACTTCATTCTGTCAAGCTCTTAAGTTACCATTAACTACCGTTAGGCAGATTTTTACAGTCGAAACTGCAGATGGGAATTCAGTTAAAATCAATCAGGTTTTGCAAAAAGTAGAAATAGAACTTTCAGGTCATAAATTTGTTGCAAACCTATTGCCTATGAAACTAGCTGAGTTCGATGTTGTGTTAGGAATGGATTGGTTAATAGCCAACCATGCTCAAATCATTTGTGATAGGAACTCTATAGAAATTCAAGCACCTAATGGACAGGTAATTAAGATTTCAGGAGATAAACCTCGGAAGCCATTAAAGTTCATATCAGTAATGAAGTTGCTAATTATGAACGGAACCAAGGAATAGTATATATGATTTCCGTAATCATTTGTACTAAAGGTAAGAAACTCAAGGAAATCCCTGTAGTCTCAGAATACCCAGATGTATTTCTAGAAGATTTACCTGGATTACCACCAGATAGAGAGGTAGAATTTAGGATTCATCTAATTCCAGGAACTACACCGATAGCCAAAGCACCTTATCGATTAGCTCCTACCGAAATGCTAGAATTAAAGAAACAATTAGATGAATTACTAAGCAAAAGATTTATACAACCTAGTTCATCCCCTTGGGGTGCACCAGTGTTGTTTGTGAAAAAGAAAGATGGATCAATGAGAATGTGTATTGATTATAGAGAGTTGAATAAGGTTACAATCAAGAATCGATACCCATTACCTAGGATTGATGATCTTTTCGATCAATTACAAGGAGCTAGGTATTTTTCTAAGATAGATTTAAGATCCGGATATCATCAATTGAAAGTTCAAGAAGAAGACATACCTAAAACTGCTTTTAGGACTAGGTATGGACATTATGAGTTTACAGTCATGCCCTTTGGATTAACTAATGCACCCGCAGCATTCATGGACATGATGAACAGGATCTGTAAACCATATTTGGATAAATTTGTAATTGTTTTCATAGACGATATACTTATTTATTCCAAAAGTCAAGCCGAGCATTGTCAGCATTTGCATGCACTCTTAACTTTGTTAAGAAAAGAAAAATTGTATGCTAAATTCTCAAAGTGTGAATTTTGGCTACAAGAAGTGCAATTCTTAGGCCACATGGTGAATCACGAAGGTATACACGTAGATCCCGCTAAGATCGAAGCCATTACCAACTAGAAAGTTCCACAAACTGCAATGGAAATTAGAAGTTTTATAGGTTTAGCCGGTTATTATAGACGGTTTATTAAGGATTTTTCCAAGATAGCTGTACCATTAACTAAGCTAACCTGTAAAGCCACTAAGTTTGAGTGGGGACCAAAGCAAGAAGAAGCCTTTAGAATTTTAAAGCAGAAATTAACCAATGCTCCAATCTTAGCCTTACCAGAAGGAACAGAAGATTTTGAAGTATATTGCGATGCTTCAAAATTAGGGTACGGATGTGTGTTAATGCAACGCAAGAAGGTAATTGCGTATGCCTCCAGACAATTGAAAAAGCACGAAGAAAACTATACGACTCATGATTTAGAATTAGGAGCTATAGTTTTTGCCCTTAAGATTTGGAGACATTATCTGTATGGAAGTAAGTTTACTGTTTATACGGATCATAAGAGTTTAAGGTATATATTCGAGCAAAAAGAGTTAAACATGAGACAAAGAAGATGGAGGGAAGTCCTGAGTGATTACGACTGTGATATTCAATATCACGAAGGAAAAGCCAACGTAGTAGCAGATGCCTTAAGTCGTAAGTATCATGAAAAACAAAGGCGAGTCCGTGCTCTTAGAATAAATCTACAAGTAGATTTACGGGAACAAGTGAAGGAAATCCAGAAAACGGAAATCAAGGACGATGCCGAAGGAATGAAAGGTTACCTAAAAGAATTGGAACAAGGAAATGATGGAATTTGGAAATTTCACCAAAGCAGAATTTGGGTACCTAAACAAGGAAATTTAAGATCGAAAATTTTAGAAGAAGCTCATAAATCTAGGTATACGATACACCCAGGAAACAATAAGATGTACCAAGATTTAAGAAAGAATTTCTGGTGGATAGGAATGAAAAAGGATATAGCTGAATATGTATCTAAGTGTTTAACCTGTTCACAAGTTAAAGCCGAACACCAGAAACCCTCAGGTTTACTACAACAATTAGAAATGCCTGTATGGAAATGGGAACTCATAACAATGGACTTTGTTACTAAGTTACCCAAAACCAGAAAAGGTAATGATGCAATTTGGGTAATCGTGGATCGATTAACCAAATCAGCTCATTTTCTACCAATAAAAGAAACCTTTAGCATGGAAAGATTAGCCAAGTTGTATGTGGATGAAATAGTATCCTTACATGGAGTCCCGCTCTCCATTGTATCGGATAGAGATAGTCGTTTCACTTCCCGATTTTGGACAAGTTTCCAAGAATCAATGGGAACTCGACTCAATCTAAGTACCGCATATCATCCACAAACCGACGGACAAAGTGAAAGGACGATCCAAACTATAGAAGACATGCTCCGAGCATGTGTAATTGACTTTGGAGGTAATTGGGATAACCATTTACCATTAATTGAATTCTCCTATAACAATAGTTATCACTCAAGTATTGAAGCCGCTCCATTCGAAGCACTGTATGGACGCAAATGCAGAACGCCTGTATGTTGGGCGGAAATAGGAGAAAGTCAACTATCAGGTCCAGAAATTGTGCAAGAAACCACAGACAAGATAACTCAAATCAAGGAAAGATTGAAAACAACCAGAGATCGCCAGAAGAGCTATGCTGACAATCGTCGCAAACCACTTGAATTCCAAATAGGAGACAAAGTACTACTGAAAGTATCTCCTTGGAAAGGCGTTGTAAGATTCAGTAAGAAAGGGAAACTGAGTCCCCGATATGTTGGACCATTTCCAGTGATTCAATGAATCGGACCAGTTGCTTATCGCTTACAGCTACCAGAAGAACTAGCTGGAGTACATGATGTATTTCATGTATCCAATCTCAAGAAATGTTTATCAGATGAATCTCTGGTAGTACCTCTTCAAGACATAGAGGTAAATGAGAAGCTGAAATTCATAGAAAAACCTTTACAAATAGAAGACAGGAAAATCAAGTTTCTCAAACACAAGCGACTCGTATTGGTGAAAGTCAAATGGAATTCCAAGAGAGGACCAGAATACACTTGGGAACTGGAATCCGAGATGAAGCGCAAGTATCCTCATCTATTTCAGTGAATCTCGAGGACGAGATTTTTCTTAAGGTGGGGAGGATGTAACAACTATTATTAAAATCTATAATTAGAATGATAATTAGTCAATAAGGAAACCCTAATTGAAACACCCAAGTAATTCTGCATTAACCCTAAAATTTTCGAAACAATCAGAATCAGGATCAGGGCCCCTAAAACTTAGGGGGGTTAAACCCTAGTAGATGTTTATCTTTCAATTTTGCTGTAAAAATAAAATTAGTTCGTGCAAGTTACTCAGCCAAGCTACTGGGACACGAAGCAAACCTAGGGTAGATTAGGGCCTGTCGCGCCACGCGACAGGAACAGGAGGACCCCTCGCGTGGCGCGAGGGGGGGTGATTTTCTAACTATAAATAGTAGGCTGTGGGACTGGAACTTCTGCGTTGATTTGACGTCTAAATTCCAAATACACTTCGAGTTATGATAGAAATAGTCTGAAAACACACACTAATATCGAATCGCTGCCGCGGAACAGGGTAATTACTCGATCGCTATTACGATTCATTTTCCGGGATCAATATATCCAAAGAATGTCTAAGTGCCGCCCACTTTGGGTTATACTTTGTCGTTTGTCGTCAATTCGATAAATGAGTTGAAGTATTATACTTTGTCGTTTGTCGTCAATTCGATAAATGAGTGAAGTATTGCACTTTGTCATTCATTGTGAGAATTTGATCTCGTGAGTTATCGTAACTGCTGTATTGATCACTAACCCTGTTTTGTGTGCATTATTGTTGAAATTAGGTTAACAGGGCTAAAATCATATTCTATCAGTACTAAATCTGCAATGTGAGTTATTCTTCTTTTCTAAACTCTTTTCTCACCATTTGTGAGTGTTAACTATTTTACAATACTCCAAATTCATTTTCCGAGATTATAATACCAGTGATTAAGTTGATGTAATCACCAAATTACAGCCAGTATGTGGGGTATTGTGCACAGTATTATTATTATTGTTTCCTTCACATTAGGTGGGCGAGCCTAAATGTGACATACGTCATTCATTGGGGCAGCCAATGGTGATATGACCACTGTCACAGATCCGGTCGAGTGACAAATACTGTGGGTAGTTGGTTGATATCAGAAACATACGTAAAAGATCTTAACACTGTGAATAATCATAAAATGTGTCATTTTCAGTAACTAGAATAATTCACTCAGTATTTCCCGCTGACAAAATCTTTTTCAAATATGTTTCAGGTGATCTGCTATAAATCAGGAAAAAGTGCTGAGGAGCATTTTAAGCTTAAAATAGTGGCTCAGTATAAAATAAAGAAAGATGTTTTGAAATAAGGATTTATCATTAAACTTATGTATTGTAAATTATCGGGGTTTTATCCCGAATTGTGAAATACAAATAATCGGGAAAAGTTTTAGCTTTACAACGATCCTAATATTAAAAATTTCCGCTGCTAAACTCAATTAAACAAATATCACGGGGTTTCTGTCTCGCGGCTCCGGAAACGGGTCAAACCGGGTCGGGGGCCGTGACAGTCACCCAGCCCCTCGCCCTACGCCCGGCTCAATCCCTACTCCAAATGGGCAACACCATGCCCAATGCTTGCCCGGGGTGGAGCAGCCGGCGTTGAACCCAAACTGTCGCCCTAACCCACGCGCCACACCCCACAGTCTTACGACTAGTTTACGCTAATTAACTAGTTGTATGCGCAAACACGGGTCCAAATGGTTGAACGGGTGTTATGACACGTCTATCATGTCAAAACAAGTTTATTTATGTTATATGATCAGCATTGAAGTAAAAACATAGATCATATAAATTTTAAAACCATTTTATGTAAAAAGGCCATTTTTGACATTTTAAAGGTATATATAGTTGACACGTCATCTAACCCATCAAATGATATGACCATAAGGTATAACCTCAGAGGGTTATTTCCTATATCACTATAGTCATATTGTTGGCCTTGGTTGGGTCCTAAAGTTGACCAAACGGGTCGAATTCGAAAGTCAAAGTAGAAGTCGAACTACTTGATTTTGACTAGGATTTGAGCACTAATTTAGAAATGCCGAGTTAGACATGTTAAGACATGTCTAATAATGTTATATAAACTGATTTTGTGTCAAAACTATTAGTTTTAATACTTAAGAACTCATTCATCGTAAAATGAAAATTTATGCGTTTTTGACTTTTATTTCGTAAAAGTTTGACTTGTCAATTCACCTACTAAACGTGATGATCAGAAGGTGTAATCTCAAGGGATTGACACCTTCATTATTACAATCACGTAGCAAAGTTCATTTTGAACTTTGACTTGACTGAAATGGTCGGAACCTAAAGTTAAAGCAAAAGTCAATTTGCTTGACTTTCGGGTGAATACTAACTACGAAATTGAAAGAGACATGAAAGAACACTTACTAGTGAAGGGAAGAATGCTTGAACTCAGAAGAGGAGGCTCCAAATGGTTAGAGCAAGCTCCAAGAAGTTTGAGAAGTGAATAAGAATGGTGTGAAGGAAAATGAAGGTTTAGAGGTGTATTTATAATTGATCAAGAGTGATGAGAGTGGGCCAAGTGTCCTAGGGAGTTCTAAAAAGTGTATTAGTGTCCTAATATGTGTCAAGACCAGGTTTAAGGTGGCAAGGAAGGTGCTAGGTGGCATAAGATGAAGAAAAGTGGTAAGACTTAGAGCCCAAATAAAACTGCTGCATCTGGGCACCCCTTACGGAGTGTATGGTAAGCCTTACGGTCCATAAGGCACTTTGACACACAAAATTTTGTTTTTGACAGTTTTGGCCCTTGCCCTTGTATTATCAGCTTTTTGACATTTTTAACCCTTCTAACTTGTTACTAAAGCTATACAAAGGGTATAAAGGCATGTTTAAATTATATTTTTGTCTCGGTATATACGTTATGTTAAAAATCATTTTGTTAAAGTATTGGTTAACAAAAATTTACGAAAGAAATACAAAAACTTTTAAAGGCTCGAAATTTTCGCGGGGATTATACTTGGGGAGGTGAGCCAGAATTTAGAGCTTGGAGAAGCATACATAGAGAACGATGCCATTGCTCCTTCCAAAATATCAGGACCTTTTGTTTTCCATTCATGCTCATCCACTTTGAAAAGAGCTAGGTCTAAAGCTGGAAACCTAACTAGGTGAAGCAGCCCAATAAATCCTCTTACCCTCTCGTTCGTACCTAAATTGAAAAAAAAAGATATTGGGACTCTGATAATGGTAAAGGCAAAGGTAACAAAGGGGTTGGCAATTTTCCATCCGTAAGCAATGAAAAGGGATCAAAATCAAAATGCGTGAAGGATGGTTAGGTCCCGGCTCAAGCTTCTCCTAAGACGGTTTTTACGTGCCCTCCTTTGTCTCCGCCATGATTTGTGTGGAGATCCTCTAGGTTTCTGTGTAGTGGTTTTTTGGTGTTCCTTAGGGTGGTGTGTTTTTTTTATGATGGTGGCACATTGTATTAGCTTGGTGGTTTTCGGTGTTTGCTCTGTTCGGTTGTTTTGTTTTTCTTGATGTATGTTACGTGTGATAGCTTCTTGCTAGTTTTGGTGGAATAAAATCTCGTTTACCGTTTAAGAAAAACATAGTAACAAAAGATTTATGCCAAATATTACACAACCAACACTTTTTCCTTTTAACTTGTTACCTCTTATCACGCGGGCCCAAGTTTTGTTGGGTGTTAAAACATCTACGATTAATCCAATCCAACTGTAATCATCATCATCTTCTTCTTCTTCTCTCTCTGTACAGTCGAACTGTTGTCACAAACGATGACTACCCTCTCCAATTCTTTCCTTTCACTCCAAACCCACCGTAATCACTTCTTTTCTGGTACGCACTCCAACTCTTCTTTTCATAATTTCAATTCATCATAAGTGCAATTGTGGTGCCAAACTTATCTTTCCATTTTCATTTATTGTTGATGTTAAAATTGTAACTTGATTAACAATTCTGTTACAATCTTCGTCCCCAACCTTGTGACTCGTGTTGCTAACTCCGATTATTACGAAGCTGATTGATTGATTGATGGTGTTGCTCTATAATTGAAGTTCATTTTTGGGGGAAATGGAACTGAAGCTTGTTCCTATAAGGAACTGGATTTTTATTATCTTTTTCTGTTGTGTATGGTTTGATCTTTGTTTGATGTCATATTTATGAACTTTTTTTTTTTTTTTTTTTTTTTATTCTGATAAGGAGTAAATTACATAATCCTTTTAAAACCGATACGATTACAAACTAATGGCAGGTAGACGGGCAACAAGCTGTGCCGCTGCCCCTTCTGAATAGCAAACCCTACCCTGCTAAACACAAAATTATGCCCCTTAACATGCGCGGTGTTACTGCTGAACCCGCTTGAGGAACCGCACCGCGTCAGGGGCGAGAGCGCCAAAGGTATCGAAAGCGGACGGGACGAACACGTTAGATCAGATTCAGAATACATGTTTACAATATGGTTAGGCAGTTAGGGTTCATGGCTCTGATTAGTTGTTTATTAAGCATTGGACAAATGGCTCCTTGTAACATCTGGCGTCTCATACGAACTAATATTGTCCGTTTTGCCCAAACCCGAACAACCCGACCCGAAAAACCCGAAACACGGAAACCAAAAAAAAACCCGAACATTTATTGTTTTTTTCTTATAAAAGTGTTTAGATTTGGAGTCTTTAATAGATGTAACACTAAGTTTTGAGACTTTTAAATATTATAATAGCATATTTTCAACTTATCTTTGAACTTTGATGATATTTTTAAAGTAACAATATGAATTTTGATGATATTTTGTAAAAAAAAACATTTATTTTCATTTTACATCTAAACCCGAAAAACGAATAACCCGACCCGAACTAACCCGACCCGAATAACCCAAACCCGACTAACCCGAACTTTAAAATGGGTTGGTTATCGGGTCAATTTTTCCCAGAGAAAATCCCGAACAACCCGACCCGAAAAACCCGAAACCCGAAGAAAAAACCCGATGAACACCCCTACTTATACCATCTGGCCCATCAATATCGTTCGCTTTGCCCACAAGGAGCCCACAACTTTGTTTTTAGTTTCCTACTCAAACATGGTTAACCTTGGAGTTGTCTAATCTACAACCAATGTGCCGAAAACGCATCGTTGATATTTGTCGCGAGGCATTTCGTAATTCTTGTTCCCAGAATCATTATAGTCTTATGTACACATTTCTTTAAATCTAGCTGCAGATGAGTATCAGTATTATTTTCCTTCAAATTAACTGCATTGCTTTAAGCTTTTTATCTTCCATTTCTCCCCTTATTGTCCAACTTTTTACAAATTAAATGACGGTTGGTTTATTGATGCAAGCAGATCAAGGCATTGGCTCCTCTAATCTGCTTATCGGCCACAGTGGAACACTAAAACTAACAAAGCAGAAGAAATCACTTACTGTGAGAGCTGGGTGTGTTGTTAATCAATCTTCTTTATGTTTTTCTAGGGTCATATATACACATATTCTTTTCGCTTTGCCACTTGTAGTTCGTATATTCCTGTGCTGTTAATTTCCACCTATGCATCTGTAGGGCAAACGATGATAGACTAGGTGGCGCCAGCTTATTCGTCGGTGGCTTTGTATTGGGAGGAATTGTTGTTGGAGCATTAGGCGCCATATACGCACCCCAGGTATGATTGAGCCATTTTTTGTTATCTTATTAAAATTTATGTAGGTCACAACCACCCACGACAATTGTTTGTCCCCACCATGTACTCGTCGCCGCTGACACCGCCACTGTCTCCGCTTCCACCCATCATTACCATGATGCCGCCTCCACCACCGCTGCTAGCAGCATCACCACCCGAACCCGTTTAGACGGTTACCTGCCCTGCCTGTGTTGGCTATGATAACTGTAGATACGGTCCAAAACTATTTATACAACAAAAATTTATCCAGAATGGGTAATGAGTTAATAAGCAAACTACATTCAATTATTTCTTTAACAATTCAAGAAACTTGACAGTGTGATTAAAAAATTAAAGAAGGTACAACATATCAAAGTTTCAAAATATTGTATGATAAATCCAAATAATGTTGGCATCTTAGTGACTTAACTTATGAATCCAAACAAATCCATATCCGCCGCCACCACCAACCTCATGACGCCACCTGCATCTAAACGAACCGAACCAACATGAATAACGTGTTTGACGTGTTAGTTCGTTAAGGAAATAGACGTGTTCGTGTTTATTCGTTAATCTTAGGTATTAGTAAAACACACAAAAAAAAAACCGTTCATGTACACAAACGAACATATATTAAATTTTGAATAATATACAATACAGTAAGACACTAATATTTATTAAATATTTATTAGTGGGAATTTCAAAGTATCTAAACAGAATATAAAAATTAAAAACCCCTAATGAACTATCGAACGAATATGTTACCGAACGTTCACGAACATAATTGAACGAACATTCATGTTTGTTCATTTAACTAAACGAATGAAAATTCTTGTTTGTGGTAGTTCATTTATTAAATGAGCGAACACAAACGAACTTTCCGCCGAGCGGTTCATGAACTGTTCGCTAAATGTTCGGTTTGTTACAGCCATACCTCCACCCGTCGCCGCTAGCTGCTATAAAAAAATATAATGTGGGAACACATTTTGATATTTTTTTTTCAAAACTAGAATTGATTCCCCGCGTTGCAGGGTCAGTTTTTTAACATGATTTAAGGGTACAAATTTTTTTAATTGCTTATCGATCAAAGCGTAGATCAACTGAAAACGTTCATAAAAGTAAGCACGAAAACGTATTTGACATGACTCATGAATCTTAAAGTAACTCAAATTTATACCGTTTAATGAAAAAAAATTTATATTTGAGCCAATTCGTTTCAGAACAAAATTTAAGTCAAAACGTAGTTCAACTGAAAATGTCCATAAAAATGAGGACAAAAACGTATTATATTTGGCATGGCTCATTTTTGAAAAAAGTTACGTCGAAACGTAAACCAACTTAAATTTATACCGATACGTACATAAAAATAAGCACATAAAACTTGAGGGGTCAAAATGATGTCGAAACTTAAACCAACTTGAATTTATACCGACACGTACATAATAATAACCACGTAAACCCCGAAGAGGTCAAAATGATATTTTACAAAGTTTTTATAAAGTTGAGGAGTGCAAGTGTCAATATTAAAATGTGAGTTGGTGTGGTTAAAGAAAACCCAAAAAATACTCAATCAAGAGTTATTGTAGCATTCTTGTTAATAGCATGGGAAATTATTATATAAATAATAATTGCTTCACTTTTCAAAAATCTCAAATGGCCAAATCACATACGGCGACTGTGAATTAAAAGAAAAAGATCTTGGTGGTCAATTTCCAAAAGAAAAAAATTTGACTGTTGCTAAGCATTTGGTTTTTTTATATATATAATGTTCCATTTCAACCCGGGCCTATTAAAATATCACTGTTTTAACTCGGAACCAATGTGATAATATATTAAAGCGGCCTGTTTTGACCCAAACCCATTTTGCTTAGAACATTAAATTCAGCTTGACCGGTTACTCGGCTTGACCCGACCAACCATTTTGCTAGGCTTATTTGTCTTGTTGTGGGTTACCCCAGTTTTCTTAG
Source organism: Helianthus annuus (assembly GCF_002127325.2). Classification (NCBI taxonomy): domain Eukaryota; kingdom Viridiplantae; phylum Streptophyta; class Magnoliopsida; order Asterales; family Asteraceae; genus Helianthus; species Helianthus annuus. The sequence continues at coordinate 203,264,752 of NC_035448.2, read as the reverse complement.
AATTATGTTTGGTTCGAGTGTATATGACCCAACCATTCATTTTGCTAGGCTTATTCGTCTTGTCGTGCAGATAAGCAAGGCACTTGCAGGGGCAGACCGAAAAGATTTAATGAGGAGGCTGCCAAAATTTATATATGATGAAGAGAAAGCCTTGGAGGTAAAACCTTGTTAACCATAATTAATAACTAGAGTTTAAAGTACATGTGATTTTGACCCGTTTAGAAATGAACGAATCCGTTTGAGTTGTGTTTTGTTTCAAACGGGCCAAATAAAAAAAATCAGCTAAAAAGGGAAATGAGAGTGGCCAAAATTCGGAAGTCTGTTTTTAATGTATACAATCTCTTAAATTTTTGTATTAAGTGATTTAGATAATGATCGTAATAATACTGATTTTGATGGAACTTATCCCATTTGCTTTTGATACTTTTGGTTTTCTGGCGCCAGAGGCTGTGGACCTACTTAGTCGAGTTCAAAGGGTCATGCATAGTAATGTTATGACCCCGAGATCTATGGACGTAATTTTTAAAAGGCTTAGTTTTGCTATTCAAAAAGGGGTAGCGGCGCAGCTTGTAGCCCGTTTACCAACTATCTCGATGTAAATTATTTTTCTTTAAAAATTTAGATAATGATCGTAATAATATTGGTTTTGATGGAACAGAAAACACGCAAGATACTAACGGAGAAGATTGCTCAGCTAAACTCTGCGATAGATGATGTTTCTGCTCAATTGCGTGCTGATGACCCCCCAAACGGGTCATCCGTGCCAACTGATGAAGTTGAAGCTTCCTACTGATGTTTTCAAAAGTATGTCAATGTATAAATTAGGGGTGTCAATCGTGTCGGGTTAGCATGTTTCTAGTTGATGGGTTGAACTGATGAACCGAACACGACGCATAGATTATGTTTGTATTTCAACACATGTGACTATGAAATATCCCTCTAATTGATTGTTTCTGATGTTTGGTTCCCTGTTATCCTTTTTTTCTTCTGCTAAATAGTAAATACCGAATCTTAATGTGAAATTTGGTGGAAATTTAGTTAAAATGTGGATTTTCACTATGTTTGGGTTTGGCCAGGCCGACGCACTAGGCTTTCCACTCTAGGCACGGGCCTAGGGCCACCAAAAATCAAGAGCCATCAATTTTTATTAAGTTGTTATATATAGTACTAGTTTATAAACCTGTGTATTACACTAGGTTGACTATTATCTTAATTTATTAAAAAAATAGATTGACTATTATCTTCATTTATAGGTATTATAAACCCATGTCTTACACGGGTTGAATATTGGTAAAATGTAAATTATCATACGGGTTAAGAATGTAATAATATTATAATCTTATACATTCATAATTCATGAATTTTGTTTTTATCACGGGTTGAGGAAATATAAACTATAATCATATAAAAATGTGTAATACCGTTAACAAATGTAATAATATTGTGTATTGTTGATGAGTATATCAAATGTTTCATTGATTATAGTATTAATTAAATTTTCCATGTGATAAATTAAAATTTATATATATAAAAGATTTTTGTGGATGTGGTATATTATAAATTAAAATTATATATTATTTGTATTATTATATAACGTTTTTGTTATAATAATTATTTCATAGTATTAGGAAGTTTGACCAATTTTATAGGGTAAAGATTAACTGATATATGTTTATATATATATATATAATGTAAGTATCTATAGAAAATCCACTTTAATTTAGAAAACCCGGGAAACTCAAAGCTCCCGATGTTTTTTTTTTTTTTTTTTTTGAAAAAATTTACACATGTTATATACATGTTTTTAAGGGTTTTGGGCAAAAAAAAATCAAAAAAGCGCCGAGTAGATATTTTAAAAAAAAATAAACAAGTTTTGGTGTAACACATGTTACAAATATGTCAGATGAATGTAACATGTGTTACACCAAAACTTGTTTATTTTTTTAAAAAATATCTACTTGGCGCTTTTTTGATTTTTTTTGCCCAAAACCCTTAAAAACATGTATATAACATGTGTAAATTTTTTCAAAAAAAAAAAAACATCGGGAGCTTTGAGTTTCCCGGGTTTTCTAAATTAAAGTGGGTTTTCTATACATCCTTCCCATATATATATATATATATCAGATCAAGGGAAAACTCCTACAAGTTGTGAGAACTTAGAGAACTCGGCCTTTCTGTGCGAGTTTTGCTCCCATTTTTTTCACACCCCTATATTAAAAATGTTACAAAGACGGCCGTAAAAAGATAAAAAGTAAATTAATTTCGAAGTGGTTTTTCGGCCCCTTACAACTGATATAAATGAAAACAAAAAAAAACTAGGTTTTTTATTGAAAAGTTGATTTTTTTAGGATTTTTGGTAAAAAAAAAAACAATTTTTGAAAAAAATCTTTCGTAAAGCCAAGTTTTCTAAGTTCTCACAACTCGTATAAATTTTCATTTTACCCTAACAAATGAGAACTAGAGAACTAAACCTAGACCATTCATCTATTTTGATCAATGGATATAATCAAGCCTTTGACTTTCAAGTGTACTTTGTGGGTCTTTTTTTCTTTTTAAATGATTAGATTTGTGCAAGAGGGATAGAGAGGTAACGCACCTCTTGTACTTCACATGCTAACATAAAAACATCATATCATAACATCACGCATATCATATATCTTCCTCAATTAATGCTTTTTTTGTTTGTAACTTCAAAAATCCCACAAACCAAAAAAATGCATGTAAATATGACCAAATTATAAGATATGTATATCTGAACATATTATCTATATATATTCAAAAGTTTAGTTATATGTTCTATTTTAAAACCAAAATTTATGGTTGTTTTAAATGCACCAATACTATATTATAAAGCATTTCCTCAATGACTTCTTAAAAATTAAGAGGTACAAGAAGAAATGCTTAGTATACAACATACAAATGCATATATTAATTACATTTTGGGGGTGAATTTGTCTTTCTAACACCATCATGAATTAAATACACTTTAATATTAAAAATAAAAATGAAATAATATTAAAAAAATAATTAAATGAGAATATAATCACAATTAATTATAATAATGAAATAATAAGTTCGGTACTTAAAAGAAATTGAAAACTTGAAATGCAATTAATAAAAGAAACCTACTGGAATAAACCACAAAAGCACTCCAAAGGTCCGATTTCAATCAATATGTAATAAATTTGATCGATTAAGGAATCTCCCATCATTACTATAAATTCACCATTTCACTCAACATCAACTCCTTTGTCTGCTATTGTGCGACTTAGAACCGAAAAGAAAGAGATAAGTTGATATGAAATTGATTTATCTTGGTGGAGAGACACTTCATACTTCAGCAAGGTACCCTCGCATGACTATAGTATCTGGAACCATTTACCAATGTATTGTTTAATTGTTCATAAATTTATAGTATTTTTCCTTTTTGCAGCTTCATGTATATGGAGGTGTAAAGGGGTGGGTACGAGAAAAGTTATCCATTTGGAGATAAGTCTTTATTTGGCCTATTGGTATTTCCTTTTTTAATTTCTAATTGAATATTTTTTTAACATATGATGCTTTTGTGTGATTTAATTGATACTAGGAAATATTTGAGGATGTATTGTTTGACAGGATTTGGCAGCAAACTTTAAGGGCTCCGATGTTTTCAACACGCACAAGAGATTTAAATTGATTGCGTTTATCTATACAATCATATAAAACATTTCACAAGGGTTCCAACCAAATTTAAATAATTGCAACATTTTATGTTTATAGTACAACAACTCAATGAAGTTAGTAAAGGGACAAATTAGTCTTTCTACATGAGTATAAATTGATAAATACAATTAAATTGATAACTTTATAAATTAAGTATTGTTAAATACTTGATAAAGAATTAAATCATTTGACTTAATCAAACATCATCACCTTCCTCATATTTACATTGCTTTTCCGTTTCAACTTTTCCGTAACCGATGAGTTGATTGAATTTTATAATTAAACTAAATAATAAGGGTACATCAAAATATTGGGTTGTAAACGAATATGTGCTTTACTTATAAATTACTAACGGCATATGTGTGTGTATATATGGTGGATCCCAAATTTAAAATTAATATAACTCTTGAAATGAGAATTATAGGAAACGTTGATAACAAAAATAAAATAAGTAAATCAAGATAATTTGTGCTAAACATCATACAAATAAGGTTACAACCTTTTTGCAATTTTATCACATAGTTGATGAACATCATATGAAATAATAATAATAATAATAATAATAATAATAATAATAATAATAATAATAATCAAAATATAAACAAAGTTAATCAACGTTATTATGAATTTAATTATAACTATAAATGGTTTTAAAACTTTAAAGATGCTAATCAATTTGAAACGACAATTACTAAAAGGTAATGGTTTTAAAACTCAAAAGATGCTAACCAATTTGAAACGAAAATTACTAAAAGGTAATTTCATATGGTATTATCTATAATACCTAATAATTGCAACAATAATGATTAAATAATGAACTTAGTTAGAGATGGTTTAAAACTCAAAAAAATCTTCCTGCATCTTACCCCAAGTCTCATGGATTAAGGTTAAAATGATAACCATTGCATAATTAGGAACCACTTTTTAGCCCTTGGATCATATTTTGATGGTTGAGATTTTCTTGGCTTATGGTGTGGATTGAGAAGGGAATGTTGACCCGAAACACTTTCTTATCCCAACATTTTAATCTTTTATGTAGATGATTAGCGTAAAATACAATTACAAAAGGTATTTAACTTCTATAATCATCTAATTCTTAAATTAAATAATTGAAGATGCACGTTGGAAAAATTTTGACCCGTTTCCTATTTAATCTACCTCTTTTTTTAGTTGCAAGCGTTCATTTTGAGTATCCCGAGGCGTAAAATAATGGACGAGACACAAGAAACCATGAGAACATCCGCCTTCCCGAGTACCCACGTGAAGGTAGAACCGTAATAGTAAAACCCATAATGGCTGGGATTTTTTTTTTACTGTTTTTATGAAGAATTTTGTTTGTATGTTCATTCTGCATGAAAAATGGTCAAAGAACCTTTATATTGCATCCATGTGTTATGGTCGAACCGTATGCAGACTCATGCTGGTAACAGATGCTACATTTTACTGAAAACCCCCACTAACAACTATGTTTTTGTATTCATATGTAACGGGTCAAATCAAATAATTTAAGATAAAAGCGAATTGGTTATTAAAAGTTAGCTAAAGTGTAATTTAAAAGTGTTTAAAGTCCTACATTGTTTATTTGTAAAAGGTAGCTTATTAATGTATTCATATTTGTTACAATGGGTACAAATGTTTGTCGGTCAACCTGACCCGACCCGTTTCAACCAGTTCTAAAACAACACAACTGTGCTTTCCAATGACTGTTAAAGATTTTACGGGCTGTCAGAATTTGATGGGAAGAAGTGGAGCTGTCGCCAGAGGCTTTCTGACCACAATGCCCGTCGCCGAAAGCCACAAAAAGAAAAAGAAACTATCCACTTTAACTCAAGAAGTCAATCTTCATCATTTTATGGTATTCAAATTATTCAGGAGCCAATTTCTTATCATAACTTATTCTCAGTTCTTTTATAACTTATTATGCTTTTGTATTTGCAGATGGGCAACATCAAATACGTTTTGTGCCTAACAATGTTCCTGATCTGGTTCAAACCGAACCTGCTTTGAACTCTATTTGGGAAACCACACGCAATTCCCAGCACACAGCCGGTGTTTTTCATCAAGGTTTGTTTTCCTAATTACTCTACAAACAGTAGTTTTGATAAATTATCGTACAGTTAGTTAAAACCTTAAAACCGAGGAGTTTCAAGGCCACAAGGAATGGCTGGTACGAATTTTTTCCATTTTTAGTAATTTTTTTATTCGGGATTGGCTAAACGTACCCTGTAGACGATGTGACTAAAAAGGCCACAAGCTTTTACTTCGCCTTAGGCCACCAAAATGGTTGAGCTGGCCCTGACCACCGCGGTGGCGGCCACAGGCTTCACTATTCCCTTCAAGAAATCCCCCAGCCACTCCTAATCCATAGTTAAGTTCGGTCCAGTTATACCCGCACATAAATAAAAGGTTCTGTCTCACATGTCATTCTCACATATATAATGAGAGAAATGATAAGTTATAAGGAGCCGTGTATATCAATAAGTAAACAAATGCCAATCATTAAAGTATATTAGATAACTAAAAAAGCCGATGGCGTCTTAGGTTAGTGGTATCACGTGTTTTTATTCTTTTTAAAGTGGTACGGGTTCAAGTCTAACAAAAAAGGCAATAGTGCCCGTCTTATTGAGTCATTTTGATTTTAAATTTCAATGTTCATATGATTTCAATGGTTTGGTTTCATATAGTTACTGCTATTGAAATTTCCAATAATTAATGTTCATGGACTGATTATTCTCAGTGATCCATATGAGACTTTGGTCCCTACATATTTATACAACGTAATTTCTTTTTGTTTCTCTCACCGGCTTATTGGTTTTCTTATGCTTTATATGGGATTGGAATTCATGAGCTTTACATGAATGTTTTTTTAAAATCAATTATAAAAGTTGGTGTTTGCAGCTGTGTATTTTTCTGATAGATCTGAAGTCCAATGTCTGCATCGCTGGAAAAAAGTTCTTAATTCAGAACTTATTAAAGGTCCATAGACTCATGAGGTTTTCACCACATCCCCTCCTACTCTTTGACACGTTTGATCAAAACAGCTTTTATGGTCTCTTTTTATTATTATTATTATTATTATTATTATTATTATTATTATTATTATTATTATTATTATTATTATTATTATTATTATTATTATTTTCGCTGTAGGAGGATGAAAAAGTCCTTGAGCTGGTGAAAACATATGGATGGGCCCACAAAATGGTCTCCATTAACACAGTCTCTTCTCAGTCGTATTGGTAAGCAGTGTCGTGAAAGGTACACGATTTGTGTATAAATCTAAAATCTTGCGAGATGTGGATTAACTATTAAAGGGATTAATGGTTTGTCTAGCAAACTTCTTCAATTGGACAAAAACAAACATTCTACATTAGTAATGCAATATGAGCGATCTAAATGTGTGATTATCTAGGAGTTGGAGAGCTTAAAGAAGGTGTTATGATAGAGCGAGTTAAACGGTTCTCCTACTCTATTAGTTATTTTATATATGTATTAACAAATAAAAATAAAGGAACTTTCTATCAAAAGGTTCACCAACGGTTTGTTGGATGTTTGATTTGTACATAGATATACTCACTATTATTGTTTATAGATGTACTCACGGTTTGTTGGATGTTTGGTTTGTTTACAACGGCTTTGATGTTTTAGCGACACATGTTAGGATCAAGACCAATGCACGAAGATGGCCTTCACATGTCCGGACATGTAAAACAAGTCGTTCTTGCAAGAACTTAAAACATATACAAAAGCTGTTGTTCGATCCTTCTTTTTGTATGTGTGGATCTCTATTCAGACATCTGAATAACATGCACATGTGTTTTGGGATAGAAAAGAGTACAACTTTTGTAGTAGTTTTGATTATCAATATAAAAGAACTGGAAAATGGAACAATTATAGCATCAACTATATTAGTTTCTACATTTGAAAGGGGAAGTTTGACACGAAAAGTCGTAACTATTTTTCAAATTTAGGTTAGTGAAGAGTGTAGAATAAAACGATTGATGAACTAACACTAACAGAGAACGAGCAGAATGGTGTAAATTGTCGACTCCGACGTAATGCTCTGCTACAAATAAACATCGTCTACAAAGAAACTTTTAACAACCTGAACCCAGCGGGTCACCCGGAGTAAACGGTTCATAGGTTAAATTATATTCTTCCCCTGTACAGAAACTTTTAGGACAAGCTGGCGATAGATGTTTCAAGTCGGATCGTTATACTTACGCATGGAATACTCTGTTTACTAATATAATTAAATAACGCGCTGCTCAGGTTAGTAGTCATCTCGCAGGTTAGTTTGTCAAGCACTGTCAAACGTCTTATCACGAACAAACAATAGCTATTATGCATGCCGTGCATCGCACGGGCTTTTTCCCTAGTCTTATCTATAAAAAAAGCAACTAAAGGGTGCATTAAACACATAATCACACCGCTTCATTAAAATGCACCCTTTCGTTCACAATAGGCACCTGATCATTCAAACATTAAGAGGCACGGACATCCTTTACGTTCACATTGTATAAAGTATTAAAATTTATGTATATATACACATTGCTTGCCGGTAGCCGGAAACCAACATCCTTTAACAGGCACCAACATCGTTTAGGCTTTATCAACATAACGATTCCCCACCACCGTTACCGTAACCGCTTCCGCCAAATTCTCACGCTCCTTCATTTATCTCTGTTACTAATCGCCATATTAATTCCATTCATCCCTGATTTAGTGTTGTATTTTTCTTCCATCAGATGTTTGTTTTTTTTTTTTTTTTTTTTTTAAACCTAAAATTTTATTAATTACAAAATAAAAAAAAACTAAAAACGATTACAAAATTTACATCGAAATAGTTGGTAAACGGGCAACAAGCTGCGCCGCTACCCCTTTTTGAATAGCAAAACTAAGCCTTTTAAAAACTACGTTCATAGATCTCGGGGTCATAACATTACTATGCATGACCCTTTGAACTCGACTAAGTAGGTCCACAGCCTCTGGCGCCAGAAAACCAAAAGTATCAAAAGCAAATGGGATAAACACGTGTAGGTTGTCAAGGCACGCTTTCTCATGTTTGGTCACTTTACCCGAAGCAGCCTTTAAAGCAGCCTGACCCACCGTGAAAGCACTACCCCCTAAGCCCACAAGCGGGGAAACCCCTGTTAGATCCACACAGGCATGTTTTCCTCCTACCCATCCAAAGACCAGAATGTCCTACCCATCCATCAGATCGATTCCCGGTATGTTCCGCTCCCATCGTTTTCTGTTTCCATTGCTCATTACTCCAATTTTTTATCACAGGTTCTTTAATTGTATGGTTTGAACGAACATGCATGTTTTCATGCTTACAGTTCGTATGTTGATTTTCGTTTTTTGTATGGTATTAAGAAGACATGCGTTTAATGTCATCTAAAAAATCTGTGGTGCGTGTTTTCATGTTTACAAATGGTACATTGATTTTCGTTTGTTGATGTTGAAAATAATAAACATCAAGACTAAGTTATCTAGAGACTAATGTGGATTTTAACATATTCAATTCCAGTTTACACTAGAGACTTTCAATGAAAAATTACATTGCATCTCATATATGTTACTAAAGACATTTAATCACATCCGTTGAAACGCACGGGTTAGTGTCGTTTTACTTCAAATTGAATCGACACATAATCGATTTTGTTTTGTTATTAAAGACTGAGTTTAACCGTCACAAAATCGTCCAATCCTTTAAAATCCCCAAATTTTGTTAGTACTTCTTGAAAAACATGCGATTAAAATGAATAGAAGACTATTTAGATAAAAGTTTTTTTGGCTTTCGAAATAGAAATGGGTTTGATTTTGTTATGCTGGCGATGTGGAATAAAAGAAGATGACCGAGTGCTGGCCAGAAATCGCCGCACTCGATTATCGTTTGCCGGTAGCCGGAAACCAATCTTATGCTCTTCATGATCTTCAAGGATTAGAAACATCATATCTCGAAGATTCAAACAGAAAAGAAATCTAAAATCATGAGAATAAGCCCCCCTTGAAAGTATAGGGTTAAGCATCAATAAGCCCTCCTACTTGGTGCTTCACCCTTCACGTTCTTTTTCTTTCTTTTTCTTTTACATTAAATTTAATGCTTCTTGACAGTTTAGGTAACACATTGTCTGCAAATAACATCGTTGTACTGGCATCAAATTTAGTATATCGCACAAAGATGAGATGAATTGCAATTTACACAGGCCTTTTCGTAAATTGATATCAAAATCGATATCAGTCACGTTCTGTTTTAAAGGTAACATTTTTAAAACATCCCGCTGCAACGCGCGGTCTAGCGTCAACTCGTTATGAAACAAAAAGCCCAGTTTACATAAGCGAATCCCTAGTTTACATATCTGTAACAGATTTTTACATAGCCGTAAACAAAACGAAACCCTATGTCAAACAAAACGAAACCCTAGGTAAAGCAAAACGAAACTGTATGTAAACCCTATGCAATGTTATCGTGTCTTATATACGTTCACGGTGTTTTACTATAAAACACAACGTCTTGAATCACTATACAATTAAAACCACATAGACAAAACACCATGGACTAAAACATCTGATCGAAAGGTAATTTTTTCTCTATATAAGTATAGCAATATGGTACTAATATTAAAGATAAAAAAACACTCGTTATTATGGTGTAATTTTTTGAAGAAAAACTTACGTATAAAAAGTTATTAATGTTTAAAAAAGACGCGGGAAAATTGCATGTGCATTGCATGTGGGTTTTTGAATTTAAAATTTTTAATTTTATATTTATACCCTTGATATAGAAAATTAATTATCTTAATGGTAAACACTATTTACAATTTTGTCATTATAATCTCAACCATTAGATTATAGATCAAATGGTGTTGATTCTTTCCTACACTTTTCACAAAACACACATTATTTACAATAACCTTAGCCTATATATATATATATATATATATATATATATATATATATATATATATATATATTCTCCCCTCAAACTTAGTCTGAAATGACAAGATTGCCCTCGCACACTAGTGTTTGGTCCGCACACTCATGTGTGGACAGCACACTAGCTCATCTTTGGGTTTGTTTGTGTGACATTGGGCCTGAATGTCATATGTTTGAACCCCGATTACTTTTGATGTATTTTTGAGATTGTTTTAGTATTAAATTTGTTAAAAATTAGTTTATACTTTTAAAACTCAAAAGTATTTTGAAAGTGTTGACCAAGTTTTCAAGGTATGACCAAGTTTACGGTCAAACTCGGGAACCTCTTGTTTCAATGTTTATTATGTATGTCTAATGTGAACCATTTGGTGCACATACAGGAAAATAGGCAGCGGAAGTACATGTTCCAAAGTGGGTGAAAAGCATGAACGTCTCATGTTACTTGGGTGAACCTCCGAGGGGGCACGAAGTATACAAATCTATGATAGTGGGATTAAATATATGTCGTCTTGCTCACGCTTTTCGAGAAAATCCAATTACCCGTGAAGATTGGATTCGCGACTTCTAGAACAACGCTACTGCTAAGAAAGGAGACACCGTGATTAGATCCACTAGTAAAAAAAAAGAGATTCTAATTACTAAACAGATGATCAGAGAGGTGTTATTGTTTGGCGACGCTGCTGACGATCCAGTGGAACTTGAAAAGGAAAAAGTAATTCAAGTTCTCGACAAAATGAGCTACGAAGGGTCGTATCCTCCAACCACAAAGAAGTTGTTGCACCCGTATTGGATATTCTTTGTCACACCTCCAAAATCCACCATGCGGAGTATCACCGCTTGGAGGCGTGACATGACCAGGATCGAGCCACCAATCATATTGAACAACGTATTTAAGTAAATATAACCAACCACAATACAATTGGTGACCAAAAGGAAGTTAACCAAGTTTAATTTAAACAGCGGAAGCATAAGACGTTAAACCAAAACATAAGTTCGTAGTTCATAAGTTTAAAGACACAAACGTAAGTTTCATAAGTTCATAAAGTTTATTTATTGAGTACGGGACATAACAGTTCGCATCCCACAACGACCACCTCCATGTGCAAGCCCCATAGCATCTAGCGACCTGCAAAGCATGTAACAACGAGTCAACAACAAAGTTGAGTGAGTTCACGGTTGGTTGTCCATTTTAGAGTTGTTTCCAAAAACATAGTTTAATCTCATTCAGCTATCCAGCCGTGGGGTTACCCCATAGTTCGAAAACGTTTATTAGTTAACCATCCCATGTCCACCTTCCCTGGCTATCCAACCCGACACTCCGGCCGTGCGGATAGCTGAATGAGATTAAACTACGTTTTTGGAAACAACTCTAAAATGGACAACCAACCGTGAACTCACTCAACTTTGTTGTTGACTCGTTGTTACATGCTTTGCAAGTTGCTAGATGCTATGGGGCTTGCACATGGAGGTGGTCGTTGTGGGATGCGAACTGTTATGTCCCGTACTCAATAAATAAACTTTATGAACTTATGTTTGTGTCTTTAAACTTATGAACTACGAACTTATGTTTTGGTTTAACGTCTTATGCTTCCGCTATTTAAGTTAACTTATGAACTGCGAACTTATGTTTTGGTTTAACGACTTATGCTTCCGCTGTTTAAATTAAACTTGGTTAACTTCCTTTTGGTCACCAATTGTATCGTGGTTGGTTATATTTACTTAAATACGTTGTTCAATATGATTGGTGGCTCGATCCTGGTCATGTCACGCCTCCAAGCGGTGATACTCCGCATGGTGGATTTAAAAAAAAAACTTTTATAAATACCTTACCATATTTAACATTTTTCTCACACAATATCAAACACATAAAACACAATCTTGCCATGAGTTCTTCAAGTTCAAGTGAATCGTATCATCATCTGACGATGGTGTGGAAATATTTCTACAAACGGTCGCGACGGTAGTGAAAGCTATCGTGGAAGACGATGAGGAAGAGACTTCGCAACCTAAACGGAGGAGGTACATCGCCCGTGAACGACACACCGCTAACAATTTGTTGGTAAGTGATTACTTCTCAGCGGAACCTAAGTATGATGAAAAAATGTTTAGGCGTCGTGTTCGTATGAGTAGAAACTTATTTTTAAGGATATCTAGAGATCTTGAGGAGAAGTATGTTTATTTCCAACAAAAACCTGATGTAACCGGGCAATTAGGATTTAGTACGTGGCAAAATGTCACGGCCGCACTTAGACAGTTAGCGTACGGCAATAGTTCGGACATTATGGATGACTATTTAAAAATGTCTGCACGTGTAGCTAGAGAAAGTCTTCACAACTTTTGTTCGTGAATTTTAGAACTTTATAAGAAAAGATATTTGAGAAAGCCCTCGTTCAGTGACATGCAACAAATATTGGAACATCATGCAGATTATCATGAGCTTCTCAGGATGCTAGGTAGTTTAGATTATATGAAATAGCCTTGGGAACTTTGTCTAACCACATGGCAAGGCGCTCACACGAGTGGATTTCACGGGATGCCAGCCATCATGCTTGAAGCGGTTGCGTCCTAAGATCTTTGGATATGGCATGCGTTCTTCGGTATGCCATGTTAACATAACGATATTACCATCATAAACCACTCGCCCCTTTTCAGTGATCGGGTAAATGGTATAGGACCCAAAGGAAGTTTCTTTGTAAACGGGGTTGAGTACGTGTATGGGTACTACCTAGTTGATGGGATTTACCTGAAGTGGGGGGTTGTCGTAAAATCGTTCATAAGACACGGTACCATAGATCCAAAGAGATTAAAGTTTAACAGGGTCCAAATGGCTGCACGTAAAGACGTCGAGCGAGCGTTCGGTGTTTTAAAGAAATTGTGGCGAGTATTGGCAATGCCTTGTCGACTATGGGACAAGGATCAGATTGGAAACGTGATGTACGCATGTATCATTCTTCACAACATGATTTTGGAGGATGAAGGTAGAGCGGTCGTTACCTACTATGATGACGATGACCACCAACCAGATAACGTAACAGTTACAGACGAAGATAAATCGTCAAATGAATTTTTGATCAAGTCAAGGGATATACATCACTACCTTCGTTCTGATTTGGTGGATCATGTTTCAACGATTCCTGGGTTCGAAACCAACGAAGACGACGAAGAATTATTGTTTTTATTTTGATACTATGTTTTTTTTGTAATTATTATGTATGTTTATGTAGTTTTTAATGGTTTATATATATATATATATATATATATATAGGGGAGGGTTATCTTGAGAACGCTAAATATTGCGAGAACCGTGAGAACAAATGAAAAAACCAATCAAAACCAATTTTTTTTAATACAAACCTCATTGTAATTAAGATATAACACCAAAAAAAGAATTTACAACATCAAATAATTCATTTCTCCTTTCAAATTCACTCTTTTTAGATTTTGTACACATGTGTAATTATAACAGATTTACACATGTGTAAATGGCAAACTTACACATGTGTAAATTTTCTTTATTTACGAATTAACGTAAATTTAAACGTGTAAATTAAATTTCTAACATTGTATTCGAATAATAATGATAAGTGTAGAAAATTTTTTTGAATTTGAATTGTTTTTGACCAAGTTCTGGCAGTTTTTTCATTTGTTCTCACGGTTCTCACAATATTTAGCGTTCTCATTTAAACCTTCCCCTATATATATATATATATATATATATATATATATATATATATATATATATGGGGGAGGGTTTAAATGAGAACGCTAAATATTTGTGAGAACCGTGAGAACAAATGAAAAAACCATGAGAACTTGGTAAAAAACAATTCAAATTCAAATTTTTTTTCTACACTTATCATTATTATTCGAATACAATGTTAGAAATTCAATTTACACGTTTAAATTTACGTGAATTCATAAATTAAGAAAATTTACACATGTGTTAGTTTGCCATTTACACATGTGTAAATCTGCTATATTTACACATGTGTAAAAAATCTAAAAAGAATGATTTTGAAATGCGAAATGAATTATTTGATGTTATAAATTCTTGTTTTGATGTTATAAATTCTTGTTTTGATGTTGTATCTTAATTACAATGAGGTTTGTATAAAAAAAATTGGTTTTGATTGGTTTTTTCATTCATTCTCACGGTTCTCGCAATATTTAGCGTTCTCAAGATAACCCTCCCCTATATATATATATATATATATATATATATATATATATATATATATATATATATATATTAAAAGAAATGAGGTGGCTTGGCTACGGCAGCCCAGTCACGCCCACCATACCCCTATGTGAACTTGGGTTTGTGTATTGAGTGCCCATATCCACGTGTCAACCCATTCCCCAAACCGTCGTCCCACTATACCCCACGGTCTTAATACTATTTGTTCAACCAATTCCACATATTGAGGCAATTTAAAAGACAAACAACACCGTAGACCCCAACGATCTAAAGCCCTTTCTTCAACCAATTGTAGTTTCTAACTAATTTATGAGATTTATTTCATAATAGGTCAAATAATATCATAATTTCGTAGAAAGCTCCAATTTGACTAGTTCACCACTTTTTAATGTCAAAACTCAAAAGTCACCCTGGGGTCTACGTCTCTTTCATGGAAGGAGAAATATCAATCCTTCTGCGAGTATATTTGACAATGAACAGGACATTCGATTGTTTTCACACCATCTTCTATAACTATGATTGAAAGATCCAAATGTTAGACTGGGTCCAGGTCAAGCTTGATTAGTGTTTGATGGCCGGACATGTAGTCTGATTATGTATCTACAATTATCATATTTTAGGTGATGGTACTACATAGATTAAACATGGCTTTTCCTATCACTCACTAGGTTGAATCCAAATCACCATTGAGGATCACTGTGATTTCAGTGGTGTAGCCGATGACGTGATTTCACTGTGATTTCAGACTGAGTATTTACACTGTGATTTCAGTGGTGTAGTCGATGACGATGACACCCAAATCACCATTGAGGATCAATTGGTCCCGCAGGCAACTAAATCACCAATATTGAGACGTAGACCCCAGACTGAGTATTTACACTGTGATTTCAGTGGTGTAGTCGATGACGATGACACCCAAATCACCATTGAGGATCAATTGGTCCCGCAGGCAACTAAATTTAAATATTTTGGGTCGTTTGTACAAAGGGATGGTGACATAGATAGTGATGTTACCCATCGCATACAGGCTGGCTGGTGTAGATGGAGGGCAGCCAGTGGAGTATTGTGGGATAGGAGGTTCCCAACTAAACTAAAGGGGAAATTTTACAGAGTAGCAGTTAGGCCAGCTATGATATATGGAACAGACTGTTGGGCTATCAAGAAGACGCAAGCGCGCAAGATGGAGGTAGCAGAGATGAGGATGCTGCGGTGGATGTGTGGACACACGAGTTGGATCGGATAAGAAATGAGGTTTTTAGGGGGAGATTAGGAGTGGCTAGTATAACGGATAAGATTAGGGAGGGGAAATTGAGATGGTTTGGGCATGTGAAGCGGAGACAAACGACAGCACCAGTTAGAGTAGTGGAAACCCTTACTGTGGAGGGGAGGAGAGGAAGAGGCAGACCCAAACTGACATGGGAAAAGCAGATTAGGCATGATTTACAAGAGTTGCATCTTTCTGAGGACATGGTCCAAGATAGGACTTCGTGGAGGCGTAGGATTAGGGTTAAGGACTTCTAGGGGATTTTGCAGTAAGGTCCTAGGTGTATTTTAGGGTCATATGTTTTTCTTATTCTCTAAATGACTTTACCGGTGATTGACTTCTTGTGTATATGCCTGAATGATGTTGTATGCTATTATACATGATGTACAGTATACTGTGTCGCTCGGATCTCTCTCTTGGTATAGGTGACTTCTTTTTTCTATATTCTATTTTTCTATATTCTTTGACTTGATGTGTTGGTTTGTTGTCCGTTTTGGAGCCGAGGGTCTCTTCTGGAAGCAGCCTCTCTATAGAGGCAAGGTCTGTCTACATCCCACCATCCCCAGACCCTATGAGTAGCTTTGCTATTTGTGGGATTTACTGAGTATGGTTGTTGTTGTTGTTGTTCACTAGGTTGAATCCACTACCTCATATTTGCCACATTCTATTTAAATTAACGTATTAAAATAAAACAAAACATAAAAAGACAAAAACCTTCAGTTAACAAATTCTTTTAACTAAGTTTATAATTTGAATGGAAATGACAACAAAAATAAAACGTTAGGGTTCCACTCACAATATATATATAGGGGAATATTTAAATGAGAACGCTAAATATTGTGAGAATCATGAGAACAAATGAAAAATCATGAGAACTTGGTTAAAAACAATTAAATAAAAAATAAAAAATTTACATTTATTATTATGATTCGAATATATTAGTCCCAACCAGGAACCTAACTATCCTCGAGTCACACGAACTTAGACTCCTACTTATAACATGAAGAACACCTTGTATGCAAAATCGCCATTATGATTTGATCGTTTATCAAAATGCTAATATATACAATGTCTAAATTGTCACAAATTATAAAGGTCATTTTCCCTGATGAATATCCCATGTAAACCATAAGGCACCCGTTGCGGCAACTTAACAGCGGCCACGACTTCTAGAGTCGGCGACCGAGCATCCATCACCAAGAATCTCGACTCACCCGAGCTTTCATCATGCACATACGACACCACATACCCATCATCCTCTTCCGAGCACGGATTCTCCGGGTCTCTTTCAATAAAAAACGGTTCCCCTCCAAAGCAATTATCTTCATACATCCGGCTAGCCATTGTGCACTCATTTAGACCCTCATGTTCTTCTTCTGATGTTGTGACGTCTAGTTTCACAACCCCTGATGCCCTCATCATCCTCGTTTCTGACGGTGTTTGATCCGAAAATATTGCTGCGTAAACATATCTGCATGATCACAATATATTCTTGTTAGACTTATGAATTTAACATATTATTATGAAGTGTTTTTATTTCTAAGCTTATTAGATTTAAATAACCCAGACTTTTACCACTTGGCCGATAACACTGCGGGCTTATGAATTGTACGACGTCACCCTCAACTTTCAACTTATTTTCTTTTGGCACTCGCAAACTAACTGAACCCTAACCCAGTTAGTTGACGTCGGATGCCACATAAGTAAATATGTGCCACGTCAGATGCCACATCTTAAAAAAAGCCATCTCTGATGCCATGTCACCAAATAAGTGGCACGTCAGATGCCAAATCACTAAACAAATGTCACATCAGCAAAAAAACTACCTGGTTTAGGGTTCAGTTAGTTTAGGAGTAACAGCGGAAAATAAGTTGAAAGTTAGGAGTGACGTGGTACAATTCGTACATAAATTGAGAGTGCTATCGGCCACTGATTAAAGTTGAAGTTATTTGAATCCAATAAAATTAATTCCTATGCGGTCTATAGATTCAGGGCCGACTCTATAAGCTTAAAAAACTAGGCAAGAGCCTAGTGCCTCCAAAGTCTGAGGGACTCCAAAAAAATAAGCTGACTTTTCATGTTTGAGGAAAGTCTATTATTAGAGGACCCGGGGTGGGTCAGTTAATTCACGTGATGAACTTTATAACGGAGTTATACACCACCGCCTCCCCTACACATCACGCGTTATTTTGAAAACGCGTTAAACGTATAACGCGTTGAACTTGATCAATGAATGTGTATTAACTTGTACATTGGGTATTAATACTTGTACATTGGAATCCCATCACTAGTGATACCACCCCCCCTACATTTCTATCACTAGTGATAGAATATTGGTTGTGCACATGGCATGACTTGATTAGATAGTGGGAGTGATAGATTCTATCACTAGTGAACCACCCCTAGTCCCCTTACTTGCAAGTTGTAAGGAGCTTTTTCAAAACTTTATACTACTATTTAGTCTTTTTTTCTTTCATTTTCTAATCAAGGAAGGATGTAACTTGTTTAGAATAGTATGTATTATTAAATGTCAAATCCAAACAAAAGGTAGGAATTTGGTTACCTGAAGCTTAAATTGAATCACAAAAAGATAACTTCGATTGTCGGTCATAGACCCGGGTAAAGGATGAGACTTTATATTGAATAATGCTTTTAAAAAGGGCAACGACTTTTTAGTTCACTTAGGGCCTCCAAAAACGTTGGACCGGCCCTATATAGATTTCGTAAGTGTTTCTAGCTAGGATGTTTTTAAACACGCTTTACAAATAGGCAATGGACTCACCAAAAAAAGACCTACATAGTCATGGTTCGCTAGGTGTCTGTGTGCATTTTGTAAAGCATGATCTTAGAAACACTTTTAAAATCTCTAGAATACTAGACATAAAAGAAATATATACTATTATTATAAATGCAAAGAGAAGAAGGTGTTTGACGAACTTGTTCTTTTTTCCAATATAAGCTGGATTAATCACCGGAAACTCCAAATTTTTAGTCGACATGATGTGCCTGGACACAACTCCAGTTCCCAAATGAACCCTCACTTTCTCCATAGATCCATGGATCTGACCCACAGCTCGCTCAAAGAAATGTTCTACAGAAACTATATTTGGTGCCACCAGCACCACCACTTCGCCACCCTCTTCATCCGTCTCATCCCATGCATTCACTGCATGAAATATATTGAACCCGGGTACCTCAAACCACTTCATATTTGATTCATCTGCTGCATATCTTGGAAGAACTCCGATTCGCGGAACCTTGTTTGGGTCTACTCCGACTAATGGTTCGCCACGGACTAAGTTCATAGGACAAGCTCGGACTTGAATGTCACATATGATTGCATACTTTTGGGTGATAGCCAAGTCATGTGTTAGAGATGAGTGTTTCATGGAGTTAATAGGGACATCGGGTTGTTTATTTCCTTCTGCGTCAAAGCGGAAGTAGGTTAGGTAAGGACGTGTAGTCCAGTAACGAAAAGCGAAAGCCTCTTTGGTCGTTGGGTCGATCTTTGGATGAGCCGTCATGTTCATGGAAAGACTGCCGTTAAAGTCGTGGTGTCCTAAGGTTATTATGTCCCCGTCGTCTTTGATTTTGATCGCGTAGGGAATATCAGATTCACATAGCGCGTAAAGTTTGCCTCCTAACAAAGCTAAACTGGTATTCGCTACACCGATGCCTTTCCCAATGTCAAAACCACTAAAAAGTACTCGTGCAGCAAACAATGTTGCACGAGCGATAAATGGGCCAAGTCCATGCATGCCTCCAATAACATTTGGAACGGCATGTGATCCGACTTGATTCTCAAAAACATACTTGTTTGTCTTCACGTATCTGCTACAAAAAGTGGCTCGACCATGAGATATCCTAATGCAGTGCACCATCCCATCTCCGTCAAGGTAGTGGTGTGGACCATTAGGCGGGAATTGAGGGTTCGGCCCATTACGTAAGTACACACCACTAAGACATGATGGGATGGTGCCATACACGACCTTACACTCGGTTGGGATCAACTCATCAACCGGGGCACAATTGCCTAATAGGATTTTGGCCGGGTCAACCGAAAAGTGAAGAGGAGGATCGAGGAACTCGGTAATCGCGCTATCAAGAATGTTAAATATCTTTTCAAGAAATGGTGCTTTTAAATTGACACGCATAGGAATACTTTCTTGTTTGCGCCGTTTTCGGGTTATTCTTCTTTCGAGTCCCTCTCCATTGGTTCTAGAAGCGGAAACAATGAAGGATGGTCGATATTTGAAGCGATTTGTACGAGAATGAAAGTTGATGTATGCGTTAGACAACAATGGGGTATGCGAGCGAGATAACATTTCCATTTGTTTCATGTTATGCTGGCTTTAATTTGTTTATTAACAAAAAAAAAAAAGGAAAACAAGAGGTGTGAAGAAATGACACGATGTTACGTATCGTTTTAAGGAACAAATATTTGCTCTTAAGTTACTTCCCTACGACTTCCCCGCAACTTCCCATGAAGTTACGTGTACGAAATACAATGAATAATATTTGTGAATTCTCCTTGTAAAAGAAAACGATATATCAAAATAAAAGGTTTAGAAAATTAGAATTAACCAGGACTCTTCCAATGCGTGGCCAATATATGGGGCGTTTGGTTGGCCGAAATTAAATGGAATTTGAAAGAATTGGAATATGAATTCTAGGGAAAAGATCAAATAGGAAGTTTATTTTGGCTAGGAAGTGTAGGAAGCAATAGGATTAGGACATGTGGCAACATTTAAAATAAAGAAAAAGTGTATTTTAGTCAATCCAACCCCTTTTTCTTCCTTTTTCAAAACCCAGTAACTTCAAAACCCACCATTTTCAAAACCCACCATCTTCAACCATTTCTTCACTTTCTATCTCAATAATCACTACATTATAGTGCGATTTTTATCACCAATCAATGATTCAAACACCCGATCAACGTGTTCTTCAGCTTTTTTTGAAGAAAACCCAATTTAATTTCATAAAAAAAATCTCGTTTTTTTTCCGGTGATTTTGGAGATAATCACTCGATTCGTTCGATTCGAGCGTTGATAAGTGTTTCTATCATTCAAATTTCGTCAATTGATGAAGAATTCGGCTTCGATCCATGTAAGAAATTCTTTAATTTCATTTTCACGATCTGGGTTTTTGATTTAGTCATTGCGTTTTACGATCTTGGCGGGGGTCCGGGAGCGGCAGCCCCTGGTAGCGGGGTCCAAGGGGCAGAGCCCCTGGCTTGGGTTGGCTGGGGTTGGGCAGAGCCCCTGGCTGGGGTTGAGCTCGGAAAAAAGAATTTCGATTAAATTGTTGTACTAAAAATGCATCGGAAAAAATAATTTTCCAGAAATTGGCTCATTTCGAAGATAGTAATTCGTAGACAATTCAGACAGTACACAGTGACAGACAGTTTTAGAAATAAGAGAGTTTTATGTGGTTTCTGGCTATTGCGTTTTAGAAAAAAAAAACACATTTTTAAGTGTTTTTAGTCATTGCGTTTTAGGAAAACACATTTTTTAGGTGTTTTCAGTCCATTGCGTTTTAGAATGAGTCATTTTTAAGTGTTTTCTGGCCATTGCGTTTTACAAATAAGACATTTCTTTGTGTTTTTGGTGCATTGCGTTTTAGGTAAAACACTTTTTTATGTCTTTTCAGTCCATTGCGTTTTAGAAAACAGACATTTTAAGTGTTTTCTGGCCATTGCGTTTTACAAATAAGACATTTCTTTGTGTTTTTGGTGCATTGCGTTTTAGGTAAAACATCTTTTTATGTGTTTTTGGTGCATTGCGTTTTAGGTAAAACACATTTTTATGTGTTTTCTGGCCATTGTGTTTTACAAATAACACATTTCTTTGTGTAATCTGGCCATTGTGTTTTACAAATGAGTCATTTCTTTGTGTTTTTGGTGCATTGCGTTTTAGAAAAATGTCATTTTTTAGGTTTTTTTTTCATTGCGTTTTACGTAACTGGTGGTTTTTCTATTGCGTCTTACGCAACTGGGTTTTAATTTTTTTTAATATAGCAATAGTATACTCGTTTTAAAGATAAAAAAACGCTCGTTTTTTTGGTGCAATTTTTATAAAAAAATAATGTCGTATGAAAGAGTTATTAACGTTTAAAAAATGGGGGGGAATTGGAGGAGAGAGAAACTATTGGCTTGGATTGACTAGAATGCCCTTGAACAAACTCATGCGCCTCTTTTCTTTCTTTCAATTTCCCTGATTTAATCTTAGCCCTTGATTAACTTAATGGATGGTCAAGATCACTTCCTAGCCTTCCTAGCCAAATAAACTTCCTATTGTATCTCCACCCATGAATTCTAACTCTTAATGTTCGCTCACAAAATTTAGTTCAAACAATTTTTTTTTCTGTCATTTTAGTTACTGACTTTTGTCATTTTTTGTTATTTTTATCCAACCCACTAACTCCATTCAAAAAAGTCAGTTAACTTAGGGGCATTTTGGTCAAATCTATTTTTTTTGCAGGTGCGATGGTGGTGCGCCGATTTACAGTGAAGATGATCGCAGTGGTTGCTGTTTTACGATGATGGCGGTGGTGTTGGTTGATGACATGGGTTGCGGAAAAGTAGCCAATGGTAGTGGAAATGTTGGGTGGTGATGGTGGTGGTGTGGGTGGGTGGGTGGGTCGTGACGGTGCAGGCAGGTGGTGGCGTTGATAGAAGGTTGTGATGGGATGGGTGGTGGGAGGTGGTAGATGAAAATGGCAAAAAATAACAAAAGTCGAGGATTAAAATGGCAGAAAAAAACTATTTAGACTAAAATGATAATTTATTCAAACTTAAAAATTCCTTTATTTTCTCAAACCAAATTTTGTCACCTTTTAGCTATTTATGATATCAAATTCAATAATATAATTCATAGTATTTCTTTGTTCTAAAATTAAATGAAACTGTTTATTGAAATATAATATTAACTAGAAGTAGCACCCCGCCGTGTTGCGGCGAGTACTACGATTTGTTGCTCCGATGAAGCATAGTAGACTGCAACGGTAGAGTGTTACTCGACTATGTTCTTCAAGTAATCACTATAAACCATAAACCATGGGACATACCCCTTCATATATATCCGCATGTAATTGTAGTTGTGAAAAAGACAATTAGAATTACAAAGGGTATAGTGATGGTGTAATGTGGAAATCATAGTGTAGATATATGCAGATATCACTAAAAAGCAATTCAAGCATCAACAACATTAACTTTAAGAACGGACATACTTCTAGTAATTTATCAATATATAAAAGCATTCCATGTTTTTTTAATGACCAACGAATAAATTCCCGGCTACCTAGGTAAACGAATAAATTCCTGGCTACCTAGGTAACCCAATGGCCAAAGGTCACCCCATTGCCCGCGACCGCAAAAAGTGCTCAGTAGCCCAAATTACCCTAAATATACACAAATGAGCCAATCATTCAGTAGTTAATCTGCAGAAGTAGTTAATCTGCAGAATGCCACTATGTAAACGTATGAAACACTACCTGGAGTGCAAAATACAATTCCAACAATATATTAAAACATCAGTGGTTCATAATGCAAACACACTAAATTCAAAGCTTGTTACTTGATTCATCGTAATGTAAAGAACATAAGATAGTTGCATGCTTACATTGAATCCATCATGATAGTAATCTTGACTATAATAGTCAATAAACCCATATTCAAAATTGGGCACAAACTCACAAATAACATCAATGAAATTAAAAATGAAACTGAGAAATCCAAAACAGAACTTGAAGAAGCTTAATGAGGCAAAGCGATAAAAAATTATAAAATATGACTATACAAATGCATTCCGTTCGCGGAGAAGTGGAGGTTAGCCGGTTGATGGAGGTTCATCGGAACTTTGCCAGAACCCTAGGTTTGGTCGCTGGAAGTTCAACTCAACCAAAAACCCTCTCTGACGCCTTGCTTAGTCCATAACCACTCAACACCATCATTACCGGACCAGCTTAGGGGTTATCGTTGCCGATCTACTGTCGATCTACAACTGTCCCCGGCCTAGAAGTTATCGTGTCGATCTACAACCACCGCCGCGCCGTTGAACCCATCACTGATGTAGGCAAGAAAGATGGGGAGGAGGTGGGAGATGATGGATGAAAGAGATGAGGGTGAAGATACGAGGGGTGGTGGACATGTGGGTAAACTGTAAAAGTGTAAAGGCACACATAAAACAGAGTTTATGCAAAAAATACAAGAGAAACATGCCTAATCATGTTGCTAATTACATACAACAAGAAATAAAATAAACTAAACAATACAAACAAACAAAGCATAAAACAACAACTAAGCAAGAAGTGCAATCAAGTATTGCACAAACATGTTCCAAATTAATAGTATCTAAATATAAATATCAGTAAGTATGTTTATATTATTTTATTTTATTAGCAGTTATCTATATCTATACTATATAATAAAGTAAAGCTATGAGAGACACGTGTCATATTACTATGCATTCTCAGAATTGTTTTCCTGCCCCTATTTTCTCTAATTTAATTAATATTTTTAAATTACTCATGATCTTTTATTTTTTTTTAAATAAGTAATTGTTATGAACAAGCCTAATAGCAAGAAGATGAGAATGGATATTGGGAGAGAAAGAGATGTTTATTATTAATGGTACATCTTTTACATTAGAATACATGGAGTATTTATAAGGGGGAAAAGTCTTGGAGAACAAGTTGGACTATATTAGTAATTGATAATCATAATATAATTAAGTATTTATAACATTCCCCCTTGATTATCAATTCCATACGCTTGATGTTGTCTCATTAAAAACCTTTCCAGGAAAACCGAATGGGACAAAACCTTGACTAAGGGAAAAAGAGTGCAGCGCATATTATCTCCCCCTGATGATAATCACTTAAGCTCCTTGAGTCGACGCATCCCGATCCCATGAACTAACATCTTGAATGTTGAGGTTGGGAGAGGGTAACAATGAAGGTGATGGCGGTTGTGTTATGTTTTGGGAGTTTGATGACGATTTAGAAGGTGTATTGGAGTGCGGTGGTGGATGGTGATGGTGACTGTTGTTTTACGAGGGGGTAGAGACTGGGTGGTGGCAAATTGGGTGTATGAAAATTGTTAGAAGATAGTGTAAAGAAACTTAAAAGCCCCCAAAGCCTCACTGGGTTAAACGTTGACCAAAGCCCAAATAGATTCATCACTTGAATTATTGGAAAATTAGTTGTATGAGAATTGTGGGTTGGTTTCTTTTTTAAGTTTAGAGCGTCCAAAGTTCAAGAGTTTCTTGAACCAAGGAGCTCGCGGGTGAACAACGGATGTGTTAAGTTCGGCACAAGCACTGCAGCTGGTTTTTCTTGATGCGAGTTGCAAAATGCTTTCGACGGAGGATCAAACCAGGTGGTGGTGTGATGGTTTTTGTTAGCTGTGAGGTGATTTACAGTGGTGTGGGAGTAGGCAGTGTTTGTGGTGGTGGAGATGGTGGTTGGTGCTTGATGGTTGGTGGTGAAGATGGTTGTTGACCATATATATATAATATATTTATTTTTTGAATAAATAATAAAAACAGTCCCTCATTAACCATTAAGTTGCATAAGTAGTCCTTTAATATGAAATGACTAAGATGCCCTTAAATTTAACAGAAAAAACTAACATATGTTAGTCTTAGTACCCTAACTCATTACAAAATGAAAAGTGAGAACCTCAAAGTGTGACTTTAAACTAATAATACCTTATCAAGTTACTTTCTATAAACCACAGGGACTAACGGTGTAATTAAGTCTTTCTATTTATATAAATATAAATACTTAATGTATTAACATTTAAATATTTAAATGAACGAACATAAATGAATATTCACGATTATAAATTAATAAACAACACGTATATTCATATTCGTTCTGTTAGTTAAATGTTGAAAAAGTTTTGTTCATATTCGTTCGTTTATTAGATAAACGAACTTCCTGTCGAAGAGTTTTAATGAACATTCGACTCACGTATATTTTATAGTAATTTCGTTATAAAAAGCTACAACAAAAAAATTTGTTGTTATTATTGTTATTATTAGTATTTTACAGGAAATAGCTTTTTAACGGAATTATAGTAAAATCATAGCTTATTATGATAACAAATTCGTTACAAATAGAAACTATATCCTAGACTGGCGGTAGAAACGCGAACAGACAATACTTGTCAGTACTAGTCGCGTTATAGTCTGAGACGATAAAAACGAGACATCAAGATATGTCTGCATAAACATTCCAAAAAACTTCGTCCAATTATATTATGTAGAAAATTCCATTTAAAAACCAAATTGTCCAAGTCCGCAGAAAAATACAGTAATCCTGCGGAAGTGTACAGCATTCCGCAGAACGAAACAGTAACTGTCCGAAAACCCAAAAATAAATATTATTTGTCAAAAATAATATAATGGGTATTAAAAACGACACAAAATCCACACCTAAATCTTATTGTGTTAAGCTGCACAGCTAGTTCAGTAAACTGCCTGACAGCAAAGCCGGTACCTAAACTGTGTCAGAAATAATAAAATTTTTAGTCCGGAAAGTTGGATGATAAAACATGTGCAAAAACAATTTTTTTCATAGATATTTAAGTAAAATGCAGTGTCAGTATTTAACCCGGTACAAGACCTGAACAAAATTTTTCACTCGATCAACGAACTAATAATTTTAGTAGGTTAGTTTTACCTAGTGTCACATTACTTTAAAATGTTGGATCTTGAAACTTTATATAAAATTTTATATGAATTATCAAAGTTTATAAAGTTTATATATTACAAGATTTTATAAAAAAAATGCAAATACCCCCCCCCCCTTGATGATTCACGGCTAGGGTGGGTCCCCCCATGCCCACTCACCTCTAACTTGATATGTTGGAAAAATTAAAAGATGATTAGTGTAAGAACAAGATCAAGCAAATCCTCTAAACACTCCATCAGTTTCCACTTTCCAACAAAACCATCAAAATCTTTCATCTCTTTGCTCTCTCTCTCTAAAAATCGGCTAGAACACCACCACCTCCATTGTCACTTTCAAAAATTCTAACACTAGAAAATCTTGCAAACATGGAGGTGCATGGATGATTCAAGAAGTTTACAAGACTTGAAGAACCATTTGAAGCACTTTGGTGACATTTGAAGTTCTTGGGACATCATCATCTTCACATCTTCATCTTTGTTTTTACTAGCAAACTTGTAAGAATCATCACTAGCTTCTATATTTTCATTATTTTCGATTTTTCTTAAAAATACAAGTTCATCTTGAATCAAACATAACAAAACCCACTTGAAAAACAATAAGAAAAACTAAAACTATTATCTTGATCTTATAATTTCTTAGTGATTTTGGATGAACTTGAAGAAGTTTATGTTAGTGATTATGAATCTTGTTTATTCTTGTACAAAAATATGATCTAAACACATGCATGTTAGATCTAACAAGATTCATCAACAAAAGTTATGAACATGGGTTTTATTCTTAAAATAGTTACATGCATGTTAGAAAACATGAGTAATTATTTAAAATTCAAGAACTTAAATTTTTGTTAAAATGAATTAATAAAGTTTCCATTTCTAGAAAGAATCATGAACATGAAACTTGTTAATAAAAGAGTTTGAACACATGTTTATACTCAAAATGACTACATATATCACCTAAAACATGAATTTTTAAATAAAATTATGATCTACAAATTTTGGCAAAAATCATGAATAAAGTTTCCTTTTTGGAAAAGATGGAAACTACAACATGTTCATAACACTTTTGTTGTCAAGATAGGATGATTCTTGATACTTGATGATATTTTGAGTTGAAATGAGTTGAACACAAGTTTGTATAAACTTGAGAAAAGTCCATAGTTTAAAGGAAATTATGTCAAAATTTTTATAAAGTTGGTTATGATCAAAAGGTGTTAAACAAAGGATTTGGTGACTAGAAAACAACTTGGAATCTTTAAACTTGATCAAACGAATTTTTGGACAAAAAGTTATAAGTTATATTTTATGAAGATTTCTAAACTAAAAATGACAAAGTATATATTTTAGATAAAATGTATACTTTAAAGATTCATCAAGTATCATAATTATATATTTTTGTGTATATATTACGTATTTAGACCAAGTAGGAATAAATACAAAAAATATGTAAACACAACAAATTACAAAAATATATATTAACACTTGAAAAACGAAAACTATAAAAATGGAATGTCCATCCTTGAACATAAACAAACATTCGGACAATTCGGACACTTTGGACAATATGGACACTTTTGACAAATTCGGACAAAACAAAATATATGGCACGGACGAAATAAACGACGTAAACGAGATGGACGACGCGAACGGACCCGAACGACATGAATAAACCAAATCGACACATAGGAAATAATCATAACAAAAATACGAGCCGTCGCACACACTTTAAAAGTCTTATGCACTAGAAAGATTAAATATTGACATAAGTAACAATTTTTATAAAAACTAGATTTTTATAAAAGTACAAGTATTATTATTTATGGATCATGCCCATATATTTTAGACTAAAAAGTATCCATGAATTAAATTTCGGCTAATTCCACTTTTCTTAAATAAGAATGGGCTAGGCCCACTTTTACAAAAATATTTGGACTAAGACCCACTTTTTAGTTAAATTGAGCTAAAGCCCACTTTTACAAGAATACTTGGGCTAAAACCCACTTTTTATAAACTAACATGGGCTAGATCCAATTTTTTTTTAAATTAGTTTGGGCTAGACCCATTCTTACATTACCCATCTGGACTAGGCCCACTTTTATAAAACTATTTTGGGCTAGGCCCACTCTTGCACATCAATTTGGGCTTGACCCACTTTAAACAAAATCATTTGAGCTAGGTCCACTTAACTAAAAAGATTGGACTAGACCCACTTATACAAAGACATTTGGGCTAGGCCCATATATACTAAACATGCAAATTGGACTTAAAACCTAACACATGGATTAGGCCCATTCAAACATAAACTAAATAGAATATATATATATATATATATATATATATATATATATATATATATATATATATATATATATATATATATATATGGAGAGGATCATGAGAAAACTAGATATAAATGAGAAAACTAGAAAACTAACTAAAATCCACTAAAAAGGAGGGGGAGGGAGACTTTTAATGAAGGAGGGGGGACTTTTAACGAAGGAGGGGTAAAATTGGAAAAAAATATATAACTTTTCAAACATTTCCCATTTCTCTATACGTTATCATTTTAAAACAAAAATGGCACCATAAGATCACAAATTTTCTTATCTTTCATTCAAGTATATTCGAGCATATTTTTTATGACATAAAAACAATTTATGGTGTCGTCTTGTTTTCAACACTATTAGTATAGTAGTGCACATGTGCAATATAACATGTACTACAATTGCATTACATGCTTAAAATTAGCTTTTTGAGTCTAGTTTAGCTTTTAGGGTTAGTTTTTTTGGAGGTTTAGGATTAGGATTAGGATTAGGTTTTTGGGTGTGGGGGGAGGGGGGTTTAAGTTTTTTTGGGGGGGGGGGTGGGTGGGGGTTTAGGTTTTTTTCGGGTTTATGTTTAGGGTTTAGTTTTAGGTTTTCGGGAGGGTGGGGGTGGGGGGTTTAGGTTTTTGGGGGGTGGGGGGGTTAGGCTTTTGGTGGGAGGGTGAATTTAGGTTTTTGGGGGTGGGGGTGGGGGGTGGGGTTAGGTTTTTGGGGGTGTCGGTGGGGGGTGGGTTAAGTGGTTTAGGCTTTCCGTATTAGTGCACATGTGCAGTACAACAAAAAAAAAAAATTTTTTTTGAAATTTTTTTTCCATACATAAAAAGTAGCGATTTTTCTTTAAAAAATTGTAAAAAAAATTTGGTATTTTTTAAGGTTTTTTTAGGTTTTTTTAGTTAGTTTTTTGGTTTTCTTATTTAAATTAGTTTTCTCATGATCCATCCCCTATATATATATATATATATATATATATATATATATATATATATATATATATATATATATATATATATATATATATATATATATATATATATATATATATATATATATATATATATATATATATATATATAAACATAAACAAAGAAAGCAAACAAATACAAGAACCAAAAACAAAATTCAAGATGAGATACTTGTACGAAAAACAAACATAAACCTAAGTGTCTAATGAGATTAGAACACTTGTAGGTCAAGAAACAAACGAAGAACCAGGAATCGAATAGAGATTTGCACGGAACGCAAATCTTTGAGTTCATGTTTTCCCCTTTTATTTTAAATGTTTATAATTTTAAACTTTCGAGGATGTATGCATGTTACAATTGATATGACGATCAAAATGAAAATATTTAGATCACATGCGGATAGGTATTTTAAATGAATGGGCCATTAATGAATAAACAAGTACCGAGGAACAATGGGATAAATCTATTGGGTTTTGGCGAGCCCTATTCTTAACGGCAATGATGATAGATCGTTACAAAGTGCTTTTGTGTCTAAAACTAGTGTCACTAACACAAAAATAAATCGTCAACGTTTGGTTGCCTCCTATTCTGGCATACAGATTAGTGTCCTTGCAAAACACTAATGATCGCGCAAGTTTCATTATACTATACAAAACGAATTTACTATTTCAAATGTTTTAAAGATCCATTTGATACGAAAACTAAATAACATGAACTTACCAACTTTTGTTGATATATTTTTTAAAACTAACATGTATTACAGGAAATTAGTGGACGGCTTTGGAAAATATGTTCGTGTTGCTATGAAGAACTTCAGCTTTTGAGATGTCATCCTTTTTTCGGTTGTCTTGTTTTGTAAACTCGTGTTAAACTTCAAACAATGTTGTTTAAGTTGTAGTCTGTTTTACTTTGAACAAGTTGTACTGTAAATTATGGTTTCTAAATAAATGTATGGATGAAGTCGATAGACGCATGCACCAACAAACTCCCCCTCGAATGTTGACGAGTCTTCAGTGTCGAGTCTTCGCATCTTCAGTCTTTATCAGTCTTCGGGCTTTTTTACAAAGTATCTTACACTGTAAAGCATCCTTCAAAACTCTCTCTTTTCTTCTCTATCATCACCAACAAACTCCCCTCGAACTCCTTTATCAGGATCTGAACTTGGCTCTTGCTACACTTGATCAGATCTCTTGATTCCTTAAGTTCAACAGCATCAGCATTCTCAGGATCAGAACCTTGCTCTTTGTCATTCAGACTCCCCTTCTCAGTAAGCTGGGATCGTAGTCTGGCTTTCACAGGTTCAAGATCGTTGCCTGGCTCATACTCTGCTCTGAATCGAAATCCTGGCTTTCTTTAATCAAGCTTCTCAGGATCGATTAACCCAGCTCTTACTCAAACCTGCACAGTCTCTACCACAAACATAAGCTTTTTGTGATAAAGATTTGACTATCTTAGACACTACTTACAAATCTCTGACGAACCACTTGCAGGAAAGATTTTAATTTCAAATAACTTTTCTCATTTCATTTCAAAACATCTCAAATAATTTCACCCAAACCATTTGTTCATCATGTTTAGCACTTGGAATTTTGAAAATCAGCTTTTCAACATCAGTTGTCGAAAATCTTTTTGAATTTTTCAAAATTTATGCTAAAACACACTTAAAATCTTTTTGGATTTTTGAGTTTAATGAAATGCAGTAAAGAAATATTTACAGACAATAATTTTGTGAGTTTGTGTAAGAGGATCATATCAGTTTCTGAGACAAATCACCAACACCGTTAAGCTTCATTTCATTTTAAGTTCTAAACAATTCACCTAGATTGTCAGTATACAGATCCACTTTAAATTTTCACACAAAGTTCAACTGTTTCGAGATACGAGATTAATGTTTTAAGAACTTAAACTTATTTGCGTGTCCCACCTCTTGAATATACTCCCGTATCCAGATCCCAATATTCAGTCTTACAGGTGAGCATACCACAGATGATATCTGTAAAGAGATTAGATGCGAAACTGTGAGAGCTCAGGTCAGAACTTCCGTTCAGCAGAGAGATGACGGCTCGACTTTTGGTGTGTCCCCTTTAGAGGATCTTTTCTTCAACAGCAATGATTATCAATTTTATTGTTTCATCATTTTTGCTGAGGGTGGCGCTATATTTCAAGCATTTGCAGAGAGTATTATACGGGGACTAGGCCATTGCTTCCGCAAAATCAGAAGTCCCGGGATAATACCCCAGATGTCACTGAGTATAAAGACCTAGTATCTCAGAAAGAGGGACCTTTCAAACAAGATTTCGGGGGTTACCCATATATCCAAGAAATGTTACCCACGATATAAGCAAGTTTGAATTTAGGTTTATATCTCGTCACAATCTACTAAATGTGCAAAAACCTACTGGCACATCCGTAGTGAGATTGTTTATCACATTTTTGACTTTACATTTCTTTAGCATGTTGTGATAGTCCACTGATGTACTATCATTTCCTCTTTTTTCAACAAAACTCATTTTTGAATTTTATTATGTTTTTGTATTTTTCAAATTTTCTAATGTTTTTGGATTTTCTGAATTTTTTCTTACTCCCCCTAAAATGCAAACACATTTAAAGAAATTTTGAAAACAAACTATACAAGTAAATTGACAACCGATATCAAATCACATCAAATCTCCATCCACTTGGCATAAACAATCAGAACTCCCCCTTTCAACAAACTATTTTCCCATTTAGATTTCAAAACACTTAAGTTTGTTTTAATCAAAATGGTTTTTCCGGAAAATAAGTTTAGTTGATTTTACCATTTGTAGGTTCAGGGTAAACTCATCACATTGTTCATTTTTAACCACCTGTAGGAAATCAAGTACAAGTTAATGTCCCTGATTTACCACTTGCAAGTATGCATAAACAAACCTATGTACCACTTGTAAGACGAAATCACTTTTCATGAATTTCTCAAGAAAGATGCCGATTCTTGCTCCTCGCTTACCAACCTGGGAGCTCTGGCAAGTCAGGTTTTTCTATTCAAAGAATATATCCACCCAAGCCTGACCAGCCTTGGGTGTTACCGAGCTACCAACACTCGGTTTCTTACCTTCCATCTTCTTCTCATAGAACTCTTTAACCCCTTTGACTTTTCTGTCAATCATTTTTCCAAAGATGTATTTCACTTTGGGGTTAAAGGCCTTTTCAACATCAAATTCCTTTTTATCAGAATAAAATTGGTTTGAAATTCCAACTTTACCAATTTTCTTCTTAAAATTTTCAGCCCGAAGTGGTGGAAAATTCTCATCATCCACAGTCGGAACTGATTCTTCACCATTTTCCTTAACCTGTGGCTCCTCTGATTTTGTGGAATCAGATTCATCACCAAAAGATAGCTCCTCTGATTTTGACCTATTAGAATCATCGCTAGAACTATCAGCAGACTTCTTAACAACCCATTTCTGGTTGTCAGATTTAGCTCTTTTCTTGTAAAATCTGTTTGAACATTCACCAATTTCAAATTTTGAATTTTTGAATAATTTTGTTCTATCAATTGGTGATTCAAACTCATTCACTTTCTCTTTTAGTTTAGAAACTCCCTGTTTGGTTTGATTTGCCTGAAAACAGTTCATGGCAATATGACCACTTTTTCCACATTTGAAACAGGTTCGAGTTTTCTTCTTCTGATCCACAGTCTGCATTTTTTCTTGCTGCTTTGCAAGGAACTCTCTGTTAGACTGCTTTCTGAATATCTTTTTTTTCTTCTTCAGAAGATGTACCTGAAACAAATGTTATCTTTGATTTAAAATTTTGAACATATTTTTCATTTTTCTGTTTTTCTGTTGGAGTAAAACCTAACCCTTTCTTTTTGAAATTACAGTTATGGTTTGGTTTCTTTCGATAACCAGAACCAGAACCGTAACCTTTTTTCTTGTTTTCTCTTTGTTGAATTCTTGAGGTGTATTTTTTAGGTTTATCAGTACGATTTATATCTTTTATTTCAGAAATATTGATTTCTGTTAGTTTGAAAACCTTTCTTATCATCTCTGTTTTGACACCTCTTATTGGAAATTCCTCATCAGAATATAATTTGTCCGAATCATTCAAAGTATATGCCACTTTAAATGTTTCATCATTCAAATTAGATTTTGATAACAGGAATTCTTTATCATAAACTTTTTGCCCTGTTTTTCAGTTTGACTCGGAGTGCTGGACTCAAACTTTAACTTTGACTCCGACATAGACTCCGACTTTGACTCCTCAGTTTCATCGCTATCTAACACATGGTCCACCACTTTCTTCATCAATTGAGATTGTTGATCATTGTCAGACGATGTAAACATGACATCAATACTTTCTGGCAAATTGACTGTAGACTCCGACTCCCACTGTAAGTTTGTTGCCTTTTGGACTCTTTCAAAATTTGGATTTCTGGGCAAATATCCATTTTCCAGCGGGGGTGGACACTTGTTGTAACTGGCACCTTGTTTCTTACTAGAATTCTTCTTGTCAGTCTTTTTCTTTGTGTCATTCTTCTTTTCGTTCTTCTTTTCAAGAGCCTTTTCTTCAGAAACTTTTTTGTTCTTCAGTTACTTCATCATCTTCAAATGCCTTCATGCCTTCAACAGTTGGATAAATCCTGTCAATGACATAAGAAGTACATGAGTAACTTTTCAACAAACGATTTACTCTTTCAGTTTCAATTCTTTGAAATTCCAATTTTTGTTCAAGAACAACACACTTCTCGATGTAGTTGTTCACAACTTTCTGTTTGATCATAAACGCTCCTTGAAGTGTTTTCATTGCTGTTGCCTGCTCTTCACTTGTGTCATTGTACATGTTCATGGCTTTGTTCAGCACATTATAAGACTCCTTTAATCTGTTCATGTTGTGAATCAATGAACTGTTTTGTTTTTTCATTGCTTCACAATTTTCACAAATCACTAGATTCTTATATGCAACAGCTTCTTCATCAATCTTGAAAGCTGGAACTTCCTTTACTTTTCTTCTCACCACTGGAACATCCTCATCATCACTGCTGACTGGTGTTTTTAACTTTCTCATCTTCACTGTCACTTTCTGCCATCATCTTCAAGTGTTGTGCCATTCCTTTTGCATAATACTCAGTACCATCATCATCACTATCTTCTTCAATACGAGCAACAAATGCTTTGTGACTTGAAGTTTTATTCGGATCATAATCATCCCAACTAAAACCTTCCTAGTTAAAGCCTTCAGGTAACTTTTCATCATCTTGATCTATCAAACATGCTTTACCATCAGCTGGAATATATTTGTCCCAACTGAAATCTGTTGATGGCTTCTTTTCATCTTGATTCACCATACAAGCTCTCTTTGACGATTCTTCTATGAGTTTTCTCCCATGTGCCACTTGCGGTTCTTGTTGATGTGATTGTTGAGCAACTTGATGGTATATTGCCTTCCGGTAGTAATCATTGTTGTTGAATGGATTTTGAGCTCCACTTGCTTCATGATTAGTGCACTCCCTCTTGAAGTGTCCTTTTTCCCTGCAACGAAAATAAGTGACTTTAGATTTATCAAAACCTAAAGTAGAAACATTAGCCTCACGGAGATCATCTCTTCCTGTGATCTACTTAAATTTCTCAGCTCGTCTCAATACACTACCCAAACACCATTTTATATCCATTAATTCCATTTCCTCAGCATCGATCTGGTCGTAATCCTCTTTTGTAAGCATTGGATTTCCGATCCGACCTGCAACAAAACTTCCATATGATTCCAAGACAGTTCCCAACAAAGACATATGGCTCTTTGCAATTTCTTCTGTATAATCTTGATCATCCTCAAGATTTAAAACAATGTTGCATTGAAGCTTCTTTCCACTTTTCTTTGTTGAAATGTTTAGATCAAAAACGGATATGATGAAAAACTGGTATTGCTATTTGATCCTTTAGATGAACTTCCAGATGAACTCTTTGCATTAAAAGCAGTTTCAACTTTTGGAGAAAAACTTGTGGTTTTGTCATTCAACCCTGATTTATAGTAAAGCCCAATGTCTTGTTCACCATCGAAGTCTTTCATCCTGGAGATCTTTGTGACAATCCGAACTTTCGAGGTTTGCACTGTTTTAACTTGTGATTCTAACTTTCAATGATTCGCTTACTTCACGTCTTTGAGTTATTAAACTTTCGTTGAACGTTTTGTTATGTTGTGTGGTCGAGCGAATAACGTGTTTGAATGTTAGTTGGGTCGTCCTTAGTGTTTAGTTGTTGTTTAGACGGGTCAAGCTTGTAACGGGCCACACATACACATCTAGACCCGAGTGAAAGCATGACCCTAATCCATTGTGTTTGGGCCTGTTTCTGTTTTGATTAATAATGTATGCATATAACACCTCAACCTACTCGGCCCACACTAATTGAATCAGGCCGAGGCCCATCAAGTTATGCGTATAGTATGAGGATTAGGGGGGGTGTTGTTACGTGATTATTGCAAAGTAGCAAACCCTAAGGCTTTATTTGTTTCCTTGTTCCTTTGATCGACGACAGAAGTCCCTTAGTAGCTGCCCTTCTCGTGGCGTAGGCACTTTCATATCTTGAACATTCGGTTAGTTGTCATCCCTGTTTAATAGTTTTGCAAAGTGTTAGACAAATAAATGCATTAATCGTGACATAAGTGTTGATATGATTTGTGTTGTACATGACTAGCCTTTGTGACATGATTGATTTCTTTGGTAGATGTAACCTGATGCTAGTAATTTTGTATACACAGTTAGATTAATCTTGGTGCTTAAGTAATAATGGATAATCTTGACACCTTACTAGATGTTTAATGGTTATGTAATCGGTTGTTGTGTGATTTGGATCGATTATTTGTTTGACCTTAACTTACTGTGGATGATAATAGTGATACAAGAATAATACATAACTAGGCCTGGTCACAAAGTGAGATTAGGGTAACGATTAGAACCATGAATATGATTATTATTATTATTATTGTTGCAATCTGAATGTAATTTTGTCCTATATGTTGTACAAAGTGTTTTATTAATTAGTTCTCATATTCACATAGAAGCCTACTTAAAATTCACGGTTACAAACTGTTAGTTTGAATGGGTAATGGATGGATAATAAGTGAATTAATGTCGTGCCCAAGATGTCAAAACATGAGTAAGGTCACGTGAAACATTAAATGGTTGTTAAAAATTCTAATTGTAATCATTTGATCATGTGCTGAAAGGCGTTATTATGTTTGGTTGTGGTGGATTTAGTACATAGGTTGCATGATGAAGGATTGACAAAGTTGCCCACTAAAATTCATATAACTGATTTGTGGTATAACAATAGTTTTAGGGGTCCAATGGAATTGAAGGCATGTGATCTAATAAAGATGATGATGCCCTTTGAATAAAAAAAATAGTGGGCGGACATGAGTATGAGAATAATCATCAGATTGTATTTATTGTCATGTGATTTATTCCTTTATCATGTGAATTCATGACATCAAGTGACAGGCTCATGTGTGACTATAATTAGTATGTTGGCCATTACCTTGATTCAAATAAATTCACATTTAATTTTGGGTAAACTCAATTGGGCCGCACATTGACACCAGGCCACAAACACACGCATATTAAGTTTAAGTTGTTGGACCGGTCTGGGTGGGCCAGGAGATGAAATGGTAATCACACATGGTTGTGGGCCGGGACGGATTGGGCCTGGGTCTCGCACATCGGGTCTACGGGCCACGAGTGGTATATGAATTTATATATTTTTGTATGGTGGAAATGTGATGTTACTTGAATATTTGAAACGTGGTATGCGTAGCATAACTCTATATGTGTAGCAACTAGTATGCGAACATACTTTAAAGGATGGAATTCGTGCACGATTAAGTAATATATTATGTCTGTTGATGAATGTGTGTTACATGTGTAAATGTGAACAACGTATGAGTAAACTTAAAACTGACTGATATCGGTACTCATGCTAGGACGCGTTTGATTCACTGTTAAACGGGTAGTTAATCTTACCGAGCAAACCAAAGGTGAGTTCATCTCTCTTGAGCATGCGTCCCGGTGGTTGGGACAGTCAGTGGGTATCCCGGGGAGGGATAAGTCTTTTGGGTAAAAACAGGAATGTTGGATAATATACTCATCCTATCACCATTAAAGTCCCTCCGTGTTGTTTGGTTACCTGGAAGGTAACATGGTATTAGTTAGTAGCGCTACTTAGGTTTGGCAACGTTCCTGGGAGGACGGGTGTTGAACTAATGACCTAGTCATGACCAATGCTTTGATAGGAGCATTGGAGAAAGGGCAAATAATCAGAAGCCGTCTTGTATTGGGGTATTATCAACATTGGTTTCAACATTACTTTCGGAATTAAATTCAGTGGATTAACTAATCACTTGGTAATTAACGTTTTTGTAAAACTATGAACTCATCAGCGTTGTCTGATACACTTGTTGCATGCTCGCAGGTCGTAAGGTATCTTGGACTTGGGAACTTGTTATCTGGAGTAGCAGGAGTGGTCATGGGTCGACTGGAGAGATTCATGTGATTGAATTCTTGACATTATACATTGGCTTTGAAATAGTTTAACTTGGTTGATTAATTGCTTCCGCTGAACATGTTGGTTTTCATTTAAACTTGATGATGATGTTTTCATTAATATTGAGGATTTTATTCATAAACTTGTAAGGGTTCAATGTAATTAGTGGCTCGTTGTTAGATCGTCACACGCCTAGCAGAGACGTTCCCTAGGTGGTATTTTGGGGGTGTGACAGTTTGGTATCAGAGCCACTGGTTATAGTGAACTTGGTTTTAAAAACGTTTTCATAAAACTAGACTATAACCGAACAGTTCCGAAATCGACCATGACACTCAGCTCCAGACTGCAAGGTTCGTTTCTCGTTTACTATTGCATAGTATATCTAGTGTTTGCTTATGAATAACATCACACGTAAATGCACACTTAGCACTGCAGTATGAACTTCTATGTTACCAACCCATGTTACGTGTTTTAAGAGTGCGACTCTTCTTGAACTTTCATGATCTATGTTGTGGCGTCATCTGTCTTATTGCTCGAATTCGGGGAACCTTTTAGGGCGAGTTAAGAGGTACTGAGATAAGCATGCAAATTGCCTTATTATTATGGGTGCACACATAATAATAACATGAGGTGCATGTGAGTTCCAGTGAGGCTTAACAAGTGTGAAAAGGGTTCTGCTCGGCTAATTGGTGTTATGTTAGAACTCAGTAGTCTATAGAGGTCCTAGTAATACTTGACTCCTACTCGAACTTGCATATTAAATCCTTCCTCTTATTGTATAGAAACATGAGCAGATGAGGCAATGGACGTGGCCACATTGCTATGACGCAGGCCGAATTAACCAAACTTGATCAACACTCGTGTAGCTGAAGCCCTAGCGGCTTACCAGGCTGGTACGATATATGCCAATTACTTTCTATCCTTGTGTCGTATACTCGAATCTTACTTGTGTGTTGTACGTTCTTTCGTCTTAGTTCAACCTGCGAATCAAAACAATCCGCCTGCCTGCACGTTTAAGACCTTCATGGATTGTAAGCCACAGACCTTCAGTGGGACTGAGGGAGCGGTGGGACTCTTGCGTTGGTTTGAGAAAGCCGAATCTGTTTTTGCTATGTATAATTGTCCCACGAGAGACCGGGTGAAGTATGCTTCAGGCACTCTCGAGGATGGTGCCTTGACTTGGTGGAATGCCTAGGTGCAGATGTTGGGTATTGAGATGGCGAGTGCCACAACATGGGATGACTTCAAGGAATTAATGTGTGAGGAATATTGTCATCGTGATGAGATACAGAAGCTCGAGAATGAGTACTATGATTTGCAGATGGAAGGATCTGAGATCGAGGCGTACACGAGACGATCTCACGAACTGGCAATTCTGTGCCCTAACCTGTTTCGACCTCCACCTCGGCGAATTGAGTTGTATCTCAAGGGCTTAGCACCAGCTGTAAAGGGGTATGTCACTGCAGCAAACCTTAGCAATCTGCCCCAGATCATCCGTTTGGCTCACACGATCACTGACCAAGAGGTCGAACGTCGCAATTTGCCGCCTCGTAAATCTACTACTACCTCGACTGCTACAGCTACCACACCTGCTGGTGATAACAAGCGAAAATGGAACGATGCTGACAAAGCAACCAGTGCGAGTCAACCTCAGAAAAGGGCAGACAATAGTACCAACCGCAGTTTTAGCCAGTCACCTTCTGTAAACCAGAATCAGAGCAACAATTCAAATCAGGGTTCTTATGCAGGAAAGCTTCCAAAGTGTGATAAGTGTATGTTCCACCATCGCGGACCGTGC
Source organism: Helianthus annuus (assembly GCF_002127325.2). Classification (NCBI taxonomy): domain Eukaryota; kingdom Viridiplantae; phylum Streptophyta; class Magnoliopsida; order Asterales; family Asteraceae; genus Helianthus; species Helianthus annuus. Next base: position 203,224,355 of record NC_035448.2, on the reverse strand, counting down.
ACCCGAGTATGTCATAGGTGCAACAAGGTGGGCCATATGGCTAAAGATTGTAGGGTCTGGCTCCCAAAGCCGCAGCAGCAGCCACAGCAACAGGAGAGGCAACAGCCTCAACAGAATCGGGGAAATCAAAAGGGGTGCTTTCAGTGTGGGGAAGAGGGTCATTTTAAGAGGGATTTCCCTCAGCTTAACCAGAATGCTGGCAACAACAACCACGCAGGGAATAACAACGGGAACAACGGTGGGAACGGGGCACGTGGAGGAGTATTTACTATTGGCGCTGGGGAAGCTCGCAATGAAGGGCAATGTTGAGACTGGTACGTCTTCTTTGAATGATATTTTTGTTTCTGTTTTATTCGACTCTGGTGCCGGTTGGAGTTATGTGTCTTTGGGGTTCAGTCGTCAGTTAGGATTGACTCCCACCCCTCTTGTAAAATAAGCATGCAGTAGAATTAGCTGGTAGTAAATCGATAGAAGCTTCTCATGTTCTTTTTGGTTGCAAACTTGCTCTCATGGGTCAAGTGTTCGACATTGACCTACTTCCTGATACTCTTGTAAGTTTTGGCGTGGTCGTTGGCATGAATTTGGTTATCTATGCGTCAAGCGGAAATCCTCTGTAAAGAGAAAATCGTGCGTATCCCTTTCCCTAGTGGGGAATCTTTAACAGTTCAAAATCATCGTAGTGGTGCCATGACTGGCATCGTCTCCGCCATGAAAGCCCAGAAGTGTTTACGGAAGGGCTACTCTGTTATTCTAGCTCTCGTCGCCGATTCGCAACCTGAAGAAAGGAAGATCGAGCATATTCCATTTGTGTGAATTTCTCTGACGTGTTTTCCAAAGAGTTACCTGGTGTACCTCCACATTGTCAGGTGGAATTTCAGATTGACCTTATGCAATTCCCGATTCCTTCTAGGATACAGCAATCCCTTGGGTTCACTGGATACTATCGCAGATTCATCATGGGGTTTTCGAAGATGGCGCAACTTCAACCCCCTTAGCACAGCGGGGAGCTGTGAATTCATGGGAAATAAAACAGAGGAACGCTTCTTCAGCTTTTGAAACTCCACCCTGCAACACACCGGGCATCACTTCTATCCGAGGGTACCGATGATCTGGCGGTATGCCATGATGATTCGAATCAGAATCCCAGTTACACATCGATGCAACATAAGAAGGAGATGGCCCACGTGGTGGACTTACAGGAAGAACTGCACAAATCACGACCTACGAGGGAAGCCGTAGTCCTTGGATTTAAATTGGAGGCATTACTTGGATGGTACCGAATGCACCACTTAGACCAATCACAAGGGCCTCCCGTATACCCTTGTTTCGAAGGAGCTAAACATGTAACGACATCATTGTATGGGGCTATTGGATGAATACGACCGTGAAACCTGGACGCGCACGAGCTTTGCAGCCTGCTATCGACTTTAACATACATGATCAGACTCGCCTTGTTCAAACTGAAGAACTGAAGGAAAAGAGCTCTCGAGATTAACCCATGCGAGGCATGGAGAAACAACCATTGGCAGGTCGGAGGATATTTGCTACTTCGTGGAACGAATATGGACCTCACTATACAACAACATTAGGGAGCTGGTGTAGGCGAAGCACCCGGATCTCGATATCCCAATCATCTGAGTTTCGATAGGACGTATTGAAACCCGAAGACCATGTACAGATGACCGGGTCTGAAGGCCCACATAGCAACACATGGGAACGATGTTTGACTTGTGGAAAGTCAAGGTGGGATTTTAGCAACCAAAAATGCATATACGGAAATGGGAACAGACTGCCATGGATTTTATCACTAGTCTACTTACAACTTGAAATGGAAACATTATCACCTGGATGATCGTTGATGGACACACGTTACCAGCACACTTTCTTGCAATCAAGAAAACTCACGAGTCTTCACAGTTGTGAATGTTCCTCTGAGAGAGGCGGCTTCTAGGCACGAAGTGCCAACTCCTGTTACCTCTGAATTTGATCTATGCAGGCAATACACAACACCCTTGGCTCACGTCAAGACCAGAGAATTGCTTATCGCCGTTGGGCAAACGATCAGAGGAAAACGAACTCTCCTGTCACCCAAAGACATGCTGCGAGCATGTGTGTGACTGGCTTTGGTGTAAATTGGAAGGACTCTTACCTATAGTTGAGTACTACTGCGGCAGTTATCATCTTGGTAGGCAGACAGCTCTGTTGAGGCATTACATAAGAAAATAATGCCAACCTTCTTGATAGACTGGGATGGATGACAACCTAATCACAGGTCTAGGCCTTGTACTCGAAACTCTTGGGAAGATTGGTGGGATCGGATAACACTGGAAGTTCATTGTAGGCGGTCGAATCATGTTGAAAACACTAGGAGGGTGTGGTACGCTTGGGAAGCGTGGCAAGCTTAACTTATGTTACGTTGAGCTATTCAACGGTCTGGGAAGAATCGGTAGCGTAACCTACAAACTCGAGGTACCCGACGAATCGGGTAACGTACGTGATGTCATTTATGTTTCGGATCTAAAGCAGTGGTTGTCCGATGAAACACGTGCGATACCTTTACTGGAGGAATTTATCGAACACATGGACCAGGAAGTCAAGGTTCGTTAACCTAGTCAAATTCCAATCGTGAGTGTTCGTTGGAACTCAAGACGTGGACCGGAGTTCACGTGGAAACGCCATGATCGGATGAAGCTCTAGTATCCTCAACTGTTCAAACACTTGTTTCAACCTTGGACGTCATTGATGAATTATAGGACGAAATTCACTTTCAAGTTGGGGATGATGTGGTACCCGAGGAAAATCCACAGTCATCCTGATCTAACACCTTGTTGTTTGGAATATTTATCAAATTTCGGGACGAAATTTCTTTCAAGTTGGGGATGATGTGACAATCCGAACTTTCGAGGTTTGCACTGTTTTAACTTGTGATTCTAACTTCCAATGATTCGCTTATTTCACGTCTTTGAGTTATTAAAATTTCGTTGAACGTTTTGTTATGTTGTGTGGTCGAGCGAATAACGTGTTTGAATGTTAGTTGGGTCGTCCTTAGTGTTTAGTTGTTGTTTAGATGGGCCAAGCTTGTAACGGGCCACACATACACATCTAGACCCGAGTGAAAGCATGACCCTAATCCATTGTGTTTGGGCCTGTTTCTGTTTTGATTAATAATGTATGCATATAACACCTCAACCTACTAGGCCCACACTAATTGAATCAGGCCGAGGCCCATCAAGTTATGCGTATAGTATGAGGATTAGGGGGGTGTTGTTACGTGATTATTGCAAAGTAGCAAACCCTAAGGCTTTATTTCTTTCCTTGTTCCTTTGATCGACGACAGAAGTCCCTTTGTAGCTGCCCTTCTCGTGGCCTAGACACTTTCATATCTTGAACATTCGGTTAGTTGTCATCCCTGTTTAATAGTTTTGCAAAGTGTTAGACAAATAAATGCATTAATCGTGACATAAGTGTTGATATGATTTGTGTTGTACATGACTAGCCTTTGTGACATGATTGATTTCTTTGGTAGATATAACCTGATGCTAGTAATTTTGTATACACAGTTAGATTAATCTTGGTGCTTAAGTAATAATGGATAATCTTGACACCTTACTAGATGTTTAATGGTTATGTAATCGGTTGTTGTGTGATTTGGATTGATTATTTGTTTGACCTTAACTTACTGTTGATGATAATAGTGATACAAGAATAATACATAACTAGGTCTGGTCACAAAGTGAGATTAGGGTAACGATTAGAACCATGAATATGATTATTATTATTGTTGCAATTTGAATGTAATTTTGTCCTATATGATGTACAAGGAGTTTTATTAATTAGTTCTCATATTCACATAGAAGCCTACTTAAAATTCATGGTTACAAACTGTTAGTTTGAATGGGTAATGGATGGATAATAAGTGAATTAATGTCGTGCCCAAGATGTCAAAACATGAGTAAGGTCACGTGAAACATTAAATGGTTGTTAAAAATTCTAATTGTAATCATTTGATCATGTGCTAAAAGGGGTTATTGATATTTGGTTGTGGTGGATTTAATACATAGGATTGCATGATGAAGGATTGACAAAGTTGCCCACTAAAATTCATATAACTGATTTGTGGTATAACAATAGTTTTAGGGGTCCAATGGAATTGAAGGCATGTGATCTAATAAAGATGATGATGCCCTTTGAATAAAAAAAATAGTGGGCGGCCATGAGTATGAGAATAATCATTAAATTGTATTTATTGTCATGTGATTTATTCCTTTATCATGTCAATTCATGACATCAAGTGACAGGCTCATGTGTGACTATAATTAGTATGTTGGCCATTACCTTGATTCAAATAAATTCACATTTAGTTTTGGGTAAACTCAATTGGGCTGCACATTGACACTAGGCCACAAACACACGCATATTAAGTTTAAGTTGTTGGACCGGTCTGGGTGGGCCAGGAGATGAAATGGTAATCACACATGGTTGTGGGCCGGGACGGATTGGGCCTGGGTCTCGCACATCGGGTCTACGGGCCACGAGTGGTATATGAATTTATATATTTTTGTATGGTGGAAATGTGATGTTACTTGAATATTTGAAACGTGGTATGCGTAGCATAACTCTATATGTGTAGCAACTAGTATGCGAACATACTTTAAAGGATGGAATTCGTGCACGATTAAGTAATATATTATGTCTGTTGATGAATGTGTGTTACGTGTGTAAATGTGAACAACGTATGAGTAAACTTAAAACTGATTGATATCGGTACTCATGCTAGGACGCGTTTGATTCACTGTTAAACGGGTAGTTAATCTTACCGAGCAAACCAAAGGTGAGTTCATCTCTCTTGAGCATGCATCCCGGTGGTTGGGACAGTCAGTGGGTATCCCGGGGAGGGATAAGTCTTTTGGGTAAAAACAGGAATGTTGGATAATATACTCATCCTATCACCATTAAAGTCCCTCCGTGTTGTTTGGTTACCTGGAAGGTAACATGGTATTAGTTAGTAGCGCTACTTAGGTTTGGCAACCTCACCCCGTTCCTGGGAGGACGGGTGTTGAACTAATGACCTAGTCATGACCAATGCTTTGATAGGAGCATTGGAGAAAGGGCAAATAATCAGAAGCCGTCTTGTATTGGGGTATTATCAACATTGGTTTCAACATTACTTTCGGAATTAAATTCAGTGGATTAATTAATCACTTGGTAATTAACGTTTTCGTAAAACTATGAACTCATCAGCGTTGTCTGATACACTTGTTGCATGCTCGCAGGTCGTTAGGTATCTTGGACTTGGGAACTTGCTATCTGTCGTGGCAGGAGTGGTCATGGGTCGACTGGAGAGATTCTTGTGATTGAATTCTTGACATTATACATTGGCTTTGAAATATTTTAACTTGGTTGATTAATTGCTTCCGCTGAACATGTTGGTTTTCATTTAAACTTGATGATGATGTCTTCATTAATATTGAGGATTTTATTCATAAATTTGTAAGGGTTCAATGTAATTAGTGGCTCGTTGTTAGATCGTCACACGCCTAGCAGAGACGTTCCCTAGGTGGTATTTTGGGGGTGTGACAATCTTTCTCTGTTCCATCTCTTGAGCTTCAATCTTTTCAATAAACTTACTAAGGGTCAGATTGCTATAACCTTTCTTGTTCCTTAGCATCATGAGGTATGTACCCCAAGTCTCGTGTGGCAACGCATCAGCTAGCTTCTCTATCAGCTCTTCATTGTCTTTGTTGATGCTCACCCTCCTCAGATTTACCAACAAATTGCAGTATCTTTCGATTATCTGCTTTGTGCTCTCATTCTTCAAATCTCGAAATAGATCAAACTCTTTTTTCAAAAGCGATTTCTTGTTCTTAATCATTTCTTGACTACCAACAAACTTTGATCTTAAAGCTTTCCAAATTGAATAAGAACTTCCATTATGTTGCAATAAGACCATGATGTCTTCTTTCACAGCTTGTTGTAGTAGACTTAGCATCATTTTCTCATTTTTGTATTTCCTTTTATCATCAATACTCATATCTTTGATAGGAATTTCCTCTTCATCATCATTTGTCGGTCTAACGTATTTTGTCTCAACACATTCCCAAGCATCTAAATAGTTTGCTTGTACCAAGTTCTCAAAACGTCCTTCCCAACCCTTATACTCCCTGATGTTCATGAGCTTAGGAGGTTTTTGCATAGTCCCCGTTTCATTTTCCAACATCGTGTTCTGTGCAAAAGTAATCGGGGTAACCGGGGTAGCGAATGCGTTATAAAATTCTTCGTCCATGTTTCGGATTTCAAGAAATTCTCAAAACTGTCTGTTCAAGCAAAATACTTGTTCAAGCGGGATAACAAGTTCAAGCGAAACCCTTTGAAGCGGAATCTCTTGGTTCAAGCGGAATCAACTACACTTTTCAAGCGGAATCAACAAGATTTTCAAGCGGAATCTGGTTTTCAAGCGAAATACCTGTTCAAGCGGAATCAACCAGTATTTTCAAGCGAAATCAGATACAAAGTGTGATTTCAAGCGAAATCAGTCCTGAAATGCTGCTGATGTCATCATTTTTTCGCCGATTTTGAAGCGGAATTAGAAAAATTGTCAGTTTTAGATCGATTTTAAGCCTGAAACTTTCAAGGTTTTGTTAAAATACAATCCCGAGTAAGATGTGTAAAAATGAGCCAATTTTAACCGTGAAAAGTTTTGAATTTTGAAAAAGAAGGTGTAGAAAGCAGAATTCGCAGCTGAATTGGTATGAACTCTTCCTCCTGAGCTCTGATACCACTTGTAGGATCGAATTCGGACCCGAACGAGTCAATCAAAAGAGTTTTTCTCAGTCTGAACGGCGGAAACAGACAAACTGAGGTCAATTCAGCAATATACACACTATAAACTGTCGTTCTATTGATATTGATGACAAATACAGCGAGACGACACTTCGGCAGCACTTCGTAGCTTAAACCGGAAAAACTGTTATGTGATTTCGCTTGGAACAGCCTATATATAGGCATGTGATTCCTCTTGAACACGTCTCAAGTGGAATTAACATGATTAACTTCAAGGGAAATCAACATGATTATCTCGAGCGGAATTAGAATGCTTTTGATTTCGCTTGAAATGACCTAGTGTCATTTCAAGCGGAATCACCACTAATTCCCACTTTCTCGATTTTCATGCCCTGATCTAACTAGTTCTATACAAGACTCAATACAAGACGAAGTCGACAGACGCATGCACCAACACATGTCTTCCAGCTCCGACACCGACCCTGCAGGTTATGCCTTAGATGCAGACTACAAACCACTCGATGACCTGGTTCCACCTATTATTCTCATTTTCGACGACGAGGTATCTGATGATGAATGGACGGATGTTGATTTCCAGCCATTTGCTCTTCCAGAGCCCGACCCTACTGACATCCCACTTGTGGATGATGTTCTCGCTATACCTCATTTTCACGATATGATCATATTCGGTCACCCTGAGGGTGAGCATGTTGTTGCTTACATTCCCGTACCTCTTGATGTAGTAGGTCTAGTTGATGGTGATATTGATGTTGACGATCACGTCATTCCTCCTGTTGTTGACGATGATGATATCATCCCTGTTATTCATGTCGAGCACATTGATGATGATCTCGGGATTGGAGAGGACTTCGACATAGCTATATTAGAGGTAGCTTAGCCTGAGATCACAGTTGTTGAGATTTCATCTTCAGCTCCTACTTCCCCACTGACACCATCTCCTATGCATTCACCCGATGCAGTGTTACCTCCATATTCAGATGCATTACCGTTTCATGTTGATCCTACTTTACCTGCTCCACTCCCTACTGATCATCCATCTGAGTCTGTACCACCACTATATTCATCAGGGGATGCCCCATTTACCATCCGATCCCTCCTTCAGTTACTGGACCATCACATTACACTTTGTGTAGTACATCTCCGTCAGTCGAGCTCCTACCACCATATCCTTTTGTTGGATCTTTTTCTGCTACTGTTCCACTGACTATCAGTTCTTACCAAGACCCGTTTGCTGCAGGGCCATCATACGTCCCACACAGTCATCCTATGACTGAGTATCCTCCTGTTGATCCACTTCCCACTGTCGGAGATTTGTCTTATCCTCCGTTACTCATGCACAGTATTGTCTTCTATCCCTCACCTTACTTTGCTGATTCACATATCTGCCACCCCCGAGCATGAGCCCATTAGACCCATACCACCCGATTCACATGTCACTCACTACTACCGAGTACAGGGTCACGTCCACCAAGATACAGCTAGGTATATTGTTTAGACATTATCATGAGCTTAGTACTTGTGACAACCGGCACAAAACCGGTAATTTCCGTACTATTTTAATTATTATTTATTATCTGCAATTATGTGCTTAAATGTCAACATTTTCTGATTACATTTTATACATGTGAATTCATGCACGTTTTATACTTCAAATATTGTTTTATGCATTTCTTTTAGCGTTGCGTCAGAAAGACTAGTAAACTCATCGGTAAGACACACTGTGTCAGCAGTTCTGCAGAAATCAGTCAGATAATAGAAGTAGGGCCTAGGAGTAGGTCCAACATCTAAAATACATTAAAACCCAAGTGTGGATACAAGGGTTAACATATAAACTTTCCGGAAGCTAAACTATGCACTAAAAAGCACCCGAAACGCACTTTAAATGCAGAATTCAGCATAAATCAGCACTAATTCAGCTATAATCAGCTTTTAAACACAATAATATCTTGTAAAATTTATGTTTTATTGTCCAAAATAACTTACAAAGTGTCAGGAATTGAAACTGCCTCAAAAGGGGCTTCATACTTAGTGAAAATGCGTAATTCAGCACTTTAACGAACCGTAACGAACCGAACAACCGGACAATAACCGGGACATCAAAATTTGACTAGAAGTAATGTTTTTATGATATTAAACTAGTATTAGTGCTAGAACACCTTAAAAATCAGAAAAGCATCTAAACACACTTAAACTAACTTAAACCCCCTCGTTTGCACTTTAAACCTTCAACTTACCAAATTTTACACTTTACCCCCCCCCCCTTTCACCATAACCGGCCCCATGGGCCCCACTTAACTAATATTACTTTATCTAACTATGTCTCCTAACTAAACGGCATAAAATCTACATAAAGATCTAGATGCCAGAACATTCTCTTTATAAGCCTTAAGTAACATACCATTGTCCATCATTTCTCAAAACTTCATCTCCTTCCTCCCTTTGCACTCTTTGCTCATGGCTCAACACACACACACATACACATTCATTTTCACTTCACTTTCTCACAATCCAAGCTTACTAGATGGTGTATGGAGGCCATTTAGGAAGGTGTATGGTGCTAGAACTTGAAGGACCTCTTTGCGGAGCTTTTAGCCTCTCATTTTCTTCCTTGTTCATCATCTTCATTCTTGAGCCACTTCCCTAGCCATTAGAGCTAGTAGTAAGCTTCTTGATCACTAATTTAAGTCATGTTTATGTTATGTACAAGTTTCACCATCTAAACAACTTAACTTCTAATGTTAAAAATGAGAAGATCTAACATATTCATGAAGAAAATAAGTGATTACATGAATTTTTGATGCATGTATTGATGTTCTTGATGTTATCATGTGCTTATGATTAGATCAAGTATGTTAAAGCTTGGATCTAACAGGTTTAAGCAGGGATCTTGAAGGATCCATGGTTAAACTTGAAGATGAACATATGAAGCATGATGTGAACTTGAAATAAAAATTTCTATGCATAATCTTGTAATCTTAAAGTAATAAAGTGTGTGTAGAAATAATTTTTGAAACTAAATCTCATGGAAAGTTTGTTAAAAAGTTAACATAAGGCTTGTTTATGAAAGATCTAAGGTTATTAAGCATGGATCTTGAAAGATCCATGGTTAAACATGATGTTAAAAGTAATGATCATTCTAATAAACATAAAAGTGATTTTAGAACATGATTTACAAAGTTTTGAAGCCATAAAACTCATGGATGATTGAGTGAGTGGATTAAAGTTTCATAAAAGTTTGTTTAAAAATCACAAGAACACTTATTTTTTGAAAGATCATAATATGTTAAGTGTAGATCTAAAAGACTACACATTTTTAACAAGAAACAAGTTCACCGTGATGTTTCATATGGGAAAATTAGTGTGTGTTGTTGATGATTATAGTTGGAAAATTGTTTTGATGTTGAAAAGAAAATAAACACATGTTTTGAAAACATGGGAAACCTCCATTTTTAGGGGAAACTATGTCAAAATTTTTGTAAAATTTTGACACTTAGAAATTATAAGTTTTGGTGAAACTTATTCCCTAAAAATTTACCTAAAAATATTTACCAAGGTTTCCCTAATTTTTGTGTAAAATTACAAGTTAAGAAATGATGATTTCTTCAAGTTAAAATGGATATTAAGTATGTATATTTTTAGGGAAAAATATATATATTTAGTGATCACCAAATTTTGTGCTAAATGTATATATGTGTATTATATATATTAGTGTATTAGGAACTTGAAAATACACTAAATACTCCCATGGAGTATGAATACAAAAATACACACACAAATACATAAGTATACAAGTAGACAAAATTCCTCACAAGGAAATACATGGACAAAACAAAAGAAAATATATTTATGAAAATATATTTCTGAACATATTATTAAACTTGGAAATTTATAGACTTACGTATATATTTTTAGACAAAAATATATATCCGATACCAAGTATTGGAATTTATACAAAAATCGGGTGGATAACAAAATTAACCATATATATACATTTTAAACATGACAAAATATATATATTTCATACAAGTCTTAAAAATATATTAATTCTAAGAAATATAATTCCGGAAAGTAATAAAAAATCAAAGTATTGATTTTTGGTGAAAAATACAAAATACACAAGTATTTACATAAAATACAAAGTGTACTTTCCTAAGTATACTTGTACAAAAATAATATTGAAGATATTATTTCACAAAATACTTATATTTATTTTTGGGAAAATAATATAAGTAACATACATAGTTAAAAATATAAATTATTTTTAACAACAAAGAACTGTACTTGTGTGATACAAGTCTAGTGACTAACATTAATAGAACATGTATAGGTCACGACGCTACCGGTGAAGTTTACGACGCAGGAAACCCAAAGTTGTGAGTTCATGTCCCCACTTTTAAACTTTTACTTGTTTTCTAAACTTGGGGTAAATACATGTGCTATGGTATGTTGATTACCAAAAACTAAGGAATGATACTATAGATCATGTCACATATAGGGTGCCATAAGCACCATTAATCAATTACATACCATGACCGCGGAACAAAAGGTTAGATCTAATGGCTTTCAGGAAACCACACTCTTGGCCACTCTTTTACCAAGCATTGCTTTTGTGTCTCTAGTCGTGAATCGACAACTAAAAATGCCTATGGTTTGGATGCTTCCTATGTCGTTACACATGTTGATGGCCTAGCTAACCATTAGCGATCTCGTATTCCTTACTTTTATAGAAATACTTATTTCATACAATTACATACCATGTTTTCCATAATGAATGCTTAAATATTTTCACAAATCTGCATGAATTCACACCAACATTATGTTGACGATTTTCCAAAACCCACATGTATTTCAGGTAACTAAAGTGGATGTACGCGTGGTCTCACCCTTGCTCAAGAATGTCGTTTATGTTTTTAGCTATGTTATGTCAAGACTCCTATGCCTCTTTTGCGGGATTTGGTTGTTACATCCCCCCTCATGTGGTGATATAATGATTAAAACCTTGATGTTTGTTGTTGAAATAAAGTTGTAAACATTTTAAAACAATTATTAGACGTGTGATGTAAACACTTATCTTAAACTATGTTTTGAATGTTTAATGTCAATGGCATTTGGAGTTATTTTATGAGCATGTAGTATGTTTACCATTCGTATGCAATGAAAACCTTTCAAGATCACACCTCGTGCTTCCGCCTTAGAAAGGGGTGTGACAGATTGGTATCAGAGTTGCGATTATAGTGAACCAGGATTCCTTATCGAGTCTAGACTACAATCTTTAGGATCCTCTCACGAAAATAATTTTTCAAAAGTTTTCATTGCATAAAACTTTCCGCGACATCCACTACCTGAAACTGTTTTCAAAGAGTCAAGTAAGGATACTACGAGACTTAGGGTGCACTGGAGTAGCACTTGTCTTTGACTAAGAATTACTTGCAACAATGTGTATAATTAATCGTATACTAATTATGTAATAATATATATATATATATACTATGAATAGAATATCACAGGTACACGTGTCTTCATTTGAGATCAGCAGCCTACCTGAAGGAAGTGCCCCGATGATGATTGACCCTGATGACGAGATTTCTTCAGCACAGGAGAAGGTCAGACGTGAACACCTCTACCCCTCCATCTCCGACTTCGAGGCCGACCCTGAGATGATAACCGACGATGATGATCTCGACGATGTCTTAGCCTTACCTTTACTTCTTCTTGGCCAGCAGATTGTAGGCATCCAGATGGTGGACTTCTCGTTGAACCTGTTCCCATCCATGCTGTTCCTTTTGCTGCCATCCCTGTTGAGGACTGCTCACTCGTAGATGACCTGGAGTATGGTGTGGCCTCTTCTGGTGTGTTCGTTACCGATGTCCCTTCCGATTCTGAACTCGAGTCTGATGCCGATTCTTTCGATTCAGTGATATCTTCGGCCCTTTTTGCTGCTAGACTGAGAGTTTACCCGACTGGTGATGATGATGACACTATGCCTGTTGTGCCATCCACTCATACCCATGTCTCTACACCTTCCCACACTCCTACTCAGATCAGCTCCCTCATCCGTCGAATGCATGAGCTTGAGGATGAAGTGACTCATCTCCATAGTTTGGTCTTCCCTACACCCCCACCCCCTCCCCCAGCCTATTAGATACTCTGTTGGAGTAGTGTTTTTGGGTATGAAGACTGCAACCGAGCTTGGATACAACTTGGAGACAAGAACCGCCAATGTGAAGAAAGATATTTTGTCTTTTATTGTCACACCCCGATATTTTCACGTATTACCGGTGGGCCGGTAGGGAGTATCGTGACGTAGTTGATATCATCATAGTCAATTAATCACAGTTTAATGCACAACGGAAGTCTAAAATAATATTACAAACCGAATTGAGAATATAATAAAATATTACACAACGGTTGTAAGGGGATCCACAGGCGGATCAAAACAAAGAAGAAATATTGTTCAACAGATTTTAAGTATCACAAGCTTGCAAGACTCTTTATTTGATACTAGGAGTAGCCAGCCCATTACGCGTAGTACCTGCACTTAATCTTTTTGAAAATACGTCAGTTTATACTGGTAAATACAATTAGCTGACTCTTTTGAAAACATTTAAGAAAATTGATTTAAATGCACAAGGCACAAATATTCTTTTATAACTTGGGATAATTATTTAAAATAATCTTGTAAAAGAATTATATGTTTGTCATACATTCAGTAGCCCGAGTTAGAAGTACCGGGTTAAAGATTAATAGACCACCACATAATATAGTCCCACGGCGAGTAAAGAAAAAAAGGGTAATGCACGGTACCCCTGACCGCGGAGGGGATAACCCCTCCCAGGCCGCCACCCGACAAGCCTGAGCCTGGCAGTAAATACCCTTGCCGAACCGACCCTTTGAGGGTACTTTATTCGCTTCAAGGTTCGAACCCGGTACCTCTTGGTAAGAGGAGGGTGTCGGTGGCCAACTGGGCTACCCCAGCTGGTTCCCACGGTGAGTTATTCTCAACAAGCGGGTATATCTTTTTTTTACATACGCACCGATAGGTGTATGCCTACACCCCGTGCTTAAGTCGTGGCAATTTCAATGAATGAGCCAAGGATATCCAGGACACGGTCATTAACCCCCCAAAGGCTTAAAACAAACAAAGCAGTTTAAACGGGTTTTCTCAATGTTTTAACCATTATTCGATTAAAGATTCAATACCCGACCAAGTGGTATTATTAAATACCGTACCCCAAGCCCGTATAAGGGAAAATAAGTTAAAAGTATTTACCTGAGCAAAAATGTAATTTTAATCTCAACCGTATAACAATCAGCAAGTGCAAATAGCATTTACTGGGCTCCTAAATCTGGAACGAAGGTTTTAATAACCTATTAGATTCCTAACGGGTCTTACTTAAGTTAAAACTTAGACCGGTTAGTTTTAATGAAGGGCTTACTGTTCAAAATGCAAGATTAAGCAAAGGCCGGATTAGAATGTGATTTAGACCCGACAAGTTTGAAGACATGTATAAAATAGGTAAACTAAATACATTCTGGATTTTGAAGTAACAATGATAAGGTCTGACCCGTTTCGGCTAATTTATGCAAACTAGTTACATAGACCGTACCGAACGCGTATACGCATAACGGGTAACCGGATAAGTCATTAATATGTTTCATAAGTTATTATGCTTAAAATATGTTATGATATCAGTAGGATATCTTCCATTATACCCAAGACGAATTTAAAACCAATTTATGCCCCGTAGGGGTATTTTGGTCATTTTAAAGTTTATAAAAAAGGTTAAATAGGAATCTGAGGTTCTGGTCTGAAACAATCAGTAAAATTATAAATTTTATTAAGTTATATCAGCAAGATATCATATATATGTGGATTTTGTCATTTATGGCCAAACTATGCGCCTCAAGGGCATTTTGGTCATTTCACATATGCTTTAAGGGTCAAATTTGGAAATCTGAGCTCAACACTTAAACTTACTATTAAAGTATAAAAATTTATTTTTTAAATCAGTAGGTAATGAGTCTTAGGTGCTAAATATGATTTTAAACCATACTATGCGCCTAAATCGCATAAAAGTCGGTATTTGACGATACTCGGGTTATTTAAAGAAATCTAAGATTTTGATCAGCCTTTACTGTTTAAAATAACTTATTTAATATATAAAATCAGTAGAAAAAGGTTTGACATGTATAGGATGTGCAAAACTCATTTTATTAGCGAAAAGGGCATTATCGTCAATTACCAAGCCTATGCAAGAACTCTATGTTATGATCAGTTTAAAATTAAACAAAAATTTCCAAAAATCCCAAAATATTATATTATAATAGTGGGTAGAAAGTTTGGTGCCAAAAATTGGGTTTAAATAGGATTTATGTCAAAAATGCCATTTAATTAATAAAAAGCTTTCATTTTACGATATCGAGCATAACTCTCATTTTAGACCATAAACTGATGTAAAATTTTTTGGACATACTTATATACCAGTAATAAAGGTTTTTGTTCTCTCACCTTTTCAAAAATCTCGTTTTTATATCAAAAGGGCATAATGGTCAACTTTTAAGCATTTAACAAAAACATGCAATGAACTAGGATTTCTGTGGAACCATGTTGTATAACCTCAAAGGGTTATACTAACATATAATACGGTCCTAAAGGAACCCTAAGGCATAACTAAACTAAACTAAATCAGGTCAGAACTGAAAGTCAAAGCAAAAGTCAACTTTTACGACTTTCGGTTGCGAACCGAGCCTAAAATCAGAATTGTCGGGTTGAACATGCCTAGACATGTTCAATTAATATTTACCAAGTTATTAAAGTGACAAAAC
Source organism: Helianthus annuus (assembly GCF_002127325.2). Taxonomy (NCBI): domain Eukaryota; kingdom Viridiplantae; phylum Streptophyta; class Magnoliopsida; order Asterales; family Asteraceae; genus Helianthus; species Helianthus annuus. The sequence continues at coordinate 203,208,728 of NC_035448.2, read as the reverse complement.
TGATTTTATTGCTTTTACATCATTAGTTATGAATTTTATTTAAAAACCGACTTGTTTGACTTTATTTTAATTACTTTGACCCGACAATTAACTAAGCAAACGTGATAACTAGGAGGTGTCCTTTTGAGGGTTTAATACCTACCTAATTACGATCACGTAGCCATGTCCGTTGCGAACAATGGCTCGACCGTTTATGGTCTAGCTAAAAGTCAAAGCGTTTATCGTAAACCATGACTTTTTGGCTTTAAACGCCAAATAAAACAAACTAGACACGAAAGGACACTTACAATGGTCCTAAGGACTGAATAGAGGTTCCAAAAATGTCTAGGATCCCCTTTAGAACTGAGAGATAGCAGATTTGAGGATGTGCAAGTGAAATTGTGAAGAATGGTTCACCTATTTATAGTGTTTTGAAATGAACAAGATTGTGACAAGTGTTTCAAGGGTTTGTGAGATTGTTACAGGTGTAAAACTAGTTTCTAAAACAGTTAACAAGCCCCAGGTTTCTTAAAAATGGTTTTGTTGTGAGTGAAGAACAAACCAGCACCCCAAAACAGCAGTTTAAAACAACTGCTGCTGCTATTACTGTCTTAGCGGCCCGTGTAGGAAGGCCCTATTGGCTTTGCGGCCCGCGTGGCTGGCCCAGACCAGCAAACAACTTTTCTGCAATGGCAGTTTCAGTCCCTGTTATCTATAGTCAAGTTCTGAAGTTCTAAAAATGGCATAAGTGGCACATAAACATCCATATCAACTGATGTTGCTGATTGCTCTCTACGGTACGCGAAGGGTAGGCTCTAAGGGTTTGCGGATAGTGAATTACTCCAGTCCATGCAACAAAATGCAGGTTGACAGTTCTGGTCCTTGTCTTTAATTCAGCACATATGAACAACTTTAATAGCTGAAAACGTTGTTTTGAATGGTCCGAGAAGTGCAGCCCAACGGGTTCTTGGCTCATGACTCATGCCGGGTCCAGAATAACGTTGAGGTATGGCATGAAAGGTCCTCAAAAGTCTATGCATCACAATTTTCCAAGGGTGACGTTTTTGGCACATTATGATAAAATTCTTATGAAACACTATAATATGGTAGATAATTTCTAATGGCCAACCTTACTCGCATTTGGTAGAACGACCAAGCCTAGAGGAGTTTCTAGTTTAATCAAAAGGCCTCTCAAAGGCGTAGTTTTGCAAGTCGTCGCTTTTAGTCCCTTAATCGCACAGAGCAGCGTGAAATGTTGTTTAATGATGTCCAAGCCTTCTGTGGCCCATAATGAGTATTCCCGAGCATATACTTAAATATTACAACGCCCGTTCGCTTAAATGGTCACCCAAAGGCGTAGATTTAATAGTTGACGCTTTTGGTCCCTCTAATGCGCAAACTTGCGCATATCATCGTTTAATAGCATCGAAGCCTTATCTAATCCATATTAGGCATACTCGAGAGTATTATTAAACATCACGATGCTTCAGATTCGTAAAAAGGTCATTCAGAGTTATAATTAAACATATTGATACTTTTAGTCTCTCTAACTTGCAAAGTTGCGCGTAACTTCACTTATAGGCATAAAATCCCTTAATAGCCAATATTAGGCATTCCCGAGAGTGAAATAAATTATCATGAAGCTCTCGGTTTGTTAAAAGGTCACTCAAAGGTAAGAATTAACATGTTGACACTTTTAACCCTTCGTCGCGCAAACTTTCAATTAATTACGCAAACGGTTACTCTCGATCAACAAGTGACTCATTTGTGAATATGATTATCGTGTAACGTTATTCAGAGGCTTATATTAAGCATGTTAACATTTCCAGTCCTTCTATAATCAAATTTTTTTATTTTTCGCAAAATTAGTCCCTCAAATTCAACGTTTGACTTTATTAGGGTTTAGTACACGTGTCGATACATCATTGGACGTGATTTTATGAGGTGTTACATTTATGTATATTAAACTTGTACTATGGGGTGATGTAACCCTTATGCATTTTGTTTTCTTCGCAAACAATGATGTAACAAGTTGTCCTGATATGTATAAAGACTCGGTGATTATCTTTGTGACACCGAAGTGGTTTGTCATGAGAAAATCATTCGTATTCCCCTTGTAGATGATGAAGCACTTATAGTACACGGCCTTCATGCAGTTGATGTGGGGACGCTGGGCCCCAAAGGTGGTGGATTGTGACATCCCACATTGGTTATGAAGGCGCAGAAGTGCTTAAGGAAAGGATGTGTTGCATTCCTGGCGCACGTTGTAGATAAGAAGGCTGAGGAGCCGAAACTCGAAGAAATTCCTGTGGTGAAGGAGTTTCCTGGTGATTTTCCCGAAGATCTGCCAGGATTACCTCCGCAACGACAAGTCGAATTCCATATAGACTTGGTTCCAGGCGGCGCTCCTGTAGCCAAGGCACCATATCGACTTGCGCCATCCGAGATGCAAGAATTATCTACACAACTCCAGGAGTTGTTGGATAAAGGTTTCATAAGGCCGAGCTTCTCGCCTTGGGAAGCTCCAGTTTTGTTCGTGAAGAAGAAGGATGGAATACTGCGGATGTGTATCGATTATAGAGAGTTGAATAAGCTTACTGTCAAGAATCAGTGCCCACTACCGAGGATTGACGACTTATTCGATCGGTTGCAAGGATGGACTTACTACTCCAAGATCGACCTTCGATCTTGATATCACCATCTAAGGATCCAAGAAGAGAGCGTACCAAAGACTGCATTCAGGACGCGTTATGGGCATTACGAGTTCCTGGTGATGCCATTTGGATTGACGAACGCGCCAGCAGTATTTATGGATCTGAGGAATCGTGTTTGCAAACCGTATCTTGATAAATTCGTGATTGTATTTATCGATGATATTCTGATTTATTCTCAAACGAAAGAAGAGCACGAGCAACACCTCAGGACCATTTTGGAACTACTGAAGAAAGAGAAACTTTATGCAAGTTCTCAAAGTGCGAATTCTAGATTCATGAAGTACAGTTCCTTGGTCATGTTGTGAACGAGAAGGGTATTCATGTAGACCCAACAAAGATAGAAATGATAAAGAATTGGGAGGCCCCCAAAACGCCCACTGAAGTTCGACAATTTTTGGGATTAGCGGCCTATTACCGCCGGTTTATCAAGAACTTCTCCAAGATAGCTCAACCGCTAACTTCCCTTACGCAGAAGGATAATAAGTACGACTAGGGTGATAAGCAGGAAGAAGCCTTCCAACTTCTCATGAGCAAGCTATGTGATGCACCAATACTATCCTTACCCGAAGGCATTGAAGACTTCGTGGTATACTGCGACGCTTCGCGTCAAGGTTTGGGTTGCGTGCTTATGCAATGCCAAAAGGCCATCCCTTACGCTTCAAGGCAGTTGAAAGTTCATGAGAAGAACTACACCACATACGACCTGGAGCTAGGCGCGGTGGTGTTTGCCTTGAAGATCTGGCGACATTATTTATATGGTACTCGATGCACAATCTTCACAGATCATAAAAGCCTACAGCACATATTCGATCAGAAGAAATTGAATATGCGTCAACGATGATGGGTTGAGTTGCTAAACGACTATGACTGTGAGATTAAGTACCATCCTGGAAAGGCTAACGTTGTAGCAGACGCATTAAGTCGAAAAGAAAGGGTTAAGAACCTAAGGGTTCGAGCATTGGAAATGACTATTCGAACGAATCTCACTGCACCCATTCATGATACCCAACAAGAAGCCCTTAAGAAGGAGAATCGTAGAGCCTAATATCTCCGAGGTATGGAGAAGAAATTGGTGCCAAACGAAGAGGGAACCTTATACTTTATGGGGCGTATTTGGGTTCCGCTCTATGGCGGTATTCGAGAAGTCATCTTTGATGAAGCTCACAAGTCTAGATACTCGATCCACCCAGGATCGGACAAGATGTATCAAGACTTGAAGGAGTATTATTGGTGGCCGAATCTTAAAAGCGATGTTGCTGTCTACGTTGGAAAGTGCCTAACTTGTGCCAAGGTTAAGGCCGAATATCAGAAACCATCCAGACTACTACAACAACCCAAGATACCCATGTGGAAGTGGGAGCAAATCTCAATGGACTTCATAACGAAATTACCCAGGACCCCTAGAGCGCATGATATGATATGGGTGATAGTCGATCGGTTAACGAAGTCTGTGCATTTCCTACCAATCCGAGAGAAGGATAGCACTGGAAAGCTTGCTGAGCTGTACCTGAAGGAAATCGTGGCACATCATGGAGTGCCTATCTCGATTATTTCAGATAGAGATGGACGTTTTGTCTCAAGGATCTGGCAATCCTTCTAGGAGGCCTTTGGATCTCAGCTAGATCTAAGCACGGCCTTCCATCCGCAAACAGACGGCTAGAGCGAACGAACCATACAAACACTAGAAGATATGCTTCGCGCATTTGTTATGGATCTGGGCAGCAGCTGGGATACTCATCTACCTTTAGTTGAGTTTTCCTATAATAACAGCTACCATACCAGCATAAAAGCCGCACCGTTCGAAGCTCTATATGGCCACAAGTGCCGCTCGCCGTTGTGTTGGGCAGACGCTGGAGACAAGCAGTTGATTGGTCCTGAACTTGTTCAAGAGACAACCGACAAGATCATGCAGATCCGGGAGCGTATTAAGGTGGCTCGTGATCAACAAAAGAGCTACGCTGATCGAAGACGAAAACCCTTAGAATTCGAGGTGGGAGACAAGGTTCTGTTGAAAGTCTCACCTTGGAAGGGTGTAGCAAGGTTCGGAAAACGTGGAAAGTTGAATCCACGGTGAATGGTCCAATGTATCCAACGAATTTGCGTCGTCAAACGTTCAGAATCAAGATGAGCATAAATTTACCATTCAAGATCTTGGAAAGAACTGGTACTGTGGCGTACAAGTTGGAATTACCGGAAGAACTTAATGGAGTACATGATACGTTTCATGTGTCCAACCTCAAAAAGAGTCCAACCCAAGAAACAGTTATCATCCCTACGGATGAGGTGCATATCGAAGACACACTCCGATCTACTGAACAACCTGTTGAGGTGACGGATTGGAAGATCCATAACACAGGGAGGAGTCGCATTAAACTTGTCAAAGTATGTTGGAAATCTAAACACGGACCCCGAGTACACGTGGGAACGTGAAGACCGGTTCAAAGCCAAGTACCCCCATCTGTTCGAGAGAACTCCTGCGGGAAATAACTCAGCCTGAATTTCAGGACGAAATTCTTTTAACGGGGGGAGACTGTGACAACCGGCACAAAACCGGTAATTTCCGTACTATTTTAATTATTATTTATTATCTGCAATTATGTGCTTAAATGTCATCATTGTCTGATTACATGTTATACATGTGAATTCATGCACGTTTTATACTTCAAATATTGCTTTATGCATTTCTTTTAGCGTTGCGTCAGAAAGACTAGTAAAGTCACCGGTAAGACATACTGTGTCAACAGTTCTGCAGAAATCAGTCAGATAATAGAATTAGGGCCTAGGAGTAGGTCCAACATCTAAAATACATTAAAACCCAAGTGTGGATACAAGGGTTAACATATAAACTTTCCGGAAGCTAAACTATGCACTAAAAAGCACCCGAAACGTACTTTAAATGCAATATTCAGCATAAATCAGCACTAATTCAGCTATAATTAGCTTTTAAACACAATAATATCATGTAAAATTTATGTTTTATTGTCCAAAATAACTTACAAAGTGTCGGGAATTGAAACTGCCTCAAAAGGGGCTTCATACTTAGTGAAACTGCGTAATTAAGCACTTTAACGAACCTTAACGAACCGAACAACCGGACAATAACCGGGACATCAAAATTTGAATATAAGTAATATTAAACTAGTATTGGAGCTAGAACACCTTAAAAATCATAAAAACACCTAAACACACTTAAACTGACTTAAACCCCCTCGTTTGCACTTTAAACCTTCAACTTACCAAATTTTACACTTTAACCCCCCCCCCCACCATAACCGGCCCCATGGGCCCCACATAACTAATATTACTTTATCTAACTATGTCTCCTAACTAAATGGCATAAAATCTACATAAAGATCTGGATGTTGGAACATTCTCTTTATAAGACCTTAAGTAAAATACCATTGTCCATCATTTCTCAAAACTTCATCTCCTTCCTCCCTTTGCCCTCTTTGCTCACGGCTCAACACACACACACACATACACATTCATTTTCACTTCACTTCCTCACAATCCAAGCTTACTAGAAGGTGTATGGAGGCCATTTAGGAAGGTGTATGGTGCTAGAACTTGAAGGACCTCTTCGTGGAGCTTTTAACCTCTCATTTTCTTCCTTGTTCATCATCTTCATTCTTGAGCCACTTCCCTAGCCATTAGAGCTAGTAGTAAGCTTCTTGATCACTAATTTAAGTCATGTTTATGTTATGTACAAGTTTCACCATCTAAACAACTTAACTTCTAATGTTAAAAATGAGAAGATCTAACATATTCATGAAGAAAATAAGTGATTACATGAATTTTTGATGCATGTATTGATGTTGTTGATGTTATATCTTGTGCTTATGATTAGATCAAGTATGTTAAAGCTTGGATCTAACAAGTTTAAGCATGGATCTTGAAGGATCCATGGTTAAACTTGAAGATGAACATATGAAGCATGATGTGAACTTGAAATAAGAATTCCTATGCATAATCTTGTAATCTTGAAGTAATAAAGTGTGAGTAGAACTAATTTTTGAAACTAAATCTCATGGAAAGTTTGTTAAAAATTTAACATAAGGCTTGTTTATGAAAGATCTAAGGTTATTAAGCATGGATCTTGAAAGATCCATGGTTAAACATGATGTTAAAAATAATGATCTTTCTAATAAACATAAAAGTGATTTTAGAACATGATTTACAAAGTTTTGAAGCCATAAAACTCATGGATGATTGAGTGAGTGGATTAAAGTTTCATAAAAGTTCGTTTAAAAATCACAAGAACACTTATTTTTGGAAAGATCATAATATGTTAAGTGTAGATCTAAAAGACTACACATTTTTAACAAGAAACAAGTTCACCGTCATGTTTCATATGGGAAAATTAGTGTATGTTGTTGATGATTATTGTTGGAAAATTGTTTTGATGTTGAAAAGAAAATAAACACATGTTTTGAAAACATGGGAAACCTCCATTTTTTAGGGGAAACTACGTCAAAATGTTTGTAAAATTTTGTCACTTAGAAAATATAAGTTTTGGTGAAACTTATTCCCTAAAAATTCACCTAAAAATATTTACCAAGGTTTCCCTAATTTTTGTGTAAAATTACAAGTTAAGAAATGATGATTTCTTCAAGTTCAAATGGATATTAAGTATGTATATTTTTAGGGAAAAATATATATATTTAGTGATCACCAAATTTTGTGCTAAATGTACATTATGTGTATTATATATATTAGTGTATTAGGAACTTGAAAATACACTAAATACTCCCATGGAGTATGAATACAAAAATACACACACAAATACATAAGTGTACAAGTATACAAAATTCCTCACAAGGAAATACATGGACAAAACACAAGAAAATATATTTATGAAAATATATTTCTGAACATATTATTAAACTTGGACATTATAAACTTAAGTATATATTTTTGGACAAAAATATATAACCGATACCAAGTATTGGAATTTATACAAAAATCGGGTGGATAACAAGAATAACCATATATATACATTTTAAACATGACAAAATATATATATATCATACAAGTCTTAAAAATATATTATTTTTAAGAAATATAATTCCGGAAAGTAATAAAAAAATCAAAGTATTGATTTTTGGTGAAAAATACAAAATACACAAGTATTTACATAAAATACAAAGTATACTTTCCTAAGTATATTTGTACAAAAATAACATTGAAGATATTATTTCACAAAATACTTATATTTATTTTTGGGAAAATAATATAAGTAACATACATAGTTAAAAATATAAATTATTTTTAACAACAAAGAACATATACATAAACAAAAGATGGTGACTTGTACTTGTGTGATACAAGTCTAGTGACTAACATTAATAGAACACGTATAGGTCACGACGCTACTGGTGAAGTTTACGATGCAGGAAACGCAAAGTTGTGAGTTCATGTCGCCACTTTTAAACTTTTACTTGTTTTCTTAACTTGGGGAAAATACATGTGCTATGGTATGTTGATTACCAAAAACTAAGGAATGATACTATAGATCATGTGACATATAGGGTGCCATAAGCACCATTAAGCAATTACATACCATGACCGCGGAACAAAAGGTTAGATCTAATGGGTTTCAGGCAACCACACTCTTGGCCACTCTTTTACCAAGCAGTGCTTTTGTGTCTCTAGTCGTGAATCGACAACTAAAAATGCCTATGGTTTGGATGCTTCCTATGTCGTTACACATATTGATGGCCTAGCTAACCATTAGCGATCTCGTATTCCTTACTTTTATAGAAATACTTATTTCATACAATTACATACCATGTTCTCCATAATGAATGCTTAAATGTTTTCACAAATCTGCATGAATTCACACCAACATTATGTTGACGATTTTCCAAAACCCACATGTATTTCAGGTAACTAAAGTGGATGTACGCGTTGTCTCACCCTTGCTCAAGAATGTCGTTTATGTTTTTAGCTATGTTATGTCAAGACTCCTATGCCTCTTTTGCGGGATTTGGTTGTTATATCCCACCTCATGTGGTGATATAATGATTAAAACCTTGATGTTTATTGTTGAAATAAAGTTGTAAACTTTTTAAAACAATTATTAGTCGTGTGATGTAAACACTAATCTTAAACTATGTTTTGAATGTTTAATATCAATGGCATTTGGATTTATTTTATGAGCATGTAGTATGTTTACCATTCGTATGCAATGAGAACCTTTCAAGATCACACCTCGTGCTTCTGCCTTAGAAAGGGGTGTGACAGTACTCAGGTTGCTACTCTTCGAGCATCTCAGAGTGCTCCCTCATCATCATCTCAGCCGCCACTACCCACATCGTCGCCTCCATCAATACCACAGTTATCGTCATCTCCTCCACCGTCATCTTCAACGGTACCTACACCTCCACCACCTCATGTTACCCATTCCTCCCATGGGGAGCGCATCCACGCTCTTGAGGAGGAGATTGCGTATATCCGTGGGGTGATACACGCATCTTCACCCCCACCTTCTGTCTAGATGTGGTATGTAGTCGTGTTTTGAGGGAAGTACCCGCACCAGATTAGAAGACAATCGAAGATATTTTGAAGATATATATAAAAGTCAACTTGAAGACTATGAAGAACAATGTGAAGAAAGAATCTACTTTATTTTGTATTGTCTATGACTTGGATATTGGAGTGATGTAACTCCTAATTATTTTTGTTTCTTCACAAAAAATTATGTATCAAGTTGACAATATATATATATATATATATATATATATATATATATATATGGAAGTGGTATCTTTTCTTTATTATGCATTGTTATTGTTTGATTTGTTTATGTTGTGATGATAACAGTATGGATGCTTTACGCGAGATATGATTGACTTATCCTATTCTTTTAATATATATATATATATATATATATATATATATATATATATATATATATATATATATATATATATATGCATTATGATGATGTATTCTATTCAATTTGAGCCCATGAACGACAATATTTATTTTAAATATTTGTCTAATTTCTTCTATATGATTTTACATATGAAGATCATGGCGCCAAGGAGAAGGAACATACATAACCTCCAAACTCCTTCACCCACATCCCAAGCCGAACTTGATGCCTTGTTGAATCAACGCATTGTTGATGCAATTGCACAACATGAAGCAACACGTGGCAATTGGAACGATGGACCTAGAGTTCAAGCTCCACCGATAGCTCAAAATCCTACGAACGGTTGGTTACTCATAACCTTGCAAAGAAATTCTCATTAATATTTATTAGAAAAATATATATTTTTAACAATTTTGAGAACCAACATTTCAGGATGCACGTATAAGCAATTTTTAGATTGAAAACTGTTGAACTTTGATGGCACTGGTGGTGCCGTAGAATTTTTCCATTGGACCGAGAAAATGGATTCTGTAATCCGCATGAGCAAACCAAACTATGTTGTATGTTTCGGGTATATTCATTTTCGAAGCTTTGTCATGGTGGAATCTGCAAGTGCAGACATTGGGAGACGCAGAAGCATATGCTATCACTTGGGATAGATTGAAGGACATGATGCGAGAAAAATATTGTTCGAGAGCTGAGTTACAAAAGTTGGAAACAGAGTTTTGGAACTTGACGATGGATGGACCAGACATCTATGGGTACACTCAATGATTTCACGATCTCTCACGAGTCGTTCCTTATATAGTAACCCCTGAATTTAAACAAGTCGAACGATACATTTGGGGAATAGCACCGGAAATCCAAAGTATGGTTACATCGTCACATCCTGCGACAGTCACCGAAGCCATCAGGATTTCTGTAAACCTTACCGAGGAAGCAAAAAGCATGAATAAATTCGACAAGAAAGGTACCGAGAAAACAAAAGAAAAACATGTGGAATCCACATCACACGACAACAAGCCGAAATTCTCTCAGTGTAAGAAAGGATCCCGACCAAATAATAAGAAAAAGGAAAACCCCACAAAGAAAACGGGTAAAGCATTTGTGGCAACAGCAGAGACAGAACTGAACGGTTATGCAGGAAATGCACCTAAGTGCAACCGGTGCGGTTATCATCACAATGGTGGGTGCCGAACCATCAAGTGTGAGAAATGCGGGAAGATGGGTCACCGCACAGAAAGTTGTTGGAGTAACAACAAAGGGAATAGAAAGGAAGGTAAGAAAGATGGAGGCAATGGTAATGGAAACGGACGAGGGAAGAACCAAGATTGTTTTAGCTGTGGTGAAATGGGACACTTTAAGAAGGACTCTCCCAAGGAGAACAAAGGCCACGGACGAGCCTTTGTAATTGGAGCTCAAGAGGCGCGACAGGATCCAAATTTGATCACCGGTACGTTCCCTGTCAACGATCATTTTGCTTCTATTCTATCTGATACCGATGCAGATTTTAGTTTCATATCTTTATAATTTAAAGATATACTTGGACTAAATTCAAATAAACTAGATATTCCGTTCACTATCTAACTAGCGAATGGAAAGGTGATTGAATCTGATAAAATTGTTAAAGGATGTTCTTTAGAGCTAAGAGGACGGCAATTCAAAATCGACCTAATACCCGTTCAATTAGGTAGTTTTGATATTGTAATTGGAATGGATTGGCTACCCACCAACCAAGCTGAAGTCGTGTGTTACGACAAAATCATTCGAATTCCCCTTCCTAATAAGGAAACACTTCTTGTTCACGGTGAGAAAAACGAAATGCCGTTACGAATTATTTCCTGTATGAAAGCCCGAAAGTGCCTACGGAAAGGATGTATAGCATTCTTAGCGCACATAGTTGACAAAAAGGCCAAGGAGCTAAAAACTTGAGGAGATCCCGGTTGTGAAGGAATTCCCTGAAGTTTTCCTGAAGACTTGCCAGGAGTACCACCACAACGAGAAGTCAAATTTCGAATAGACTTAATTCCAGGTGCCGCACCTGCGGCAAAACCTCCATACCGATTAGCTCCTTCGGAAATGCAAGAATTGTCCACACAACTTCAGGAGTTGTTGAACAAGGGTTTCATTAGACCAAGCTTCTAACCCTTGGGAGCTCCAGTGTTATTCGTGAAGAAGAAGGAAGGAAGTTTTAGGATGTGCATAGACTATCGAGAATTGAATAAACTCACGATCAAGAATCGGTACCCATTACTGAGGATTGATGACTTATTTAATCAACTTCAAGGATCGAGTTATTATTCGAAGATTGATTTGAGTTCAAGATACCATCAACTCAGAGTTCAAGAAGAAAGTGTCCCGAAAACGGCATTCCGAACTCGCAACGGTCATTACAAGTTCCTTGTTATTTGGCTTAACAAATGCACCAGCGGTGTTCATGGACTTAATGAACCGCGTGTGTAAGTCGTACCTTGACAAATTCGTGATAGTATTTATCGATGATATATTGATATATTCACAAAACAAGGATGAACACGAGCATCATCTTAGAACTATTCTTGAGTTGTTGAAAAAGGAGAAACTGTATGCGAAATTCTCCAAATGCGAATTTTGGCTTCACGAAGTTCAATTTCTCGGGCACGTAGTCAACGAGAAAGGCATACATGTTGATCCATCAAAAATCGAAGCCATAAAGAATTGGAGCGCACCAAAGACACCAACCGAAGTATGCCAATTTCTAGGATTGGCAGGTTATTATCGAAGATTCATTGAGAATTTTTCAAAGATTGCTCAATCACTCACTTACCTCACTCAGAAAGATAAGAAATTTGATTTGGGAGAAAAGCAAGAAGCAACTTTCCAACTGCTTAAAGACAAACTTTGTGATGCACCAATTCTATCACTTCCGGACGGTACGGATGATTTCATAGTCTATTGTGACGCCTCACGTCAAGGATTAGGATGAGTGTTAATGCAAAGAGAGAAAGTTATTGCATACGCATCACGCCAATTAAAAGTTCACGAAAAGAACTATACCACACATGACCTAGAGTTAGGTGCAGTGGTATTTGCGTTAAAAATTTGGCGTCATTACCTTTATGGTACCAAATGCACAATATTCACAGATCACAAGAGTCTTCAACATATATTTAACCAGAAAGAGCTAAATATGCGCTAAAGACGATGGGTTGAATTATTGAATGACTATGATTATGAGATCAAATATCATCCGGGCAAAGCGAACGTTGTCATGGATGCTTTAAGTCGAAAAGAACGAGTCAGACCTCTGAGTGTGCGATCTTTAAGACTCACAATTCATAATGACCTTACCTCTCGAATTCGTGATGCTCAGCAAGAAGCATTAAAAGAAGAAAACTTCAAAGCAGAAATGCTTAGAGGTATGGAGAAACATTTAGAGCCGAAAGAGAGTGGAGCCTTATACTTCATTACTAGAATTTGGATTCCTCATTTTTGTCACACCCCAATCGATGGCGGAAACATCAGGGTGAGGCACTGAGCGAAGCAGATTGTCCAAGAGATTTCCAAAACAACTATAAATTACCAAATATTTAAGCATTACGTCCCATATCGTAACATATTAAGTAAACATAGTTAGTACAGGCAGATTGTTCTCAAAGACAAGTAAAATACTGTTTCGACAACTCATAAAATAATAGTTTGTTTCTAGACTCTTCCTAACTTGATTCCACAAAAGCTAGCGAAGCACAGCATCCTAAACACCTATCACATACGTTAAAATAAAAGCCAATAGACATAGTGTAAAGGTGAGCATACAAGTTTAGTAGTATATTAGATAGCGAAATCGATTTACGCATAACCAGCATGTAACATGTAGCAAAGTGAAGCTAGTAGGTTATCAACAATGAAATATGCACAGACGTGACTGCGAGTTGTAGAATGCACAACACATATCACCACTGTGACACGTGAAGTAAAGCCCTTAATAACGCTTGTCCATGACAGGTGCTGAGTCCAAACTATAGTACTATCGTTGCTAAGGTGTCAGGCAACAATCACTGTGTAAACATAACATACAAGCATTCATTGACTAACATGTATAACATGCAATAACGGTCAGCGTATAAAAGTGTTTGCGTTGTGTGTCGATTGTGATTTGAATAAGTAACGTATGTAACACCCAAAAGTGCGTAAGTAAAAATGGTTCATGTATACTCACAGATCGTGTTTACGAATAAACACAGTCTTGGATTGGATTGAAGGGAGCGCTGGAAAGTTAGCCTGATTACAGAACGATAGCATAAGCGATGAACAGTGCGTAAAACGGTGTCACGTGAACTGAGTGACGAAGGGTCATTCGATCGGATGACAATCCGGACGGATGGACATCCGGTCGGATGGCCATTCCGTCGGATTGTCATTCGTTTGGGATGGATGTGTTTGTGTATGATGACTTTGAAGTTTTCGTTGTAGCATTTTAAAATGAGAGAAGTGTCTCTACCTTTCAGGTCGTTCGATCGAACGGTCATCTGGACGGATGGTCGTTCGATCGGATGACAATCCGTTCCTAGTGAAATATTTCCCCAAAGTTTCAAGTCTCTTGATATAATAGTCATTCGATCGGATGGTCATCCGATCGGAAGATTATTCATTGGAAACTGTTATGTTTTGAAATTTTGTTTGAGTGCTGAAAGTCCACAAGTCATCCGATCAGATTGTCGTTCGATCGGATGGCAATCCGATCGGACAGCAATCCGTTGGAACTTGTTCGTTTTAAAATTTGGAAAATTTATTAAGTTTAGAGAGTTTACGGTTTGACCGAGACGGTATGACAACGTGTTAAGCAACGGAAACTCCACCAAGTCCAAGTCGTCCTATCGGATGGGAATCACCCCGTTCGATCAATTAACTGTTCTTGACGGTTGTTCATGTTTAACCCGCTAAGTCAGTTATCTCGTCGATAGGAATCAGTTCTCAGACCGACACTTCACTAGAGAATGAGTGGAAGGCATGAATGAGCTTCGATTCCATCGGTTTTGAGTGCAAAAGTGTAAAAGAATTGAAAGAAACTTAAATCGGTTTGAAAATGTTTAGATTTAAGTGAGATCGGAGTTTAAACATGTTGAAATCTCTTAGATCTGAGTTGTTCTTGGTGGAATGAGGTTACACTTTGAAGTTCATGAGAACCCATGATGACATCACCCTAGAACCTCCCAAATCAGATGGATTTCATGGTTAACAGTTGAGATTTGATGGTGAAAATGATGGAGAAGTGTGTGTAGATTATAGAATTACAACATTTGAGGAAGAAACTTACAAGAATCGCCAGAAATCGAGAAAAATAGGCCAAAAGCTTGCTGGTCGAACGAGAGCTGTTACATCACATGAACAGTGATGTGACAGGTGCTATTTATAGGTGAAGGGAGATAAGAGGCGGTGTAGAGGTGCGATCGGAGGGCAATCCGATCGGATGGCCATCCGGACGGATGGCCATCCGAACGGATGGCCATCCGGACGGATGACCATTCCGTCGAATGGTCCTTCGATCGGATGGCTCAAGTGAGTTTGATTCTGACGTTTCGTTTCGTGCGTTGAGTGTTGCGATGCGTTTAAGTGAGTGTAGATTAAGCGATGCGATAGATTTAAATAATAGTCACACAAATACCATAACTGACATTTAACAATATAAATAAACTTGCGTTTCCAGTTCGCGATAAGATTGCGTTGCGATAGAGTTGCGATTGCGTTTTCGATTAACCACCACAAACATAAAAATAAACATGCACAAGTAACACATAGTAGTACACACACGTAAAACAATATCCAGAACATGCAATTCAAGTTGCGATGCGATTAACGTTAAATAGATTAGCGATAAACTGCGATTATTAGAATTTACTCCACATAATACAACTAAAGTACATAATTTAGAGAAATCGATTGACAAGTCAAAGAGTACAATCAATAATTAAGCAAGGAGTGACAGATCGCATTTAGCAATCTTTTCTTCCTTTGACTTGTACTTTGACTTCAAAACGCGGTTGTTACAATTTTGGCAGTCTTCGAGGCCTAATTCTTGATGAGGCTCATAAATCCAAATATTCGATACATCCTGGAGCAGATAAGATGTATCATGATCTTAAAGAATTTAATTGGTGGCCTAATATCAAAGGCAATATTGCAATTTATGTTGGAAAATGTCTAACATGCGCTAAAGTCAAGGTCGAATACCAAAAACCTTCTGGATTGCTACAACAACCCGAAATCCCTACTTGGAAATGGAAACAGATTTCTATGGATTTCATAACTAAACTACCCAGGACTTCTCATGGTCATGACATGATTTGGGTAATCGTCGACCGATTAACCAAGTCAGCTCATTTCTTGCCTATATGCGAGAAAGATAATACTGAGAAGTTAGCTTAATCTATCTCAAGGAAATTGTAGCAAGACATGGAGTACCTGTGTCGATAATCTCTGACCGAGATGGTTGTTTTGTATCAAGGATTTGGCAGTCATTTCAAAAGGCCTTTGGATCCCAATTAAATCTAATCACGACCTATCATCCTCAAACTGACGGCCAAAGTGAATGCACGATTCAAACTTTAGAAGATATGCTGCATGCTTGTGTGATAGACTTAGGCAGAAATTGGGACACTCACTTGCCTCTAGTGGAGTTCTCATACAATAATAGTTATCACACGAGTATTAAAGCTGCACCATTTGAAGCGTTATATGGATGTAAGTGTCGATCTCCGCCAAGCTGGGCGGAATTGGGCGACAAACAAATGTTAGGTCCAGAGTTAGTTAAGAAACTACTGATAAAATATTCAGAATTCGAGACCGTATTAAGGCGGCTCGAGACAGATAGAAAAGCTACGCAGATAGACGCCACAAACCGTTATCTTTCGAGGTTGGAGACAAGGTGTTGTTAAAAATCTCGCCTTGGAAAGGCGTAGCTAGATTCGAGAATCAAGGAAAGCTTAGCCCGAGATATATAGGACCTTATGAAGTTTTGGAAAAGATTGGAACCGTCGCATACAAGTTGAAGTTGCAAGAAACACTTAGTAGTGTCCACGGTACTTTTCATGTGTCAAATCTTAAAAAGTGTCTTTCAGATGAATCACTTATTATTCCCACGGATGAAATCCGTATAGACGACAAACTCCATTTCATCGAAGAACCTGTTGAGGTTTTGGATTCAAAGATTCAGAAAATGAGGAGAGGTCGTATCAAACTAATCAAAGTTCGATGGAACTCGAAACGCGGACCCGAGTTCACATGGGAACGATAAGAAGAAATCAAAAGAAAGTACCCTCACCTGTTTAAGAAAGTCCCAGCAAAGCGTAACGCAACTTAAAATTTCGGGATGATTTTCTTTAACAGGGGGAGAATGTGACATTCGGCAAAATTCCGGTAATTCCGTACAACCCGAACAACTATTACATTATTTATCTTCGCATGTTTGACTTGATTTTATTTGATTAAGTCTTAAAAGTCTAGGAATTATAAAAATCTTAGCTTATTACGATAACAAATCCGTTACGATTAGAAAATATATCTTAGACTAACGGTAGAAATGCGAACAAACAATACTTGTCAGTACTAGTCGCGGTACAGTCTGACACAATAAAAACGAGACATGAAGATATGTCTATACAAACATTCCATAAAAACTTCGTCCATTTATATTATGTAGAAAATTCCATTTCAAAACCAAATTGTCCAAGTCCGCAGAAAAATACAGTAATCCTGCAGAAGTGTACAGCATTCGTAGAACGAACCAGTAACTATCTGAAAACCCAAAAATAAATATTATTCGTCATAAAGAATATAAGGGGTATTAAAAACGACACAAAATACGCACCTAAATCTTATTGTGTTAAGCTGCTCAGCTAGTTTAGTAAACTGACTGACAGCAAAGCCGGTACCGGAACTGTATCAGAAATAATAAAATTTTTAGTCCGGAAAGTTGGATTAATAATTTGGATGATAAAACACGTGCAAAAACAATTTTTTTCATGGATTTATATAAGTAAAACGCAGTGTCGGTATTTAACCCGGTACAAGACCTAAACAAAATTTTTCACCCGATCAACGAACTAATAATTTTTTTAGGTTAGTTTTACCTAGTGTAACATTTCTTTAAGATGTTGATCTTGAAACTTTATAGAAAATTTTATATGAATTATCAAAGTTCATAACGTTATATTACAAGATTTTATAAAAAAATGCAAATACCCCCCCCCCCCCCCGTTGATGATTCATGGCTAGGGTGGGTCCCCCCATGCCCACTCACCTCTAATTTGATGTGTTGGAAAAATAAGTAGATAATTAGTGTAAGAATAAGATCAAAAAATCCACCAAACACTGCATCATTTTCCACTTTCCAACAAAACCATCAAAACCTTTCATCTCTTTGCTTTCTCTCTCTCTCTCTAAAAATTGGCTAGAACACCACCACCTCCATTTTCACTTTCAAAAATTCAAACACTAGAAAATCTTGCAAACATGGAGGTGCATGGATGATTCAAAAAGTTTACAAGACTTGAAGAACCATTTGAAGCACTTTGATGACATTTGAAGTTCTTGGGACATCATCATCTTCACATCTTCATCTTTGTTTTTACTAGCAAACTTGTAAGAATCATCACTAGCTTCTACATTTTCATTATTTTTTATTTTTCTTAAAAATACAAGTTCATCTTGAATCAAACATAACAAAACCCACTTGAAAAACAATAAGAAAAACTAAAACTATTATTTTGATCTTATAATTTCTTGGTGATTTTGGATGTTGAAGAAGTTTATGTTAGTGATTATGAAGCTTATTTATTCTTGTACAAAAATATGATCTAAACACATGCATGTTAGATCTAACAAGATTCATCAACAAAAGTTATGAACATGGGTTTTATTTCTTAAAATAGTTACATGCATGTTAGAAAACATGAGTAATTATTTAAAATCCAAGAACTTAAATTTTTGTTAAAATGAATGAATAAAGTTTCTATTTCTGGAAAGAATCATGAACATATAACTTGTTAATAAAAGAGTGTTGAACACATGTTTATACTCAAAATGACTACGTATGTCACCGAAAACATGAATTTTTAAATAAAATTATGATCTACAAATTTTGGCAAAAATCATGAATAAAGTTTCATTTTTGGGAAAGATGGAAACTACAACATGTTCATAACACTTTTGTTGTCAAGATAGGATGATTCTTGATACTTGATGATATTTTGAGTTGAAATGAGTTGAACACAAGTTTGTATAAACTTGGGAAAAATCCATAGTTTAAAGGAAACTATGGCAAAATTTTTATAAAGTTGGTTATGATCAAAAGGTGTTAAACAAAGGATTTGGTGACTAGAAAACAACTTGGAATCTTTAAACTTGATCAAACGAATTTTTGGACAAAAAAGTTATAAGTTCATATTTTATGAAGATTTCTAAACTAAAAATGACAAAGTATATATTTTAGATAAAATGTATACTTTAAAGATTCATCAAGTATCATAATTATATATTTTTGTGTATATATTATATATTTAGACCAAGTAGGAATAAATACAAAAATATGTAAACACAACAAATTACAAAAATATATATTAACACTTGAAAAACGAAAACTATAAAAATGGAATGTCCATCCTTGGACATAAACAAACGTTTGGACAATTCGGACACTTTGGACAATATGGACACTTTTGACAAATTCGAACAAAATAAAATATATGGCACGGACGAAATAAACGACGTAAACGAGATGGATGACACGAACGGAACGAACGACACGAATAAACCAAATCGACACATAGGAAATAGTCATAACAAAAATACGAGCCGTCACACACACTTTAAAAGTCTGATGCACTAGAAAGATTAAATATTGACATAAGTAACAATTTTTATAAAAGCTAGATTTTTATAAATATACAAGTATTATTATTTATGGATCAAGCCCATATATTTTAGACTAAAAAGTATCCATGTATTAAATTTGGGCTAAGTCCACTTTTCTTAAATAAGATTGGGCTAGGCCCACTTTTAAAAAAATATTTGGACTAAAACCCACTTTTTAGTTAAATTGGGCTAAAGCCCACTTTTACAAGAATACTTGGGCTAAACCCCACTTTTTATAAACTAACATGGGCTAGATCCACTATTTTTTTTTAAATTAGTTTGGGCTAGACCCATTCTTACATAACCCATCTGGACTAGGCCCACTTTTATAAAACTATTTCTGGACTAGGCCCACTTTTATAAAACTATTTTGGGCTAGGTCCATTAACTAAAATAATTGGACTAAACCCACTTATACAAAGACATTTGGGCTAGGCCCATATACACTAAACATGCAAATTGGACTTAAAACCTGACACATGGATTAGGCTCATTCAAATATAAACTAAACAGAATATATATATATATATATATATATATACATATATATATATATATATATATGTAAACATAAACAAAGAAAGCAAACGAATACAAGAACCAAAAACAAAATTCAAGATGAGATACTTGTACAAAAAACAAACATAAACCTAAGTGTCTAATGAGACTAGAACACTTGTAGGTCAAGAAACAAACGAAGAACCAGGAATCGAATAGAGATTTGCACGGAACGCAAATCTGTTACTTCATGTTTTCCCCTTTTATTTTAAATGTTTATAATTTTAAACTTTCGGGGATGTATACATGTTACAATTGATATGACGATAAAAATGAAAATATTTAGATCACATGCGGATAGGTGTTTTAAATGAAGGGGCCGTTAATGAATAAACAAGTACCGAGGAACAATGGGATAGATCTATTGGGTTTTGGCGAGCCCCATTCTTAACGGTAACGATGACAGATCGTTACAGAGTGCTTATGTGTCTAAAACTAGTGTCACTGACACAAAAATAAATCGTCAAGGTTTGGTTGCCTCCTATTCTGGCATACAGATTAGTGTCCTTGCAAAACACTAATGATCGCACAAGTTTCATTATACTATACAAAACGAATTTACTATTTCAAATGTTTTAAAGATTCATTTGATACGAAAACTAATTAATAACATGAACTTACCAACTTTTTTGGTGTTTTTTTAAACAAACATGTATTACAGGAAATTAGTGGACGGCTTTGGAAAATATGTTCGTGTTGTTATGAAGAACTTCAGCTTTTGAGATGTCATCCTGTTTTCGGTTGTCTTGTTTTGTAAACTCGTGTTAAACTTCAAACAATGTTGTTTAAGTTGTAGTCTGTTTTACTTTGAACAGGTTGTATTGAAATTATGGTTTCTAAATAAATGTATGGATGAACATCTTTTTATGGTTTAAATATGTTGTTTAGTTGATTGAATGTAACGATTACCGCTCTGGCCACACCTCGCGACACTTCCGCGGAAACCGAAAATCGGGGTGTGACAGTCAGATCCTTTCTTCTTAGTTCTACCATTCGTCTTTCTTTTTATTGCTGTTATTTGTGTTTTAAGTCTTAATTGTTAGTTGTTACTATTAAATGTTAGTAGGGCTGTAAACGAGCTGAGTCGAACCGAGCTCGACCCAACTAGAACTCGGCTCGAACTCAATTCAAGCTGGCTCGGCTCGGCTCGAACTCGAATTTCAAATCGAGCTGAGATTTGTGGCTCGAGCTCAATTCGATTAAAATTCAAGCTAGCTCGGCTCAACTCGATCTAGCTCGAACTAACAAAGAACCACAAAAATTAGTACTTAAAAAGCCCTAAAAATGAATCTTTTCATAGACTAAGGACCATAATTGCAATTTAATTTAACCAAATGGCTAAATATGCAAGTATAAATAGTTAGCTCACTTTGTAGATGCCTTTACCTTCTTATATAGAGGAGATACTTCCTTAGTTTTTATCTTCTGAGCGATGTGGGACAAAAAAAAATGAAGGATGTAAACCTTATCGAGCCGGCTCACGAGCCGAGCCAAGCCAAGCCAAACTCGAGCTCGGCTCGTTTACAAACCGAGCCGAGCCTAGCCGAGCTGGCTCGTTTACAATCGAGCCAATTTCGAGCCGCGAGCTTTTTTCGAGCGAGTTGCGAGACGTGAGTTTTTTGAACACCCTTAAATGTTAGCTTTTTAAGTCTTAGTCAGTTCCTATTTGCTAAAATTATTAGTGTTTTGCAAGTTGTAAAATGTTAATTTGTTAATGATATGAGAGTAAATTGAATTGTTAGTGTTAAATTGCTATATATATATATTTAACATGACATTGAAATTAACGATATCATATCGCGATAACCGATATCTCAAATATCGGTCTTTGACCGATATCCCCTATTTTACCACATTAACTATTTAATGAAGGAGACATGTATTCATGTTCTTTTGTTTAATTAAACAAACAAATATCTATGTTTATGTTCACTCACTTATTAATGAGCTAATATAAACAACCTCCTTACTCACGTAACAATTCACAAAACATTCGATTCATTTACAACCCTAAGAAAAATCTATAATCACATACCCGAATCAATGTGAAAGTCCGTCAGTCACTAACTTTTAAAAGTCTTCAACCTTCATAGCTTTTAAAGGTAAAAGATCAAATACAAACAGGGCCAGCTCAATCATTTTAGAGGCCTAAAGCGAACTAGAGATCTGGGGCCTACTAAATAAGGTTATTTTTGTTGGGCTTGTACCAATTGGATTTTTGGCTTTGTTTTTAAAAATAAATAAGGAAAAAAGCGGCCTAAGCAGGTCTCGAACCCCCGCCTTTTTTGGTAAACAAAGTGGAAGTTTAGCACTAAGCCAACCTTGCATTTTATGTTTAAATGTCCTAGTTTAAATATGTATACAAAAACTAGCAGTCTTTTTTAAATTTGAGGTCTTTCTTAAGTGGTGGCCCAAAGCCCTTACTTGGGTTTACTTACCCTTGGGCCGGGCCTGAATACAAATAAAGTTAAAGTACAAAACGTACGAACCGAAAGAAAAGACAAAAAAACGAGGTGACATTTTTGTAATTATCAGTAACTATCAAAATTACTCCACAAATGATCCTGTAGAGTAAATCTGATCTTTTATAGAGTAATTTTTTAACTATCAAAATTACTCTACAAACGCGGTTTTTTTTTTTAGGTTTTTGAGGGGTGGGTGGGGGTGGGGGGGGGGGGGTTAGTGTAATTTTGATAACTACCCTACAAGATCAAAATTACTCTACAAGAACATTTTACAAAATTACTCTACAAGATCAAAATTACTCTGCAGTATCATTTGTAGAGTAATTTTGATAATTACCTTACAAACAGATAATTATAAAAATGTCATCGTGTGCTTTTTGTTTTTTCATGCTATTCGTACGTTTAGTACGTTAACTCTATTTGTACAGTAACTTTCCCTTTTAAAATAAAGGATAAATTGCACTTTTCGTCCTTTATGTTTGTAACGGGTTGCAATGGATGACCTTTAACTTCAATAATTACAGACACAGTCCTTTATTTGTAAAACCAGTTACACTTTACATCCTTTATCCATAACCTGGTTAAAATTTTCAGTTAGAAATGGCATGTGTAAGGCACATGAGGGTATTACAGTAATTTTACGTCACCCTTTTATTTAAAAGAATACAAATTACAGTCATATCCTTTTTTATTGTTCTTCTTCTCCACTTGCCCTCACCACCAACCCACCACCTCAAAGCTCCGACAAACCATCGTAATCATGGTAGTTATTGTTCTATGTCATAGCACCACCACTTTCGCCAGTAATCACTGGCTTAAGATTTGGCCCTAAATCAACTTTCCAACTTTCCCTCTCTAGCACCCTCCACCACTACCATAGCACCACCCTTTCAACTACAAGTGAGTAAAATCTCTTTGTTAATTGTTAGCAAACCAAATTCATAAAAAGCCCTAACAGTAATAATGCAAGAAGCAAAACTGATCAGGAGCACTTTTGTGTCCTAACTAATATTAGTAAAATCCAACAACAAAGAAGCAAAACTCATGAATTTAACCAAAACCAAAGTCTCATAGACTTACTTGGGTTAGTCAGAAACCGTTTACAAGTTTATCTCCGTCGTCGACCAACCTAATGCCAGATCTAAACCAAGCCGCCGCCGGAGATGCGGTTGTTTGAGTTTATGAATCACACCAGTCACCGCCTTCAATCGACCGACCTACTGCCAGATCTAAACCAAGCCGTCGTCGGAGATGCGGTTGTTTCAGTTTATGAACAACACCAGCCACCTCCGGAGATGCGGTTGTTTCAGCTTATGAACAACACAATCCACCGCCTTCAATCGCCGCTAGAGATGCTGTTGGTCGTCGGGTTACTGCCTGAGTTCACCGGAGTAGGTTGAATATCATGTGGTTGGGGTTTGATTGAAGAAGAAAGAGTGAGAGAGAAGAGTAAGACAGGTTTGTTATATTCATGTTTATTTAGTTTTAAAATCTTCTATTAAATAACTAAAATTACAAAAGTGCCCTCATGTGCATTGCACATGTCAATATTTAACTGAAAATTTTAACTAGGTTGGGGTCAAAGGACGTAAGGTGTAATGGGTTTTACAAATAATGGACCGTGTCTGTAATTATTGAAGTTAAAGGTCATCAATTGCAACCCGCTACAAACATAAAGAACGAAAAGTGTAATTTACCCTAAAATAAAACCCTATTTCAGAAACAGCAATCGTAGTCTTCTACTTCTACTCGACTTCTGCATCAACTATCCCACTATATGATCCATATCACTATAATTTCCTAAATACGGGGTTCCCCAATCGAGAAAAAAACGAGGGAAATAAATAATTTAATTGGGAGAACATAATACGTAATCGAATCGAATCGAATCTACCTTTCATTTTGTCTTGTGGTGGTGGAGGTTAATTCCCAATCCCACATAAATAAATAAATGTGCGGCTGGCTGTCTCTAAGGCAATGTCATTCTCTCATTTCCAAAACATTCGTTTCGTATGAACATCTCCATCATACGTAACTCAAATTATTGTTCACCTTAGACGGCGACGTCGCTTCCGATCTCATTCATCCACAGGTTTGTTCTTTTGATTTTGCAATCTTGTTGATGATTATGATATGGTGTTCTTGTTCGTGTGTTTTAGGATCATTCATTTGATTAGCGTTATATAGATATTATTAGTGATAATATCCGTTAATGGTTAAATGAAGTTGTTAAGTTAATGAACAATTCATATTCATAGAAATGAATAAAGTTGTAACGGAGATCACGTACCTTAGAGTTTGGGATATGGCGGTAATTGGCGAATCGACGATGCTTGCATTAAAGAAAAATATTATTTATTTAAAGGGTGGCGGCACAGCTTGTTGCCTGTCTACCTTCTGTTTTAATGTAATTTGGCAAGTGTGAATGAAAATGCTTAGATTTTCAAAAAATAAATAAATAAATAAATAAACATTTATCCCATACAAATACAAGCAGTGTATTGCGATCAACTCCTGTCACACCTCTACTAGCCACCATAACTCGTAAAAACAAACATAGTAGAGGAATCCAATATAACACAATCCGAACCCATTTGGCATATTCGTCCTTTTCTATAGTTCCTAACAAAAACTTAAAGCGTCCACAACGCTAGAGTTTTCGGACACCCACAAATATGTCAACTCAATTGTCACGTCAGATTTCAAACATCTTTCAAAAACACCAATTTTTCCTTCGATGCCACCTCCTTTTACAAAGACCCATATTTTTATATAAAAAAATTTAGAATAATATTTGGTTGTGTATGGAGCCCACGGTGTCGTCCGAATGAGGATTGAAATTCCGGACTTTCTCCACGTCATTCCTCATCCGGATTCCACGTGCGTAGCGTTGTGAATGTTCTTATAAACTATGAGTATTTAAAGTTACTTTTCGAAAAGGTTTTAAACAATATAAATTAATAATAGGATTTTGGATAATAATTACTCTAAGAAAAACCTCTATGCTACATATTATAATTACAATATAGCTCTACAAACATTAGTCGGTAATAATAATATTGTGAAAAAAATCTAAGTGTTATTCGAATCCTTATTGCAGCCATGAGATATTCGAATCCTTAATCGTATATTCAATTTTGCTTTGCATATAAGACTCCCCATCAGTTCATGCTAAAAGTTATATTGTGCGTAAAGTATCACTCGTGTATTATCAACATGCATACCTTCACTAGGCAAAAATTTAATGGCTGCCTAAATAGATTCATGTAGTATTCATTTTCTTTGCGCATCCAAGGTGAAAATGAAAACAAAATACTTGAGTTTGCTATTCAAGGCATGAAGTTTAGACAACGAGTATCACTAATCCATGTCTCATTCAAACACATACAGAGATTTTTTATCGATGATAATGATCATAAACTTAATTGAAAAAAGTGTCCTTAGGCACGCCTGGGCGCAAGGCACAGCAAGACTCAAGCCCATGGGCTTTTGGTAGCATAAGGGGCGTTTTTTTCAATAAATACACACCTGAGGTGGGATTTCTTGGCCAAAACTTAATCATGAGGTGCGCGGCTCATGTATTTCTCAGATTTTTGTGCAACAGGTTGTTGTACAACATGCTATTCGAGTTGTACATGTATGCAATTTCTATATTAAAACATATATAAAGCTTACTTATATAAACCTTACTTGTCTCTAAATATTGGGTAAATGATGCTAGAAACCTATAGGAAGTATATAAAAGTTATGTAGTTATTTGCGCATTGGATACGAAAGCGGTGCACTTCGCGCTTCGCATCTTGGTTTTAAACTTTGTCGCTTTTGTGCGCTTCTCCCATTTTAAAACCAAGGATGTAACAAGTTTGGAGGTCTTTATAGTCACTAGAATATTTAGAGACATGTCACTAGACAGAAAATGTCGAATACTACACATTTTAAAACCAAGGATGTAACATTTTCAAACCACATAGCACTCCGGACTTTCTCCACATCATTTTCTCATCCGGATTCCACCGTGTCGCCATTTTCTCCCATTGGTTAGGTCTCTTCAATGATTTGTTATCCACAAGATTTATCTTCAACATACCATTGGGAATTTCATTTTACTAACTTAAAGGGTCATTGTAATTCGTGGTTAGAAAATTTTCGTTGAATTCACCATAAGGTCGGTGTGACAAACACAACAAGGTATTTCTTGCTAACCCTTAGGTGAGTTTAACTTACACTTAGAAATATTCTTATTGACCTTTTGTTTATGGTGAATGTTTTAAAGCTTTGATTAAAGAATATTTCGATATGACCTATACATACTTGCTAGGAGTGGGCTAAAATCACTAATTTAATACACCCACTAACTTGTTAGGAGTATGCTATAAAGTTTAAAACTCTTAAAAAGTGTAAAAAGTCTATGTAGGCATTGTGTTTTTTATTTTAAACATGATGTTTAAGATTCTTTTAGCATAGTATTACATAGAAAAATACAAAACATAAGAATTTAAAACACAGTTAAATGTATTCTATGCGTGAAAATTAAAACACAAGACAAGAAAATTAATCAGTGCGTTCTACATTTCATATCTAGAATACTTTTCATTTTTGTTTTGGTGTTTTTTATAAAATACTATGCCAAAAGAATTTAAAAATTATGCATAAATTTTGAAACACAATGAAATGTATTTTAGGTATGAAAATTAAAACAGAATGACAAGAAAATTAATCAATGTATTCTAGATCTCATGTTTAGAATACCTTTTATTATGTTTTAAATTGTCACTTTTGGTGTTATATGCCAAAAGAATCTAAAAATTTGCATAAATTTTAAAATACAATGTCTACATAGATTGTCACACTTGTTAGGAGTTTTGACATTTGTAGTTGAATCCTACCCTCACTACATGATTACTATAAGCACCATCTTTATGTATGTGAATTACAACAATCATCGATTCATAAACATAACATCATCCCCTTTCGCTTTGTTGATGACAATTTTTTTAATGGTAATTTTGGATCACGGACGGACCACTAGAGTATCATCATGTCCAGCGAAACCACCAGATCATATCTATCTCGACTAGACAATAATGAATATACAAATTCAAAAGAAAACTTAATAAATCTGGAAAAAAAACCCCTCTGAAAATCGAACTCACGACCTAATAGTTCTTAAGTCTTATCTCACACCCAAAATGTCACTACAAAATACATAATTACAAGGATGAACTAAAGTCATCTTACAGATCTTCATTCTTCCTTTTCCAACTCTACCGAGCCAACCAATTAAAACAAAACACTACTATAGTTTTGTAAAACACTAAACGCATTTTACACTGGGGGCAAAATCATAATTTGAAAAAACAATGGCAAAACTATAAATTTGAGTTAAGAGCAAAATCGTAATTTGGCTAGGAGAAGAAAAAAACAAAACTGATGGAAAAACTGTAAGTTTAAACAGGAAAAAAATCATAATTTGGCTGTACCAATAGGTAAGTGTTAGACAATTGCCTAACACTATTCCCCGTCATGTGAAATGTAGTGTATATACTGTCTGGATCATGTGAAAGTAGTGTATATAAATATTTACTCTTTGTAAAATAATCTGAGCCAGCAAATCAATCTCGAGAGACGCCATGCATCGGATCTCACCCATTTTATTAAACATTGAAGGGCATCTAAGTGTTGCATTCTATAATTCAAAAGGGTACGAATGTGTCCTCTCATTATTGTTTTGAGACAGGATTCAAACAAAAGTATAACTATAATAATAATTAAAGATACGAGGGCAACGAATATTGAAAAATAAAAGAAAGATTAATAACATTTTAATCCTGAAAATTTATTATATTATAGTTTTAACACTTTATTTTTCGTCAGATTTGAACTCCACAGTTTTTATTTTTTCACAACACAATACATATATGAGCCGACCCGGAAACTAGAAATAGGTTAGTATCCAAATTCGATTGATTACTTTTACTTGGCTAACGCATCTACTTGTTAGTTATTCAACATGACCAAATGAATGCTTTTTTCACCCAATTCAAATATAAACTATGGGTTTGTTTCTTTTAGACGTATGTCGTTAACCCATTCGATCTATTCTTATAGTCACCGCCACTTTTCATGCTATTATCGCCTCCTCCTGGAACCACGACCACCCGTAACGCGGCCTACCCACCACCACCATCTAAATACTTGATAGAAATGATGAATCAGCAAAAAATTAGAAATAATGAAAATGAAAGAAAACATGTCAGTGTCAAATATTCTATAAGAAAGAAAAACAATGACTACATGTCAAAAATCAAATCACAAATCTTAATATTCTACCAAATGACAAAACTTATTAAGGTAAAGCAATTATTAATACCAAATGAGAAAACTTATTAAGGTAAAGCAATTATTAATTTTTTTTTTAAATTAAAGCAATTTATATACTATAAATTATCAACCTATTTGTGCATTATGAGTTGTAAATCATGTTTGGGGAGTTTTCCAAAAAAAAAATGTTGATTTTATACTTTTAGTCCAAAACAATTTGATCTATTATTTATAACCCAAAACTATTTGGGTTATAACTTTTAACCCAGAACTTTTTATTTTTTCAGTTTAACCTACTAACTTTTTTTACTTTCAACTTTGTTCTCCTTTACTTTTCATATTTCGCAAATTTTTCGTTTTACGCTTCATTCTAAATTTTGCAAGTTAACACGACGCAATGTGCGTGTGTGGTTCAATATTTTTACGTTCTGTTTTACGATTCGTTCTATGATGCAATGTACGTGTGTAGTTCAACGTTTTTACGTCGTCTATTTTTTTTCCTGTTTGACAAGTTCGTCATAACGTGCGGGTCCTAAATCGACTTAGTTATTATTTTATATGGTTTACGTTTCAGTCTAATTTTTTCGCCGCAAATTCAGTGTTGGTGGTCGCTGACGATGGTATGACATTGATGCTATTTGACACTGTTTATGGCCCCCGCCGTTTTCCAAAGAAAAAATGGTTATGCATATGGTTGTTGTAACCTTCGCTTTGGAGGTTTAAAAAAATGATTTTTTTACTTTTCACCAAAAAGTATTTTATAAATTACTTTTGACCCAAAACTATTTGTTTTTTTACTTTTAATCCAAAATTTTTTGTATTTTGCAATTTATCCTCACAACTTTTTTTTACTTTCAGGTCCTTTATAGTTTTCATTTTCCGCAAATTTCTCACTTTATGCTTCGTTCTAATTTTTGTGACTTAACACATTGCAGCGTGCGTCTTTGGTTTAACGTTTTTACGTTTCGTTCTAAATTTTGTGAGTTAACACGACACAACGTGCGTGTGTGGGTGAACGTTTTTACATCGTCTATTTTTATCCCGTTCGACAGGTTCAACATAACGTACTGGTCCTAAATCGACTTAGTTATAATTAAAGAATCCCCGCCGCATTGCGGCGGGTCGTAATTCTAGTTATTAATCAAATGACAAAACTTATTAAGGTAAAGCAATTATTAATATTTTTTTTGAAAAATTATTAATCAAATGACAAAACTTATTAAGGTAAAGCAATTATTATTTTTTTTTTTTTTTGAAAATTAAAGCAATTATTAATCAAATGACAAAAGACAAAACTTATTAAGGTAAAGCAATTATTAAACATCATTTGTGTTGGACACCCTAATACCGCCACTTATTCCCGTGATGCATAAACATGCGTCTCTTATTTAAAAAATGAATAAATATATTCTTTTTTAATAAACCCAAACGATACAAGAAAATCTAGAAATAGTTAAACAGAGTTAAATAAAAAAATCTACAAATAGTTACAACGTAAAAAAAGGTATATTGGGTCTTGACTCTTGACCCATTCAACCTATTTTTTAGGGGACGATTTTGTTTATTTGCAAAAGTGGATTGTAATAATTTACACTTTAACTCACTAGTCCATAATATTGGATCCAATGTTATTTTTAGTTTTCCTTTTTTTTGTTGACAAAGACAATTTTATTTACATAACTATCATAGTTTTACACTTGATTTCAACTCAATTACGCTCACAATAGCGAAATGAGGAAACTTACCTTCCTTTAACTCACTATAATCGTTATACAAGTAACAACAAAAGTAAAATTTGTAAGCGTCTCTGGTTAAATTACTAATATGAATTAAAATCGACTCCTTATGCAATGTAATCATTTTTACCACTCGTAATACACATCTCCCTCATGCATGCACACATGACACGCCTTTCTTCTCTTTTCACATGTCCCTCTTCTTTCATGTGTGGCTGCAAAAAAAAAAAAAAAAAAAAAAAAAAAAAAAAAAAATCTAGTCATATCATTTCTTGTATTCACAAGAAATATAAGGGAGATAAATGAGAAAAATATGTTTCAATTCATGTGTTCTCAAATTCAATATATTCTCAACCCTACTATACCACGCCTCACATACATAGTGCAGCCTCACATACATAGTGCAGCCTTACATACATAAGCAATTCAAGCACCATCATCAACAACACAAATTCAATAACACAATCTTTAACCGAAGCTGTGCAAACCGCAACGAATTGGTTCAGTTAACTTCTATTTTTGTTGTACATCAAGATTTAGATATATTTAAATTTGTTACATTAGCAAATTTATTGTTCTTGATGGAATTTATCTTTGATTTCTTTTACAGCAGCATTTCATGCACATTTGTTTGATACCAAAGGAGATCATCAGTGAACATACAACATGGGGTTTTGGACGTTGTTCGAGGTGGCATCAATGCCTACAGTGCAGGTGATAATTGTGAGCGTTATAGGAGCAATCATGGCTACTGATCGCTTTGATCTTCTTTCATATGACATCCGCCGGGGCCTTAACAAGGTATACATTAGTAATCGTGTCGTGTTTTGTATATCGAATTGGTATAAAAGTTAGTTGGACTGTTTGATAGGTTCTAAGATGAAGGTTTTGATTTTATTTGGACTTAATGCAGATTGTGTTTGTGGCTTTTACGCCGTGCCTTATATTTGCGTGTCTTGCTGAGAGCGTCACCTTTCAAGACATCATCTCATGGTAATGAATGATTTGCTAACCATGAAGATACCAGACCAGTGTTTAAGATTTTTGTCTTGTAGCAATTAAAGTCGCT
The DNA here is from genome assembly GCF_002127325.2 of Helianthus annuus. Classification (NCBI taxonomy): domain Eukaryota; kingdom Viridiplantae; phylum Streptophyta; class Magnoliopsida; order Asterales; family Asteraceae; genus Helianthus; species Helianthus annuus. The sequence continues at coordinate 203,177,118 of NC_035448.2, read as the reverse complement.
ACATGAGATAGCGACTTCACCTTCACCTTGATAGTTGGTGATATTTTAACTATCAAGGTGAATTGGTTTTTGAAAAATAAGTTTTTTTTTTTTTTTCAAAAGACATGATGAAAAATATGGTCATTTTTGTTTTGTTTAATTTTAATTATGGGTTAGTCGCTATCTAAGATAGGACTTTCGTGTCTTGAAGTTACCAATGTTGACGATATCACACCAGTGTTCCATAATTTTGTCTTGTAGCAGTTGAAGTCGCTCCCTATAGTGACTTTAACTGTTAGAAGACAAAATGCCCAATCCTTGTATAGATTCTTCTCTTTAGTTAACTTAGAGAACTCGCTATTGTAGATAGCGACTAACCCATAATTGAAAACAAAAGAAAATGAGCCAATTTGTCATCAAATCTTTTAAAAATACCCGTTTTTGAAAGAAAAAAAAAACGTTCCAACGATGTTCTTCGTTTTCCTATGTATAAGGTATTAGATAAAGTTTTGTCGTCTTAAATCAAAATCCTCGATTTTTAGGTGGTTTATGCCTTTAAATATTGGGATAACATTCTTATGTGGAGGAACTTTGGGGTGGATAGCAGTAAAACTGATCAAGCCAGAGGCACATATGGAGGGCCTAATAATAGCAATGTGTTCAACAGGTACATTTCCAAAACATGTTTTTCATATGTCATTGAAATAATGTTATATAACAATGTTTCTTCTTATGTTGTTTGTTTTTTATGTGTTCCTTCATTGCAGGGAACTTGGGAAACATTCTTCTGCTAATCATCCCCGCAATTTGCACTCAAAATGGCAGCCCGTTCGGAAATCACAATACATGTAAAGTTAATGGGCTCTCATATTCATCGTTTTCCATGGCGGTAAGCTGATTTTTTAAATCATTTCATATCATTTTTGGCGCGTTGGGTAACAGATCAAAATGGGTTGAGTTAGATTGGTGGCCCGTGCAACCCTTTTGACCAATGTTGTAGAAGGCGCTAGGCGCTAGTCGGACGGTGAGGTACAGCCTAGGGATTAATCGGGATTAATCGGAATGGGATTTTTGTATGTATTTTTTCAAAATTATATATATATACCCAATAATATAAAAATAATACTCAAAATTCATATAAATACTTCAAGGACCGCCTAGGGCCGATTTTGACCGATTTTGACCGACTAATATTGTCCGATTAATCCGATTTTTGACCGCCTAGGACCGATTTTGACCGCCTAGGACCGATTTTGACCGATTTTTGACCATGACCGATTAATTGACCGCCTAGCTCAAAATTAGGCAGTAGATGACCGCCTAGCGCCTAGACGCCGATTAATCGGCCGCCTAGGCTGATTTCTGCAACAATGCTTTTGACCCGTTATAAGTAAATATGGCCATAATCTACTCAATAGTATGATTTAATTTGTAAAAGTTTTGCAGTTAGGATGCTTCTATATATGGACATATACATACCAATTGATAAAAAACTCGGCGGCAAAGTACAATGCAATGAAAGAAGCCAAGGATTTGTTGAAGGAACCAAACAAAGACTTAGATTCAGATGAAAAAACTAAACTTTTGAATGGAGATGGTAAATCATGCTCAACCACTGCGGACCCTGAAAATCAAAATGTAAGACAACCAACGTAAACCATACAATTTAACTTATACACGATTGTACATATAGAACCAAACGTATTGTTCATATCTTCTGTAGTTGGTCTACCAACAATTAGCAAGCAAAGATGGGAAAAAAGGGGCGTCTTCAAGTACGCTAACGGAAACTTTACAAAGATTGTTGGAGGAGTTGTTAGCGCCTCCAACCGTTGGCGCTGTAAGTTCTTTCTTTCATTAAACTTTATCCTATATATAAGTATTTTTTTTTCATTTTATATAGCAGAGTATTTGATCTTTGACCAAGTAATTGTATATGCAAACTATAATCAACAGGTCATAGGATTCATTTTCGGTGCAGTTCCGTGGTTGAAAAACCTTTTGATAGGTGATGATGCTCCATTGCGGGTGATCCAAGACTCTATCACGTTACTGGGGTACAAATTTTTTTGCTCGATTGTAAATGGATACATACACATTCTCTTGATTATTAACCATATATTTAAAATGTCGTTCGGTAATAACAAATGGCATTATCTTCAGGGATGGAACCTTACCTTGCATCACACTTATACTTGGAGGCAATCTAGTACAAGGTAATGAAATAAAGTCGCATGTTTGTAGATCATATATTCTTACTTGGAAGCTTAAAATAACTAATATAAGGATTACACACACATAGACGTTCATTTCAGAACGAATAATATGCTAAAAACTATATAGGGTAAAGTTCTTGTACAAATAATCTTAACATACTAAACATACAAATTGAAGGAAAACTCAAAAAGACAAGGTGGCATTTTTGTAATTATCAATAACTATCAAAGTTACTCTACAAATATACCTAAAAAAACCTAACCACTCCCCCCACCCCCAAAAAAAACCTAAACCCCCCCCCCCCACCCCCCAAAAACCTAAAAAAAACCTACCCCCACCCCCCAAAAACCTAACAAAAACCTAACGCCCCCCCCCCACCCCCAAAAACCTAAAAAAAAACCTAACCCCCCCCCCCACCCAAGCTAAAATGCTAAAAACTAAACCCCCCAAAAAACCTAAAAAAAAAAAAACACACAAATTATTTTATTTTATTTTTTTAACATTTTTTATTAAAAAATCGCTACTTTTAGTAGCAGCCAAAAAAAAAAATTTTTTTTTTTTTTGCTAACGAAATGTAGCGATTTTTTTAATAAAAAATGTTAAAAAAAAAAAATTGTTTTTTTAGGTATTTTTGGTTGTAACTTTGATAGTTGGTGGTAATTACAAAAATGTCACCTTGTCTTTTTGGGTTTTCCTTCAATTTGTATGTTTAGTATGTTAAGATTATTTGTATTTGATCTTTTGCCAAACTATATAAGCGTCTATGTTTCTCTCTCACCGCTTCTTATTATTATTTTTATGCGCTATGTACATGTGCCAACAGGTTTGAGAAACGCAAGCATAAGACCTATTGTTATTATCGCGATCGTCATAGTGCGATATGTGTTTCTTCCCTTGATTGGAATTGGTGTTATTAGAGCGGCTGCGGCTCTAGGATTACTTCCATCTGATCCACTCTTTAAATTTGTGCTATTGATCCAGTTCACTGTCCCCCCTGCCATGAATATCAGTAAGCATTGCCTTAATACTTATACTCATTTCATTGTTAGAAAAGACTCGTTCTGATATAGAGTTATTGTCGACTACTTGGACATGTTGGGTAACGGGTCAAAACAAATATAAATTAAAATAAGTATTTGTTAGTACGGGTCAAAAGAGCTCGTGTCGAAACAGTCATTCTTGGTACGGATCATAATAAAAAATATTTATTAAATAGCAAAAACTTTCTTGTTTTAAACTTTTAAGTATTTGTATATCTATTGCAATAAGTAAATTATAAAAAAATTTTATTACAATTATTATGTTAAATAGATTTATGATTAAATATGTAGGTACAATGACACAGTTGTTCGATGTGGGACAAGAGGAGTGTTCAGTGCTTACAATGTGGACTTACATAGTTGCAGCATTTGCACTTACAGGATGGTCAACGGTCTTCATGTCAATTTTGACTTGAAAGTTATATTTTTTGGTCAAACCTTTGACCCCTCAAGGATATTCAATAGATAAACTGGTTTATTTCTTTTGTTGTTTTTAGTATTAATCTTTGTCATGTATAAAGTTGATTTTTTATTATTATTTTCTTTTCTCTTCATGTATGATATATCAGAAGTTGATTCTATGTGATCTTAATATTAGTCCATAAATTTTACTTCATTTACTTCTATAAGTTCAAAAGAATGTTAGCAAAGGCATTCTAAATCAAATGTTAATATAACCAGATGTAAAATTTGTGTGCAAACACAGGTGGTTTTTATAAAACCATACATACCACATTTTATCAAACGACGAATGATTATACATCAGTTACATAAGCAAATTTGTATCAAAATATGTTCAGATTTCTTAACAATAAAAGGATTAGAGTTTCTACGAATCACCTATCTCGCAACACTTTAGTCTCAACCCAATAAAAACACGGGTAGTTTTTAGAAATTTTACATACCACATTTTATTAAACAACGAATCACTATACTTTTTTAAGGTTTAATTGAGATGGATTATAAAGAAATAGTTGTTGAATTATTATAATAAATCTTATAAAGAAATAGTTGTTGAATTATTATAATAAATCTTTAATCAATAGACCTACTACGAAGATTGCGTTTCGTTTCAACCTAAGTAAATTTATTTAAACATAATAAGTCAAAACGAATGAATTCTATGGTTACAGAATTTGGGAAATATGAATTCTACTGGAACCCTTACGGTCAGTTCACCTGCGCCGCCATCAAACGTATTAAAACCGCCGCCATGGAACACCGCCTATGCAGCTCCGCCTTAAACCACAGTCATCAAACCACCATGGAACACTATCTATGTAGCTTCGCCTCAAATTACAGCCCTTCAACCTACACCATACAAAACATAACACAGATACACACAATCACAAAAAGTATCTTTACCAAAAAGCTCCTAAGCGAAAGTTGTATAAAGAATTTCTTACAAAGACTACAAACATATAACTTGTATAAATTACTAATTGATGGACCCTAATAAACACCAGGTTTGATCATAAGCAATTCACCAAACCATTTAAATGGTTATCACCCGTAAATACTCACGGGTTTGGATACTTAAAGTTTATTAAACACAACTGTGTATATATTTAAAAATAGGTTATCACCAGGGATTGCTTCCCGGACTCGAGAAAGTTACTTATATTAAAAATTATTTATGATATTAATACATAATTAAAATCATACAAAAAGTAAGACATTAATGTCTTCGCTATAAGAAGAGTTATAAATTTTTCATGTCGTGCACGAGTTGGGAATTTGATAACTATTACAAAACATCAAAACATTAGAGCCACTACATGTATAATTACAATCAGTTTGTAGTTGAACTTACGTCACCTACTTATGGTTTTGCCTTCTTGACAACAACTCTTTATCCCATCAATAGCAAAGCTAAGGTAGGGTCTGAGGAGCGTGAGATGTAGACAGCCTTACCTCTACCCCGTAGGATTAGAGAGGCTGCTTCCAATGAGACCCCCGTCTTGATTGTAGTTTTGCATCAAGCCTTGGACATAAGGCACATAACACTCAGCAATTGAGACAAACGCCGATTAGTGCATGTACCCCCTTATCTTTCGGCTATCAACGCCACCACATGATGCATGATTAATTGAAGGAATATTACCTTTAAATGGTTTATTTATAGTATGATCCAATGACATATTAATTATTAATGATTAATCTATTGTTTCCTTTGTTAAAATGTGTCTTATTTTGCATTTAGTTTGGTTCTTTTGTTCCTCAAATTCCGTTTGTAGTCTGAAAACCGAGCATGGCTAAAACAAATGTTATGGCTGCTTGTTGCTACAACAAATATAAGACCGGAAGTAGTGGACAATCTGGATAGGCAAAAGGCTTCAAGGGTTGAAGCTTGCCTAACGCAGGTCGTGGGGTCCTCCTACGTTTGCTAGACGTAGAAGGAGGTTCACTAGTTATGTTTGTTGTTTACTTGAAATCCTTGGCTGAAGAAGATCCAACCTCGGATGTAAGGGCGAGTAATTTGTATAATTTGAAGTGAAGAAGAGAAACGTGCATGAAGCAAGTTCTCGAAAGACAAGAGAGAAGATCAGAGATCCAAGAAGATCTGGGCTGATCAGGAATGTCCGAAATGAATGATGTGGGATGTTATTTATAGAGAAGGTTTCTTCCCAAAGGGGAAACCTTTGACTTAGTGAACCTCTGCTGCAGTAGGAGGCTTACCCATTTAGGGGTTGAAGGCTTTGGACCTGCGGGTAAAAGGCTGTTCACTTTTGTGCACGTTACTTTTACAGCTGAGTTGGTGAGTTATCAGTTGATGTGACTGATTACTGTGCTTGTTCTCTTCTGCTCACAATATTTCGCGGGTTTTGAACCCTTTAACCATTTACCCGTTTGAGCTGTTATATGTTTTAGCCATATTATTAAGGCTTGGGCTTCCCCCATCATCAGCCCCCCAAGTCAGAGGTGTTTGGGGTGTATGCTCAAATGCTTCTGACTTTTACACATTGTTTTTTATTGCTTAAAGGCTTCAAGGCTTCAGGGGTTCGGAGCAGTTGAGAATTTGAATTTTGAAATGACAACTGACGTGATGGGTGGCAGTTTTTCCGGCGGCGCTTGTAATTACACAATAGGTAATCATAACTTCCTTTTTAATATTTATTTCCCATTTATTTTCACTTGATAATCTTTTCACTTATCTTCTCAAGCGTTCCGGTTATTCCTTCCTTCGTTCAGGTTAGTCATCATCTTTCTTCTTCGTTTTTTCTGTTCTTTGTTTTGATCATGGGTGCACGTAAAGATCTTTCTGTTAGTTTTTCTCGCCTTACTCAAGAGGAATTAGAGGCCTTTTGTATGGAGTGAGGCATTGGTTTAAAATTCAATCCGGTTGCACCAATTGTGACAAGTCCGTTGATCAATGCCCTTCTGGGTCGATTGCTCTGTATTGTCGCCACTTCGAGTTTTCTAATCATTGTCATCCCTTCTCAACCTTTGTATTGAATTTTTTAGAGTATTACAGAGTTTCGTTTGGTCAAATCCATCCCAAAGGTATGTCTAGGGTTTTACATTTCGAAGTATTATGTCGGGCCTCCGGTTATGATCCCTCTTTGTTGTAGTTATGTCGGTTCTTCCGTTTGGCGAAGAACGGTGATTGGCTTACTTTCCAGACATCCAAAGTTGATGCTTGTTTGATTTCATCCATGGTTACCACCCTTGGTTCCTAGAAAGATCGGTTCTTCTGGGTTTCAGAGTCAAGTGTTCCCTTTAAAATGGTGTGGAGACACCCTGATGCCGTTCTCAATGAACCGGAACCCTCTGAGTCTGATTTGAATGATTGTTGTCTTAAGTCCATCCGGCAATGTCTTTCAAGGGTTCGGCCTTTTCCTGAAAATTTTCTAGTTTTGTTGGGTATTAGCAAATTGTGGGATAAGCTTGATCGGGATCCGGTTCTAATGAGTGGTCAGGGTATGCATTTCCCCTGCTTTACTTTTTTGCATTCCTTTGAATTGTTTGCTTATGTTTTGTTTTTTATGAATTTTGCAGTCATGTCTGCATTGGATTTTGTGAAGAGCGACGACACATCAGATGTTGTTTTTACGCATGCTCAAGCTGCAGAGGGTGATGATGTAGTTGCTAGGGGTTCTTGAATACAGATTTGAAGATGTGGGGTATGTTAGTGTTCCAAATGTCAAGGGTTTTACCAAGACTGCTGCTCCTAATGCCTTGACCCGTTGGTCTGCTCGTCGTATGATGAAGAGTGCTGCTCAGACCACTTCTTCTGATCCTGTGGAATTGAGTGATGACATTGAAGTTTCTGAGGGTCAATGCCCTGATGCTGAGAAAGAGAAGAACTTGGTTGTTCTTGGTAAGAAGAAGGCTTCAGGTAAGAAGGTTGCAGTAACCCATGTTCAAGGTTCATCAAGTAAGGATGTTGAAGGTTTGAGTGAAGATGAGGTTTATGTCCCGGGTTGGTCTGTTAAGGTTGGAGATAGCTTTAAGGATGCAAGTGTTTGTGCTGGCGTGTTGGCTAATTTTGCTCCTCCCGGTGTCTGAGGTGCCATATCAGAGATGGAGGGTGACACCATGCTTTCAAGGTTGATGTTGAGCTCCTGCAACCTTTCTGCCCTAGTGGCTGAAGGTGTCACTCACTTGGTTTGATTTTGGTTCGTAAGCCTGTTGATGATGGTTTGTTTCTTGAAAGATTTTCTAAGGCTTACGGAACATTTGGTGAAGGCTGCTCAGACCCGTCTATGAGACAAGTTTATTGAAAAATTTCTAAGTCTCATGGAGTTGTATTGATTTAGGAACTCACCCCTTATATAGGTCCATTCAACCCTTGAACCTATTAAGTGATGTGGCCTGGGAGCTCATCCCCTTTCATGACCCTTGTCATGGAGTTTTTTGCTAGGTTATCAACCTGATCATAGGATAAAAAGACAAGTTTTAACAAGAACCTCATTGTTCATTCATCAAAGGGTGTAAATTACAAGGGAACAAAAACAACACTTTGCCAACTTTTTTTCTCTAATACATGTTTCTAGACGTGGAACCTTTTAAGGTTTTTGTCGTTCCAATGCCTGGGAAGCTTTTTACCATTTGAGTCAGCTAGCTTGTAGGATCCTCCCTTGTGAGCTTCGAGGATGGCATATGGTCCTTCCCATTTGGGACCAAGTTTTCCCTGGCTTTCCTTCTTGCTTGCCTCGTTGTTTCTGAGGACTAGGTCACCAGGCTTGAATCGTTCATGTTTTACCCGGGCATTGTAGTAGGATTCCATCTTTTGTTTGTATCTTGCTTCTTGAATGGCTGCTTGATCCCGTGCTTCTTCTAGGAGTTCCAAGTTCAACATCGTCTCTTGCTTATTTTCTTCTAGATCAATGTTGCACATTCTTTTTGTTGTAACTCCTATTTCTGCTGGGATTACGGCTTCAGATCCAAACCCCAAGCTATAAGGTGTTTTCTTGTGACTTGTTTTTTCAGTGGTTCTGATTGCGCATAACACGTTTGGGAGTTCTTCAAGCCAATTGGTGTCATGTTTCCCCAATCGTGTTTTGATACCTTCCACAATGCTTCGATTTGTTCTTTCAACCTGGCCGTTGGATTGAGGGTAGGCCACTGAGCTGAAGACTTGCGTTATTCGGAACTCTTTGCACCATGAGCTGAAAGGCTTTTCAGCAAACTGTTTTCCATTGTTCGTGACCAATACTCCTGGTAACCCAAATCGGCAAATGATGCTTTCCCATACAAAATCAATGATTTGCTTTCCTGTTATCTTTGCCAGTGGTTTCACCTCCGGCCATTTAGTGAAGTAATCCACAGCTACTAGAAGGAATTTGACTCCTCCTTTGGCCGAAGGGAATGGTCCAACAATGTCCATTCCCCATTTGTGGAATGGCCAGGCAGATGAGATCGGAACCAAGTCATGCTTTGGGCTTTTTGGCACTGGGGCATGTATTTGACAGGCTTCACATTTTTTCAGTTGCTCGCTTGCATCTCGGTGCATGGTGGGCCAAAAATACCCGAGGTTACTGATCTTGGGCCGAAATGAGCTCCACAAATTCCTTCGTGAACCTCCTTGATCAAGTATTGACTTTGCTCCGGGCCAACACAACGAAGCAATGGTGCAAGGTACCCCTTTTTGTAAAGGATATTTTCTTGCAACACATATTGTCTTGATTTTATTCGAACCCTTTTAGCTTCTACTTGATCACTTGGTAGTTCACCATCTGTGAGGAATTTGATCAAAGGGGTCATCCAGTTTGTTCCTTCTTCAGTGATGACATCCTGTACCTCGAGCTCTTGAATCGATGATTGCTTCAACACTTCAACCAATACCTTTTTGGTGAGATGAGCAAAGGTTAATGAAGCAAGTTTGCTTAGTGCATCAGCCTTTTTGTTTTGCGATCTTGGAACTTGTCTGATTGTGCATGCTTCAAATGCATTCATGAGCTCCTTTGCCTTTTCACAGTATCTTCATGTTTGGTTCTTTGGCTATGTAGTTGTCACTTACTTGGTTTGAAACAAGCAACAAGTCTGTGAAGACTTGAAGCTTTTTGACACCCATATTTTTTGCAAGCTTGAGTCCAGCAATCAATGCTTCATACTCAGCTTCGTTGTTTGTAGTCTGAAATTCAAGACGAAGGGCATACGTGAATTCCAATTCATTAGGATCAATTAGAACTAGCCCTGCTCCTGCCCCTTCAATGCTGGAAGCTCCGTCGGTAAAGAGCTTCCAGGTGTGGGGGTCAGAGGGTTCAGTGGAGGCTGTATTGACTTCCGTTTATGTTTCTTTGGGTATTTCCTAAATGAAATCAGCCAAGATTTGGGCTTTCATAGCTTTTCTTTGAACATAGGTGATGTTGTGTTCACCTAGTTCCACAACCCATTTGGCTAAACGTCCAGAAGTTTCGGGCTTTTCAAGCACATTCTTGATTGGTTGGTCCGTAACTACTTGTATGGGATGTGCATGAAAGTATCTCCGAAGCCTTCTGGCTGTTTTGACAAATGCAAGAGCAAGTTTTTCTAGTGGGGGATACTTAGTCTCCGCCAACTTTAAGGTTTACTAAAAAAGTAAACAGGTACCTGAGCTTTGTTTCTTTCAATGGTCAGGACTGCACTGATTGCTTCCTCAGCGATTGATAGGTAGACAGAGATCAGTTCCCCTGTTCAGGAGCTGCAATGTTTGGTAGTGAAGCCAGGTGCTGTTTCATTTGGTTGAAGGCTTCCTCTGCTTCTTCTGTCCACCTGAAGTCTCTTTTGTTTGTACACCCTTGAAAGGTTTTGAAAAAAGGAAGGGATCTTTCTGCCAGTTTAGAGGTAAAATGCTTCAAAGCTGCCAACTTACCGTTCAAGCTTTCAACCTCTTTTTTGCTTTGTGAGGACTTAGTTTCCAGGATGGCTTTGACCTTGTTGGGATTGGCTTTTATGCTTTGCTTTCCTACAATGTGCCCTAGGAACTTGCCTTCCTCAAACCCAAACAAACACTTCATCGGGTTTAGCTTCATGTTTATCTTTCTGAGGTTTCGAAATGTCTCTTGAATATCATCAAGCATTTGGCCTTCAGTCTTGCTCTTGATTACCAGGTCATCTACATAGGCTTCCATGTTTTTTCCAATTTGTTCAACAAACGCTTTGTCCACCAATCGTTGGTAGGTTGCACCTGCATTTTTCAGGCCAAAAGACATCTTTTGGTAGCAAAAAATAACTTTGTCGGTATGGAAGGCCATTTTCTCTTCATCTTCCTTTTCATTTGAATTTGGTGGTAGCCTTTATAGGCATCAAGGAAGCACTTGAATGGGAACCCTGTAAGTGAGTCCACTTTGAGATCAATCTTGGGCAAAGGATAACAATCCTTTGGGCAGGCCTTATTCAAGTCTTTGAAATCTATGCACATTCTCCGTGACCCATTGGGCTTCTTGACCATCATAGGGTTGGCTATCCAAGAGTGGTACTTGACTTCTCGGAGTATGTCGGCTTGCACCAACCCTTCAACCTCTTTGCATGCAGCTGCACTTCGATCAGGGGTAAGGCTCCTTTTTTGCTGAACAATGGGCTTCACATTTGGTGGAATCTTAAGCTCGTGTTCGGCAATTTCCCTAGGGATGTCGGTCATGTCATTAGGACACAATGCAAAGATGTCCATGTTGTGGGTCAACAACTTCTTGAGGTATGAAAGAGTTTCTTGAGTAAGGTTGATGTTTACCCTTATCCTTTGTTCGGGATACTTAGGGTTGATGGCCCAACCTCGTTCTTCACTTTCCTTTTTTCCTGAGCTTTCTCCTTCAACCAGGAAGGCCTCCCGGGTTGGTTGAAGGGTTGCAACTCCTTTTTTGGTGGGGAACTTGACAATGCCTTGGCCAACTGAAACAGCCATGCTAAATTCACTCTGGCCTAGCCTTCCTATGATAACATCGTAGGTGGAAGGCATGTTGATTACGATGAAGGTGAATGGCTTGGTTTTTTCCATTTCACCTTCCTTGAAACAAATGTCAAGTGTCAGTTGGCCTAAAGGCTTGATGGGGATGTCAGCGATCCCCTTGACGGATGACTCAGCTGGCTGAAGCCTGAATGCTCCTGGTTGCTGAGTTGGTTGAAGTATTTTTCAAACATTATTTATGTTGCTGCACTCGTGTCAATGTATGCTTTACTTGTTTTCAACGTTCCCACAATAACTTCAACTACCAAAGAGTTTGAATGAAGCTCCTTTTGTGGGGGGGGGGGGGGGGAGCACAAGCATTGAAGCTCCCAAGCTTCCAAGTGTTGCCGCTTGATAGGGGTTCCTTCAATATTCACCATGTTTACTTCCTTGTTTTTTCCATCGCCCATTTTATCTTTTACCCCCTTGACAAGGTGGGCAAGTTCACCAGACTTGACTACTTCCTCGATTCTCTTTTTGAGTTGGAAGCAATCTTTGGTATGATGACCCATCTCCTCATGGAGCTCACAAAATTGAGTAGAATTTTCATTTCTTTTGCTCTTGGGCAGGGGTCTTGGTGGTCGGAAGCTATGCTTAACTTCTTCAGTGGCGAGTATTTCTTGAGGGGTTTTGGTTATGGTTGTGAAGTTCACAGCCTTGTCCTTGCTTGAAGGGTTCCGACCTTCAGACCTTCAAGGTCTGAGCTTCAAGAGTGTCTATCATAAGAATTGTAGTTACCTCTTTTTCGGTTGGGGATGCTATACCTCCAGCTGGGACCCCTCTTTCTCTGCTCTTTGATGTCAACCGCCTCTTCTCCCCTTATGTGAGCTTCAGCCCTTTCGAGGGCTTCTTCTAAGGTTTTGGGTAGGCACTTGTTAAATTCCCTGGTGAGATACTTAGAGGTGATTGCATTCATGAAGCCTACAACCCTCATTTTTTCATCAGCCCTCACATACGTCAAACCTTCTTTTTTGTATCTCTCAATAAAATCCCTGAGGCTTTCATCATCTTTTTGTTTGATCTGGAAGATCACAGTGGCATCCTTCACATATCTCCTTTGCTGTGAGAAATTAGCCAAGAAACCCTTGCTCAAATCATCGAAGGTTCGAATGCTTCGGGTTGGTAAGTCATTGAACCAGATCCGAGCAGATCCTACGAGGGTTTGCATGAACATTAAGCAACACTCAGCGTTGGACCATTTCTCTATCCTTGCTGCCCCTGTGAAGACCTGAAGGTGATCTTCTGGATCTTCCGTTCCGTCATAGGTTCGTATGTGGGAAGGCATTTTTAACCTGGTTTGAAAATCATAATCAGCAATTTGCTGAGAAAAGCATGATAGATTGCTTGGTTTATATGGTTTGGCCAAATCTTCTTCTGTTCTTGTGCCCGAGTTGTTATTAGCATTCCCTTGGGTGGCCAGCACCTGGTTAATGAAGTGCTGCCAAGGGAAGCTTGCCATCATTTGGGCCATCATTTGTGGCATGAGGTTGAAGCCTTGAAGGCTTTCAGGTGCAACTGCATAGTTAACCCCTATAGGAGCACTTATGACGGCACTTCGTGCAAAAGGGAGGACAGATAAGGCTTGACCCCACGTGGTTGTTGCTGGAGGTGGAAGGCTTGCAATAGGAGATTGTAACAACTGATCCAAGGTTAGCTCGTGCCCCAATGGTGCACCGGTTGCCACAGGCTGAAAAGAGAATAGAGGAAAAGAAGTTGGATCTGGCCTTGCAAATGTATATGGACTGGGATTCGGAGGTGGATGGCTGGGACCAGCTTCATTCCTAGACACGGCCGGTTGTGAGCTCGTGAAAGGAAGAACGGGCGGTCTAGGAGATAATGACGGTTCTAGTTCATCATAATCTAGCCTAATCCTTACTCCTTTGTCCATTTCCATGTTCACGTATTAGTTAAGGAGAGACCTTAACTGTAGGAAATTGTTAGTGACCCCTTCAGGGGTAAGGTCAATACGTGTGGGAGTGTTGGATGCACCGACATTAGCAGATGGGACTCCCGAATGAGACGGGGTCGCTGTTTGGAATGAGAGAAACTCGGGGTATGTTGCTCCTGTAGGAGTGCTCCCTGGTGTTGAAAATGAAGTAGGTACAGCCAAAGGGGTTTGGCTAGTGCTGGGGTAGAGGTACGTAGGACTTGATTTACCTCTCCCGGAGATTCTCCTTCAGACATGATGATTTTAGAGGGAATGGAGCTACACTACTAGTCTTCTTTTGAGAAAAATGAGTGGCGTAGCCCCTCGGTGGGCACCAACTTGTTGCTACAACAAACATAAGACCGGAAGTAGTGGACAGTCTGGATAGGCAAAAGGCTTCAAGGGTTGAAGCTTGCCTAACGCAGGTCGTGGGGTCCTCCTACGTTTGCTAGACGTAGAAGGAGGTTCACCAGTTATGTTTGTTGTTTACTTGAAATCCTTGGCCGAAGAAGATTCAACCTCGGATGTAAGGGCAAGTAAGTTGTATAATTTGAAGTGAAGAAGAGAAACGTGCATGAAGCAAGTTCTCGAAAGACAAGAGAGAAGATTGGAGATCCAAGAAGATCTGGGCTGATCAGGAATGTCCGAAATGAATGATGTGGGATGTTATTTATAGAGAAGGTTTCTTCCCAAAGGGGAAATGATGCGTGTGTAGTGCTATATATATTAGGTGTATATTTTGAGCCCTTTTTACACTTTTTAGCCAAGTTTTAAATTTATAAAATACGATATTTACTAACACTAAACACACATATGGGCAAGTGCACCCATCGTGAACGTAGTATAGTGTTGGTAAGATACCGAGGTCGTCCAAGGACACAAGAGCTTTTAGTACCGGTTTATCCTCAACGTCTAATCAAATCAAAAAGTTAGAAAAAGGTTTTTAAACTAGAAAAATAAAACTAACTAAAATGCTGAAAAATAAAATAAAAGTAAAAACAGATAGACAAGATGAATCACTTGGATCCGACTCGTGTGTAGTGTAACCTTTGATTATTTCCGCACTTTTGCACATTTTAAGAGATTATCTTAGTTATTGTAGTAGGCCCCTCTTTTGAAGGTGACGTTACCCTCAACCCAGTAGTTTGAGTCAGCAAGGATACAATCCTAAAGGGTCGGATTATTGAAAGATAATTAATTAAGTTATTAATGCATAATGTGGTAGGCCCCTCTTTTGAAGGTGACGTTACCCTCGGCTAAGTAGTCTGAGTCAGCAGGGATACAGTCCTAAGTAGTCGGGTTAAAGTTTTAATAGTAGTTTAACTTATGAGGGGATCAAAGAGTTTGGACCCCCACCATCCAATACCGGTGGGTATTAAAGGAGGTCCTACTAAATTTGACCCAGGTCCTTTGCAGGATCTATACACTGAACAATGGCAAGACTCTTACCAAACCATTCCCTTAACCCCCGACCAGGTAGCCAACATATCTCCATATAGACTGTGGAGATATGAATGGTGAAAATCTTTTATTTTATATAGACAGTAAAATAATGCCAAGACACCACGGACAAACGATAAGGAAGAATCACCTTCAACATAAGAAACTAGTTATTAAAGTCATTAATACATAACCAAATAAAAAGTGCGAAAAGATTAAAAATAAAATGTATTACACTAAACACTTGTCTTCACCAAGTGATGTAAGAGACTTAGGCAAACATGGCCTTTGATTGTCAAGAACTCTTATGATCAATCTTGGATCCCGAGACGACTCACACACTCTATGATGTACAATGGATGATGGTGGTGGATGATGGTGTTGTGATGGGGGTGGGTGGTGGGTGAAGTGTGAGAGAGGTGGTGTGCCAAGGGATGAGTTGCAAGTGATCCAAGCACTCCTATTTATAGGCTGAACAGAAGCTCGGGCACGGCCCCGTGTCCATCCATCTCTCTTTCTTCATTAATTGCAGTTTGTCTGCATTAGTTGACCACGCCCCCGTGTCCGCTGAGCACGACCCCGTGTGCAGAAGCATATCTGTACTATCAAGATTTGCCTGGATTCTGCGAATCTTATAGTTGACCACGGCCCCGTGTCCGCTGAGCACGACCCCATGGTGGGCGATGGAAGCTTCTACAACTTTGTCTTTTCTGCTGACACTTGGGCACGCCCCCGTACTCACTGAGCACGGGGCTTGTTCAGCCTTCTGTTTTCTTTGTTTTGCTTGGGAAGATGCTGTCGGGGGGTCGGGCATGCCACGTTTGTTCCTTTTCTTGCATTTATGTTAGATTTAGCTGCCTTTTTGCTTCTTTTGTTCATTTGAGCTCATATAGTCCTTAAAATACAAAAGGAAGACAAAAACACACTTTTTCCAACATTAGTACTAAAAAAGGGTTAGTTTTATGCCACAATTGACGTAATTTATATGTTGCATTTTGTGCACATCAAATACCCCCACACTTGAATCTTTGCTTGTCCTCAAGCAAAACTCTTTATAATGTGGCTTTACACTCCCAAATGGAATGGTAAGAAGAGAAGGTTTTTTGGGCTTGTCATAGAGTGTCGGGATTTCCAAGATCGTTATTAAGTTTTATTTTTATTTATTTACAATCCTATTCGTCATGATTTATTAAAAACGTTTCATAAGATAAATTACTTATTAGGGCATAACATGCCTTTTTAAAATTCCATTTATATACGAGTTCACATACCTCACGAGGGAATCATTCAACACTCGGCCAAAGATGTATTTTTAGTGAATTACTCGAGAGCGGCATGGAACTTACTCCTACCATAAGCTTGCCAAGCAATCAATCCTCCTCCTTTTTAACTATATACCTTTGTAAATATCAAGAGGACTTTTTTTGGGTGAAAGGTTAGGCTTGGGCTAAAGGTGGGTGGTTGGGTTAGTGGTTAGTAAAAGGGCGAAAAGCGTAAAAAGCATCGGTTTTCATAAGACTTGATATTTTTCAAAATTTTTTTATTTTGATGAAGCATTTCAAACAAAGTTATTTTTGATAAACTTGTTTGTTTATTTCTTTTGGCTTCGTCCTAATTATTTTATTTTATTTTATTTTATTTTTTTGAATTAAGTCATACTAAAAACCGAGCTTTGTTACTAAAATAAAGGGTTTAAAATGAAAAAGGTTTATGTGGGTAAAGGGTGTTTGGTTTGGGTTATGAAATGAAAAGGTTTAGGCTCAAAGGGGTTGACTAGGGGGATTTTGGGTAGGTGGTAAAAAAAAAGAAAATAATGGTGTAGAAATAGGGCCGTTCAAATTGCTCGTCGCTCGTCGCTCGCTCGACGCTCGTTCGGAAATTGCTCGTAAAATGCTCATTCGATTTGACGCTCGGTTGTAAACGAGCCGCTTTGCTCGGTTCGATTTGAAAACGAGCCAAGCACGAGCAAAGGTCCGCTTGGCTCGGTTCGGCTCGAATTATTATTTTTAATTAGTATATATACATATACACTTACATATATAATAAACATGTATATACACACACATATATACACACAAATATAAATTATATATATATACACACATATTACACATACATATTCTTAAATATGAATTAAATTTAGGGTTTTATATATACCATTCTATTAGATTTTGGTCCACTATATACAAATTTACAACTATATCTGTACGTACTAGCCCAACCACGCCGATAAAAAAAATTAATATCAAATCTAAAAGTTAAACCATAAACCATTAAACGATAGTCTGCTCATCGCCTCAATGTTTCATGTTGTTACCTTAAGTTGATCGTCTCATGCCTCAACATATGCTCTCAACATAATTATTCATAAGAAAAATATTATGCCATGAAATGTGCATGTTTTTAAAGACATAAAACTTGCTACCCAACATTGTCACTATCACTCTCAAAAAATTTAAATTAGGCGACACGGTTGTCCAAATCGCTCGAACTTCGGTCGACGCCCGCTCGGAATTTTTATCGCTTGAAAAATGCTCGCTTGATTTGAGGCTCGGTTCTAAATGAGCCGCTCCGCTCGGTTCGGTTTGTAAACGAGCCAAGCACGAGCAAAGGTTCGTTCGGTTCGGCTCGGCTCGTAAACAGCCCTATGTAGAAATAAAAAGGGTTAGTCCTAATGCCTCCATCATTTACTTACTCGGGTTTAAGTTGGTAAGGACCCGGAATGCATCGTCGTGGCAAGTTCTAGAGTTGTAAGAACCAAGCGGCTATTCACACAAGAAACGAAAAATGAGCATTTAGTTTAAAGATATGTGTTTGTATGCTTAATAAAGGCTCAAAACTCACTTTTGTGGGAATGGGTTTTTTTTGTGATCAAGTATATATAATCAAATTTTAACTAAGTTTGTCATGCCGTTACATAATTTTCTTATGTTGGTTCTTTTTATCACGACGCTATCGGTGGTAAATTTGTAAAAATATAACCTTTTTAGAATTTTGAAATTCCCAACTTAAACTTAGATAAGTAAAAAAAAATGAAAATTTTTGAAAAAATTTGGGGTGATTAGCGGTTCCAATAGAGTTTTGTGTAAGGCTTGTTAGTTAGGACTTGCAAAATTCAAGGTTTTAGCATCCCCCCCCCCACACTTAAATTACACATTCTCCTCAATGTGTCCCAAAAATAAGTTTTTAAGTTGATTGAATGTGTGAAAAGGTGTGAAAAAGCAAAATTTCATGTTACTGGTACTCTGGACACGGCCCTGTGGTGACCGAGCACGGTCCCGTGTTCAAGTGCCAGTAACAAAAGTTTGTAAAAAGAAACAGAAGCCTGGACACGGGGGCGTGTTCAGTGAGCACGCCCCGTGTCCAGTTACCTGAACTGGGCATTTTCTGCAGATTGTGCAGCACGGGGCCGTGTTGGGCGGGCACGGCCCGTACTGAACTTGTTGTAACGAAGAAAAATTTGTCGGATGGCCCTGTTTTCGTGCATGGTTCGCTAGTGCAAGTTTCCCTTGTTATCCTTCACCATCCCGAGTGTGTTTTACCCATTACAACATCATCCAAACACCAATTTAACTAAAACCATCATTTCATTTAAGTCATAGAGAGAATTACATAATCCTAAAAAGTTAATAATTTAGATAAGTAGGTTAAACGAAGCACAAGAAGCTTAAACCAAGAAGTTCTAGCCTAAAAGTTATTCTAATTAGCAAAATTTCTGAGAAGATAATTCTCTCGGTTGGATGCGGCTTTGAAGAACTTCTTTTTCCGGGCATGGTTTCCTCACACGTCGGCGAGCCATTCCTCTATCTCCCTTGGGAGGAGAAGGCGGGCTCATTTACATCGGTTTGAGGGGGTGCAACTTCCACCGGGACTTCTTGTAAATCTTCAAGTGGAGGCTCCGCTGGAATGTCATCCCATCCGGTAGGATTGTTGACTCCAAGTGCTAGGTTCCAATCCTCTTGAGGGAGGATTGGCTCCATGGGAGGTGTTACAAGAATGTTTAACCTCTAGTGCAAGAGGTTAATTTCTTGAAAACTGTTTTCCAGCCCCACCGCAAGATAATTTATACGGTCTATTAGGACCTCCTCTACCGAAGTCATCTCGTCAAGAGCTTCACGTAATGCCATTACATAACGTACGAGAGTTGCTTCAATTGATGACCTTCTCTCCCTTCGACTGTTTCTGGAGTGCGCAGAAGAGGTTCCACTGTTCTGACTAGACATTCTATGAAAACAAACCGAAAATAGTTCATTTTAATGAAACAGTCCATCGGGCACGGCCCCGTGCTCAACGAGCACGGCCCTGTGTTCACCTTTCTGCAGATTTTTGGAACAAGGAATCTTGGAGTTTCAAATTATTTTTCCAACTCATGAAGCATTTTTGAACAGAAATAACTTAAAACAATGTTGTACAACTTATTTTTAACAAGATTCCTTGGACAAAAATCTAATAAACATCACAATAAAGCTTGTGAACAAGCTTCAATGGAGGTGTTGAGGCAAGAAAGATAAAGAAGAAGGCAATGGATAAAAGAGGAAAGGACAAGATGGTTGATAGAACCTTCTTTTAGAAAATACCTAGGATGGTAGGTGAGAAAATCCTTTCAAATCTCTGTCCCTGGATGGTCCAAATGTGCAGGATTCTTGGCTGCATTTATAGAAAACGACAGCATGCTGGACACGACCCCCTGTGCAGACGAGATCCTGACACATTTTGTCTGTATTCTGACATAAAGTCAGAAAGGAATCTTTTGGCGGACATGGGGGCGTGTTGACCTGGGCATAGCCCCATGTCGAAAGGCTGATTATAAAGTTTGTCTATTTTTAAGGAACTTATCCGGATCGGGCGTTTCCTTACTGGATGGAACAACCCCAAAGTGCCTAAGATACCTTAATTGCTCTAGATTAAGACGAGAACACAAGAGGTTGTCGGTGAGGGTGATTCCTATGCTAAATGTAGGTGGACAAGTCCAACCCTTTCCCAGGCTCTCGTAAAAGAAGGTGTATGCCAAATCGCTCAGGTCTATGTATGCATCGAACGAAGTCGATAGGGAGTCCTTCACGGCACAATCAGCACAGGGACGACTATCGCTCAAGTACTCGCTGGAGTTGGAGGTAATATCGGGAACATCGGAGTTGTTTGAATGCGATCTCAACAATTCTTCTTGGGTATTGTTTTGAGATAAATGTATAAAATCCATCCTAAGTTCTTTTAACCAATTAAGAATTAGATCTTCTAATTGAAATAGTTCATCAAGAAACATTTCTCTTAGAAGGTTCGGTTGAGCACATTCGAGGGAGAGATAGGGATTATTTTTACTTTCGCCCCTCTTAAGGCTACAGGAAAACAACGGGTCTATATAGTGGGGCTTATAATTTAGAAAATAGCATTCTAATTCTTTATGAGGGCCACCACATATTTGACACCACGTACCATAAGAGTGCCGAAAGTAAAAAATACCATTATCACTCATGTTTGTGTCAGAAATTACCAACCGTCGGGATCTTACGGTTCTGTTTTCAGTAACTGAATCTTGGGCACGGGGGCGTGTTGAGTGGGCACAGCCCCGTGTTCAGCTTACTGTCTGACTTAAAACAGGATTGCCAGTTCCAATGATTGGGCACGGGGCGTGTTCAGCGGGCACGACACGTGCTGAGTTCTGCAGAAGCTGAAAAATTACGAAAATCCTAAAAATAAAAGAAAAATTTAGAAAAAACGATTAGGCCGTTGATTCCTAACTTTCTTAAAATCCTTGTGTCCCCGGCAACGGCGCCAAAAACTTGATGCATGTGTAGTGCTATATATATTAGGTGTATATTTTGAGCCCTTTTTACACTTTTTAGCCAAGTTTTAAATTTATAATACACGATATTTACTAACACTAAACACACATATGGGCAAGTGCACCCATCATGGACGTAGTATAGTGTTGGTAAGATACCGAAGTCATCCAAGGACACAAGAGCTTTTAGTACCGGTTTATCCTCAACGTATAATCAAATCAAAAAGTTAGAAAAAGGTTTTTAAACTAGGAAAATAAAACTAACTAAATGCTGAAAAATAAAATAAAAGTAAAAACAGATAGACAAGATGAATCACTTTGAGCCGACTCGTGTGTAGTGTAACCTTTGATTATTTTGGCACTTTTGCACATTTTAAGAGATTATCTTAGTTATTGTAGTAGGCCCCTATTTTGAAGGTGACGTTACCCTCAACCCAGTAGTTTGAGTCAGCAAGGATACAATCCTAAAGGGTCGGATTATTGAAAGATAATTAATTAAGTTATTAATGCATAATGTGGTAGGCCCCTCTTTTGAAGGTGACGTTACCCTCGGCTAAGTAGTCGGAGTCAGCAGGGATACAGTCCTAAGTAGTCGGGTTAAAGTTTTAATAGTAATTTAACTTATGAGGGGATCAAAGAGTTTGGACCCCCGCCATCCAATACCGGTGGGTATTGAAGGAGATCCTACTAAATTTGACCCAGGTCCTTTGCAGGATCTATACACTAAATAATGGCAAGACTCTTACCAAACCGTTCCCTTAACCCCCGACCAGGTAGCCAACATATCTCCATATAGACCGTGGAGATATGAATGGTGAAATTCTTTTATTTTATATAGACAGTAAAATAATGCCAAGGCACCACGGACAAACGATAAGGAAGAATCACCTTCAACATAAGAAACTAGTTATTAAAGTCATTAATACATAACCAAATAAAAAGTGCGAAAAGATTAAAAATAAAAAGTATTACTCTAAACACTTGTCTTCACCAAGTGATGTAAGAGACTTAGGCAAACATGGCCTTTGATTGTCAAGAACTCATACGATCAATCTTGGATCCCGAGACGACTCACACACTCTATGATGGACAATGGATGATGGTGGTGGATGATAGTGTTGTGATGGTGGTGGGTGGTGGGTGAAGTGTGAGAGAGGTGGTGTGCTAAGGGATGAGTTGCAAGTGATCCAAGCACTCCTATTTATAGGCTGAACAGAAGCTCGGGCACGGCCCCGTGACCGTTGGGCACGACCCCATGTCCATCCTTCTCTCTTTCTTCATTAATTGCAGTTTATCTGCATTAGTTGCCCACGCCCCCGTGTCCGCTGAGCATGACCCCGTGTGCAGAAGCATATCTGTACTATCAAGATTTGCCTGGATTCTGCGAATCTTATAGTTGACCATGGCCCCCTGTCCGCTGAGCACGGCCCCGTGGTGGGCGATGGAAGCTTCTACAACTTTGTCTTTTCTGCTAACAATTGGGCACGCCCCCGTGCTCACTGAGCACGGGGCGTGTTCAGCCTTCTGTTTTCTTTGTTTTGCTTGGGAAGATGTTGTCGGGGGGTCGGGTATGCCACGTTTGTTCCTTTTCTTGCATTTATGTTAGATTTAGCTGTCTTTTTGCTTCTTTTGTTCATTTGAGCTCATTTAATCCTGAAAATACAAAAAGAAGACAAAAACACACTTTTTCCAACATTAGTACTAAAAAAGGGTTAGTTTTATGCCACAATTGACGTAATTTATATGTTGCATTTTGTGCACATCAGGAAACCTTTGACTTAGTGAACCTCTGCTGCAGTAGGAGGCTTACCCATTTAGGGGTTGAAGGCTTTGGACCTGCGGGTAAAAGGTTATTCTCTTTTGTGCACGTTACTTTTACGGCAGAGTTGATGAGTTATCAGTTGATGTGACTGATTATTGTGCTTGTTCTCTTCTGCTCACAGTGTTTTGCGGGTTTTGAACCCTTTAACCATTTAACCTTTTGCTTGTTCACTTGGCTCTGTCACCTATAAATACCCGCTGTCACATCACTGTTCACTGACGTGACAGCCTTTCTGACCCAGAAGCTTCCAACTCGTTCTAAGGCACCTTTCTTTCGATTTCATGCGATTCTTGTAAGTTTTCTCCGTGAATCTTGTACTTCTATCATCAATACACAATTCCCCACCATTCCTTCCATCAAAATCATTGGTTTCCTTCATGAAATCACTCGATTTGGACTCTTGAAGGTGACATCATCACGGGTTGCTTATGTAATTGGTGAGTGACGTCATCTCATCGGGAATGGTGCAGATCCACCTGTATTCTACACATTTAACACGAATCTTTGCAAAACCTTAACATTTTCTCAAAGGAAATTCGTGTTTTTCAACTTTCTTCAAACTTTCTTAACTTTTTACTCAACTCGGTGGAACCTGGATCCAAAACAGGCCTAGGACTTGTTCCTTACTCTGGAGTCGGCTCGATAACGAATTCCCACCAGAGAGATGACCGATTTATGGGTCATACATGAAACGCCATCAAAAACAGTTACCCTGATCAAATGGGGTGATTCCCATCCGATCAGACAAGCTGAACCTTGGTGGGTTTTCGTTGTCTTGATACGTTATCATGTCATCTCCGTTAAACTTGAACTTAGAAATTTTACAAAAGTTTCAAAGGAACAAGATCACAACAGTCAAATGATCATCCTATCGGACGATCATCCGATCGAACGATCATCCGACCAAGTGATCTATTCCCTGTAGCCTTCAACAGTTAAACTATTTGAATCAGAACTTCGAGCTATCAAATTTTCACTCGAATAGTCATCCGATCGAACGATTATCCGACCGGATGACCATCCGATCGAATGACTTGATCTTATACTACAACGAAAACTTCAAAAGTTGAAGCGATTTGCAAACACACCACTGATCGAATAACCAGTCGGTCGAACGGTCATCCGATCGGATGACCATCCAAATCGAATGGGGTCTATCTGGTTCGAATGGTCATCCGACCGGATGACCATCCGTCCGGATGACCATCCGATCAGGAGACCAGTCAGACACTTTTACTTGATTTTTGCATGATTCGGCATTCTATTCAACACTCATACTGTTATACTATAATCAGGCTAACTCCAGCGCTCCCTTCGATCCAATTAGTCGGTGTTGATACTTAGCACCCACTGTGAGTATACTCGATCCCTTTTTGTTTTAAACACTTTTGGGATGCAACATGTATTCTATAAACATGACACTTGACACTTGAAACTGATTTGGAAACTTACTCTATCCGTAGTAAACGTGGAAACTGGATACTTGTGAAACTTGAGACTTATATGCTATGTGACGTTTAATCCTTGTATGTGACATGTCTTAACAATTATGGTACTATGCATATGCTATAGGTTGTAACGCCCCGCCTGCTATTCTCTTGGGTATTGTTAAGATCAAATCTCCCGTTAGACTTTGGGAAAGGCAATGAACGTTTATAGCTCCCGCTAGACTCTTGGGATTGCTATGTTAATTGTGTTGGAAATGCGTGTTACATAGGGACTGCTTTAGCTTAGCATGGTGAAACTTGTTATATGTTTTCATGGCGGATATGAGTTTTTGGAACGTTTTAAACTATTATGCAATTACGTACTCAAACTTGTATACTCGCCAACATTTTGTTGATAGTATTTTAATACATGTTGCAGGTTGATAAGTTTGGACGTTGAAGAAACAAGCTAGAACGATGCTTAGAAACTCACCTAGTTAATTAATCAATTGCGAACAATATTTGAATCGTGATGTAATTTGATACTATGTGTGGTGATGGAACATGTTGATTGTTTAGACAATTTTTCATGAAACTTGATTAAATTATATTGAAACTATTAGTGTTATGGAATCTCTTGAGCAATCTGAACGCTTAGTGCCGCGCCCCGATGTTTCCGGCATCGGTTGGGGTGTGACATACACATTCTTGGAGCCGCAATATACGACACCCTTCATCCCTAATCATTCCTAATCACCATTGATCATCTCCTTGATCCATCTTCATATCAAACCCTAATCTCAACTTCCAATCCATCACATTCACAACCTTTTCATCACAATCCACCAAACCATAATCTAATCCTTCGTCCATCACATTCAAAGATCAAGACTCAAGAATGATGTCAAAATTCGTGTGCTTCTTATCCAGTGCTCTCGTTCCATCATCCATGAGTTGCTAATCTCTCGGGTTTCACCCCAATGTAGGTTTTTGTAAGAATTTCTAGGGTTTCAACACTATGTTTATGATTTGTTTTGTGACAAGTTGTTATAGGATTTGAATCTTTTGATAATTGTCTTGCATTTGTATTGAATTCATGAATTGCCGAGTGGGTTATGAAATATGACTTTGTGAAACGAATATGTGCAATTATGCCTTATCATAGGGTTCGGCTATGATGACGGGGGTAGCCCGAGACCAAATAAAATGACCAAGTATGTAAACACCTAAAAGGTTAAAAGGTTCAACGCTTGAAAAAGCTGAGGAGATGGAGTAAAGTAACACGGGAACAGTGAACAAGTCACATCCCCAAACAGTCTCACCAACCACAGCCGTAAAAGCAATGCAGGTCCACAGAATACATGCTATTATCCGGGGGTCAAAAGGCTTCAACCCCCGAAAGGGTAAGCCCCTCACTGCAAGCTGGTTCACTAGTCAAATGAATACTCCTTTGGGACATGTCTTCTCCTATATAATGACACTTCATTCATTAACGAAGACATCTCAGATCAGATTTGTTCTCTCAAACTTTGGTCCTTCACATCGTACATTCACTTCACTCAAAGTGTCCCTCACTCACATTCACATTACGCTTATTCTTTCTGTTCCTCAATCCTTTTCGGAATAACACTTCAGAATTGGATCTTCAAACAAGAAACATAAACTAGTGAACCTCCTTCCACGTCTTGCAAACGTGGGGGGACCCCACGACCTGCGTTAGGCAAGGTTAAACCCTTTAACCCTTCTGCCTAACCACCCTTGCTACTATCCTCGGTCTATATTTTGTTGTCTCAACAAGTTGGCGCCCACCGTGGGGCTACGCCGCTATTTCTCCTCAAAAAGACCTAGTAGTGTAGCTCTTCTCTCTCAAAGTTGTCATGTCTGAAAGTGGATCCCCAGGTGAAGTGAACCAGGTACCAAACACTTCAACTCCGGGTAGTAGTCAAGCCCATGTGGCTATCCCAGCTTCTTTTTCAACTCCGGGGAGCACACCCGAGTTTCTCACCTTTAACACTCCAACTCCTTCTAGATCTGGAGTTCCTTCCCCTAACGTCGGTGTCACGGACACCCCCACACGTATTGAACTCACCCCCGAGGGAGTTGCTAATAATTTTCTTGAGTTGAGGACCCTCCTCAACCAGTATGTGAACAAAGAAAAAGACAAGGGGGTGAGGATTCGTCTAGACTACGATGAACCTGAACCAACACTGTCTCCCGGACCTCCCATTCCACCTTTTACAACCAGGAAGGAGGCTGGCCCCAGTAATCCCTCAAACCTCGTTCCATATTTATCCACCATGACAAATCCTACAGCATATCCCCTCTTTTCCTCCCAACCAGTTACAAGTGGTGCTCCTCTAGGCCATGAGCTGACTTTGGATCAGCTCCTACATTCCCTAGTATCAAGCTTTCCAGCCTCCACCTCCACTTCGTGGGAACAAGCCCTGTCAGTGCTTCCATTAGCACGGAGTGCGGTAATGAGCACCCCCCTTGGAGTTAGCTGCCCGATCACATCTGGAAACCTCCAAGGTTTCAACCCTATGTCCCAGATGATGACCCAGATGATGGCCAGTTTCCCATGGCAACACTTCATCAATCAAGTGCTAGCCACTCAAGGAAACAACAATGGTAATAATAATATGGGTACAAGGGTCGAAGAAGACTTGGCTAAACCCTACAAGCCGAGTAACCTTTCATGCTTCTCACAGCAAATAGCCGATTACGATTTTCAAACAAAGATCAAGATGCCGTCCCACATCAGAACGTACGATGGGTCTGAAGACCCAGAGGACCATCTTCAGATCTTTGTCGGTGCAGCAAGGATAGAAAAATGGTCAAACGCTGAATGTTGTTTAATGTTCATGCAAACCCTTATCGGATCTGCCAGAATCTGGTTCAACGATTTACCTGCTCGAAGCATTCGAAGCTTTGACGAACTTAGCAAGGGTTTTTTGGCCAACTTCTCCCAGCGTAGACGATATGTCAAAGATGCAACCGTCATTTTTCAAATAAAACAGCGAGACAACGAAAGTCTTCGTGAGTTTATTGAACGATACAAGAAGGAGGGACTAGCCTACGTAGGGGCAGACGAAAAAATGAGGGTAGCCGGTTTCATGAACGCTATCACCTCAAAATACCTCACAAGAGATTTCAACAAGTCCCTGCCTAAGACCTTGGAGGAGGCCCTCGAAAAAGCAGAAGCCCACATTCGGGGAGAGGAAGCAGTTGACATCAAGGAATAGAGGAAAAGAGGGTCTAGCTGGCGAAGTAATAGCCCGGTCAGAAAAAGAGGGAATTACAACTCCTATGACAGACGGCAAAAGGGCTCAGACCATCGAAGGTCTGAAGGCCGGAACCCTCCAACCAGGGAAAAAGGCATGAGTTTCACACCCCTCACAAAGACCCCTCAAGAAATCTTGGCAACAGAAGAAGTCAAACAGAACTTTAGACCTCCCAGGACTCTCCCCAAAAGTAGAAAAAATGAGAACTCCACACAGTTCTGCGAATTTCATGAAGAAAAGGGTCACCACACCAACGATTGCTTCCAACTAAAGAAAAGAATTGAAGAGGCTGTTAAGTCAGGTGAACTCGCCCATTTGGTAAATGGGGTTCGAGACAAGATGGCTGAAGGCAAAGGAAAGGAAGTCAATATGGTAAACTCTGATGAAAGGGTTCCTCATAAGAGGCAGCGGTTGGAAGCTTGGGAGCTCCAATGTGTTTGCTTTCCCCCAACAGAAAAAGGCCCCCTTTCAAGCCCTCTCGTCGTAGAAGCTACCATTGGAACGTTGGAAACACATAGGGCATACATAGACACTGGGGCAGCCACTGAAATCATGTTCGGGAAATTTTTCAACCACTTAAGCAATGAAGAACGTTCAAGACTTCAACCCTCTGGAATCTCCATAAAAGGTATTGCCGATATACCCCTCAAGCCTTTAGGACAACTGACACTAGATGTTTGCTTCACTGAAGGTCAGAAGAAAAGAATTCAGCCACTTACCTTCGTAGTCCTCAACATACCTTCAAACTATGATGTAATCATAGGGAGACCAGGGCAATGTGCCTTCTTTATGGCAGTGTCCGTTGGGCATGGCACGGCAAAATTCCCAACCGAAAGGGGGATAGCAACCCTTCAACCCTCCCAAGAGGCCTACATGATCGAAGGTGAAAATGCCAGAAGTGAAGAAGACAAGCAAAGGCTTATCATAAATCCTAAGTACCCTGAGCAAAGAATAAGGGTCAACCCAAACCTTTCACAAGAAACTCTCTCCTATTTGGAAAAGTTGTTGACACATTACAGCGATGTCTTCGCTTGGTGTCCGGAAGATATGACAGGAATCCCCCGAAGCATTGCTGAACATGAATTGAGGATACCTCCTGATGTCAAACCTGTTGTCCAAAAGAAAAGAAGCTTAGCACCAGAAAGAAGCCTGGCTGCTTGTCAGGAGGTTGAAAAGCTCGTATCAGCTGGTATTCTCCGAGAAGTCAAGTACCAATCATGGGTTGCAAACGGTTATGGTCAAAAAACCTGATAACTCCTGGAGAATGTGCATAGACTTCAAAGATCTTAACAAAGCTTGTCCTAAGGACTGCTACCCTCTACCAGAAATTGACCTTAAGGTTGACTCGCTCACCGGTTACCCTTTCAAATGCTTTCTTGATGCTTACAAAGGGTATCACCAAATACTCATGAAAGAGGAAGACGAAGAAAAGACGGTGTTCCACACTGACAAAGGAATCTTCTGTTACAAGAAGATGCCTTTTGGGCTAAAGAACGCCGGAGCAACCTACCAACGTCTGGTGGACAAAGCTTTTGCAAGCCAAATTGGCAAAAACATGGAAGCCTATGTCGATGACTTGGTAATCAAAAGCAAGACGGAGTATCAAATGCTTGACGACATCCAAGAAACTTTCAAGAATCTCAGAAAGGTTAACATGAAACTTAACCCTGAAAAGTGCTCGTTTGGATTCGAAGAAGGAAAATTCCTGGGTCACATTGTTGGAAAACAAAGCATCAAAGCCAACCCAAATAAAGTAAAAGCTGTCCTCGAAGCCAAGCCACCAAAAACCAAAAAAGAGGTTGAAAGCTTAAACGTGAAACTTGCTGCCCTGAAGCGTTTCACTTCAAAGCTGGCTGAAAGGTCCCTACCCTTCTACAAAACACTTAAAAATTGTTCTGATAAGAAGGATTTCAAATGGACCGATGAAGTCGAGGAAGCATTCAACCAGATGAAACAACACCTGGCCTCCTTGCCAGACATTGCAGCCCCAGAAACGGGAAAATTGATATCAGTCTATCTATCAGTTGCTGAAGAAGCAATAAGTGCAGTCCTCACAATCGAACGAAACACGGCTCAAGTACCCGTTTACTTCTTCAGCAAAACTTTAAAATTAGCTGAAACTAAATATCCTCCCCTCGAAAAACTTGCCCTAGCCCTAGTTCAAACAGCTAGAAGGCTTAGGAGGTATTTCCAAGCACATCCTATACAAGTGGTCACTAACCAACCTGTCAAAAATGTGCTCGAAAAACCTGAGAACTCAGGAAGGCTAGCAAAATGGGCAGTGGAACTAGGTGAGCACAACATCACCTATGTCCCACGAAAAGCCATTAAAGCCCAAGTTCTGGCCGACTTCCTTGTGGAAGTCCCAAACTAAACAATTGACGAAGTAAACACCACAACCACTGAACCCTCCAACCTTGAGGCCTGGAAGCTATTCACCGACGGGGCTTCAAGCGTTGAAGGGTCAGGGGCTGGGTTAGTTCTAATCAACCCTGAAGGGTTAGAATTCACATATGCTCTCCGTTTTGATTTTCAGACCACCAATAATGAGGCTGAATACGAGGCACTGATCGCCGGCTTAAGACTGGCCAAAGAAATGGAAGTCCAAAAGCTTGAAGTGTTCACAGATTCATTGCTAGTCTCAAGCCAAGTCAACGATAGCTATGTTGCTAAAGAACCCAATATGAGAAGATATAAAGAAAAACCAAGGAATTGATGAACACCTTCCAAGCATGTAGCATCAAACAAATTCCAAGGTCCCAAAACAAAAAGGCTGATGCCTTAAGTAAACTAGCATCCCTCACCTTTGCCCACCTCACCAAAAAGGTGTTGGTTGAAGTGTTGAAGGCTCCATCGATTGATGAATTGGAGGTCCAAGATGTAGTCACCGAGGAAGACCCAAACTGGATGACTCCCATTAAAAAATTCCTTCAAAATGGTGAACTACCCGATGATCAAGTAGAAGCTGAAAGGGTTAAAATCAAAGCAAGACAATATGTGTTGCAAGGAGAAACCCTCTACAAAAAGGGTTACCTTGCCCCCTTGCTAAGATGTGTTGGTCCCGAGCAAAGTAAGTATTTGATCAAAGAAATTCACGAAGGTGTATGTGGAGCCCATTTTGGAGCTAGGTCGGTGTTGCAAAACTCATGAACCTTGGATATTTCTGGCCCTCGATGCATCGTGACACCACCAAGCAATGGAAGAAATGTGATGCTTGTCAAATTCATGCCCCAATCCCAAAAAGTCCCAAACATGATCTTGTCCCAATAACCTCGGCATGGCCATTCCATAAGTGGGGAATGGACATTGTTGGGCCATTCCCTCCAAGCAAAGGAGGAGTAAAATTCTTGCTAGTAGCAATAGACTATTTCACCAAATGGCCCGAGGTTAAACCCCTTGCAAAGATCACAGGGAAACAGGTCATCGACTTCGTTTGGGAAAACATCATCTGCCGCTATGGGCTACCGGGAGTGATTGTCACCGACAATGGAAAGCAATTTGCCGAAAAGCCTTTCAGCCTTTGGTGTAAAGAGTACAAAATCAACCAGATCTTCAGCTCAGTGGCTTATCCGCAATCAAATGGCCAGGTTGAAAGGGCTAACCGAAGCATAGTGGAAGGCATCAAGACAAGATTAGGAAGATATGAAACCAATTGGCTCGAAGAATTGCCTAGTGTCCTATGGGCAATTAGAACAACCGAAAAAACAAGCCACAAGAAAACACCTTATAGCTTGGTATTTGGATCCGAGGCTATAATCCCTGCTGAAATAGGAGTTGTAACCCAACGAATCGTCAACATGGATCTCGAAACAAACCAACAAGAGACCATGTTGAATTTACAACTCCTAGAAGAAGCCCGAGATCAACCCGCAATCCAAGAAGCCAAATACAAGCAGAAAATGGAAGCCTATTAGAACAAGAAGGTTAAGAATGAACGATTCAAGCCAGGGGACCTAGTCCTCAGGAACAATGAAGCTAGCAAAAAGGAAAATCAAGGAAATCTGGGCCCAAAATGGGAAGGTCCATACACCATCCTCGAAGCGCACAAGGGTGGATCCTACAAGCTAGCAGATTCAGAAGGCAAAAGGCTTCCAAGACATTGGAACGGCAAAACCCTGAGAAGATTCCATGTTTAGACAGAAAAGTTTGGTTTGTATCAAAATGTACCTCGAACAACACTATGAAAACCTTTTGTAAAAAAGCAAGTACTGCTTGAATGAATGAAGTTGTTTTATCAAACTTGTCTTTCTATCCTAATATCAGGTTGAGAACCTAGCAAAAAACTCCATGGCAAGGGCCATGTAAGGGGATGAGCTCCCAGGCCACATCGCTCAATAGGTTCAAGGGTTGAATGAACCTATATAAGGGGTGAGTTCCTAAATCAATACAACACCATGAGACTCATTAAGTCAAAACAAAATTGTCTCATAGACAGGTCTGAACAGCCTATACCAATCGTTCCTTAAGCCTTAGAATATAACCAACAAACAGGCTTACGAAGTAAAACAAATCACAAAGAAATAATAAAGAGGATAGGTGCTATGTCTTTTTGTTAAAAATACCAAGGCTAAGTGTCTGCAGCACTGATCCCTTTAAGGTGTAAAAACATAAAGACAGCGCGAATTCAACAAAGACAATGTTAAAACGAAAAAATTATCCAAGGAAAAATACAAGTAAAAATCCATCGGCAAAGCATACAAACCAAATCAAAAGCTATCAAGGCTTCAAGCCACCCACCATGACAAGCTTGAAACATTGAAGGCTCTAACCCAACTACGATTAGCCAAAAGGCTCGAAGGGTTAAAACTTACCAAACAAACTAAGCAAAGCAGGCATAAACACAAAAACACGACACAAGTAATATAATTAACCATCATACCATAGCAAAGAAAGTCATGAAAGACTTTCAAATAAAAGTTAAAGCAAGTTCTAGTAACTTGCAAGTTAAACTACTGTTCAAATGGCCATACAGGCCCAACACACCACCAACAGGAACCTTAAGGGTTCCTGGAAACCTAATATTGTTCAAAATAACATTACAAACCATAAATTGTTTTGCTAAGAAAGCTACGAATAATCATCAGATGGCAGAAGACTTGGAGACACCAGAACCTTCAGCTTTGGCCTTCTTGGCTTTCTTGGACTTCTTAGCCTTTGCACCACCATCACCACCAACCGCTGGGGTCTCCAAACCAACATCCTTCGAAGCATCCCGCACACTCGAGAGGGTATCATCACTATCTCTGGAATAAGATCTTTTCTTCGAAAGTGAGCCCAAGACCTTAGTGCAAACCTTTTCATTTAGACCCTCTGGTTTCAAATCCTGTAAAACAGACAAAGGCTTACCAAAGCAAGAGGAAACCTAATGAACATAAGGATAGGTTAGCCTCTCCATCTGTTCAACTGAGCTTTTGAAAACATCAGAAGCGTCGGGACGAAATAAGGGGGACTTTCCAGAGAATGCCCAGCTTCATGCAACTTATAACCAGCAATGAGACCTTGGTGTTTTCCCAAATTAAGCAACTTTGTATAAACATCACCAAGAGCGGAGTTAAACTCGGCAGAATGAAGCAGGTAGGTGACAACCTGTTGAAAGCCCTGCTCAATCAACCACTGGTTATCACTAGTTGCACGAGAAACCGAAGCCTTCAGGCTCTCCTTCTCTTCATCAAAGGCTTTCTGGGCAACAGATAAAGCCTCCCTATCTGTCTTCAGCTTCAACCGATCAGCCTCAAAGCTCTTCTTAAAGTCGATCATCTCAATCTCATGCTGCCTGGACAAGCCTTCAACCTTCTTCGACCAAGCTTCCTCCTTCTCAGCAAAGCTGCTTATCTCCTTTTTCATCGATGCCATCGAAGACTTCATCTTATCTTTCTTCTTGGAAAACTCTTCATACTCTTGCATCCTCTGGCGAAAACGAGCAACGCCCTGAGGAAGCATGGCAGCAAGGTTGCAAGTACTAAGAATCATACGGGACACAATCACATCATCATCCATTTCGGAGATAGTCTTGTGAACCGAAGGGGGAGCAATATGACTCAAGGCTTCTTCACAAACAGCAGCATCTTTAAAGCTATCATCAACCTTTACCGACCAACATGGCACATAAACCGAATCTGGATCCAACCCTCCAACGTCCATACTCGAGGAACCTTGAACAGGTGTAGCAGCAACCTTCTTGGCTGAACCCTTTTTGCCATGAACAACTAACTTCTTCTCCCTTTCAGAACCCGCTTCAACACCTTGATCCCCAGACTCTTCAACATCATCACTCAACTCCACCGGTTCAGTAGAAGTGGATTGAGGAGCGGCTTCAAACGGCAAGTAGATCGTCAGGTTGAAGTCTTGGAGGCAAGAGGTTTAGAAAAACCTTTAACATTCGAAACACTAACATACCCAACACCTTCAAACCTTTGTTCAGCACCTTTAACAACAACATTTTCATCAGGGATAACAGGAACATCCCCAAAAACCACATCCGAAGTGTCATCGCTTTTGATGAAATCCAAGGCAGACATAACTGCAAGCAACAAGCAGACAGAACATGAGACAAAAATTAAGAAAAATACAACAAAGGACAAAACAAAAATGTATACCCGTGCCATCTCTTATCAGAACCGGATCCCGGTCAGCTTTTTCCCACAACTTACTAACCCCTAATAAAACTAGCAAATGCTCAGGAAAGGGACGAACCCTTGAAGGGCACTCACGAATAGATTTCAGAAAAGCATCATTCAAATCAGATGCAAGGGGTTCCGGTTCATTGAGAACAGCATCCGGGTGTCGCCACACCATTTTAAACGGAACAATAGCATCGGAAACCCAGAAAAAACGATTCTTCCAAGTTCCAAGTGTGGTA
The DNA here is from genome assembly GCF_002127325.2 of Helianthus annuus. NCBI lineage: Eukaryota > Viridiplantae > Streptophyta > Magnoliopsida > Asterales > Asteraceae > Helianthus > Helianthus annuus. Next base: position 203,142,976 of record NC_035448.2, on the reverse strand, counting down.
ACCATAGATGTAATAAGGCCAGAATCAACCTTAGATGCTTCAAAAGTAAACCAATCGCCATTTTTGGCCAAACGGAAAAAACGACGAAAAAGCAATAAGGAAGGATCATATCCGAGGGCACGGCACAAAACCTCAAAATGTAAAACCCTAGCCATGCCCTTCGGATGAATCTGACCAAAAGAGACCCGGTAATATTCCAACAAATTCAAAACAAACAGAGAAAATGGATAACGAAGGTTTGAAAACTCAAAGTGACGACAATAAAGGGCGACGAAACCAGTTGGACATTTATCAATCGAAGCATCACACGCAGGGGTAGTAGGTGTAAACTCAATCCCAATACCGTATTCCTTACAAAATAACTCTACTTCCTCTTGGGTTAATCGGGAAAAGGACTTTGCTAGATCCTTAAGGGCACCCATTTTTGTAAAGAAACTATGAAAAAAATAAAGCAAAGGAAACCAGCACTAACCTTGAAAGAAAAGGGGAAGACTTGCAGAGAAACCTTGGATGGAATATTGAAAAGGCAAATAAGAAAATATAAACAAGTTAATATAGGGGCAATAATGTAAACAGTGCACCCTGCAAAACCGCCACCCTAGGAACTGCTGCACATCAAGCAAATCAATTGTCAGATATTCAAAATTCAAACATTAACTGCCGACAACCTTCCAATCCTTCAAGCCTTGAACCCTTGAAACCTTCAGGGAATAAAACAGATGCTTAAAAAAGTCAGAAGTCTTTGATCTACTCCCAAAAACCTCTGACTTGGGGGGCTGATGACGGGGGTAGCCCGAGACCAAATAAAATGACCAAGTATGTAAACACCTAAAAGGTTAAAAGGTTCAACGCTTGAAAAAACTGAGGAGATGGAGTAAAGTAACACGGGAACAGTGAACAAGTCACATCCCCAAACAGTCTCACCAACCACAGCCGTAAAAGCAATGCAGGTCCATAGAATACATGCTATTATCCGGGGGTCAAAAGGCTTCAACCCCCGAAAGGGTAAGCCCCTCACTGCAAGCTGGTTCACTAGTCAAATGAATACTCCTTTGGGACATGTCTTCTCCTATATAATGACACTTCATTCATTAACGAAGACATCTCAGATCAGATTTGTTCTCTCAAACTCTGGTCCTTCACATCGTACATTCACTTCACTCAAAGTGTCCCTCACTCACATTCACATTACGCTTATTCTTTCTGTTCCTCAATCCTTTTCGGAATAACACTTCAGAATTGGATCTTCAAACAAGAAACATAAATTAGTGAACCTCCTTCCACGTCTTGCAAACGTGGGGGGACCCCACGACCTGCGTTAGGCAAGGTTAAACCCTTTAACCCTTCTGCCTAACCACCCTTGCTACTATCCTCGGTCTATATTTTGTTGTCTCAACAGGCTACAAAGTCAATTTTTCCTACAAAGTGTACAAAGTCATAAAACACCACAATTTCAGCCATAAAACACACTCAAAACCCACAATTAACAGAGTGAAGATCACTAAAACACAATATCCAAACCCTAACAGTCCATAGAAACTTCAAACACGCCATCATAGAACTATGAATATAAAACACAACATGATAATCAACTTAAAACACACTAATGTTAGTCATTCGATAATCAAAGCCTTATAATTCAAAACACAACACAAAACCCACAAGTATGACATTTTAGTAATCTTCACTTTGTTATTTGTGGGTTTTGAGTGTGTTCTATAGCTGAACTTGTGGTGTTTTATGATTTTGTACACTTTGTAGGAAAAATGGACTTTGTAGCCAACTTTCGCCTTATATATAATATTTAGAACATGTATTATATTATTGATAAAGTGACCTTTGGAATATCAAAAGGAAATAGCTATATATTCTAATTTTAAGGGGCACGTATGGACTATGGTGACAAACTCACAATTTAAAATGGTCACATGAACATGATTAAAAAAATAATATTACCAAATAATCATATATAAGTCAAGAAATACCAGAAATTTGCATATTTTATTTTTAGTATGATAAATAATATCGTTTACGTAACTTTTAATTGTCTCATTAGACCATCTCCAATGAAAGAGAAAGCATTGCCCGGTTGATTGACGCTCTCTAACTCTCTCATCCACTTCACAGACAACAATCCATCCCTCCTCCCCACTCACAGAACCCTCCTAAACCTACCTTTACTATGATTTATCCTTCACGAGCATCCACCTGACGTCCAACAAACGATTCCACATTGTGCATAACAACGTCCCACTTAAATTTGATTTTTGTCCAAACTTACGTATTTAAAAATAAAATAACAAGTTTTTTTTTTTGTTATCAACTGTTATTATATAAAATTTTTAAAATATATATAAAAGATTAACTTGTAAGAACGGTATATTTTTTATTTTTTTGAACGGTGACTTTCGTTTTGAGTGACCCAATGTCACACTGCCTAAACGGCGGCCCTAGCCAAGATGTGCCCAAACTACGTTGTCTTTAACCGGGTCCACACTGAGTTGATCAGACTTGGTTACGACGTTCATTAAGTCATTTAAACAAATCTATACGACTATACTTAAAAAATGACTTACTTTTTCGGTTCTTTTATTTTATTACTTCTTATTCTATTTCTTATCTATAAAAAAACAATAGTAATAAAAATATCATTTTATAATTGAATTTTTCCACTTCTTTTATTTAATTACATTTCGTATTCTGTTTCTCAATAAAAAAGATCTTTTTTTTCAGCTCAAACTCAAATTACGACTCTATATAAAATAAATGTTATGAATTATGCCGCTACTCCTTTTCTAATAGCAAAACTAAGTGTTTAAAAAACTATGTATAGATTTCGGGCTGTTACATTTTTATAATATAATTTTCTGCAATGAAACTTTAGGTATGTTTGGCATGGAGCTTTTAGGAGCTTCTAGCTTTAAGCTTTTAAGAAAAAGCTCATACTTATTAAAAAGTCTTGTTTGGTTAAAGGAGCTTTAAGCTTTTAGGTTAGGAGCTTGAAGCTTTTGGTTGAACGTTACTACTAGTAGCGTTTAGAAGGAGCTACAAGCTTTTAGGGAATAAATGACTGTTTTAACCTCTAAAAATAAGGAACTTTTTAATGCACCAACTTTCTAAATTTTTAGTTATATCCATTTTGGTCATTTTATACATTTTATTAAAAGCCCCAGCTACTTTACCAAACACCAAATATATCTAAAAAGTTACAGCTACTAGCTACCAGCTTCCAGCTTACAGCTACCAGTCACCAGCTACTTTTGCCAAACATACCCTTTGGTGGAAAGGCTAGTGGAAAAGGATATAAACTAATCAATCATAGGTCATTGAAGCAAATAATAATAATCAACAAAAACGTACTGATTTCATAATTATTCTGTAATAATCTATTATTATTATATAATTGGTAAAAGAAAAAACAAACAAGATGATCTGAAGTCTGAAGATGTAGACATCATCTTCTCCCTTCATTTCCCCAATTCAAAATTCATTTCTCCCTCTGCACACCATTGTTAACTTGAATCAAATTCAGAAAGTGAAAATGGGATTTTGGGGGCTGTTGGAGGTTGCATCGATGCCGATATTGCAGGTGTTGATCGTAAGTGCAATCGGAGCTTTCATGGCCACTGATTATCTCAATCTTCTTTCCAACCATACCCGCAACTCCCTCAACAAGGTCGGTCATTCTTTAACTCCTTTACTCTTGTTTCTGTTTATTTAGTTTCAAAACTAACTGAATTAAGTTGGATTTATGATTTAGATTTAAAACTAGCATTTTTTTTTTTTTTTTTTGTTTACAACAGTGGGTTTTTGGTATATAATGATTTAATTTAATATTTAGAGTAAACCTCAATTTTCATACCTGTGTTTGCTGATTTTAACACTCTCTGTCTAATTGTTTACAACAGTTGGTTTTTGGTATATAATGATTTAATTTAATATTTAGAGTAAACCTCATGTGGTTTGCTGCTTTTAACACTCTCTGTTCGATAATTTAAAAATTGCATTTATCGTCCATTAGTTTGCCAATTTTAATGGTTTCAGTCCATTAGTTTGCTATGTGGACTGAAACTGTTAAAATCAGCAAACTAATGGATGATAAATGCAGTTTTTAAACTATTAGACTGGGAGTGTTAAAATCCGCAAACCACATTGACGAAAATTGAGGTTTACTATAATATTTATTACTTTTTCTATTCGAACATGGTTATTCAAAATTTGTGGTTATGGATTTTTATTGAAATATTCAAGTCCATAAATAAAAATATATTTTGTAAAATTGAAGTTACAAACCTTTACTTTCACAAACTTCAGTAATGGTATTTTTTAAGTAAATTACTGTTTTGGCCCCTATGGTTTAGTCAGTTTAACCATTTCAGCCTAAAATGAAATCTTTTAACATATCAGACCCTGAGGTTGCATTTTATAATAATTTTGGCCCCTGACATTAACTTTGTTAGTTTTTTGCAGTTAAGTATAAGGGTAATTAGGTCATTATATACCTTAAGGACTGTTTTTGATGATTAAAAAGTTCTTTTAATATTTAAGAGATTATTAATGCAATTACTCAAGTTTTTTTTTATTATTTCGTTATTTTAACGATTATTATTTAACAAAATACGTTTTAAATATACAAATAAATATATATTTTCATTAACCGTTTAGTTTTATAAAATTCGTTTTAAATAATAATTTGTTATTTTACATTTTGTTTAAACCCTATATCGTTTCTAAAATTGTTTCTTTTTAAACCATTTGCTTTTTTTAAATCATTCTTTTTAAAGTCGTCTGTCTTTTAAAGTTTTTTTAAACACTTTATTTTATACCATTCTTTTTAAAATGCAACCTCGGGGTCTGATATGTTAAAAGATTCCTTTTTGGGCTGAAATGGTTAAACTGGCTAAACCACAGGGGCCAAAACAGTAATTTACTCTTTTTTATTATATTATGACCTGCAAAAAAAAGCATTACATTATTTAAGAACTAAATAATGGTGATAGCCATTTAAGCTCAATTAACATGGTACATAAAAAATAATTGAATTTTAGGATAAAAAAATTACTTTTTAATCCTGGAATGATGGTTGTAAAAATCTTTAATGTTTGCAGATTGTGTTTGTGGTATTTACACCTTCCCTTATTTTTGCAAGCCTTGTTGAAACTGTCACCTTTGAAGACATTATCTCATGGTAAAATTTCTAAAAATAGATATAATTATTTGTTTTTTTGGATTAATCTTAATATTGGAAATTATTTTGAAACCAACCTTTTCTTTTAGTTGCTCATAATATTTACAAAAATTGAGGAAAAAATATTGGTTTTATTCCACGTAGGGTCGTTCAATACATAATATTTTTTATTTGTGTAGGTGGTTTATGCCAATAAATATTGGAGTAACATTTTTATGTGGAGGAATACTGGGATGGGTAGCAGTAAAACTGATCAAACCAAAGCCTCATTTAGAAGGCCTCATAATAGCCATGTGTTCAACAGGTAAATTCAGTAATATTTGTTTAGACATTTACCTTTTGGTTTCAATACGCCCCGCTTGCAGTATACGTGTATAATGTATATATGTGTGGGCGCTCGGGGGGCAAAAGTGAAAGTGCACTAATTTTAACGTTATTTTACTAATTTCGTGAAAATAACGTTAAAAGAGGGGGGTGGTTGGTTAATCATGCATCATGTGGTGGCGTTGATAGCTGAAAGACAAGGGAGTACATGCACTAATCGGCCTTTGTCTTAAGTGCTGAGTGTTATGTGCCTTATGTCCAAGGCTTGATGCAAAACTACTATCGAGCCGGGGGTCTCATTGGAAGCAGCCTCTCTATTCCTACGGGGTAGAGGTAAGGCTGTCTACATCTTACCCTCCTCAGACCCTATCTTAGCTGTGCTATTGGTGGGATTTACTGACTATGATGATGATGATGATGACCTTTTGGTTTCAATCTACATGTGAAAATCATGTAAGGTTAGCGGGTTGTAATACAGTTTGTAATAAACTGGTTGGAAATGGGTTGGCGGGTTGACCTTATAAAATATATATTTTGTTCTGTTTTTTAAACGGGTCAAACTGTATAAAGAGTAACAAATGCACAACCGTGGGTGGGGCAATTAATTTGAGACAAAAACGTCATATATTCGTTTCTATTTTTTTCATTTGTAATATTGTTGGAAAATTTAGGAAATTTTGCAAACCTTCTGTTGATAATGGTTCCTGCAATATGCACTGACGATGGCAGCCCGTTTGGGGATCACAATGTCTGTAAGGCTAAGGGACTCTCATATGCATCCTTCTCCATGGCGGTAAGTAAGCTTGGTCGGGGTAATGGAACGGGTTTGGGTCAAAATAGGTTATGAGCAAAATGGGTTCGGGTCAAAACGGTTTCTGACCATAATGGAAAAATATCTAAAGAGGTTCTCCCACTATATTATTCTTATGGCGGTTAGTGGTCCTTTGGCTATGACAAACAATGGTCGTGGGTAGTGCTGACTCATTTGGACGCGTTTTAAATTAGCAAGTTTTATACCCATTTGACCTGTTTTATAATATGAGCATACCCATTTGACCCGTTGTATAATATGAGCATACCCATATTGACCCGTTGTATAATTGGAATGGACCAAAATGAACCCATATGCAAATACTTTTAACCCATATCAACCCACTATTTAAAGAATGGGTAATGATTACCACCCTAGCGGTTAGCGCATTCTTGGTTCTTAAATACAAGTATAGATATAACTCTCTAGAAGCGTTTACTATCAGTAAAATGTCTAAACTACCCTTTAAAGATATTAGAGTGAATTTCAAGGATTGTCCTTTATCTTTATACCCATTTTCAGGCGCTGTCCTTTATGTTTAAAATTGACGAGTTTTGTCCTTTATGTTTTCATATCATACACGTTTTGTCCTTTAGGCCTAACCCAGTTAGTTTTTTCAGTTAAATTTGGTCGTATGCTTTGCACATGAGGGCATTTTGGTCAATTCAAAGGTAAGTTCAACAACAGATTTACAGCTCAAAGCTTCTGCAACCTTTGAATTGACAAAAATGCCCTCATGTGTAAAGCACATGACCAAATTTGACTGAAAAAACTAACTGGGTTAGGCCTAAAGGACAAAACGTGTATGATATGAAAACATAAAGGACAAAACTCGTCAATTTTAAACATAAAGGACAGCGCCTGAAAATGGGTATAAAGATAAAGGACAATCCTTGAAATTCACTCAAGATATTATTATGTATTGATCAAGAAAAACGCATTGATCATTATGAAACGGTTTTGTGCAGTTGGGTAGTTTTTACACATGGACATGTACTTACCAGATGATCCAAGGCTCAGCTTTGAAGTACAATGAAATGAAAGAAATTGGGAAATTGTCGAACGAAGCAAATACGGACTTGGATGCAAATCAAAACACACGTCTGTTAAATAAGGAATATCATGATCATGTTGATAGAATCATGCCTTCATCAAACTTCAGTAACGATGATACAGAAAACCAATGTGTAAGCATCCAGCCGCTTGAATTTAATCATGTATGTTCCTGAATCTAACTCGTATTTGTCTTCATGATTTGCAGATTGTGCGTCAGGGATCCGCAGAGAAGGAAGAGAGAAAAGGCGGGTCGTTTTTGGATCATTCGGTAGAAATGTTGAAGAAAATTCTAGAGCAACTACTAGCTCCCCCGACCCTTGGCTCTGTAAGTATAACATTCTATCCATTTACAAGGTTTTAAACACAATAATTCAATAACCGTTCATTAGTTTGCAGGGCTCGTGTTCGGGGCAATCCCATGGGTAAAAAACCTTTTGGTCGGTGAAAGAGCTCCTTTACGAGTGGTCCAAGACTCCATGGCATTACTCGGGTGACCATAATTACAATTTCTCTAGCATTAAAACCTTTACAAAAATAAGATTTTTTTTTTATTATTTTTTATTAATATGTTTATTTCTTTTGCGGTAGGGATGGAACCATACCTTGTCTAACTCTTATACTAGGAGGCAACCTCACACAAGGTACGTTGGTCAACAGACAAGGACTGACTTCTGTCAGTCCTGTCAGTCCTTGTCTATTGACCAAGACCAAAGGGCTTTAAATTAAAATGTATAAAAACGAGTTCGATTTTTAAGTTTCTAGGTGTTATTTTTTGATAGGTTTACGAAAGGCAAGTGTGGGGCCCACAATCATCATCACGGTTATCATCGTGCGTTACCTGATTCTTCCCGTCATTGGCATTGGTGTGATCAATTTGGCGGCAATGATGGGGTTGCTTCCACCGGATCCGCTCTTTAGATTTGTGTTGTTGATCATGTTTGCTCTGCCCCCTGGTGTGAATATCAGTAAGCATCTCTGACTTTTGACTTTGGAAAGTCAAACAAGGACTTTTGACTTGTGAAAGTCAAACAGAGTTAGTTTTAAAAAGAGGTAATTTGAATGGAAAATGCAGGTACAATGGCACAGTTGTTTAGTGTTGGGCAAGAGGAGTGTGCAATGCTTATGATGTGGACTTACTTAACTGCTGCTTTTGCACTTACAGCTTGGTCAACTGTTTATATGTGGATTTTGTCATGAAAAATCAGTTATTACAAAAGAGTTCATGTCCAAAAGGCCAAAACTGGATCAGATCATCTTTGCTACTTTTGTTTTAGAGTTAAATGCCATTTTAGTCCCTGTGGTTTGGGCCATTTTGCCAGTTTAGTCCAAATGTTTCATTTTTCGCCTGTAAGTTCAAAAAAGTTTCACCGTTGACATTTTAGTCCACTGGGTTAACTTCATCCATTTTTTCTGTTAACGAGAAGGGCAATTCGGTTATTTTATATGTAATTCTGTTAACTAAAACGGCAATTCGGCCATATAAAATGACCGAATTGCCCTTCTCTTTAACAGAAAAAATGGATGAAGTTAACCCAGTGGACTAAAATGTATGTAAACGGTGAAACTTTTTTGGACCCACAGACAAAAAAAGAAACATTTGGACTAAACTGGCAAAATGGTCCAAACTAAAGAGACTAAAATGACATTTAACTCTTTGTTCAGTTACTTATAAACACCCTCAACCAATTAGGATTAACTCAAACACTAATAAAATCGCGATTTGGGCGAGTTTATGGATGATTTGTTTTGTGGTAACTTTTATAGAATTTGTTGAGTATTTTGTAATGTTTTTTTTTTTTTTGAACAGCAAATTTCTTTTAATCCGTGTCGTTTCTGGGACTTGAACCCAAGACATTTCTCTCTCAAACCCAAGTGTTTAAAGACTTTGTCTTTGTCAATGGACCACCGTCTTATCGATGTTGTAATGTTGTACCATGGGCTTAGGGAGTTCTTCAAAAAAAAAAAAAAACTTTGAGTTTTCACTTTTAACCCAAACATTTTCATATTTTCTATGTTAACCCCTTTTAATTTTTTTACTTTTAATCCAAACTTTTCCATCTTTTATAATTTAACACAACACTTTATTATTTACAACTTTGGTCACCCATACTTTTTAATCTTTCGCAAGTTTTACGTTTCGTTTTAAATTTTGCAAGTTAACACGTCGTAGCGTGCGTGTGAGGTTCAACGTTTTTTGCTCTATTTTTTCATATTTGACAGACCCGTCGCAACGTGTCCATTTTTTCCTTTTTGACAAGTTCGCCGCAACAGGCAGGTCCTATCGACTAAGTTATTATTTTCTACGTTTTCCGTTTCTGGTTAATTTCTTCGCATTAAACGTTGAAAAAATAAGCATAAAACACAAGTTATTAAAAATATAATCAAATTATATGATAAATAAAATATGATTAAAAAACTGAAACAGTTATTTAAAAATTTAAAATCACTTAAATTAAATTAAATTGGACAAAAGCACTATTCATATTATTCATGTCCCCTTTCTATAATTTCCATTTCCAAATAAAAGAAAATGCTTTTTTATATTATTACTGAAGGTAATGCTACTGATGGCAAGTCAACATTGCCAGCTCCTTGTTTTAGTCAAACAAAATGAGCCAATTTTATAGTTTTAGTCCTATAAAAGAATTTATCATACAATTCCAAGTAGAATAACACCTCTATAAATAGTCGAGTGGGGTATAAATTATAATCCAATGTTGTTTAAATCTAGACGGGTTTATCTAATTAAATTTCAGTTTCTTTGAGTTAATCCAATCAAATAATTTGAATTTTGAGATTTTACATGGGTTCGAATTCAAGATTGATTAAAATATAAAGCAGCTTCCTCTTCAATTTTCCATCTTCAAAACTTGTTCAAAGGGTAATTTTTTTATGACAACAAAAAGAATCTAGAGTGAATTTCAAATTTTGTCCTTTATCTTTTAGGCCATTTTACAAGTTTTGTCCTTTATGTTTAAATTTGACAAGTTTTGTCCTTTATGTTTAAAAATCAAGCACGTTTTACCCCTTATGTTTAAAAATCAAACACGTTTTGTCCTTTGTGTTTAAAAAATCAAGCACGTTTTGTCCTTAAAAATCAAGCATAAAGGACAAAACGTGCTTGATTTTTAAACATAAAGGACAAAACTCGTCAAATTTAAACATAAAGGACAAAACTTGCAAAGTAGCCTAAAGATAAAGGACAAAACTTGAAATTCACTCCGGAATCTATATAAAGTAAAAATAATATCGAACACATGCCATCTTTGTAGGTAACCTAAAATAGGTTTTCTCGCGTCATTTTCCTATTAAATATTGGATGTATGATTGATTTATTGTGAAGCCTTTTATGCATCTCCTTCGTATTAAAAATAATAATTTTCTTTAATTTGTCAAATTATATGATTGTACCATAAGTCATACTAGGTGTACACCCGTGTTAATGTTAATGTGGTTGTTTTCTGTAGCCATGGCAGAATCTGTTGAAAAGACAATCTCGTGAATATGACAATCTCGTGAATATGGCGGTTGAACAACAACGTTGTTCGGTGACTCAGAATCTGTTGAAAAAGAGAGTGTACCCTTTCTCTTATTTCTCGTGACAACTCTAGTCTTTCAACCATGCCGTTGATTCTTGCAGCAGCTAAGTTCACAATCTATCCACATAAAGATAAAAAAAGCATTAATGATCAACTGATTAGTAACAGCTTCTTGTACAAGTCGGGTACCTCGCTAAAAAACAAATTAACAAACGTACAAACAACAAATTTGGATGAATGAGCTTCGAAAGCTCTTCAAACATACAAACAGCCTCATCATGACTCATCCCTCTAGCACTCTCCAACGCCTTCACTGCCACGTGGATATCACCTGGCAGTACAGCTCGGTAAACGGGCCCACACCTCCCTTCTGCCAGCAAGGACTCTTTCCCAAACTGGGACGTGGCACCCATCAAATCCTTAAAAGTAAAACTCATCAACGACTTTTCAAATCTAGATAAACAAACAGCAATAAAACATGGAACGGAAGAAGCTTACCAATGAATGATGTTCTGAACTGGAAGAACACAATTAAAGGTGGTGGATTTGATAAGAAAGTTGCGTAGAAAACGCAAGTGTTGAAGACGCAGCCTGCACTGCACTGCTTTGCTCTGCTGAAAACCAGAAGGAGTGATCAGCTTTGTTGCACATCGATTCTACTTAAACGAATCTGGAACTCATTCTCAGTCATTAAGGAATAAGGTTAAACTGCATCTAGGTTGCTTTTTTTCTTAGTCAAAGTGACTGGCCTGACCTGTATATAATAGATTATCTATCATTTAAAAACAAAATATATAAATAAAACCATCCCTTCCTTAACCGAAACTTGGAATTAATAGTCAAAGGGCAAATTGGGAATTAAGGTTCTTTGAGAAGCTTCTTCATGAATGTAACAACACCACTATTCACGGTTGTTGATCCGTTGACGCATTTGGTGGTTTCCACTCACATCTAGGGATGAGCGTGGTACCGGTACCAAAAATCTTCAAAACTGGGTACCGGTAGCGAAAAAGTATTTGAAGGTAAAAATTGGTATTTTACCAATACCATACCGAACCGGTACGGTACCGAAAATGCCAAAAAGTGGGTGCCGGTATAGAAAAAATTTGGCACTGGTAACCAGTGTCCCTGCTCAGATCTGCCAACACCGGTAGCAACCGACAACCTTCCGGACCATTGCTATTCTTAACTGTATTAAAACTAAATCCCGAAGCTTTAACTTAAGAAGAGAAAACTGACCTGAACGGATCCTTTTTAACAATTCTTGATCAAGTACCAGGTTTCTCACACACTCACATCTGCATATATAAATATACTTTAGCATGTACTTTGGCATGTATGAGTACACAAACCCATGTCAATAGATATATACTTTAGCATTATGAATATACGAACCTATGGATGAGCTCGGTACCAACCGGTACCAAAAATACTTGGTACGGTACGGTACGGTTTGGTACCGATACGGATCGGTATTTGAATGCAAAAACCGGTACCGAAAACCCAAAATGTCGCTACCGAAAATATTTCGGTCCAGGAAATTCGGTACTGGTTCGGAACCGTATCGAGTACCATTTGCTCATCCCTATACAAACCCATGTAAAAAACATAAGCTTTAGCATTCATGAATATTTTGTAACTAAAAAGATACAATCTTGATTCGATATTAAAACAAACCTATGTCAATAGATGAATATTCATACAAATCCATAAGAAAAACATAGTATGCATGGATACTTTATAACCAAAAAGATACATAGTTGGTACGTATAAAAACAAACCGAAGTAAAAAAACAGAAACTTTTATAGTGTATGCATAATCTGCAACCAAAATGAACATTTTTACCTATCTAAAGATAAACCTAGGTCAAAAGGGATAAACTTTAGCGTGTATGCATAATCTGCAATAAGTAAAGATCGTCTTATTATCTCTCTAAAAACAAACCCAGGTCGAAAAGCATAAACTTTAGTACCTGAATGGTGGCACCAATGCGTCGCTAATAAACATGTTTGTTTTTGCATGCTTTATCTTTTTAGCTGGTTTATTCATTTTCGCTGCCCGAGTTGAGGTGATGTGCCAGGGAATGGCTCGGGTCTCCCACGGGCATACCGCAATCCATCTCTCCATCCAGCTCAAACCCCAACTTGCTTTGCTTATGTCACAATATGCTATGTAATTATATGTTTACAAAAAGTAAACAACAATTCTTTGTGAGACTCCTCACCTAAAGTATCTAGCTCTGCAATTGCTTCATCAAAAGCCTAAAAAGAAGAAAACAAACACGCATTCATGTCAGTTTAGATGGAAAGAAACCGAAATGAACCATAGGTCCAAATTTCTTCGGATATTTTGATGTTCATACCTGTTTTGCAAGGCTGCAAGCGCGGTCTGGAGAGTTCAAAATTTCATAGTAAAAGACACAGAAATTGAGAGCCAGACCGAGGCGAATTGGGTGTTCAATGTTTCGATAACCTGCAAATATTGAAACAGATTGACAACTATTTATCAGGGATCATTGCAGAAGAATATTGTTCCATGTGACTTGGACAGAATAATAATTCCACAATTTAAGTTTCTAGTACCTCTACTTCATGAGACTAGGACTGAATTTTCAACTGATTTTGAAGCTTCTTTTGCTTTAATCTGCTTTCTTTAACCATCCAGAGACGACCGTTAAACAAAATCTTGATGCAAGATTGAACAAAAGAGTGCACGAATCTCGGAAACTGCAAAATGAATGATGATATAAATTAAAAGTGATTTTTGTAATTAGATAATACCGATAAGTGATTTTTGTAATCTTGATGCAAGATTGAACAAAAGAGTGCTGCTGGTGAAACCCTAGCCGCCGCCTTGTCCTCGCTTCCTTGAACCACACTATCACATTATCACAACCGGGGAAACCCAACCAATCCTTGTAGCAGTCATCTTTTATTCAGGCCACAACCACCGTCAACATCTTCTTCTTCACCGGATTCTTTGCCTTCGTAATCGCCTCTTCTTCCTGTTGTAGCCTCCTAATCGCATCATGTGTGCTCTTAAAATCATATATGGTTTCATGATCGAGTGTTTGGGATTCCTGGATTTGAAAGAGAGAGAAATTGAATTTTAGAGAGAGAGAAAGCGAGTTTTAGAGAGAGAGTTGAGAGTTTATAAAAGATCTCAGAAATTAAAAAGACACACTATATGGATATGGTTTGAATTTTAAACTTGGAGCCAATATTTTGAATTTTGAATTTTGCCTCTTGAAAAAACAATACTTTTTTATTTTCATAACAAATAAAAAACAGATTAATATTATAAATAAATCGGATTTATGACATCACCATGGCCAATGTGGTATACCTCAATGGTTGACACGTAAGCAAAGTGAGGTCATCATATAAGCTCTTTTAATAGAGAGTATAGATTCTTGTAATATTTTATATAATGTCTTTAAGAAATATATGAAATGTTATTTAAAAAAATATTTTTAAGAAACAATTTAACATGTGTAATACATATGTTTCTAACTTATATATCTAATGTACCAAACTCCTAATTGTAATAAAAAAAAGAGTAAATTACTTTTTGAGTCCTTGTGTTATATTGGTTTTAACCACTTGAGTCCAAAATCAAAAAGTTTAACGTTTTGAGTCCCTAGCCATTTATTTTATAACGTTTTGAGTCCAGTTTTGTTCATTTTATAACGGTTTGAGTCTAACTTTGTTAAAAAAATTGGACTAAAAAGGTTAAAATTTGGACTCAAAAAGACTGAAATGGTTATAAAAAAAGTGTCTAGGGACTCATGACGTTAAACATTTTGATTTTAGACTCAAATGGTTAAAATCATGAAAACACAAGGACTCAAGAAGTAATTTACTCTAAAAAAATCAAAATAAAGTAAACAACATCAATGTTTGCAGGGATGAGATCGATTCCCTATCGTTACAAAAAGTTCTCAATATGGTATGATAGGTATTCAAAGGTAAAAAGTTGGTAAAAACTGTATCCTACCCAACAAAAAGTACCGATTCCAAAAAATGCTAATTATCGGTATCAAAATTCGATCGGTACAATACCAGTATTTTTCGATACTAGTATTGAATTGATTCATCTCTGAATGTTTGTAACTTTAAATATGAAAAAAGAAAATATGGTATCACAAAGCCCCATAAAGCCCCCCTCTGACACTTTTCATCACTTGTCGTATAACGCCTTTCACATGGTCTAACTAAGGTGGTGTTTGTTTTTTGAAGAAAACCTCTTCTGACCTCTTATGTTTGCGCCACGCAGACCACGCGCAGACCTTTGGGTCTGAAGACCGTTTGTTTTTTCGAAAACCTTTCACTAAAAAAGCTCTACGACACCTCTGTTTGGTGCAGACGTGGTTCAATGTCTTCTAGGGTCTGCAGACTTCTTCTCCTCCCACCTCTTCACCCATTCTCCTCCACCCCATCTCCTCCACCACCTTGTCACCCTCCCACCGTCCGTCCGCCACCCACCTCCCTCCTCACCAGCCCCAGCCACCTCGTCGACCCTACCACCGGAGCCACCCACCTCCCTCCTCACCAGCCCCAGCCACCTCTGTCACACCCCAACCGATGGCGGAAACATCGGGGCGTGGCACTAAGCGAAACAGATTATCCAGAATTTTCCATAACAATTATAATTATCAATTACTTAAAACAACATGTCCCATACCATGTCATAAAAGATAGTACAATTATTACAGACAAAATCTAGGCACCTCTGTCACACCCCAACCGATGGCGGAAACATCGGGGCGTGGCACTGAGCGAAACAGATTGTCCAGAAGTTTCCATAACAATTATAATTATCAATTACTTAAAACAATATATCCCATACCATGTCATAAAAGATAGTACAATTATTACAGACAAAATCTAGGCAAATAGTCCTGTTCCGACAACTCAGATTTCATTTGTACAGACAACTATTTGTTGGCCTCTAGGACCTTATTCTAGCCTCGCTTTCCTAGCAGATAAGCATCCTAAACACCTGTCACATACGTTAAAATAAAGTCAATACACATAGTGTAAAGGCGAGTATACAATTTTGATAATAGCATATAGAGTTCGAAATAGTTTACGCATAACCAGCACGTACACAGAGGAAAACGAAGCATGTTAGTTATCGACATAAACCTATCGATACCAATGACTGCGGGTTGACTGCCCTAGGCAGTTCGCAATACATGATCACCACTGTAATCCATGCAAGTAATTGTCCTTAACAACCCCCGTGTGAACGGGTGCTGAGTCCAAACTATAGTACTATCGTCGTTAAGGCAGGTAGACATCATTCCATGTGTAAACATAACAAACAAGCATTCATTAAGTCACGTATAACATGCGGTAACAGTTAGCGTTTAAAGCATTGCGTAGTGTGTTCGATTGTGTTTTGTATAAGTAATGTATTGATGTGCACAAAATGCAACATATAAATTACATCAATTGTGGCATAAAACTAACCCTTTTTTAGTACTAATGTTGGAAAAAGTGTGCTTTTGTCTTCCTTTTGTATTTTCAGGATTAAATGAGCTCAAATGAATAAAAGAAGCAAAAATACAGCTAAATCTAACATAAATACAAGAAAAGGAACAAACGTGGCATGCCCGACCTCCCGACAGCATCTTCCCAAAAGCAAAACAAGAAGAGAGAAGGCTGAACACGCCGCGTGCTCAGTGAGCATGGGGGCGTGCCCAAGTGTCAGCAGAAAAGACAAAGTGATAGAAGCTTCTACTGCCCACCACGGGGCCGTGCTCAGTGGACACGGGGGCGTGGTTAACTGTTGCAGATGCATTTAATGAAATTGCGAATTGCAATTATGAAGAGAGAGACTCGGATGGACACGGGGCCGTGCCCAGGCTTCTGTTCAGCCTATAAATAGGAGTGCTTAGAGCTCTTGCAACTCATCCCTTGGCACACCACCTCTCTCACACTTCACCCACCACGCACCACGCACCACCACCATCATCCACCACCATCATCCATTGTCCATCATAGAGTGTGTCATCTCGGGATCCAAGATTGATCGTAAGAGTTCTTGACAATCAAAGGTCATGTTTGCCTAAGTCTCTTACATCACTTGGTGAAGATAAGTGTTTAGTGTAATACTTTTTATTTTTAATCTTTTGCACTTTTTAATTGGTTTTGTATTAATTACTTTAATTACTAGTTTCTTATGTTGAAGGTGATTCTTCCTTATCGTTTGTCCGTGGTGTCTTGGCGTTATTTTACTGTCTATATAAAATAAAAGATTTTCACCATTCATATCTCCACGGTCTATATGGAGGTATGTTAGCTACCTGGTTGGGGGTTAAGGGAACGGTTTGGTAAGAGTCTTGCCATTGTTCAGTGTATAGATCCTGCAAAGGACCTGGGTCAAATTTAGTAGGACCTCCTTCAATACCCAACGGTATTGGATGGCGGGGGTCCAAACTCTTTGATCCCCTCATAAGTTAAACTACTATTAAAACTTTAACCCGGCTACTTAGGACTGTATCCCTGCTGACTCAGACTACTTAGCCGAGGGTAACGTCGCCTTCAAAAGAGGGGCCTACCACATTATGCATTAATAACTTAATTAATTATCTTTCAATAATCCGACCCTTTAGGATTGTATCCTTGCTGACTCAAACTACTGGGTTGAGGGTAACGTCACCTTCAAAATAGGGGCCTACTACAATAACTAAGATAATCTCTTAAACAAGTGCAAATGTGCGAAAATAATCAAAGGTTACACTACACATGAGTCGGATCCAAGTGATTCATCTTATCTATCTGTTTTTACTTTTATTTTCTTTTTCAGCATTTTAGTTAGTTTTATTTTAAAAATCTTTTTCTAACATTTTGATTTGATTAGACGTTGAGGATAAACCGGTACTAAAAGCTCTTGTGTCCTTGGACGACCTCGGTATCTTACCAACACTATACTACGTCCACGATGGGTGCACTTGCCCATATGTGTGTTTAGTGTTAGTGAATATCGTGTTTATAAATTTAAAACTTGGCTAAAAAGTGTAAAAAGGGATTAAAATATACACCTAAATTATATACACACTGACACGCATCACGTATCTAACACCCAAAAGTGCGTAAAGCAAAAAGGGATCGAGTATACTCATAGCAGTTGATGGATTGAAGGGAGCGCTTGAGAGTAAGGTTAGCCTGATTAGAACGATAGCATAACGATAAGTGGCGCGTAAAACGAAAACAAGTGTTGGTGGGTCGAATAGCAGTTCGATCGGATGATAGTCCGATCGGATAGCCGGTCGCTCGGATGGCAATCCGCTTGGACAGTGGTCCAGTCGGACAGTAGTCCGGTCGGATGGCTGTTCGAGTGGATTGTTTCTTCCTTTGAGAAGGGTGTGTTTGTGTATGATGGTTTTACTTTTGAAGTTTTTGTTGTAGCATTTTAAAACATTGAAGTATCTCTACCTTTCAGGTCGGTCGATCGGACGGTCATTCGATCGGACGACAATCCGATAGGTTGACACTTCGATGAGAACAAGTTCACAGCAGGTTGTCACTCGATCGGACATCAGTTCGGTCGGGTGGCATCCTTAGTGCATTGAACATGTTTGAAAAATCGATTAAGTGTTAAAGTCCAAGTATCTCATGATCCGAAGGCAATCCGGTCGGGTGGTAGTCCGATCAGATAGTAATTCGTTCAATACTCAAACTTCAGATAAAGTTGGTTAAGTGTGGGTCCCAAGGTGTAACCCGTTCGGATGGCCAGTCGCTCGGATGACTGTCCGTTCAGACAGTAGTCCGGTCGGATAGCTCTCCG
The DNA here is from genome assembly GCF_002127325.2 of Helianthus annuus. Lineage (NCBI taxonomy): Eukaryota > Viridiplantae > Streptophyta > Magnoliopsida > Asterales > Asteraceae > Helianthus > Helianthus annuus. The sequence goes on along the minus strand of NC_035448.2, from coordinate 203,124,263 downwards.
TCCTGGTCGTTCCGTTCGTCTTTCACGTGGCCGCTTGATTGTTTGTCGTTTTGATAACGTGTTAGTCAACAGAATCCACATCTTGTCCCAAGTGGTCCGATCAAACAGGAATCACCCTAGTTCGACCAGTTAACCTGTTCAAGGCGGTTGTTCTTGGTTAACCCGAAATCAGCGGCCTCGTGAGTATAATCCAGATCTCGAACTAGCACAACACTAAGAATGAGTAGAAGGCTAGATCAAGGTCTGATTCTATCGGTTTTGAGGGCATTGAGTGTAAAAGAGTTGAAAGAAAATTAGAAAACCATCTTTCAATCATTTTCTTTGTGAATATGTTTAGATCTATGAAATATCTTTGTTAGTTACGTGGAAATCGTTTAGATCTAAGTTGTTCTTAGTGGATTGAGGCCAAAACATGAAGTTCTTCAAGAACACATGATGACGTCATCCTAGAACACCTTGAATCTTGGTGATTTCACAGTTAAAAGTTAAGATTCAAAAGATAGAAAGGTGTAGGAGTGCGTGTAGATCAAGAAAGTACAAGATTTAGGAAGAGATCTTACCGGAATCGAGAGAAATCGAAGAAAAGGTGAGGAGCACGAGCTGTTCGGTCAGAGAGTTTCCAAAAGTGGAAAGGATGAAAATGACATGGGGTATTTATAGGATTCCAAAAGTGGAAAGGGTTGGCCGGTCGGATGGTATCTCATCCGGGTGGCAGCCCGGTCGGTTGATAATCCGGTCGGCTGGCATCTGGTTTGCGTGTTCGGTGCAACAAGTTTTGATATCCCGATTTCGATTGCGAGCGTTGCGATGCGATAGAGTTTCCTAGTCAAATTAGTTTTAATCCCAACTACTTATATCTTGCACCGTCTTTTCGCCACAAATTATCATACTATCTCTACATACAAGCATCCTCATTTGATATTCGTTTAGCGTTTGTGATTCGATTGCGATTGAGTTCGATTGCGTTTCGATTGATTGCCACACATAATCATAAATAAACATGCACAAGTAACACATAAGGCACACACATACGTATATTAATCACCAAAATGCGTATTTCGAGTTGCGAGCGCGATGTTGATTAGATTAGATTGATTGGCCTTTAATTGACTTATCGCATTGTTACTTCCTTCACAGTCGTAAACCGATTAGTAGCGGTAAATATACCTCGATTACTGCGATTATAATTAATTACTCCACATAATACAACTAACGTGAATCATAAAATAGACTAACTGCGAGTCAAAGAAGTCAAAACAGGAATTGAGCAAGGAGAGACAGATTGCAATTAGCAATCTTTTCTTCCTTTGATTTCAATCTTGACTTTGACTTTCGAACACGGGGTGTTACAACCTCGTTGACCCGACCGCCGGAGCCACCCTCCTCCTCCCACAGTCCACCAGCCACCTAGTCAACAGCAGCCGCCACCTCTTCCACCCTCATCTCTTCAACCGCCACCCTTTCTCCTCCACCCCATCTCTCTCTAAACCCCTATTAACCACCAAATCTAGTTTCAAATTTCAAAAGATTTAAGAGGTCCGGTGAGGTTAGGGCCGCCTGAGATGATGGTGTGGGTTGAGGTGCGGTGATGGAGGTTATGGTGGGTGTTCAGGGGCGATGTCGGGTGGGTGGTGGTGGTCGGATAAGGGCGGTGCAAGGAAGTGGTAATCGGATGGGGGTGGTTCCGGTGGTCGTAGGAGATGGTTGGGGTGATGTTTGTAGGAGGTGGTTGCAGTTGTAGTGGTTGTCCAGGAGGTGGCTGTGGTGGCAGGGGAAAAAGGGAGGGGTGGTCTGCTGGTTATGCTAGAAAGAAGATAAGGTAGAGATAATAATATATATGTTTGAGTTAATTACTATTTTCGTCCCTATGGTTTGTCAAAAAACATATTTCAGTCCATTAGTTTAAAAATTGCGATTACAGTCCTTGTGGTTTCACTTTCGTAACTATTTCAGTCCACCTCCATTTAGGCCTGTAAATGAACCAAACGTTCATGAACTGTTCATAAACTTGTTCGGCGGGAAGTTCGTTTATGTTCGTTTATTTAACAAACGCACAAACACGAACTAAAAAACTTGTTCGTTTAATTAAATGAACGAACGAACACACCTTGTGTTCATTCATTTATGTTCGTGAACATTCTTTTTTGTTCGTTCATTTATGTTCGTGAACGTTCGTTTACCTACGTTCGTTTAAATTTTAATAAATATATAAATAGTTATATTTATATAAATTATAGGTTTTCTAACTAGTTATATAAATATAACTAATTAGTGTATCTATGAATCCTTATTTAGATGTGCTTTTGGATGAAATGTAATATATTAGACTTGTTTCTTCAATCATGTTAATTTATATCTATTCAAATATGTGTAGTTAATTTTTTTTATGTTCGTTTGTGTTCGTTTATGTTCGTGAACTGTTCGTTTAGGCTTTAAACGAACGAACATAAACGAACACGAACATGCCCGATTTCTTAATGAACGAACACGAACAAAAAAAATGTGTTCGATTATATGTTCGTGTTCGTGTTCGCTTAAAGTTAAATGAACGAACACAAACATGCCTATGTTCGTGTTCGTTCGGTTTGTTTATAGGCATACCTCCATTAACCCCATCCATTTATTCTGTGGAGTACACGTGAATTGACCATAATGCCCTTATTAATAAAAAAACAAAAAAGATATCTGAATGAGTTAATTACTGTTTTCGTCCCTGTGGTGTGTCAAAAATCACTATTTCAGTCCATTAGTTTAAACATTGCGATTTCAGTCAGTCCCTATGGTTTCACTTTCGTAACCATTTCAGTCCACCTCCGTAAACCCCATCCATTTATTCTGTAAGTACACGTGAATTGTATTCTAGGACCCACTTGTTAAAACACAACCCCACGCTACCCCACCCCACTCCATCCCTACTCTCATTTCCGGCAAAAGTTTCCGGTCATCTTCTCCGGCATCACAACCCCGCCCTCTTAATGTCCGGCGATCCATTACCCCACCCCAATTAATATCTTCCTAGCAGCATCAATTAACATAATAACTTTGAAAAATAATGCTTACCTGGACATTTTCTCATTCTAAATTTCAAAATTAAAATTTTGGAACCATATATGTAAAAATAATGTCAGACTTCTACTTCTACTGAAGCCATGGTGGGTCGAACCCTACAATCCAACTTAAGTCCATATGTCATACATTAATAGAATTATATAAATCCAATAATAAAATCATATAAGTCCATATTTAATTAACACAACGGTAATTTAGGTATTTCATTAAAAACTTAACGGTAAAATAGACGGTGTTAGGAGACTGGACTGAAATGGTTACGAAAGTGAAACCACAGGGACTGAAATCACAATTTTTAAACTAGTGGACTGAAATAGTGATTTTTGACAAACCACAGGGACGAAAACAGTAATTAACTCATTTAGATATCTTTTTGATTTTTATTAATAAGGGCATTATGGTCAATTCAAGTGTACTTAACAGAATAAATGGATGGGGTTAACGGAGGTGGACTGAAATGGTTACGAAAGTGAAACCACAAGGACTGTAATCGCAATTTTTAAACTAATAGACTGAAATAGTGATTTTTGACAAACCACAGGGACAAAAACATAATTAACTCTATATGTTTTTATTTTTGGAAAACAAACAGTCTTCTCCTTACAGACTGCAGATATTTGTTCCACCTCTTTTGCTACATATATGGTCCGTAGACTGCATACATTTTACCTCTGAAAAAAGAAACAAAACCTAAATAAAACTAATAAACTATTTAAACCGAATTGAAAATCATAAATTCACAACCGAATTTGAATTTTGAGTCGAACTCGTATACCTTTTTTAGCGACAAAGTAGCCAACTCGAATCTAAAAATGTAGAAAGGACTAAACATGAAGAAAGCTATACTCAGGGGGTCCAAAGGAAACCATGTCCGAGAGGTGTCGTGTGCTGATTTTTGAGGTTTTCCAGCATTGACTCAAATCACGACTCCAAACAATCAACACACGGCTCCAGAGATGCTTAAATTCTACAAACAGATTCGAATCGTCCACTGGATCTGATAATCTGTACACAAGTTATCGAATTTCAAGTTATCTTTATCATGATACGCTAGCGAATTGAAGGTGTTTTCAATCGAATGCAATGAATCGCATGTTTTCTAGGGCTTTAATTTGCAAATTGCTGTTCATTGTTCTGTTGTTTGGATCGAGTGATAGCAATTTGTTTGATCAAGCACCTGCTAGACGGTCTTTGTTGTCGTTCCCGGAGTAAGTTATTGTTTTGTTGTTGATGATGCATGCATATCTTTTAGTTTGTTGCTGTGAAACTTAAACCCTAGCCATATGTGTTTGTGAAAGGGAAGTTATGTTCTTGAATTGAACTTAAGTTGCTTTGTTAAACACAATGCATAGGCGAATTTCAGTTCCAGCAATCATTAACTGCTAATCAGTGGATGGGTTTATTTATTTGGGTAAAATGGGTTTTAAAAATGGGTTAGGTTAGGTTTAATTGGGTCCATCACCTAACATTGCCAACTGACTCAACAACCAGCAACACCACCACCCCTGGTTGGTGGCGGATCTAGAAAATCCATATAGGCTCTCTGTCGTTTTGGCCAATACCATCGCCACTAGCCACCATAAAAATAAATATAGCGGGTGACCTACTCACCTCTCTCTCTCTCTCTATACATATATCCTTTTTGTAAAACGACTCATTTTAATCCAAATTATTATTAGTCCGAACAATTTTGACACGAACCAAAGTGATACTTTTATAAATTTGAGGCATTAAGCCCCGAACCCGCTTGGACCCGACACCCAACCCAACCCGCTTGCGTTGCCAGGCATAGGGAAAATGTGTATTTTACTACTTTGATTAAATGGTAAACACTCATGTTAGATGAGTAATGGGATCACCAAAATCAATGATTTTTCTCTTTATTAATAGAGAAAATGTAATTGTGTAAAGACGGTAATTTAAAGGCAAGGCAAGGACATGGGCGATTGGGAACTAATAAAAATCATGGGATCGAACTCGAGCAGATTTTGTTTTTGTTCTTGTACCGAAGTTGAAGTTGTTAAAAAACTAAAATGCAAAAGTATCATTTAAGTATGCAGCTAGAATGTACATTTTCACACTATTTTAGTAATATCATTAGAACTAATTCTCTCTCACACACTCATACCTCTCTTGAACAGTACTCATGACACAGCACTTGTTGCTACCTTGGATGGTACAATCAATTTGGTGTATCGTGATTCCGGGAGAATAATTTGGTCATTTGCATCAGGGCCCCCAATTTACTCTTCATACCAAGCTCCTATAAACCATGATGATGATAAGGAAAATGCATCTTCATCTTCATCTTCATCTGGAGGCAGTTATTATATAGACTGCGGGGACGATTGGAAGTTGTTTGCACATACAGATCTTGGCAAACAGGTAAGTTTATGTGACTTTAATGTTCTTTTAGTTTCACACTTCTAACCCAAGAGGTCTTGGTGAAAATGGGTCGGGTTGAACCAAGTATCCGACCCGCAGACACTTTTTTTATTTATAATCTTGAGTTTTATAACACGTTAAAATAATATATAAAACCATATAATTACAATGATAGAATACATTTGTAAAAGAGTCAATTGCATTATACGTCCTTTAACTATGAGCCAAATTGCAGGTGCTGTCATTTAACTAACGAAATTACGCTGGATGTCCTTTGTGTTAGTGTTTCTCATCAAGCGGTATCCTTTTACCATAACCTAGTTAACTTTTTCTGTTAACTCTTAACACGTGCCACTCGCATGAGGGCATAATGGTCATTTTCTCTTATTTTGTTGTTAATATAACAAGTTTTGTCCTTTATCTTTATACCACTTTTCAGGCGGTGTCCTTTTTAACGAATGTTGACAGCCGGTGTCCTTTACTAGGTATTTTGTTGCAAGTTTAGTCCTTTACACCCAATCCAGTTAAAAAACCCTGTTAATTGTTGGGTGTAAAGGACTAAACTTGCAACAAAATACCTAGGTAAAGGACTAAACTTGCAACAAAATACCTAGTAAAGGACACCGCCTGTCAACAATTAACAAGGTTTTTTAACTGGGTTGGGTGTAAAGGACTAAACTTGCAACAAAATACCTAGTAAAGGACACCGCCTGTCAACATTCGTTAAAAAGGACACCGCCTGAAAAGTGGTATAAAGATAAAGGACAAAACTTGTAATTTTTCCTTATTTTTATGTAATTTTGTTTTAGTTATTGAGTTAAAAATGACCATTATGCCCTCATGTGAGTGACACGTGTTAAGAGCTAACAGAAAAAGTTAACAGGATTAGGGCAAAAGGACGCCGCTTGTTGAGAAACAAGAACATAAAGGACATCCAGTGTAATTTCTTTAGTTAAAGGACATCGCCTGCAATTTGGCTCAAAGTTTAAGGACGTAAAATGCAATTTACTCTCTATAAAAAGAAAATAATTTAGGAGGTTTTATGCATTTTGAATACACTTTTGGTAAGTTTTAAACCATTTCCGTTTCCACTTATATTTTAAAATTACCCATTTGACCGGTTAGATAAATTAGAACCCGAATCAAACCGTTCACCCATAAACATTTCCATCTAGTCCGTTTTCTTTACTCAACTAACTAGTTGTATCTCTCAGGCTATGGATATGAGTATGGAGGAGTTCATCAGAATCATGCCACATGTATCAGAGGACGGAGGAGTTATTCTCGGATCGAAAAAGACAACCGCATTTGTCGTTGATGCTAATAGCGGAAGGATAATAAGAGTTCATCATAGCTCACCCGATACTGCACACACACCAGTAATCAATGCCACATCAGATTCCATCATCCGAAAAACCATCAAGAAACATGAAAAGCCCGATAAGCAGCTCTCGTTCACAAGAACAGATTATGTACTGACAACGTTTGCTCCGAATTCTGACAAAGTTTTGTGGAATGTGACGGTAGCAGACATCGATGTCGCTTTGCTTTGTCAAGAAAATGCTAATTCAATAGCGGGCCCGTCTATGTCCCCACGTATAGATATCGGTTCCAAATCGCATGACAAATTTAATATGCCGTTATCATGCCAATCAAAAGCCGTTGTTCATCGGTTACGCATCCCTCGTGATATGGATGCTTTTCAAATAAGCGGCAAGCAGTCAGAACCTAAAGCTCCGATATTAATACTCCCCCCAAACGAGCCTTTACTACCGAATTCCGAAAAATCTCGAAAATATTCTCGTGATAATGACTTTGAGACCCAAACCGTGTTTTCATTGCCTAGCGTGGAACCGGGACTTGAAATTCCGGGCCCGCAAGATGTAAAAAAGCATGTAGTCTCTGAAAGGCGAATAGCATTTGTCATAATTTCGGCTCTTATTATTGTGATTGGATTTCTTATGTATCGCCACCATATTTTGACGTCTGTGACGCTGAACAAAAACGCAAAGTCTTCATCGTCTAGAAAGAAAAGACATCGGAAATCCGGGAAGAGTTACGGGAACGAGGACGGAAATGGAAATGCAGAGGGTGACGTTGAAAAAAGTTTATTAAAGTTTAATGATTTAGTCGAATGTGATATGGAAGGGCGCACGATCGGTAAATTATTTGTATCGAGTAACGAAATTGCAAAGGGGAGTAATGGCACTGTTGTTCTTGAAGGAATGTACGAAGGTCGTAAGGTAGCTGTGAAACGTCTTGTGAGGGCCCACCATGATGTTGCGTTTAAAGAAATTCAAAACCTTATTGCTTCTGACCAACATACGAATATTGTTCGTTGGCATGGTGTGGAATATGATCAGGACTTTGTTTATCTTTCATTGGAGCGTTGTGCTTGCAGCCTTTATGATTTGATTCAAATGTACACGGATTCGTCTCAGAACGTTGGACCTACTAAAACGCGAATGATGGATGATGTCATGCATGGCGTTCGTTTATGGAGATCAAACGGATATCCTTCCCCTATCTTGTTAAAGTTGATGAGGTAGAATTTGTATTTTTTTTTTTTTGTATTTTTTTTATTTTACATTTTGACCTATGTTTTGCCTTCAAATGTATCATAGGGATATAGTAGCTGGCCTTGTACATTTGCATGAATTAGGGATTATTCATCGGGATTTGAAGCCTCATAATGTGTTGATAGTTAAAGAAAAAGTCCTATGTGGCAAACTTTCTGATATGGGCATAAGTAGACGTCTTGTTGGAGACATGTCATCATTAGGACATCATGCTACAGGTATGTATTGTCAGCTAATTTTATTAACTATTTTAAAGGTTGTAAACAAGCAGAGCGTGTTGCCTTTTGCTCAAAGCCGGAAATGAGCCAAGCTTACGGGCCTAAATTGGAGTTCAATGATAAACAAGCCTAAGCCCAAGCTACGACTAGGCTTGCGGGCCTTTACTTCTTTAAATATAATAAATATATAATTACATAATAAATGTTGAGTAAAGTACACGGATGGCCTCATCCCCCTAAGGTTTACTAAAATTTTGGATTTAGTCCCTAGCTTTTCGAAAGTACATAGATGGTCCTTATGGTTTGCACTTTGTAACACATTTAGTCCCCAACTTTTTCCAAAAGTACATGGATGGTCCTTGTGGTTTGCACTTTGTAACACATTTAGTCCCAAATGCGTTACAAAGTGCAAACCACAGGGACCATCCGTGTACTTTTGGAAAGCTAGGGACCAAATCTAAAATTTTGGTAAACCATAGGGACCATCCGTTTACTTTACTCTAAATGTTCTTATATGTATAATTATGATTAAAAAATAACTAAATTACATTTATAATGGTATATGTATAAATTTATAATTATAAATATATATAAAACTAATCATATATGTACATAAATAAAACTAATAAATAAAAAATGAGCCACACTCGAGCTCAGCTCGTTTAGGCCCCTAATTATTATGAGTTTAATTTGTTTCTGATTTTTTGCATCAGGTTCCGGAAGTTCGGGATGGCAAGCACCTGAACAACTTCTTCTCGGACGTCAAACTCGAGCCGTAGATTTGTTTAGTTTAGGATGTGTCCTGTTCTTCTGCATTACATGTGGCAGACACCCATTTGGCGACCATCTTGAACGCGATGTCAACGTGGCCAAAAATCGAGTCAATCTTTTCTTGGTGGAACACATTCCGGAAGCAGTGAACCTCTTCTCTCAGTTGTTAAACCCTAATGCTGAACTCAGGTACAACTTAAATTTTAGGTGGTAAATCACATAATCATAAATTATTATTTGATTATAATTTAATTATTTTAATAACGTGTGTCAGGCCAAAGGCATCGGAGGTGTTACACCATCCTCTGTTTTGGAATTCTGAGATACGCGTATCTTTTTTGCGCGATACGAGTGATAGGGTGGAGTTGGAAGACCGGGAAGTCAATTCCATTATTCTTGGAGCATTAGAAAGCAAAGGTTCTATAGCTTTGGGTGGAAAATGGGATGAAAAAATGGAACCTGCATTTATTGCTAATATCGGGCGTTACAGACGTTATAAGTACAACAGTGTTCGTGACTTGCTGCGTGTTATTCGAAATAAACTCAGTCATTACAGGGAACTACCTTATGAAATTCAGGTTTGCTTTAGTTTGGCTTGTTTTCACAACATACAATTTATGTTTAACATTTAAAAAATTATGTTTATTGCTCCATACGCAATGTGATTCACAGGAATTGTTGGGATCTATACCAGAAGGCTTTGATGTGTATTTTGCCAGTAGGTTTCCTAGACTGTTGATGGAGGTATACATTGTTATGTATCATTATTGCAAGGAAGAAGAATGGTTTCATAAGTATTTAGGATAACTACTTAACTAATGGGTTATCATAATGTATCCATGTAATATATATTATTTGTAATATAATAAACATCAATATTATTGTTTATAGATCTTTGTGGTATTTGAAGTATATAGTTTATGTTCTTTAGTGAAGAAACACCAAGTCTAAACCGTCGGGTTTATCATTGTGTGAATGGTCTCATTATGATAGGTTAATCCTTTATCTTTCCTCGATTGATGGTTGTAGTATGATCTGCAAAACAATACATCGTGAGACTCGTTACAAGGAGGACATGTTTTTTTTTTTTTTTTTTTTTTTTTTGAGTTAAATGCCATTTTAGTCCCTGTGGTTTGGGCCATTTTGCCAGTTTAGTCCAAAGGTTTTATTTTTAACCTGTGGGTTCAAAAAGGTTTCACCGTTACCATTTTAGTCCACTGGGCTAACTCCACCCATTTTTTCTGTTAACGAGAATATCAATTCGGTCATTTTATATGGCTGAATTGCCCTTTTAGTTAACAGAATTACATACAAAATTACCGAATTGGCCTTCTCGTTAACAGAAAAAATAGATGAAGTTAACCCAGTGGACTAAAATGGCAACTGTGAAACCTTTTTGGACCCATAGGTTAAAAATGAAACCTTTGGACTAAACTGGCAAAATGACCCAAACCACAAGGACTAAAATGGCATTTAACTCTTTTTTTTTTGGGGGGGGGGTGTTCTCCTTGTAACAACCCTCCGGGCTCCAGCGTGAGAGTAAATATCGTTTAAGAACAATAAATAAACGAGTGTGTGTTAAGGGTGAGAGAGCCGTTAGTAACCCATGAAAAAATGCCGCAAACAGATTGTTGGTTTGGGTGCTTTGTTGTATTTGCAAAAAGTTGTAGAAATGGAGGTTGAAGGTGCCAAGAAGTTGCAGGAGACCATTGGTCATGGAAAGCTATGGGTTGTTTTTGCAAGGCGTCAACTAACACTAATCCTCCTCAAAATATGTATTAAAGAAGTCAATTTAATCTTATTAGTTCATAATATCTTGCTGGTAAACTTTAGTTAAGAAGTCAATTCAATCTTGTTAGTTTAGAGGCTAGTGAGATATCAATATGCCTTTACAAAATTTCTACACAGTGTTTGGTGACCTACCTTGGGTTAAAGTTGAAATATTTTCCACCAAAACCTCAATAATTCAATAAATATAGTAATCAAATCGACTATACTTTTGATTTCTTTATTTTCTGTACTTAGTAAACTTCTGTTTCTTTAATATTTCTGTTTGTGGGTATTGTCACACTTGTTTTAATTGTTGTGTATAAGTTTCAACTTCCTGAATTATTAGTGATTATTTGGTTACATTTTTATGCTCAACTTGCATAAAGAATAACTGTTACCAAGAGGCCTGTGACTTTGATTCGCTCTTCCACCCTGCACTATCAATCGTAAAGGAGTGTTATTTTTTGTCATAACAAACGCCTCGCTGCAACGCGCGGACATTCCCACATCAAAAATTACAAATTCGAACATATAAAATAATATTACATATAACTCGAATTGGAATACTCGCATCAAAAATTACAAATTCGATACGAAATTCTTGCTCTGAATTTGGATCGCCTTCTAATTCGATTTGAAATTTCAAATTTCGAATTTGAATCCGAATTCAGCTCGGTTCGAATTTCAAGTTTCAAATCTGATTAATACTTAAAACCCATACTATAATTTAACAACATGCTTATATCTTTAGTTACCATACCGGGCTTATTGTTTACAAAAATTATCACTCAGGTAGATGACTACGTTTGTTCACAAGCAAGCGTACCTTTTCTCGTGCTTGCCTCGTTTACAAACTGAACCAAGCCGGTCGACTCGTTTTCAATCGTGCCAAAATCAAACGAGCGTATTTCCAAGCGTTTCCGATCAAGTTTCAAATGAGTAGAGCAACCTGGACAACCCTATAGTTGAGTTGCTACTACAAACTATGTGTAATGCTTCACTCATTTACGATAAATAATAAAGAAAAAGGCCATTCCTTTTTTCGGCCCCGTGTCACCACACAGGCGGCATGGGGACGTAAACGCGCAGCAGTTGACTGGACATCTAGGGGTAAAGCACTGTTTCGGTGCGGGCCGCGAGAGCGGTACCAAATCGAGGCAAACTCTGAATACTAGATATGACCTCAAAATAACAGGGGTCAAGGTCGGCCAGTGAGACGATGGGGGATAAGCTTCATCGTCGAGAGGGAACCCTTCCCTTTTGGGCCGGTTGTGGGCGAGGAGGGATTCGAACCCCCGACACCGTGGTTCGTAGCCAAGTGCTCTAATCCTCTGAAAAACCACTATTGATCTCATTAATGGGCTTTACTTTTAGCTATTAGTGCATCTAGATTCTGAAAAAAGCCCATTGGGCTTAAATAAAAAAAAAGCCCGTTGCAGGTCATCTTCCCCCAAATCACAAAAAATCCAAAACAGAAAGCTCCAGGCGGCGATCGTCTTCTCCATCCTCCACTGTGCTAGGTATCATTAAATCTATCTTCCATTTGTATATAATCAACGGCTGAAAATAGCGTTTATTGTTCTTCTCGAAACCCTAGTTTTAGGGTTTATCGTCTTCGTCTACTCTTGTACCGAATCAAATTATATAATCAACGGCTAAAAATAGCGTTCTAGGGTTTATATTTCTGTTTGTCTGCTCAATTTTTATGTTTACATATTCCTATTATTTGATTTGTTATTCTTGTTGTTTGATTTGAACACCAGTGGCGTAACCGAATCAACGACTAAAAATGGCGTCACTGAAGGAGATTCTAACACGGCGTCCGGTGGCGGCGACAGTCCGGCTAACCATCCCAGCCGGGGGAGCAAGGCCGGGACCGCCAGTCGGTCCGGCAGTTGGTCAATACAAGGTTAACCTAATGGCATTTTGTAAGGACTTCAATGCCAGGACTCAGAAGTACAAACCGGATGCCCCGATTGCTGCCACGGTCACTGTGTTTAAAGATAACACGTTTGAGCTCAGCGTGAGGTCTCCGTCGGTTACTTGGTATTTAAAGAAGGCGGCTGGGATTGAGTCGGGGAGCGGGCGCGCCGGACATGTTGTGGCATCGACATTAACATTGAAACATGTTTATGAGATTGCTAAGGTCAAACAAGCGGATCCGTATTGTCAGTATATGTCGTTAGAGGCGATTTCCAAGTCGATTATTGGGACTGCTAAGTCGATGGGGATTAAGGTTGAGAAGGAGTTGGATTGATAAATGTTGATCAGTGATGTTATGTTTTGTGTTTTGGATGAAATGTTTGGATTCTGGTTTTATGAAGTTTGTCATAAAGTCTTCATATTTGAAGTTATAGTTTGATTTTATGGTTTATGAAATTTTTCAGTTAGGGTTTTTTATGGTTTTTTTTTTTTTTTTTTTTTTTTTTTTTTTTTTTTTTTTTTTTTTTTTTTTTTTTTAAAGCAATGAAAAATGGCCAGCCAAATGGGCTAGATTGGCTAAAACGATTCAGTTTGAAGATTCAGTTTTTTTTCTTTGATGCCTGCGAGTCTTGAAGATGCCTGCCACCTGACACGAGGGCTAGACGTTTTACCCACACGCCCACCATCCACCACACTGCTCTCGCTGACAGACAAGAGATCAGAACGTGGTCTAGCGCCTCATCTGCGTATCCACAGGTTGGGCAGAGATGACACTCCCCATTTTGCCAGCTCGAATTTGGTTGGAATCTTACGTTGTAAGGCCCGTCATACAACCAGGTTCACCTTTGGCACCATTTTGTGGGAGTTGAATAATAATAAAGCAACTTGTATTAAATAGAAGCCAATTTTACTCCTTTGCTTTATTCTAATACATAGCAATAAACCACTAGTGACCAAACTAAATTGTCACTACAACACATCTGGAAGTTGAACAAGAAGCATTTTCAGTTATTCAAACCATCTGTCTTTACAAACACATGTCAAACACAAACAACACCACAAATACTATTATTATTATTATTATTATTCTATTATTATTGAGTAAAGATCACCAAGAATTTCAACTACTACAACAAGTGTTTTGATCAATCAGCTCACTAATCTTCTCACAGCAGTGATTCTCTACAAGTTCAATTTGACCCTGCACACCTGACATAAAATAAAACATTCAGTTATTCATCTTGGGCACCCAATTATTTACAAAAAGAAAAAGAAAAAAAAAATATATATATATATATAGAGTGGGGATCCTACGGAAAGTGTGTTTTTCCTAAAAAGTGTAAAAAGTCATAAAACACAATAATTTCAGGCATAAAACACACCTAAAACTCACAAATAATAGAATGAATATTACTAAAACACCATATTCAAACTCTAATAGTCCATAAAAACTTCAAACACACCATCGTAGAACTATGAATATAAAACACACAATGCTAAACAACATAAAACACAATAATATTTGTCATTCCACAATCAGAGCCTTAACATCTAAAACACAACACAAAACCCACATACATGATGTTTTAGTAATCTTCATCATATTATTTGTGGGTTTTTTGTGTGTTTTATGGTTGACATTATGGTGTTTTATGACTTTTTACACTTTTTAGGAAATTTGGACTTTCTGGCCAACTCCTATCCTATATATATATATATATATATATATATATATATATATATATATATATATATATCCTCGCGGTTCACATTGGTTCTCGCGGTTCTCGCATGAACCTTACCCTATATATATATATATATCCTCCAATTCTAGAAAAGGACCCTGCTTTACATTTTATATTCTTGTCAAGAGTAAACTTGTCATTGTGATGGTGCAATCGGGAAGTCTGGATTCAAACCCCTGAGGCGTTTTACAGCACGCCTCGCGCATTAGACGTGCCATTTTAAAACCAAGATCTTTAGACAAGCCACAATGTGCTTTTCATCATATATTCTATTTCCGATATGCATTGTTTGGCAAGTTATACAAGCAGCTATTAAAGTAAGAAAATAAAAGATTACCTGAGCCACTCAGCTGTCCAAACTGCTCATGTATTAAAATCAAGATACGATCATCACAACTGCATAACTTTATTTTGTTTTACACAAACGGGTGCTTTAAACGCCTTGCATTTCCACAACGGTCCCCTCTCACTGCCAGAGGGCCCAACAGGTAACGGGCTTCTACAAGTAACATCTTCTTTAGGTGTTGCTTGATCTCTATGATGACAAATGCTTAATGGCAACTTCTTCTGTTTCATTCTTCCCCTCTTTCTACCCAACGTAGTCACATCATCATCACCGCTTTTCGCCTTTGACCCGTTTTCCAACTTTGACTTTGTCGTTGTCTCCACTTCCTTTACATAGCTAGGAGAAATCCCTACTCCATTATCTGAGGTTTTAAGCTTTTTGTGCTTACGATTCTTTACATCGGAACCCACACCGCACTTTGAAATTCTCGGAGAACTGTTTATAGCGTGATGCAACTTACGAGCTAATTCCTTATCATTCGCTTTACCATTTTCTGCCATCGGTTTCTTATTATCATACAACATTTGAACATCAACTTGCTTTTTCGTTTTACTTTTCCTCAACTGTTGTTCTGACGACAACTCTTGACCGTCTTCAACATTTTCTACTAACTCTAACGCTTTCTTGGCGGCGGCCATGGCTTTAGCTGCTATTACCGCCTTCTCCTGGGCAGCAGCTCTTGCTGCTATTGCAACTTTAACCGCAACTTCAGCTGCTGCTCTCGACGCTGCCACAATCTCTTCTTCTGAAGGATTGTCGTTACTCAAATGCGCTTTTAACAAGTAACTAATACGCGCGTCTAACTGAGTCAATGAGCTCTCAGTGGAGGGTGAATCGGGATTGTTATTTGAATTCGAGTCACCGTTCATGTCACTGTTCTGCCTTTTCAAACACGCGAGTAACCGCTTTCGTGGGGGTAAAAGCACATCCGAATCCAAATGATTAACACCACAAACATTGTCTTCCATTTGTTACATCAAAGTAATTTCATCAAACACTTGGTATGCAATCTTCTCTGCATAGATTTAATAATAATAATCAAAAACACAACAACAACTAAATCTCATTTCTGTTAATAATCTCGAAACCCTAACAACAAATTTCCACCAAATTATTCAATCCAATCATAACAATAATCAAATTTACATGATTCAGCTTCTATACAATACAACCAAACATAAATAAATAAAATCCCAAGAATTCCCAATCAAGTTTCAATTATTACAATTCAATACATCAAAGCAAGGAGCAATCGAAACAATTGGAACAAAAAAAGTAATAATCACGAGCTTGATTTAACAAAATTCTAGAAATCAAAAGGAGCTATTGGATGAATGAATTAATGTTGTTTGTTTAATTTACGCAATTTGATTGAGCAAATAGAGATTGATTGAACAAGAATTGAAGGAATTGAAGAGGAAATACGAACCTGATCTTGGCAAAAAGGTTGTTAGAATTAGGGTTTTGAGATGGGAAAATGGTCTGCAAGCAGTTTTTTGTTTGAGAGAGAGAGAATGAAGATGATATATATTTATGTGTGTGAGAACACCATAACAAAATAATCATCCATTTTTTTCAATTCTAAAATCTAAAAATTAAATGAAAACGTTACAAATGTAAGATTTATTCTTTCTCACGTTAGAATTCAAAATAAAACTAGTAATAAGGCCACGCGCGTTGCGGCGTGGGTACATCGCAAACATCAAATAGATTAGCGCAAGCGTTATGTAATGTGTAAACGATATAAAAACGTGTGTTTTGACGTATCCGATATAAATCAATATAACTTATATAAGCATTTAAATCAAATAACAAAATCCAAACCGGGTTGGTTCATTTAGTGGGTTTCCACCTAATTACTACATAACCCTTACATTTTCATTAAGACTTAGTGGCATCAATACGCATAGTGACTCGTATGACAAATCATAAACAACTAAAAACGTACATAAAGATAAGCACGAAAACGTATTATATATGACCATGTTTATTAAAATGAATTTATATTGACATATACATATAAAAATGAGCATGTGAGAAAATAAAGTGTTTACATCAAAACGTATAACAACTTAAAGCATACATAAAAATAGGCATGAAAACGTATTATATTAGACCCGGCTCATTTATAGGAAAACTTTAGGTTGAAAGGTAAATGTGTACTGTTTACGTCCGATGCCGATACATGAATATGTACCGAAATGTCCATAAAAATAAGCACGTGAGGAAATATTTTTTTTTTATGTTAAAGAATGAAAATAAGGTGCTCGCGCGTTGTGGCGTGACATTTAAGGGCACATTATTGTTCGTTACGCACGTTCGCACGGTGACATTAACGTGTTTAAGCACACGAAAGAAACTTATAAAGATACGGTACGATTAAACGAAATGTATTAAGTTGTGACGAACCAACTACCCGTTTCGAATTTATAGTAACATGTAAACATGATATAAACTAAAAACACAAAGGGAAAAAAGAAAAAAAATTAAAAACTAAGGAAGTAAAAGTGAAAAGTTAGAAATTTAGATGACAGATTTGTTATTGTGTAAGTTTTAGGAGAAAAACAAATTAGTTAAAAAAAATAAGGGAGGCAAAATGGAAAATACTGAGGGAGCCAAAATGGAAATTACATCAAAGGACAAAATTGTAATTTGGGTGTGTTGTCGGTGGCCTTTGCCACCGTCTTTGTCCTTTTAGATATAGTAGAATATGAAAAAGTTTCAGTTTTTATATAACCTACACATATGTAGGTTATGTATAGGTTAAATCACCTACATATATGTACCATGTGTAGGTAAAAATATATGGTTTTTTATGTATCTATCCTACCTAATACAGTCCATACCTAGGGGACACATGGCATCCATCTAGGGCCTCTATTTTCTATTTTCCCGCCTAAAACACCAAAAATCCCTTTGGTGCACGGTTATGTGGACCCGTTTAGGAAAAATGGGTAAAAAAGGTCTAACTATATAAATGTTATAACCCGACTTCACACCAAACTTCAATCGTCACCTCCCTCATTCGCATTCTCTCTCTGGAGAAACCCTAGCCGCCTCCCTCTCCCTCTGAATGACCATCACGAAGAAATTGAATCAAGTTATTCATTTTCATTTTATATCAATCAATTATAGATCCAATTAAATCAAGATTTTGATTTTTTTTCATCTACTGCTCATTCAAGCGCACAATTGAAGGAAGAAATTTTTGGGTTTCGCGTCTCATTCTCAATCGGCTAACACCAAGGCAATCTTAGGTTTTCTATGTTGATCCAATCTTAATTTTTCAATCTTTATTTATCATTCTTGATTCTTGATGTTAATTTAATTTCTTTTCTGCTTTGATTTGTCAATGGTTTGATATTATTATCCGATCTGTTTATTCTCATCATTACTTGGATTCCTAATTCGTATCACTTCAACATCAGGTACAATCCGGATTTGTTTGTTCTTTAACATATATTGTTGATTTTTGTTTAAAATTTTCCCAATTTCTGATTGTTGTTCTATTCTCTAATTTCATTATAAATCTCTTTTTAGTTGGTGTTATTGGAGTGGTTTATACAGTGTGAATTGTGTGTCTGAATCTAAAAGAGAAAATCCTAATTTAGTTTGCTTAGTATGTAGATTCCTTTCATTTTATTTACTTTAATCGATGATATTGAATGCTTATTCAACCTTAATTGAATCAACGATCATCATTTTTTTCATTTTATTTGCTGGAGTTGAAGATATTGAATGCTTATTTAACCCTAATTGATTCGCCGATTTCTAAACGATCTCTTTTGTCTATTTTTTTGAGGGGAAGTAGGTTATGTGCTTGAAGATATGCCTCACTTAACTGATCCACTCAGGCAAACTTTTTATGTAGTGAATTTGATTCAAAAGGAATTAAAATTTGTGGCAGATTATTAGTTGTTAAGATGTAGCAGTTGTATTTGTAAATATGGGTTCAATTTGTTTTATGGTGCATTTGATTGTGATTTGGAATAACTGATATTATTTAGTTTTTATGTTGTAGTGAGCTGCAAACTAAGAGCTGTGTATGGGGAGATGGATGATATTATGGAAGTGATGAAGAAGGAAACAATTGATTTGGTTAGGAACTGTAACCTATATCTGTGTGTTTGTGGGTATGAGTGGTTTCTTAACATATTATGATGTTAATGGTGGCTTTTCCCAGACTACTTGATTGTTATGATGTTAAGGAGTGTGAAACTTCTAATACATTTATATATTTTTTTTTTGGTGTACGATTACTGGATTAAAATTTGAACTAGGAAACAATTCCACTTGAGGAAATTTTTGAAAATTTGAGATGTTCGAAAGAAGGGCTAACATCAAAGGATGCGGATAATAGGTTAGAGATTTTGGGGGACCATAAGGTTGAAGAGAAGGAGGTGTGTGGGATACCTTACCGGCATGTTTAATTATTTGTTGCTTATTGGGTTTTGGGCTTAGAATAACTGTAGTTGATCCAGATTAATTTGTAAATTCTGTTGAGGTGTTTTGAGATTCACTGAATGTTATAATTTCAGGAGAGCAAAATTTTGAAGTTCTTAGGGTTTGTGGACCTCGTTGTCTGGCACACCCGCTCGTAGACGGAAGCGGAAGGTGTGAACTTGATCGGTTTCCATTGCATATGATATAAGTAAACAGACTGCTACAAGGAAACATACGAGAAGAGTTTTAGAGGAAGCTCATAAGTCTAGGTATACGATACATCCTGGTAGTGACAAGATGTATCAAGATCTGAGGAATAGTTTTTGGTTGATAGGAATGAAGAAGGATATAGGTAGTTATGTTTCTAAGTGTCTAACTTGTTCACAAGTTAAAGCTGAACATTAGAAACCTTCAGGTTTACTTCAACAATTTGAAATGCTAGTATGGAAATGGGAATTGATAACAATGAATTTTATTACCAAATTACCCAAAACAAGGAAAGGTAACGACACAGTCTGGTTGATTGTGGATCGACTAACAAAATCAGCTCATTTTCTACCCATGAAGGAAATCTTTAGTATGGAAAGATTAGCTAAGCTATATGTAGATGAGATAGTTTCATTACATGGAATTTCATTATCCATTGTGTCCGATAAAGATAGTCATTTCACTTCTCACTTTTGGAAAAGTTTCCAAAAAGCTATGGGAACACGATTAAATTTAAGTACAGCTTATCACCCTCAAATAGATGGACCGAGTCAAATGACAATCCAAACATTAGAAGACATGCTAAGGGCATGTGTAATAGATTTTGGAGGAAGTTGGGACGATCACTTACCATTAATAGAATTCTCTTATAACAATAGTTATCATACAAGAATTAATGTTGCTCCATTTGAAGCACTTTATGGACGAAAGTGCCGAACTCTAGTATGTTGGGAAGAAATAGGAGAAAATCAATTATCCGGTCCCAAGATTGTGCAAGAAACAACCGACAAGATAATTCAAATCAAGGAAAGATTGAAAACAACATGAGATCATCAAAAGAGTTATGCAGATAATAGACGTAAGCCATTAGAATTTCAAGTTAGAGACAAAGTGCTATTAAAAGTTTCTTCTTGGAAAGGAGTAGTCCGATTCGGTAAGAAAGGAAAGTTAAGCCCGAGGTATGTCGGACCATTTAAAGTGATCAAGTGAATAGGACCAGTAGCTTATCAGCTACAATTACCCAAAGAAATAGCAGGTGTACATGACGTATTTCATGTATGTAACCAAAAGAAGTGTTTAGCTGATGAATCGCTGATAGTACCTATAACAGCCCTCCTAAAACAACCCTAAACGCCCTAATTCAACCCCGTATACTCATAAACAGCCCGAAATAACATTAATATTTATAAAATCAAATAAAAACAAAAATATTGGTTCCTCGCGGGCCACGACTCAGTCCTTTAGGTCTGTCGCGGGGCGCAACCGAGTAACACCAGGCGACGCCACAGGCCACCACGTGTCTAGGTGCGTGTGAGATCTAGGACGTTGATTCACCAAGGCAAGAGCCTAGCCTACACCTCTCACGCGCCACCTAAGAGAAGGAGCGTGCCGCCTTTGATCAGGCCTATAAAAGGAGGCCGAGACCTCAGTTTCAGTTGCTCAATTTCTTTTCTTTCCTCTGTCCCTATAATAGCGAAGTATTGCCCAGTATTATACCCCTAAAAAGTGAAGCTCTGCCTCGTTGTAAGTATTATAACCCCTGATGTAACACCCCGTGTTTTCAAATGTCAAAGTCAAAGTCAAAGTCAAAGTCCAAGTCAAGTTTGACTTCTTTGACTGTAATTAGTCTGTTTTATGTTTTATTATTTGTATTATGTGGAGTAAGTGTTATTAATCAAAGGAATCGAAGTAATCGAATGTTTAATCGACGCAAAACGCTTTACGACTGTGAATAGTAGGAAGTAACAATGCGATAAAGTCAATCAATTAATAATAATCAAGCTACTCGAATCATCAATCGAACTCGAAACTCGAACTATGCGAATTTGGTGTTATATTACGTGTGTGTGTGCCTTACGTGTTACCTGTGCGTGCTTACTTTATGCTATGTGTGGTGATCAATCGAATCGAAACTCGAAACTCAATCGAACTCAATCGAAATCGAATTATGATGAATGGTAGCGAAAGGATAGTGTGAAATATAGATGCTTGTATGTAGATATAGTGGATATAGTTAGGGATGGCAATGGGTCGGGTTTGGGACGGGTTTAGGTAATCCAAAACCCAAACCCGGTTAGATAAGCTTGTCCCAAACCCGTCCCAAAACCCGTCGGGTTTCTAGCGGGTAAATACCCATCGGGTATCGGGTATACCCGCGGGTTTCGGGTAAACCCGTTAATTTAAAAAGATTACCCGTTGGGTATACTCATCTCAAAACCCATTGGGTATTTATCGAGTAACTACTAATCGGTTACATTTTGTATTGTCATTATAAAAATATATATCAAATAACTACAATGTATACGGAATAGAATACCTATATGTGTAAAAAATGTATGTATCATATATATACATATTTAATAATATACAAGAAATTATATCGGGTATACAATCGGGTAAACGGGTACACTTTATCGGGTAATTGGGTCGGGTAAACGGGTATATCACTAAATCCCAAACCCGTCCCAAACCCGCGAAAAAAATAAAAACTATTCCCAAACCCGATTAACCGACCCCAAACCCGTCCCAAATTTATCGGGTTTCGGGTTTACCCAGCGGGTTCGGGTTTGATTGCCATCCCTAGATATAGTGGTTGGGATTAAAAGTAATTTGGATAGGAAACTCTATCGTACTCGTATCGCCTTCAATCGAAATCGAAATATCAGAAATCGTCGCACCGAATGCTCAAAGCAGGCTGTAAATCGATCAGGCTCCTAGCCGATCGAACAGCCCAGCCGATCGGACGGACTGTCCGATCGAGCAGGCTGTCCGATCGGGATGCCTGGCCGATCGGCTAGCTCTTTCCCCTTTGGAAGCCTATAAATAGGCCTGTCATTGTCATTCTTTCCACTTTTGGAAACCCTCTGACCGACCAGCTCGTGTTCTTCACTTTTTCTCAGATTTCTCTCAATCCCGGTAAGATTTCATCCTAAATCTTGTACGTTTTTGATCTATGCACACTCCTACACCTTTCTATCTTTCAAATCTTGATTTCTAACCGTGAAATCATCAAGATCTAAGTATTCTAGGATGATGTCATCATGGTGTTCTTCAAGAACTTCATGTTTTGGCCTCAATCCACCAAGAATCACTTGGATCTAGCCGATTTCCACATAAATAAACTAGGATCTATCGCAGATCTGAACATTTACATGATGTGAAGGATTGAAAGAAGGATTTCCAACTTTCTTTCAACTCTTTTACACCCAATGCCTTCAAACCGGTAGAAACGGAGCTTGAGCCAACTCACTAATCATTCTAATGGTTGTGTGGTTCAAGATTCGGATTCTATCTATGAGGTTCACCGATTTTCGGGTTAAACGTTAAACTACCGTTCGGAACCGTTCACCGGCCGGACATTGGGTGATCCCTGTCCGAGCAAGGGAAACAGGTAAGAACGAAGGTGCCATGGTTCAGCTCGTTGTCAAAATACCTCGATATAACGTCAAACAATCAGAACAACCAAGTGTTAGATGAACAGGCCGACCAGGTCAGAATGCTGACCGATCGAACAGGCTGTTCGAACGAACAGCCCAACCGATCGGATATGTCAGCCGATCGACCAGGCCAGCCGATCGGCTAGCACATGGCCCCACTCCTTAACAATTTCATGAAGCCTAGTATTGAACAAAGTGCGGTTCGATCGAACTACGGTTTGGGTTGAATTACTCTTCGGATCATGAGATATTATGCTTCAACACTTAATCGGTTTTTCAACTCGTTCGATGTATTGGAGTGCCACCCGATCGAACATGCTGTCCGATCAGGTGACATCCTGCTGAGGACTTACTACCGAAGTGTCTAACCGATCGGTTAAGCCGGCCGATCGAACAGGCCGTTCGATCGATCGGCCTGAAGGGTAAAAACACTTCAGTGTTCTCAAATACTACAACGAAAACTTCAAAAGGACAAGCCATCATACACAAACACATCCTACTCAAAGGAAGAAACAATCCACTCGAACAGTCCAACCGATCGAGCCTACCGGCCGATCGAACAGGCTGTCCGAACGGACTGTCCAACCTAACAAACAACCCGTTCGATCGAACCTACAGTTCGATCGACCAGGCTGTTCGACCCATCATTACTTGTTTCCATTTAACGCGTTACTCATCGTTATGCTATCGGACTATTCAGGCTAACCCTACTCTCAAGCGCTCCCTTCAATCCATCAATCAATCGCAGTGAGTATACTCGAACCCTTTTTGCTTTAGCACTTTTGGGTGTTACATATGTTACTTATCTAAAATCACAATCGAACACACTACTCAATTATTTAAACGCTAACCGTTCTGCATGTATTACGTGACTAAATGAATGCTTGTTGTTATGTTTACACGTGGAATGTTGTCTACCTGCCTTAACGACGTAGTACTATAGTTTGGACTCAGCACCCGTTCACACGGGGGTTGTTAAGGACAATTACTTGCATGGATTACGGTGGTAATCATGTATTGCGAACTGTCACGGACAGTCAACCCGCAGTCACTGGTATCGACAGATCCATGTCGATAATTAACATGCTTCGTTTTCCTCTGTGTACGTGCTGGTTATGCGTAAACTATTTCGAACTCTATATGCTCTATCAAACTTGTATGCTCACCTTTACATTTTATGTATTGACTTTATTTTAACGTATGTGACAGGCAATTAGGATGCTTATCTGCTAGGAAGGCGAGCTTAGAATAAGCGTCTAGTGCATAGTTGTCTGTAGATCTTGCAGATCGAGTCTCTAGAAGCATTTGAACAATTATATTATTTATATTTGAATCTGAGTTGTCGGAACAGAACATTTGACTAGTTGTTATCTGTAATAAATTGTTTTACTATTTGGGGTACGGTATGGGACGTATTAATTAAACTAAATAGTAATGATAGTTGTTGTGGAAACTTCTGGACAATCTGTTTCGCTCAGTGCTATGCCCTGATGATTCCGCCATCGGTTGGGGTGTGACACCTGATCACGTATTTGTTACCCTACCCGATTGATCTAGGGCTTCGTAATGCATGTCAAGGCTCCGCCTGACTCAGTTCGTTGGAGTTCTGTCTCGTGTTGTATGGCTAATCTGATCTGGGTTATCTTACTAACACGTGTGCATTGTTTAATTTTACTAATAACCAGGAGAGTCATTAGGAAGCTATAATATTATCTAAGTCTACAATGTGAGTACATTCTCTTTTTGTAAACCTTTTTGTGAGTCATTTTCTACCAAACTGTTTTACCAAAACCCAAAATGTTTATCATTTATAATTACAGTGATTGAGTCTTTGTATTCTACAATTGCTGCCAGTATTATGAGGTTTGTATACAGTACTTGATAACCTTCACAATTGGGCACGGGTATCCAATGTGTGATATGACCATAATCACAGATCTGTCGAGTGACAAGTACTGAACGAGTAATTGGGTAGATATAAACATTGTAATCGCTCTTAATACTGTAAAATTATAAAACTTGTTTTAATTAAACTAGGATGCACTCACTAGTATTTATTGCTAATAAAATCTTTTTAAAACGCGTTTCAGGTAACTTAGTGTGAAGCCAATAGAAACCAGCTGGAGAGCACTGAAGGCTAAAAGAAGTGACTATAAAAGTTACCTAAATAAAAAGGAGATTTGTTTTTTTTATTGTTAGGGTTTTATCCCTATAAATGTATTATGAATGAAACTCGGGTTTTATCCCATTTATTGTCACACCCCTTTCTAAGGCGGAAACATGAGGTGTGATCCTGAAAGATTCTCATTGCATACGAATGGTAAACATACTATATGATCAAAAAACAAACTCCACAATGCCATTGATAATAAATATCCAAAACACAAGTTAAGTTTTAAGTTTACATCCCAAATAAGATAATTATTTGAAAAGTTTACAACTTCGTTCCAAAGATAAATATCAAGATTTTGATCATTATATCACCACAGGAGGCGGGATATAACAACCAAATCCTACAAAAGTGGCACTGGAGCCTTGACACAAAATAACTAGTACATAGACAACATCCTTGAGCAAAGAGGGACCGCGCGTACATTGTCACACCCCGACCACGTAAAACAACAAATCGTGGCGGAATTGTCGGGGATGTTGTAACAGAATCATTGTTTCATAACACATGGAAATTGAAGTTTTGTTTTATTGAATCAAAAGAAGTTACAATGTCTTAACAACAAAGAAACATAACATAATTAACTAGTCTTGCATCTTTTATTGTCACTAAGGCCAAGTCCGCCTAAGTGTATCTTGATAAATCCTATGCATCATTTCCTGAAACACATGTGAAAATAGGTACGTCAGCATAAAAATGCCTGTGAGATACATAGGTTGTATTGATTTAGGATTCATGACTTATAAGTTTAGAAAAAGGTTGTTTAACAAAAGTCAGTCATGATCCTTGTAAAATGTTTTGTTTTATAAATCATTTGAAAAGCGATGATATGTAAAAGAGTAATGTAAGGTTAAATGAATAACCAAGTAAAATGAGTTTGTATAAAATAAGTGGTTTTGTAAAACAATTGTTTAGTGAAAATATGTCATTTGTGTAAAATGTAATATGTCAAATATTGAAATGGTTTAAATAACGCTACGATATGTAATACTATAAAAGCACTTATATATAGGAAGTACCAGCGGCGTATCCACCATGCTTTTATCTTATTACACACGCCTCGTTATTTAAATCACTCACCAAAACAAACCATCAATGTAAAAATGTTTACGTATAGTCAAATGTCATATGTTTATATAAAAACCATCAAATGTAAATCATGTAATGTGTAAACAAATGTTATGTAGAGTGAACAAAAGCATTTATTGATTTAAAAGCATTTATTCAACCCTATAAGAAAGTAATGTACAAAACAATGCATTTGATAAAATATAATCAAAAGTTATGTTTTGTAAGATAATGCATGCTTTACTGATACAACCATTTATGCGGTAATGTTAAACGCCTACATTCAAGCCTTGAGACAGACGAATAACCTTAGAGTGAAGGTTATCAAAGTAAAATGTTTTCAGATTCGGTCATTCCTTCCACCCAAACAAACCTATGATTTTAGGAACGGGATTTGTCAAGTCCTATGGTACCACTACCTACTACCGAGTGGCATGATTGGTGTTAATGAATGTAATTTAGTTCCGTTAAACAAACCAAATGATATACCAAATGTAAGCATGTTTTATAAAAATAATGTACCTAGTATGCTAAGTAAACATACAAGGTAGAGATGTAAAACAATGTGTCCATATGTTACGAGAACATATGCAACAGAGATGCAATGTAAAACAATGTACTAAGTATGCTAAGTTAACATACAAAGCAGAAAAGTCAAGTAAATCAATGTGCTAGCATGCTCAGTCAACATACATAGCAAAAGAAAATGTAATGTAAAACAATGTGCTAGCATGTCAAGTAAACATACATGGCAAAACATAATGAAATCATGTACTAATAGTGTACTAAGGAACATAGCAAATTATATGATATCAAAACATGGAAAGCACGAAAGTAACAAGTAGGCACATGTGTTTCACCCCAAAAAGTTTGAAAAACAGTAAAAGAGGGGACTATGTACTCACTTGAGGGTGCTTAGAAGTCTTGAACAACAACCAAGCAAAGCTAGAGGGATCACGGAATCAAACGGCACCCTATATAGATAACTACATAAATAACCGGACCTAAATCGGGAGATCGGATAGTATGAGGTTTCGTAAACCAAATGAGTAGTGGAACTCATATGATATGGTTTAACAAAGCCTGCATACTAAAATGAAACCTAACCTAAGTGCTTACGACCCATTACGACCCGTTTAGGTAGCTTATGCTACTTTAACGCGTCGTTCGCGCAAAACGCGTTCGGACTGCTTAACTAGTCCTATGACAAGTAAAATATGCCTTAACATGTCTAATATAGTTACCTAATCAGTTTAGATGTCAAAATTTAGGTTACATATGCTTAAAATGAATTTATGCGTAAAAAGGGTATTTTGGTAATTTTCCTAAGGCACATAAACTACCTATCATACAACTATTTAAACGACGTGACTATAAGGTATAACCTCGGAAGGTTATTCCCTATACAACTATGGTCACCTAATGTGTTTGGTCGGATCCTAATGATCGACCAAACGGGTCGGGTTCGAAAGTATAAGCGATTGTTTAGATCGCTTACCTCACGACCCTATATAAGCACAAATCTAATAGTGTCGAGTTAAACAGGTTAAAACATGTTTAACGAGGTTTGAAAACAAGTTTGATATCAAGACAAAGGGTTTTGATGCCCAAAAGTAGTTTGGTTACAAAATATGCAAGAATACGCATTTTGGCCGAAAATACGACTCGTCACTGAGCCTAGATAACGTGGTAATCAGTAGGTATAGTCACTAGGGACTATAACCATCGTGATTACGCTCAAGTTATGAAGTTCAAACGAACTTCGCATTGACCATAAACTGGTCAATGCAGAAAGTCAAACAAAGTTTGACTTTAACGCTAAGACGTAAAAGAACGAAAGAATACTTACAACGGGTCCAAGAACGGAAGCTTTGATCCGATTACTCTCAGGTATGAAGTAGATACTTCAACTTAGAGAGATGAAATAAGATTCAACGGTGTGAGTTGCAACAAATGAATGGGGGTATTTATAGATTTCATGGAACCGTTAAGATCGTTTGTCGAATAACGTGCTTTAATCTCAACCGTACACATGTGCCCATGGTTTTGTGAAACCATGGGAGCCCCTAGAATGGCCCATAGATTGATAAATACCATTGAATACCAGCCCATGGTATTGCAAAACCATGGGTTCAAACCATCGAAATCTCAAAATGGACCAGGTTCAATGAATCTGGTCAGAAATTTCAAAAATGGTCCCTGCAGTTGTAAAACTTGATTTTTTTTGCACTTTTAAGCCCCGTTAACCTCATTTCAAGGCTCTAAAATAAAGTTAAAGTATAGGGAACTTAAAATATGCTCAAAAACATCTCGGATGTCGGTTCGTTTGGTCGTACGGTTGCGTTGTTCGGTTAATTACGACGGAAATCGTAATGAACGCAAAAACGATCCAAATTACGCGACGAATGGAATTTTATCATGCCAATCACTAAAATAAAATATTTTAATGATTACATAAATTTTGGATGTCCGGATATATTCAGGACGTAAGATATACGTGAAAATGCAAACTTATGCACTTTTGACGCTTTTAGTCTCTATTGATCAAATAAGTTTATTTTAGCATACTGAACCCCTCAAAGCCTATTTCTAAGCTATGTAAAGGATATTTAGGGTATGTTTAACTTATGATCAAGTTCTGGAATGTTCGTTACAGTAAGAATCGATATACTTTCGCAGTTTGTCGAATTTAGTCGAATTTAGTCCCTGTAAGCGAATAAACTTGATTTCGGCACACCAAACCTTCCAAAACTTATTTCTAAGTTATGTAAAGGTTATTTAAGGTATGTTAAGCCATGTCACTATTCCAGAGTGTTTTTTGCATTAAACTGGTCATATTTATGCATCAGTGCGCGTATAACCTTCCAGAAAGCAATTTAGAGCCCGAAATCGAACAAGAGTTGATATGTGCAAATGATACACATATTTATACAAATCCCAAGTATGAAATACAATATTTCATTGGTTTGGTATTTGTTTGATGATGAAGTGACACAGGTGTCACATACATCCACTTAGTTACCTGAAATACATGTAAGTTTTGGAAAACCGTCAACAAAAGTTGGTGTGAATTCGTGCAGTTTTGTGTAAAACATTTAAGTATTCATTGTAGGAAACATGGTATGTAATTGTACTTGAAAAATTATTTATGTAATTGTAAGGAATTCGAGATCGCTAATGGTTCGCGAGGCCACTAACATATGTAACGACATAGGAAGCATCCAAACCATAGGCATTTTACTTGTCGATTCACGACTAGAGACACAAAAGCACTCTCGGTAAAAATGTGGCCAATAGTGTGGCTGCCTGAAACCCATTAGATCTAACCTTTTTTTTCCGCGGTCTAGGACTTACGTTGATTAATGGTGCTTATGACACCCTATTCGTGACATGATCTATAGTATCGTTCCTTAGTTTTATTTCTACATACCACAGTACATGTATTTTCCCCAACTTTGGAAAACAAGAAAATGTTTAAAAGCATGGACATGAACTAACAATTTTGCGTAACTCGCGTCGTAAACTTCACCGACTATTTTTGTAAGCGTCGAGACCTATAATTATTCTATGTACGTTAGTCGCTAGACTTGTATCACACAAGTACAAGTCACCATCTTAAGTTTATGTATTGGTTCTTTGTATGTTCAACTCTTGTGAGGGTCGTGCCCTTGTTTGTCGGGTCTTGCCCATTCGTCGTGTTTTTGCACTTTGAATTTGTATTGTTTATTTGTAAATATATATTTTACTTTTCAAAAATATATATTTATTTATGTAAAATTTTTCAAAGTAATAAGTGTTAAAAATAAACTTTATTTTTAACTTGTCCATATATGTTACTTATATTATTTTTCCAAAAATAAATATAAGTATTTTGTGAAATAAGTATTTTTGTGTAAGTATGCTTAGGATAAGTATACTTGTATTCCTATGTACTTGTGTATTTTACATTATTTGCCAAAATTTATTCTTTGATTTTTATTACTTTCCGGAATTATATTTCTTAAAAATAATGTATTTTTAAGTCTTGTGTGGAATATATATATTTTGCCATGCTTGAAAAAATATATAAATATCTATTTTTGTTATTCACCTGATTTTTGTATAATTTCCATTACTTGGTAATAGTTATATATTTGTCCAAATATATATAATTATGTCCAAAAAATTGTCCAAAGTCCATATGTATGTAGAATATATTTATACAATTATATTTCCTTGTATTTGTCCATATTCTCTTCTTGAGAGGGATTTACTATACTTGTATTCTTAAGTATCCTTAAGTATCCTTTTGTATTTGTATGTTTATTTTGGTATTCATACTCCTTGGAAGTATTTAGTGTATTTTTCAAGTTCCTAATACACTACTACATATAATACACATAGTATACACTTAGCACAAAATTTGGTAATCACTAAATATATATATTTTTCCTAAAAATATACATACTTAGTATTGATTTTAACTTGTAGAAATCATTATTTCTTAACTTGAAATTTTATACAAATATTAGGAGACCTTAGTAAATATTTTTAGGTGGATTTTTGGGGAATAAGTTTCACCAAAACTTATATTTTTCTAAGTGTCAAAATTTTATAAAAATTTTGACATAGTTTCCCCTAAAAATGGAGGTTTCCCATGTTTCAAAACATGTGTTTATTTTCTTTTCATCACCAAAAACAATTTCCAACAATTTTCACAAGTAACATACACTAATTACTTCATGTAAAACATCATGGTGAACTTGATTTTTGCTAAAAATGTGTAGTCTTTTGGATCTACACTTAACATACAATGATCTTTCAAAAAACAAGTGTTCTTGTAAATTTTAAACAAACTTTTATGAAACTTTAATTTACTAACCAAACCATCCATGAGTTTTAAAGTTTCAAAGTCTTGAAAATCTTGTTCTAAAACTATTTTTATGTTCACTAAAAAGATCTTTATGTTTAAAACCATGTTTCATCATGGTTCTTTCAAGATCCATACTTAACATCTTTAAATCTTTCATAAACAAGCTTCTTGATGAATCTCTAACAAACTTTTCATGGATTTTAATTTCAAAAGTTAGTTTTACATACACTTTGTTACTTCAAGAACACAAGATCATGCTTCAAAAATCATCTTTCAAGTTCACATAAATGTTTCACAAGTTCATCTTCAAGTGTAACCATGGATATTTCAAGATCCATGCTTAAACTTGTTAGATCTAAGCTTCTAACAAGCTTATCATGCTAGATCTAAACATACACGAGATTCAACAACAACATCTTCATCACATACACCAAAAATCACTAAAATCACTTGTTTTCTTCATGATTATGTTAGATTCTTACATCTTCATCTTTTCAAGTTTAGTTACTTAGATGGTGTGACTTGTACATAACATAAACATGAACTAAATTAGTGTTTAGGAGGCTTACAACTAGCTCTATCGGCTAGGGAAGTGGCAAGAACAAAGTGAAGATAAAGATTGAAGAAATCAAGTGGATAAAAGCTCCTTAGCAAAGTCCTTCACCATCCAATGCTTCACACCTTCTTAGATAGCCTCCATACTCTTTTGTATATGCTTAGATTGCCTTGGAATGGATTGAAAATGGTGGATGTGTGGGGTGTGTTGTCGGCCGAGAGCAAGGGAAGAGAGGGAGAGAACTGTGTGTTTGAAAGTTAGAATGAAAATGATAAGGTTTGTAACCCTTTAGTCTTTCTTATAATCTTTCACCAAAGCTTTAATCCATAGGGTCTTATATTTGATATCTAGCTTACACAAAGAAATGTTATAATAGGGAATGAAGAGAGAAGGAGTTTTGAGATGAGAAGATGTTTTGAATGCAACATCAAAGGTCACATTGCCAGAGATTGTCCAGGGAGATCTATGAGAAGATCGAGGGCTGAATCTCAGAAAAAGATGAAGAAATCAGTCAAGGTCGAAGAAAAGCCCAAAGAACAGAAGGTGAAAGAACAGAAAGTGAAGCTTTCACAAGGGCAGAAAGACCGACTGAGAAAGAAAAGAAAGAAAGCTCGAGAATACTTGGAGAAGATTTTGTCCTCGGGTACATCTGGAAAAGCAGATAAAAGTTCTGATAAATCGTCTTGCTCTCCAAAGAACGACAAATCAAGCAAAACGAATTCATCAGATACAAATCTGAGGACAGAAGAGAGAAAGAAGAAAGAGAAAATGGTCGGCAATGAATCTAATATGTCGAAGACAGATAAGCCACCTTCAGGCGATGAATCTGACAGGTCAAAGTCAGACAAGCCATGTGCAGGCAATGATTCTGGTTCGTCAAAGCCAGAGGAGCCATTGGTTGAGGTAAAAAGTGGAGATTCCAGTTTGACAATGAATGATGAAAATTTTCCATCATTGTCAAAAGGAATTTCAAAAACACCCAAGGACCGTCAGGCTTGGGTGAAACTTTTCAAATGAAAAACCTGACCTGCCGGAGTTCCCAGATTGGTAAGTGCGGAACATGAATCGACACATTTCTTGAGAAATTTCACTCTGGTGATTTTTCATCTTACATGTGGTAAATCAGGGACATTATGTTGTACTTGATTTTCTACAAGTGGTTTTTATGGTAAAATCATAAAACGATAAATCTTTACATATGATTAAGAGAACAAGGTGATGAAATGACCCCGAACCTACAAATGATTGGTAAACAAACTAATTTTTCCGGAAAAAACCATTTTGATTAAAACAAACTTAAGTGTTTTGAGATCATAATGGAAAAATAGTTTGTTGTAGGGGGGGAGTTCTGATTGTTTACGCCAGGTGGATGGAGAATTGAAGTGATTCTCATCAAGTTGTCAAGTTTTTACAGTTTGTTTCAAATTTTCCCAGAAAATCAAAATTGAAACATATTTTGATTTTAGGGGGAGTAAAATTTAAAAAAAAAATTTGAAAATTTGAAAATGTCAAAAACATGAAAAATTTAAAAATGAGTTTTGCTGAAACAAGAGGAAATGATAGAAAATCAGTGGACTATCATAGCATGCTAAAGAAATGTAAAGTCTAAAAGTGATAAACAGTCTCACTAAAGATGTGACGATAGGCTCGGCTAGACTAGTAGATTTGCAATAACGATACAAACATAAAGAAAAAGCCTAGTTCTAGTGGAAAACATGATCAAAAGCATAGTACTTAGTTTTGTCCTTCTTGATTGTGTGCCTGCTCAGTAATCGCTGAATGCCAAAAGGCATAAAAACTGGTTAAGTTTGTGAGCTTTCACAACTTTGCTGAAAATGACACTGTGATTGTGTATTTCTTTTGCAAAGATTTAAACTTGTTTTATTTCTTTATTTTGTTTAAGCATTGGACATCCTCTGCGTATACGTGAGTATCGACCTGGATGTTAGTGCCTAAACGTTCTGCTTTATTTTCTTTGGTGTTTCGTTTAAGCTTTGGATCACCTCTGCGTATACGGAAGTATCGACCTGGTGGTTAAAGCCTAAATAATTTCAACTTGTTTTTTTTATTTCTTTATTTTGTTTAAACATTGGACTTTCTCTGCGTATACGGAAGTATCGACCTGATTGTTAATGTTTAAACATTCTGCGTTGTTTTCGCACAAATCACAGTTGATCAAAGTTTAAAGGCATTACTTGAGTCAGTGTATTGCATGATGAGGGGATATGCTGAGATCGTGGGGTCCATAAGAACTTAGTGCACAATTAATATACCTTAGTGTATCGATAAGCACGTCGAAATTTTTTAGTTTGAGTTTATGTGGACAACAATATCGTCAATCCATGTGAATCATTTAAAACTTAAAACGATTAAAAGCTTAACGGTGCTTGTGATGAGTCTAAAAATTGATATAATCCTCTTTCACGAACTCACAAAGCTGATATTCAAAATCTCAAAGGCTAAACAAGACGAACTGATGGTTTGGATAAGAATGTTTGAATTGAAAAGTTTGAAACATTAAGGATGATTCATTAATTTGAATCAGAATTTAGAATGTTTCAAATTGTGGGAAGTTCTTTAATGAGTAAATCTTCAAATGTTTAGATGATTCATTAATTTGAATCACAATATTGTTTGTTATATGTTTGAGAGATTGAGGTGTGTAGGTGATGGAAAGGTTTCTGATCCTGTTGCTATGGAAAGCCAGGAAATGCATCAGAATCTGCGGAGAGCTTAATCAGAGAAAAACAAGGATGTACTTTCAAAGGTGATAACAAATTCCAGACGGCGATCCCAGCTTGGTGAAAGGGGGAGTCTGACGAGAGTTAGAGCCAGAGAAAGATCCGGGTACATGATTCCAGGAGAAGTTCCTGAAGAAGACCGATCAAGATTGAAGAGTTGTCATGATTGAAGACTCTCACTGAAGATTCCGTCAACATTCAAGGGGGAGTCTGTTGGTGCAGTTGTCTGTCGACTTCATCTTCGTTCGAGTCTTAGTATAGGGCTGATTGTATAGTGCACAAGAATCGAGAAAACATGATTTAGTGTTGATTCCGCTCGAAATGACACCTTGTCATTTGGAGCAAAATCACCTAAGTTGTTAATTCCGCTCGAAAGTGTAATGTCTGATTCCGCTCCTAAAGTTAATTGTTGATTCCGCTCCAAATGGCTCTTGCATGTTTCGGGCGGAATCAGGACACTATATATAGGTCTTCAAGAGCGAAATCAAGGAGTTCAGTTCTTGCATTTGACGGCGAAGCCCTGCCAAAGTGTATTTGAGTCTGTAATCACGTTCTGATATATAGAAGAGACAGTAAATAGTATTTTCAGTGTTCTACAAGCTAAACGAAGACAGAATCAATGAATTCCGCCTCTGATTCTGTCTGAGCACTCTTCTGATCGACTCGTTAGGTCGTCTCGCGATCCTACAGGATCACCAAGAACCTTCTTCGTTTGCTATTAACCACCTCATTTCTACTCTTGATCTTCCCTAGCTTAAAAGCTAGTAGTAAGTGTCTTGAATCCTCATTTACTTCATGTTTAGGGTGGTTAATAGTTATTGTATGATGAAATCATTTGAACAAGAAAAGATCATGAACACAAGACTTGAACATAAACTAACTTGATGATGAAATATTGTTAAAATGAAGAAGTAATGTTAAGTATGATGTTGTTTTGTATTGTTGATGATTACTAGTGAGATGAGGTTAAACATCATGGTGGAACTTGTTAAAGTAAGATTAAAAACTTAAGTTAACAAGTTAGGAGGTGATTAGTGATTTACATAAAAGAATCACCTCCATGTTTAAGCATGAACTTGATAACAAGATGGTTTCTTGAAAAATTAGTAAATAAAGTAAGTTGGTGATCATATGGATCCAAGGTTTACAAATGGTTTTCCTAAATAAACTAAGAATAGAAGATGATTTTTGAAAGGTTATGATTTGTATTAAACATACACTATTTTTAGTAACAAGACAAGTGTGGAAATGCTTTTAAAGTAAGAAGATCCAATAAACACACATTTTTGCAAAACTAGTTTACAAGTTGTAAAGACCTAAAATCTTTAAGAATGAGGTTTTAATAAAAGTAAACACACTTTGGAGGGTAACCAAACCCACTAAACACCCCACTAAGTTACTACGCGTTTTTACAAAAAACCAAGTTCTTGTTATTATGTAAAGTGCATTGTTTTTGCACTTGGTTAGTGTAATGTTGTTTAATAATTTGTTGTTGATTGATTGAATGAATTTTTGAAAAGAAAATGATATGCTAATAAGCATGGACACCTCCATTTACAAAGGAAGCTCTGGCGAAATTTCTAAAAATCTGACACTTAGAAAATATTTTTCTAACAAGTGTTTACAAATATATTTTTTAACTTTGTTTTCAAAATAAACTTCGCCATAGTTTTTGTTACAAAAATACCAACTATCGAAGGTTGATTTTACAAATAAAAATGGATAAGTATATATTTAAAATATATATTTTATACAAGACACTTGTGTGAATATTTGAATATTTTGTGAACTAGTTATATTATTTTAGGGTAAAATAATATAACTTAACAAATACCATGGAAATTACAACTCCAAAATAATACCAAAAATATCAAGGAATAAAATATTTAAGTTACATGTATAATAATGTGAAACCGAGCTAGAGAACGTAACTTATGAATTATTCTAGAAAATACTCTTACAAATATATTTTTGGTGAAATATTATTTTGGAAACTAAAGTAGTAAAAATATATTATTTTTGGGAAAAATACATATATTTTGGGAATACATTATTTTGGACAAATAAGTTAAATATATTTTTCCTAAATGGGACTTAAAATATATTATCTATAAAACTACAAATGTACATGTATAAATACCCCCATCCTTGGGAAGGAAATACACATATACAATACTTGAGAGGTATGAACACGAAATAGTTGCCTAACTATTATTCCAAAACCCTAAAAACAAAACTTAAGTTAAAATAATTATTATTATTTTAACAAGAAGTTACTACTTGGAATAATATCAAAGTAAGGTAACTCAAAATCTTCATACTAAGCAAAGGCACAGCCCGCTCGTCTAATAGACAATAGTACGTTGTAGGTTGTCGCGTAGCGAACCAAGTTTGAGTTGACTATACGATTCAGGAGACGCACTACAATGAGTTCATGTCCCCCTTTTCTCTTAACTGTTTTTAGTTTTATACTTCGGGGGTGGAATACATGTTACAATTACTACGGGCATTTTTATACATGGTATGGTTAGCTTAAGGAAGGTTTACTACTTAGATCATGTGAGTGGTGGGTACAACACTTAAGGCCATTAATCCTCGTCGAAGGACCGAGGGACATGAGTGATAGATTTATTTGCGTGTAACGAGCCCACACCCGTGAGGCCGGGGCGGCCCATAGTGGTGACTATGTCTTTCAGCCGGAAGCCCGGTACAAATTTGCTAGGTTTGAGTACTTCCTGCACCTTTTCACACATACCAGTGGCTTTGCAACCCATTGGTGATCTCTTTTTCCTTAATTGCTACATACCAGAGACTTTCATACATACAGACATTTTTCAAAGGTTTATACATACTCACTTACACATGAACTCGCTCAACTTTTGTTGATTTTTTTTTCAAACTACATGTATTTCAGGAAACTAAAGGGATCTGGCAAGTGTCTGCACATGTCAAGCTGCATTGAATAAAGATGTCATCCAGAGTAGTTGGTTTAGGAGGTGTTACCCTTACCTGGACGGGTTACATGTCTTTAAACCATGTTTTATTTAAAGTCTTTGTTGTGTCTTATGAACACGTTTTAAACAAGTATGGTTTTAACTTATCTTAAGTGTCGACAATTTCAAACAATGATGTTGTGGTATTATTAAACTTGATGAATGGATGAACATCTTGTGTTTTACTTTCATATAGCGTTGTTATGATTGTTGCTATGGTATTAAGATGTCACACCGAAATAATCCACGCTTCCGCAAAAGCCAGGGTGTGATAGCTTGGTATCAGAGCCTCGATCATAGCGAACTAGGATTCTATCTCGAGTCTAGACTATGATTACTAGGGCTCTCACGAAAACATTTTTACATTGCATACACTAAACGTCCAGATCCAGGGCACAAACATTTTACAAACAAAAGACACAAATACACTTTTCAAAATTTATGGTTCAGTCTTAGAGACTGAGGGAGTTCAGCCTTAGAGGCTGGGGAAGTTCAGTCTTAGAGACTGAGGGAGGTTCAGTCTTAGAGATTGAGGGGTTCAATCTTAGAGATTGGGGAGGTTTAGTCTTAGAGACTGGGAGGTTGGTCTTAGAGACCAGAGATTTAATCTTAGAGACTGGGAAAGTTGGTCTTAGAGACCAGGAAGTTGGTCTTCGAGACCAGGGAGTTTAGTCTAAGAGACTGAGTGGGATAGTCTGGGAAAGACTAGGACGATCACTTGCATATATTATTGTGACTTACATGCTTATTTGATTATGTGTTGATATATGTGCAATTGTCGTGATTGTTTTGTTACAGACGTCATGTCTTCTTCGAGTGGAGTTTCTGGCACACTAGACCCCATAGCAGTAGACCCAGATGACCCGATGCCCACGGATCCTGAGATTTATACATCTGATACTGACAGCAGTGATGATGACGATTTCCAGCCCTTTGCTTTGCCCGATTTCGGGGACGATGTTCAGCTCGCTGATGGCATTCTTGATGGGGATCTACCCCTCGTGGAGATCCCTGCACCTGTCCCACTCGCTGCATTTCCCATGGCGGATTTGCCTCTCGATTATGTGTCGGATGATGACATACCTCTTGCTGATATTTCCGTTGTTGTCCCTGTCGTTGAGCTTCCTGAGTTGGAGGTTCTTTCTGATTCGTCTGATTCAGACTCTTTCGAGTCAGTAGCATCCTCTACTCTCCACGCAGTGGGGTTACAGCGGTACCCCACCGACTCAGATTCCGATATGGCTATGTCAGCCGCATCCGATCATGATTTTAACCTTGCTGAGGACCTCGACCATGATTTCGACCTTGCTGATGACCCCGATCACGAGTTCCAAATGTTTCTTCATATCCGAGTGTTAATCCAAATGTTTCAACTTCAAATCATCAGTTTCAAATCTCAAACAATGGTAGTGGTCATGTGCTACAATGCAACACCGCGTTGCATCTTCAGAATGGTCAGAATTTCTCTGAAGAAGTCGCTAAAGGTCATATGGCATTACTAGTTACCGTGTTGGAATCATATGAGAGTTTGGTTGCGGGAAGGATCGGAAATCCTATGTTAACAAAAGAGGACTACGATCAGATTGATGCTGAGGAAATGGAGCTCATGGATATTAAGTGGTGTTTAGCGAGTGTGTTGAGGAGAGCTGAGAAATTTAAGCAGATTACAGGAAGAGGTGATTTACGTGATGCTAATTTTTCTACTTTAGGTTTTGATAAGTCTAAAGTTACTTGTTTTCGGTGCAGGGAAAAAGGACATTTCAAGAGGGAATGTACCAACCGAGAAGCAGGTGGAGCTCAGAATCCTTTCGGGAACAGTGATTACTATCAGAAAGCAATATATCATCAAGCAGCTCAACAACCGTCATCATTCCGTGCTATTGAAGATGGAAAGAAGAAAGCCTGTATTACTATTCCAGATCAAGAAGATGAAAGATTGCTAGAGGGTTTTAGCTGGGACAAATACATTCCGTCTGAAAGTAACTCAAAGTTTAGAGCATTTATTGCACAGATCATTCAAGAGCCAGAGTTGATGAAGGAATGGATGGATGTATTTGCAAATGATGATAAAAGTCAAGATGAAGAATCTGTCACTTCAGAAGATAGTTCAGAAAAGACAACAGTTTTTGATCAATCATCAGTTGATAGCAGTGATGATGAGGAAGAAATTAATCAAATAAACATTGGTAAAACTCATTTATCTATTGAAAGTTTCAAGTTTTATTTTGCAGATAAATTGGAGAAGCTAAAGGAGAGACGAGCAACAAAAGAAAAGAAAGAAGTAAAATGTGTGAATGTTGCTCAGGATGAGAAGAATGAACAGAGTGAAGAGGTTAAAGTTGCTGAAAAGATTATTGAAAAGATTGTAGAGGTCACTAAACCTTGTCTGAAATGTTTGGAACCATGCAAACATTGTGAAGAGAAAGATAAGAAGTATAGTGCGAGATGAAAGAAAAATTATTTTTCTATGTTAAGTACGTGAAAGAATCTTATGATGTGCTAAA
The DNA here is from genome assembly GCF_002127325.2 of Helianthus annuus. NCBI lineage: Eukaryota > Viridiplantae > Streptophyta > Magnoliopsida > Asterales > Asteraceae > Helianthus > Helianthus annuus. The sequence goes on along the minus strand of NC_035448.2, from coordinate 203,084,486 downwards.
TAGAACAGTAAACCAGTTGGAAAAGACAAACTCAGAAAGAGAAGATGCTTTGACAATGATGAATGCAGTGAAGATGTCTAAGTAGAAGGCCATCAATCACTATATTGAAGAGTGTGCAGAGTTGAAGCAGGAATTGGTGACCGAAAAGATTGAGAATGAAAGAATCAGACGATTGTTAGTGGATTATTCAAGTTCTGATTACTTTATTGATAGAATTTATCTGACAGTTGCAGGTTTTGAAGCCTTTCAGGATAAGAAGTCGGAAGATACGAATATTGGTAAGCAACAAAGTGCAAATTATAACAAGTGTCCGCCTCCGATCTGGGAAGGTTATTTTCCCAGAAAACCAAATAAGGAACAACTCAAAAAGGCAGTCAATATAAAGTTAAAGTCTGAAACAACTGATGAGTTACTAGAAAGCATTGACGTCACATTCACATCGTCTGACACTGATCATGAGTCTGAGTTAATAAAGAATGTGGTCGATCAGGTGTTGGATAAGGATGAGGAGTCAGAGTCAAAGTCTGAATCTGAGAGTTCAAGTTCATCAGTTGATAGTTCGAAATCATCGGTCAAAAGGGTTTACAATAAAGAATTTCTGTTATCAAAAAATAATTTGAATGACGAACCAATCAAAGTGGCATATACTTTGAATGATTCAGACAAATTATATTCTGATGAGGAATTTCCAATTAAAAATGTGAAAATTGAAAATATTAACACAGTTTTTAAATTGATAAAAATAGAGTTTTCAGAAATAAAAGATAAAATGGGATTTTCAAAACCAAAATATAATTCTAGAGTTCAACAACGTTTAAACAAGAAGAAAGGTTTTGGTCCAGGTCATCAAAAGAAGCCGAATCATAAAAGCAATTTCAAAAAGAAGGGGTTGGGTTTTGATGTTGAAAATAATCAAAATATTAAAGATTTTAAATCAAAAACTGTATTTGTTTCAGGGTCAAGTTCTAAAGAAGAGAAAAAGAGCTCATTCTGGAAGCAATCGAACAAAGCGTTTCTTGCAGAAAAACAGAAACATGAGAAGAATGAAGCTAATCAGAAAAAGGAGACAAGGACCTGTTACCGATGCAATGAAGTTGGTCACATTGCCAGGAACTGTTCAAAGGCAACCAACACACAACAGGGAGTGTCTTCTAAACTCAAAGAAAAAGTTGTTGATAAAACTGAACCACCAACTGAAAAATTCAAAGTGTTTAAAAGTTCTACATTTGAAGTTGGTGAGAGTTCAAGAAGGTTTTACAAAAGAAGAGCGAATCTTAACAACCAAACGTGGGTTGCTAAGAAATCAGATGTTAAGTCTGGCGATGAATCTGACTCGTCAAAGTTAGATGAGCCACAAGTTGAGCCAAAAAGTGAAAAGTCAGTACCGCCAATGGATGATGTCAACTTTCCACAATTACGGACTGAAAATTTTAAACAAAAAGTTGGAAAAGTAGAGATTTCGAATCAATTCTATTCTGAAAAGAAAGAATTTGATGTCGAAAGAGCATTTAATGGCAGAGTGAAACATATCTTTGGTAAGATGGTCGAGGGAAGGGCCAAAGGGGTAAAAGAATTTTATGAGTCAAAGAGAACTTACCTACCAAGTGAAAGTAACTTGGGAACACCCAAAGCTGGTCAGGCTTGGGTGTCTGTATTTCATGCTTAAAAATCCTGACTTGCCGGAACTCCCAGGTTGGTAATTGGGGAGTAGGAATCGGCATCTTTCTTGAGAAATTCAAAATTGTGATATTTCGATTTACAAGTGGTATTGTTGATAAAAACCTACAAGTGGTTAATCAAGGTCATTAAGTTGAACTTGATTTAACTTTCATACAAGTGGTTAAATAAAAGAAAAAGTGAACTTACAAGTGTTAAATTTTTACAAGTGGTTGAAAAACAATGTGATGAATGAATCCCCGATCCTACAAGTGGTGTGTGATGTCAACCAAACTAATTTTCCGGAAAAACCATTTTGATTAAAACAAACTTAAGTGTTTTGAAATCATAATGGGAAAATAGTTTGTTGTCAGGGGGAGTTCTGATTGTTTACGCCAAGTGGATGGCGAATTGAAGCAATTCACATCAGTTTGTCATTCTATTTGTACAGTTTATTGCGTGTATTTTCAAATTTTCCCGGAAAATCAAAATTGAAACATATTTTTGATTTTAGGGGGAGTAAAAAATTAAAAATTTTGAAATTTTGAAAAAGCAAAAAACATGATAAAATCCAAAATCCAAAAACATCGAAAAATTCAAAATGAGTTTTGTTGTAAAAAGAGGAAATGATAGTACATCAGTAGACTATCACAGCATGCTAAAGAATTGGAAAGTCAAATGTGATAAACGATCTCACTGATGATATGCCAGTAGATTTTTACACACTTAGTAGATTGTTGTCGAGATATAAACCTAAATATCAAATACTTACTTATATCGTGGGGAACATCTCTCGGATATATAGGTAACCCCTGAAATCTTGTTTAGAGGGCTTTCTATTTCTGACATACTAGGTCTTTGTGCGTGATGATATCTGGGGTATTATACCAGGACTTCTGTTTTTGCGGGAGCAATAGCCTAGTGCTCGTATAATGCTCTGCACTACTTTTATCATAAAGCCCACCCTCAGCATAAAAAAGATGAAACATTGAAAAATGCTAATCATGTGCTGTTGAAGGAAAGATCCTCAAACGGGACACACCAAAAGATGAGCCATCATCTCTTTGTCTGAACGGAAGTTCTAACCTGAGCTCTCACAGCCTCGCATTACCTGTTTACAGATATTATTAGTGTACACTCACCTATAAGACTGAATATAGAAGTCTGGATACGAAAGTATATTCTGAGGTGGGACACGCGAATAAGTTAAGACCACTAAAACACTAAACTTGTATCTCGAAACAGTTGAACTTTGTGTGAAAATTTAAGTGGATCAGTATGCTGACAATCTAAGTGAATCGTTTAGAACTTAAAGTGTTTAAAGCTCAATGGTACTAGTGATTTGTCATAAACTGATATGATCCTCTTACGCAAACTCACAAAAGTATTGTCTGTAAATATTTCTTTACTGCTTTTCATTAAAAACAAAATCCAAAAAGAATGTGTTTTAGTATAAAATTTTTTGAAAAATTCAAAAAGATTTTATTTCATCTTATTTTCGACAACTGATGTTGGAAAGCTGATTTTCAAAATTCCGAGTGCTAAACATGATGAACAACTGGGTTGGGAGAGTTTGTTTGAAATGAGAAATGATTTTGAAATGATTAAATGGTTCATTAACTTGAAACCAAATTTGAATGTTTCAAATACAAGTGGTAAAGCAAAGATTAAAATTGTTAAAAATAAAAAATCTTACTTTTCGGTAGAGTTTGTGCAGATAGTGAATTCCAGACTGCGATCCCAGCTTATCGAAAGGGGGAGTCTGAAGTCATTAGAGTCAAGTTCAGATCTTGGAACAAAGCTCGAGATAGAAGCTGCTGATGCTGATGAACTTAAAGAATCAAGAGATCTGATCAAGAGAATTTGAAGAGTCAGGTTGCGATTCTGGGAATGTAAGAGAGAGATATAAGAAGATAGAGATTGATGAGGATGCTTACAGAGAAAGACATTTTGGAAAGAGTGAGAAGACTGATCAAGACTGAAGACTCGACATACTGAAGACTCGTACTGAAGACTCGTCAACATCCAAGGGGGAGTTTGTTGGTGCATGTGTCTGTTGACTTCGTCTTGTATCAAGTCATGTAATAAAATAGATGGACCAGAAAGCACGAACTGGCAGAAAGCATGAAACAGATTCGTAGGGATTGGCCAGAAAGCATGAAACAGTTTCGTAGGGACTGGCCAGAAAGCATGAAACAGTTTCATAGGGACTGGCCAGAAAGCATGAAACAGTTTCGTGAGGACTGGCATTCCTATAAATAGGAGAGTGTAGGTTTCATTTGTAACATTCCTGATTCCGGTAGCGAAGCTCTGCCGAAGTGTCTCCAGCCTGTAAAACGTTCTGAAATCAATACAAGAGATAGTTAAAGTGAATCTAAGTGCATATCAAGCTGAATGAAGATCAAATCAATATATTCCGCCTCTGATTTGGTCTAGAACTCTTCTGATCGTCTCGTTTTGATTGACTTAACGATCCTACAATATCGAATATTAAAACGTAGATAAAAAAGGATGTAATAATGGTAGCCACTATATTCTAAAAATGAACGCTTTTAAATAAAGTTTGAATATGATAAACTTAAAAAAGTTAAACATTAATAAAAGTAAAGCCCATAAAGAAAAATGTTAAAGAACCCAAAAAAAAGTCAAAACTTGAAGGATTTAGGGTGCTTAAACAAACACGAACAACCATTTGTCATCTACATGATGGTTTATGTAAAAACACAACAAAAAATAGAAAATGAAACCTTAAGAAAAATTTTAGTGGTGAAATTTAAAAGATAATATCAAATCTCATTATTTTCTCATCATATATTGTATATCAATCAGTGATTACGTAGATTGTTTTGTAATTACTTTGTTTCCTTGTTTGTACATTATTATTCAAGTATATAATACTCTCAAATCTCTCTTGATCAATCAGAGAGAATTAGCTTTATCACATGGTATCAGCCTAAGTACCGATCCTCTTTTCTTTCTCACCATTTTCGATCCTCTATTCCTTCTTTCCCTACTCGTTTCCTGCTTCATCATGTCCACCACTACCACCGAAAATACCCTCCCCATGGCCACCCTCCTCCACATGATCACTGTTAAGCTTTCCTCCTCCAACTATCTCATATGGCACAATCAAATTCTCCTTCTCCTTGCTAATCAGAAACTCGTTCCCCACATTGATGGCACCCTCTCCGCTCCTGCTCGTACCGTTACTATTGACTCCAAGGAACAAGCCAATCCGGACTATGCCGCTTGGCTCTCCTCCGATCAGCAAGCCATTCTTATCCTTCACGCTTCTTTAACCGAAGAGGCGGTTGCTGAGGTCCTCGGTCTCACCACTGCGCGTCAAATCTGGACCGCACTTGAGGCCGCCTACAGCAACACTTCTCCCGAACGGATGCATCTCCTCCGAGACAATCTCCGTCAACTATCCAAAGGATCTTCCACTGTTGTCGAGTTTGGGCGCAAGTTCAAATCCATTTGTGACCAACTCTCGGCTATCGGTCATCCGGTCAGTGAAACGGACAAGACGCATTGGTTCCTTTGCGGTCTTGGACCCACCTTCGAAAGTTGGTCTACGGCCATTCGCACGGCTCACGACCCTCTTCCTTTCCGTGACCTACTAACCAAAGCTGAAAGTCATGAGCAGTTTCTCCAACATCTTCATCCTCCTTCCACTCAAACCGTTGCCTTTGTTGCACAACATTCCAAATCCTCCGCCGCTACTCCTAGCCGATCCAAATCTGGATCCGGTTCCAGTTCGAACAGAAACCATCCTCACAACACCTCTTACAATCGCCCACGACGCCCGCCTTATTGTCAACTTTGCCGAACTAATGGGCATTACGCAAATAAATGTCCGAAACTTAAATCCTTTGTCGCCGCCTCTGCTTCGGGTGACGATGACCTTGCTCGTGCCTTCCATGCTCGTTGCCACATTTCCCCTAATGACCCGGATTGGACCACCGATACCGGAGCCGACCTCCACATGACAAATGAAACCGGTAACCTTGACTCCTCCTCTCCCTATTCGGGTTCTTCTAAAGTCTTTTTCGGTAATGGTCACTCATTACCTATTACACATAAGGGTCATGTCTCTCTCAATAAGCATGTATCCTTAAAAGATGTTTTGGTCGTTCCGGGTATCACCAGGAACCTCCTTTCGGTCAGCAAATTAACCCGTGACTTTCCTGTCGATGTTTTATTTTCTGATTCATTTTTTATTATTCAGGACCGGAAAACAAGCCAACCACTCGCTCGCGGTCGGTGTGAAAACGGTCTCTACGTACTTCAGAACAAGTCTTTTGCTTATGTTGCTTCCGTTTCGTCTAATAAAGCGTCTTTTGAATTATGGCATAATCGCCTTGGACATGTTGGTTTTGATATTGTTTCTATTTTAAAAAAGCATGGTTGTTTATCTTTTACTTCACTGTTGCCAAAACCAAATGTTTGTTCTCCATGTCAATTAGCAAAAGCACATAAATTACCATTTGCTCTGAATGAAAAACGTGCCTCTCACCCTTTAGATCTTGTGCATTGTGATTTATGGGGTCCTTCGCCCGTTTTAGGTACCAACGGTCATAAATACTATGTTGTTTTCATTGACGATCACTCACGTTTTTCGTGGTTATATCCACTTAAGACAAAAACGGAATTTTATTCGGTCTTGGATACCTTCTTGCGTCTAGTTCAAACTCAATTTTCCCGCAAGGTTAAGGTTTTCCAAAGTGATGGCGGTTCGGAATTTGTAAACCAACGTGTCCGCAAACTTTTTGACATCAATGGCACATTTCATCGGCTTTCTTGCCCTTATACCGCACCTCAAAATGGTCGAGCCGAAAGAAAGCATCGGCATATCGTGGAAACGGGCTTAGCCATGTTATTCCATGCACGCGTTCCCATTACTCATTGGGTCGATGCTTTTTCCTTCGCAACATATATTATCAATCGACTACCCACGAAAATCTTGCATGAAAAATCCCCATTTGAAATTCTTTTTTCCACCACACCCAATTATGCCAACTTTCGCGTTTTCGGGTGTTGCGTGTATCCCTACCTACGAGACTATGCTCCTCACAAACCTTCCCCTCGAAGCATCCCATGCATATTCATGGGGTATGCCCCTCAATATAAAGGTTACAAGTGCTTTGATCCCTCCACGTCTCGTATGTATGTTACTCGCCATGCACGTTTCGACGAGACGTTCTTTCCATACAAAGACAATTCCTCCCACACGAACCTTGCCGACCTATTTTTATCCACCTTCCATGAACCTACCTTGCCCGAAATTACTCTCCCGGTCCATTCCCCTCCTACCACGAACAGTCCCTCTTCAGCCATACCCCACACTCCTCCTTCATCTTGTTCCCTTTGCAAAGAACCCCCTACCCAATCGGCACCACCCACCAACTCCGAACCTGCCCTTGAACCGATTCCCCAGTCACCTATCTCTCCAATCACCTCTCCTAATCCTACTACACCATCGCCTTCGGCTACCGGTTCCTCCGATCCGCTTACCGTTCCTTCCTCACCGGCACCAACACACCATATGGTAACTCGATCAAAGGTCGGCACCTTCAAACCCAATCCCAAGCATACCTCTTACCTTTCTAGTATCATGCACTCATGCTTGCATGCTTCTCTCCTCTCCACTGTTGATCCCAAAGGATTCAAAAGTGCCTCACAACATGAACATTGGATGGATGCTATGCATGCTGAGCTTCAAGCTCTTTCCCAAAACCGCACGTGGACTCTTGTTCCACGGCCGGCCTCCACCAATGTTGTCGGGTCAAAGTGGGTCTTCCGTACCAAGTACCGGTCTGACGGGTCAGTCGATCGGCATAAGGCCCGTCTTGTTGCACAAGGTTTTACGCAAATCCCGGGACTCGATTTCAGTCATACATTCAGCCCCGTTTTTAAGGCATCGACCATTCATATTGTTCTATCATTAGCAGTCATCAATCGTTGGTCACTTCGACAACTATATGTCAATAATGCCTTCCTAAATGGTTCTTTGTCCGAAACCGTTTATATGGAACAACCTCCCGGCTTCGCAGATTCGAAGCATCCGGATTATGTGTGCAAATTGAATCGCGCTCTCTACGGTCTAAAACAGGCTCCTAGGGCGTGGTTTCAACGGCTCAGCTCCTTTCTCATCTCTTACGGCTTCACCTGTAGCCGAGCGGATACGTCTCTCTTTGTTTTCACTCAAGGAGGGTCTCTTATGTACCTCCTTGTTTACCTTGACGATCTTATTCTCACTGGCAACAACTCCTCTTTGCTCACTGCCTTCACAAATCGGCTACATCAGGAGTTTGCTATCAAAGATCTCGGCTCATTAAACTATTTTCTTGGTCTTGAGGTCCTTAATACCGATGATGGTCTCGTTCTCACTCAAACCAAATATGCCAACGATATCGTTACTCGTGCTGGTCTCACTCATGCCAAACCCGTTCCTACACCACTCTCCACCTCGGATACTTTCGTATCAGATGGTGCTCCTTTCGTTGATCCTACCCTTTACCGATCACTTGTTGGTGCTCTTCAGTACCTAACCATTACCCGTCCTGATTTGGCCTATGCGGTCAATCAAGCTTGCCAACATTTGCATGCTCCAACTGAAAAACATTTTCAACTAGTTAAGAGGATCATTCGGTATGTTAAGGGTACCATTTCTCACGGTCTTGTCTTTACTCGTCCTACCTCAACCACCATTTTGGGTTACTCTGATGCAGACTGGGCCCGGTGTATAGAAACGAGACGTTCTACTTATGGCTACTCAATCTTTCTAGGAGGTAACTTAGTTTCATGGAGTGCAAAGAAGCAACCAACGGTTTCACGGTCAAGCTGCGAATCTGAATATCGGGCCATGGCTAATGCCGCTGCTGAAATTGTCTGGACCACGCATCTTCTACAAGAGTTACGAGCCCTTCCGCCTTCCCGTCCGACTCTCTTATGTGACAATCGGAGTGCTTTATTTATGAGTCAGAATCCTGTCTCTCACAAACGGGCTAAACACATCGATCTGGACTACCACTTTGTTCGCGAGCTTGTAATGTCAGGGAAGCTTCATACCAAATTCGTTCCTACCAAGCTTCAACTAGCGGATATCTTCACCAAGAGCTTGCCTCGACCTCAATTTGAGCACTTTCGGGATCTTCTTCGAGTTCATCCTCCGCCGTTTCGCTTGACGGGGGATAAAAGATAATATCAAATCTCATTATTTTCTCATCATATATTGTATATCAATCAGTGATTACGTAGATTGTTTTGTAATTACTTTGTTTCCTTGTTTGTACATTATTATTCAAGTATATAATACTCTCAAATCTCTCTTGATCAATCAGAGAGAATTAGCTTTATCACAAAATTGATAAGAATGAACTTTACTAATCATAAAAAAAATTCAATGCCAAAATGAAAATACAAGAAAATATACTATATAGTTCCTTTTTAAAAATCGTATAATTATAAATGGTGGGTTACATTCACGCCTCGTAGAGGGGGCATGCCTATTTTTAACTAAATTTAAATGAAAATGTAGAGGTAATTGTAAAAATTGTTGGAACTGTTCGCGTAATTAATTAAAATAAAACAGTTTTATTCAGAAATTATAATATAGAAATAAAGGAAAGCTGGAAATACAATACAATTACAACTGAAATAAACAAATTACAAGAACAAAAAAGATAAGATAGAAATGAAACTGTGGCTGAGGGTTGTGTTTAACACAGGGCCGTTAAAACAAATTCCGAGTCTCCCAAGAGAACTCATTTTGCTTCCCAGGGTACAACAGCCGAAGTAGTGTGTACTGCCGGAGCTGGCACGAGGACCCGAAGTCTACCTTGAGAAAAGTAAGAACAAGACCAGAAGATAGCAGAGAATTGCTTGCATATGCTGTGTTGTTGCTGGTGTATTTCTGCTGTGGAAGAGATGCTGTATTTATATAGCATCTGAGTTAAAACAGCCAAAACCGAATTAAATGAGAGAATTAAATTGCATTAAACCCCTTCAATCCAATTTAATTCGTCATTTAATTCTCAGTCAAAACGGTTTTAACTTTAGATTCATTAAGCATTTCTGGGAATTTTTCAATTTTGCGAGAATTTTCGCTTGGTTCCATAACATCGGTGAGATTAGCGGCGGTAGTGGGGCGTCTTTTATTGCCCTTATTCCCAAAGTTTCCGATCCGGTTATGTAACACCCTTGTTATTATTTTAAAGGTTTTCGTATAGATTACGAAAATGATCTTGTAATTATGATTACAAACATGTTGAAAATACGGTTAAATTGAAACTTTTACAATTTAAAAATAATGCAATATAATATAGTTGAGTTCGTCGTTTAAAAGTTACGACGACACGCCGTGCGGAAGCTTCTTTCTTGATCGTGTTCGGTTCCTTGCTAAGCTTGATCGTCCTCCGTTACGGTACCATATACCTACATTTCATAAGACATGAAATGAGTTAGTTATTTGGTGTCTATAAACATGTTTGAGCCAGTTTGTGGGTCAAAATATGCCAACAATAAGTTCAGTAACAAATTTCCAAAACTTCAAGCCGCCGCGTGTCGCGCCCGGATTCTGGTCTCCTGTCGCGTGCCGCGGGGAAGTCCAATTTCCAGCAAGTTTGCTTCTGAAACCTGCATTTCGTCCAGCTATGTTTATTTATCAAAAATCAACTTTAAAACGCCATAACTTTTTATCTACGGGTCCGTTTTAGGTGATTCTTTTTCCTACGTGACCGTAATTTAATTATCCATCTCATGGAGTAAAAATCCAACATTCAAACTAATAAAATTCTAAATTTTTAAGCATTCGGCTTATTGCTCAAAATCAACATTTTGACCCGTTTGAATTTAAGACCTCCCAACTTGTTTCTAGTTAATCAGAAACCATATACCAAAGTGTTTAACTCAATCCTCTATCTCGGATTCATAACTTTTGTGAATTACGTAGCAAACACCTAAGTTACGCGCGTGATTTGTTTTGACCCGTTTAGATGATTTTTGTGCATTAAAGCATCAAATCCGCTCTACTATTTTCACACTTCGCATTCCCATGTTTAAATAGCTACTTATATTCCACCACAACATTTTTTTGTGGTCCTCAATATCCCAAATTTTACCCTTTGTTTAGTCATTTTGCACGAATGACCCGTTCTTAGGCATTTAACCTACGAAGTTTATGTCTACAACTCTTAAATGTATCTAAGGGTTTTATAATTATAATAGAAGTTTCTAAACGGCCTCTAAGGGTCGTTTACCTGTTTTACCCATCAAGGACGTTTTGGTCAACTTTAACTCCTCATTTATGATGACGGGCTTCCACTAAATATTTGACCTAAAATCGTACATACAACTAATATCTTATTTATGCGTACCTGGCTCGGTCCACATATAGACCCGTTTCCATTTTTATACCTTGCTTCTATTAGCCGCTAATCCAAGGCGACGCAATTATTCAATTTCTGTTCAATCATGTGGACATATCACTTGACAAACAAATGTTAGTCGATATTGCCAAATGGTGTTATCATCACCATTTGGCCTATATGACCAAACGTTTACATATATAACAAAACATGGTTTTTAACTACCACTTCGCCCATCCGACCCATCTCGGATTTTACCATTAGATCCCTTTATTTATTAACCAAGGTTTTTCATTATTTTATATGTTCCGTATTTTTTTTCGTGTCGGAAACATATTTCGGATATAGCTTTTTGTCGTATTCACAATCTATGAATAAATACATGTTTAATAAAAGGGTGTAAGCTTTTACTTACCTTGCATCCATGCCACGCTTTTCTTTCCATACTCGCTCCGTTTGACCCACTTCATCCAGAAGCTTCCACCTAGCTTGTTAAGCGCCAAACTATTATTCAATGTTCACAAGGTGGTTAGATTAACCATAATTTAATATGATTTTCCACCTTACACATTTCTTATCACTAGCATTCATCCGAACACCTAATATATTCACGTTTTACACACAACCAAGTAGACCGCGATTTCATTTAGGCATTTCAACAAACACCTAATGGGCAAAATTTTTACACATTTACTACTAGTTTATAACTTGTCATTTAGCCAAGATCAACATCAATTAGGCAAGTTCATATCACTGAAAATGGGTTTTTTTGGTGACTTGTTTAACCTGTTTACAAGTCTTCAAAAATTATGATTTTTTATGTGACGTACCTCTCGGAGGGTTAGGCCTTGTGTTAAAATTTCAAGATCTAACTCTTTACCAAAAATTCGTAAAAATTCATTTACTAAGCTGCAATCAGATTCGTCACTTCTGACTGCAGCTTACGAAAAAATTCATTTAAAATTCCTCGTTTATCCGATTGACGAAATTCCAGTTGGAGATTTTTGGAATTACCTGAAGCTACCTACAGTAAAAATTTGAGATCATAAATCAATTCTTAAATTGAGTTATGACATTCGTAATGGGTTGTAAATTCTGCTAGAAAACGCAGCCTGAACCTTCGATACCAATAAATTCATAAAACATTCAATTTTCGTCGAAAAAATGCAATTCCAGTGGGGTTTTAAATATATTTCCTGGAATTACATTTTAGACTCAAGAAACACATGTTTTTGTCATGTTTTGTCCACGCTACAGCCAATACAAGTCGGCTGTAAATTCTGATCAGAAGCTGTTTGAATTCAGCTTTCAATTAAAACATGTTTATGACATTATAACACTACTTTTAGCAATCAAAAACCCTAAAAAACATCATATACACGAATTTAGCATCAACAAATCTGAATTTACTTTATGGAACTCAAATTACACTAGAATAACTATCAAAATCCTAGTGTTTAACATGTTTCTACAAAACCCACTTAACACCTTCATTGGAGCTTATGAGTTTCACAAGAATTAAGCAATATTTCAACAATCTAATGACTAGGGTTTATTCCTAGACACTATTTCACTTTAATATCATTCATACCACAATCATGCAACATCAATTTCGAATTTCTTATGTACATCCAGAAATTTAGATGGAAATTTTCTATGAAATTTACATACCTTATGATCCCTTCACCGAGGAGATCACTATTCTATGATTGGATTTCGATTTGGAACAGATTTGATCCTTCAATTTGGCAGATTTTGCAAGAGTTAGGGTTTGTTGAGGAGCTCTTGGATCGCCCCTGTGTAACATCGACTAGACACACACCTAAGTGTGTGTTTGGTGTAATTATTGTGTTTTAATATTACTTGTTTCAATTTTAACAACTTTGGTCCCTCAACTATCGTTTGGTTTATAAAAGGCTTACTAGTCCATGCTTCTTTATTGTTTTTAAACAAATAATTAACTAGGTTAATTACCCCTAGTTAACTTAGTGAGTCCCGGAAGTTCTAACCCGTTTATTTTAAGTTCCGTTAACTCGGGCCTTTTATCCCTTTTATTCCTTGAAAGTTCTTATCCGCCTTTTAACTAATATTAGGATTATTTATTTAAATTCTAATATTTATCGGGTTACTTTTGCCGCTAATGGTACTTTACCCGTCTTTTAGTATTTACAGGGTTTGAGTACCAAACCCGTTTTCAGGGTGTTACAGGTTACCCTCAATAATTATAGGCCGATTAACTTGGTCGGTGTTATTAGCAAGGCTATATCTAAAGTGATGGCTAACCGGATGAGGAAGGTTTTGGATGGAGTTATTTCCGAATCTCAATCGGCGTTTTTAAAAGGAAGATTCATTTTGGACGGCCCCCTCATTGTTAATGAGCTTATTTCATGGATCAAAACATGGAAATCGAAAGCCTTTTTTCTTAAAATCAATTTTGAAAAGGCCTACGATAACGTGAGTTGGAGGTTTGTGATCAACACGCTTATTCAAATGGGCTTTCCGAATAAATGGTGCAAATGGATTTCGGGTATTCTAGCTTTGGCTAGTTCGTCCGTTTTGGTGAACGGAGCTCCAACTTTCAAATTCAGTTGTGAAAAAGGTATGAGACAAGGGGACCCGTTATCTTCGTTCCTTTTCTTAGTGGTTATGGAGGCACTATCTTGCATGTTTAATCGAGCTAGAGAGGCGGAATTGATTAAAGGGATTGTTACTCCTAATAACGGCCCGGTCATAACTCATCTCTTATACGCGGACGATGCTATAGTGGTGGGGGAATGGTCTAAAATTGAAGTAGTGAATATTGTAAGAATTCTTCGGTGTTTCTACGCGTGTTCGAGCCTTAAGATTAACATCGACAAATCAAATCTTTATGGCATAGGTGTGGAAATGGAAGAAATCGGGGATATGGCCAACGAGGTGGGTTGTAAGCCGGACACTCCTCCTTTTAAGTACCTTGGATTAAAAGTGGGAGCCAATATGAATCGGATCAACAATTGGCAACTGGTGTATGATACTTTCCGTGCTCGACTTGCCAAATGGAAGTCTCATCTTTTGTCGATTGGGGGTAGGGTGGTCATTATTAAATCGATGTTGGAAAGTTTACCAAGTTACTACTTTTCGCTTTACAAAGCTCCTAAGAAGGTGATTCGGATTTGGAAGCAATGATTAAAATTTTTTTTATGGGGAGGCTCTATCGAGGAAAGAAAGATGCATTGGGTGAGTTGGGATCGGGTTTCGCGTCACAAGAAAGAAGGGGGATTAGGGTTGAACAAGCTCAAAGAGGTTAACACGTCTCTTTTATCTAAATGGGGATGGTGATATAAAACAGAAAAAACATCCTTTGGAAAAGAATTATTGATGCTTTCCACTTTAGCCGAGTTGGATGGGAATGCATTCCTTTCAAAAGCCGTTTACTGGCGTTTGGAATAATATTGCCAAAGTGTTTATCAACACTAAGGTTGGAGGATTATCGCTTCGGAATTATATGAAAGGAGAAGTTGGAAACGGTAACGAGATAGCCTTTGGCTCGACCCGTGGGTATCCAATGAGCCGCTCAAACAGAAATTTCCGGCACTTTTTAGGATAGAATCGGAAAAGAAGTGTTCGATCGAGGACCGGATCAGTCTACAAGGTTCAGACCGAGTTTTTGAGTGGATCTGGAAGTCCCTTTTGTCCGATCCGTGGCTGTTGGCGAGTCTGTAGCAGCTTCAGTCCAGTCTTGATCAGGTTCAGCTCTCGGACAGTGGCGATAGGTGGAAGTGGTCTTCCAACCCGTCTGGAATCTTCTCGGTGAAACCTGTTAAAAGGTTACTTCATTCGGATAACGTGAGAACCAACAGTTATATAATGGAGTTGTGTAAATGGGTCCCTACTAAATGCAATATTCATGCGTGGAGGCTGGAAATGGACATAATTCCTACCGGCGAAGCTTTAAGGAAAAGAAACGTCCAATTTGGTGATTCTACGTGTCCTTTTTGTGGTTCAGACGAAGAATCCTCAGAACATCTTTTCATTGCTTGTTTTGTTGCGTCGAATGTCTGGAACGGAATTAGCTCGTGGTGTAAGATCCCTAATATTTTTGCTTTCTCGATTAAGGATCTTCTTGATACCCACAAGGTCCGTAGGGTCTCAGAGAAAAAGAAGGATGCGGTTCAAGGCATAATCAAGATTACTTGCTGGAGTTTGTGGAGAGCTAAAAATAATTTTATTTTTTCCAACATTCCATTCAGTAGATAGAATTATTAGCGAGGTTAAGGCTACGTGGTTCATTTGGTTCTCGAATAGATCGAGATACAAAGGGATAGATTGGGGAGATTGGAGTTCTTTTGTAAATATGTAATTGGTTGTTTGGTTGTTGTCTTTCAGTCGGCCCAATTTGGGTCGGCTTGTTTGTGAATGAAGTTTACTTTTCAAAAAAATATATATTTTAGATGTAAACATTCATGAAAAATAATAAAATAAGTTAAAATTCCAATTTGACATGCTTAAACAGTTGGCATAGTCGTGACTTTTGAAAGTCACTATTACCATTACCATACTATAAATTTGTAACATGTTGGTACTTTAGTGACTTGTACTTTAAGGTTAGGGAGTTTTTCAAAAAACAAGTTGAGTTTTCACTTTTAATTCAAATGTTTTCATTTTTTGCATTTTAACATCTTTGGTTTTATTTTTTTAACACAATTTTTTCTATCTTTTGCAATTTAACCCCAACATATTTTCATTTTCAACTTTGATCCCCGTATTTTCCAATTTTTGCAAATTTTTCGTTTTACGTTTCGTTCTAATTTTGCGAGTGAAAACGCCACAACGTGCGTGTGGGTTTTAACATTTTTTCGTCTATTTTTTCCCGTTTGACAGGATTGTCACAAAGCGTCTATTTTTCCATGTTTGACAGGTTCGTCGCAATGCGCGTGGTCTTAGATCGACTTAGTTATTATTTTCTATTTTTACGTTTCAGTCTAATTTCTTCGCATTATCATGCCGCAATGGGCATGTATGATTCAACGATTTTACATATGCTTTTCGTTCGGTGTTATTTTTTCCTTTTTGTTTATTTTGTTTTTACGAGCTTTTACGGTTGATGTATTGCAAAATACATCTTTTATTCGTGTATAGTTTGTACAATTTTCCATTATTTCTAGTTTAGTTTTAGTTAGAATTGCGTGTTATTGATCAAATTGCGTTTTCCAGGTCTTGGTACTAAAAGTTGATGAAAATAGAGTGAAAACGAGCTACAATGCTGAAACACCAAGTCCCGGAACAAGCTTAAAAGAGTTAGAATAATTTTGGAGAGTTTTGGGGAGCTAGAGCTGGGAATTGGACGCAACATTCTGTGAAAAAAAGTGTTGTGGCGTCACGCCACGGCTAAAATGGAGTCCTGTGGCGTAGAGCTAACATTAAACAATAAAAAATGGATTTTCTTATGGTGGCGTCCCGCCACCACATATGTCTTCACCCGTCGCACGACGCGACGGGGTGGTTGTTCGAAATTTGTTTGTTAGCTGCTAGGGTTTCGTATATAAACCAAGTTAATCATCATTAACAACAAGTTACGAACTCAAGAAACCCTAGGCGATTTTTAGAGCAGTTTTTACGGTTTTCGGAGTACTTTGGCTTGCGGGAATCATCCGGTTGAAGCTCGGAGCATAGGAAAGAAGATTGTTCGGGTCTTATCTTCCAGTATTCGTTATTTTCTTGTTTCGATACTTTTACGATGAATTCTTGTTTTGAACTTGTTTTTTTTTTATTTTAGACATCATGTTTTCAGGCTAAAACCTTCATTACTACCTAGGTTAGATGATAGTTTAATAAAGTTGGATTTTTAATGGTTTTCTATTGTTTGGTTATGGATTGATCTTTGAAAGTAAACAGTTCTAGAACCTTTGATTTGGTGCATATGCGTATTTAATTTTGATTGTTGATTATTTACTTTTTCACATAAATTTTGGTGGATGTCTTTCACATAACGAATTTGTGTTGATTATTCGTATCTTTGCGGGTTCGGGTGATCTTCGGGTAAATCGGCCGATAGCCTTAGAAACAGTAACTAAAATTCAATTATAATTAAGTATTCTGCTTAACTTGTCGCTGAGAGGCTCAAGTTAGTTAGTAGGTCTCAATGTAATATATAGCTAAGATAGGTTTTAAGAGAAGTTGATCTTAGTTCCCTAATTGCATTTATGTCTATTAAACCAAGTCAGAATCTAGGATTGCCTTAGACTATCGCGCTGAGAGGTAGATAGTTGTATTAGGGCACTTTTAGAGTCGTTAGAGAACTGAGAGGAAGTCTAACAATCGGTGTTCACAACAGCCTTGTAGGGTTTCCTAGGTTTCTTCCTGAGAAGGGTCGGGAAGTCTTAGCATGAGACACCTTAGGGTTTAGTATTTCACGATCCCGATTCTATACCACAATAGTACCGTTAGAAATCCATTCCTAGTTAAACTGGATTCAAGCCTAGGTAGTCGTTAATCTCATTTGAATTAAACCTTAGTTCTTGTTCGTTTCATAGTCAAATTTTATTTTAATTCCAATTTTAGGATTTTAGTAAACCCCCCCCCCCAAACACAACAATAGTTAAGTCGTGTCAGTATCAAGTCTAAATAAAGTCTTTAACGTAATTAATTAGAGTCCTTGTGGGTTCGACATCCGGACTTGCTTTTCTTTGCTAGAGTCGACCGGTTCACTTGCCGATGAGTAGTTTAGTCAAGTTAGAGAATCTAGATTATTATTACTTGAGTCTAAATTTAGGTTTATTTTAATTTATTTATTTGAACTACTTCAAGCACATCAACGGTGTTGTTGGTTACTGGTAGTTGTATAGAATTAATGCTACTTGGCTCGGTTTATGCCCCGCCGCAACGCGGGGCACTTAATACTAGTTATTGTCATTTTATCATAGTTATTATTATTATTATTATTATTATTATTATTATTATTATTACTATTATTATTATTATTATTCATGTATATACATATTTTTAACACCATATAACTAAATTCTATTATTATTACTATATATTACTATATATTAATAGACGAATTGAAATAAATAGTGATTTTAATATTATAATAATATAGAGTTCTTTTAATACTTTTATTATTTTAATATTAGAATAATATTTATTTTCTTTACTTTTTAACTTTAATCCTTTTTTAATATCAGGGATTGGGATAAGCTTGGTGTCAACCGGCATCGAACCAGTAATGTTATCGAAAATACCGATGCGATCCTGTTCGGTATCAGTGATTGAAATGAATAGCGATTTTAATATTATAATAATATATAGTTTTTAATACTTTTATTATTTTAATATTATAATAATAGTTATTTTCTTTACTTTTTAACTTTAATCCTTTTTTTAATATAAGGGGTTGGGATAAGCTTGGTGTCAACCGGTATCGAACCAGTAATGTTATCGAAGATACCGGTGCTGTCATCTTCGGTATCAGTGATTGAAATGAATAGTGATTTTAATATTATAATAACGTATAGTTTTTTAATACTTTTATTATTTTAATTTTCTTTATGTTTTAACTTTATTCCTTTTTTTAATATCAAGGGTTGGAATAAGCTTGGTGTCAACCGGTATCGAACATGTACTGTTATTGAAAATACCGGTACGGTCCTGTTTGGTATCAGTACATAAAGGTAAAAACCGGCACTAATACAGAAAACGCCAAAAGTTGGTGCCGAATTGATATTGTTGGTATCGGTATATGAAGGTAAAACCCGGCACCAGCCTGTACAGAAAACGCCAAAAGTCGGTACCGAGTTGATATTGAAAATCTTTTAGTTCGGGAAATTCGGTGCTGCTACCAGTACCATTTGTTCATCCCTGGTCACTGGTACTGTACAGACAACGGTATCGTACAACGTTTTTTTGTTGATCTTCTTCAACTTTTAATGATTTTTTTTTAGTTTCAGGGGTAGGGATGTGCTCGGTGCCAACCGACACAGAATCGGTACTAATTCCGAAAATACCGGTTACGGTACCGGTATATAAAGGTAAAAACCGATAGTGAACCGTTACCAAGAACGCCAAAAGTCGGTACCGTATTGGTACTTATGATCTTTCAGTTTGGGAAATTCGGTACTGGTACCCAGAACAATTTGCTCATCTCTGACCATGGGTTTCATACGAACAACATCGTTACCATACAACTTTTTTGGTTGATTTTCTTTCGGTTATCTTTTAGTGTTTTTTCCTACATTTTCTTTTTCTTGTCAGCAGTTCCGTTCACAACACGCTCGTAGTGATTTCAAAACACATGTAAACACAAACTAAATAACAAAAGAAATTCGCCGCAACGTAGCGAACTTCTTTAAACCTAGTTTGTTTAATAACACATTAAATATTTGGGTCATAATCGTTTAATCGATTTTATGGTATGTTACATTTATTTAAAAACCGACATAGTATTTTGATATTTACTAAATTGGGGGTTTTAAAATTCGGGTTATTACAATATTACCCTCTAAATAAAATTTCCCCGTGCATAAAAATCGGAGTAGGGTCCAATATAATATACTTTATTTTATAACGATTCGAGCCGGTTACAAATGGTTCGGATCTGATTTTCAAAATGGGTCAGACTTTTCAAGAACCATTTTTGGCGGATGCTACAGTCCCCCATACTTTAGAGAATTTCGTCCCGGAATTAGGAAGAAACCTCTCAGATAGGATGGTATGTAGGTATTGTTTTCCTAGGCGTGAGTGACATCGGTTGGATTTTGTAATAGCACTAAGGGGGTGGGGGTGCCCCATGATGTAGCGTGGTTCGTGGGTGACCATGTGTGGAACACTGCCGCCGGTCCTTGTGACCACACGTGCTGGTGACCATGCGTTGAAAGTTACCGTTGAGAGGGTTGGGTTACCGTTGGGGGGTGTTTAAAAAAATTAGACACTATATATATATATATATATATATATATATATATATATATATATATATATATATATATATATATATATATATATATATACCATCCACACAAATACATTTTTCACCCACACAAATACATAACTTTATACCACTTTCTTGCATAAAAAATGGAATTTCCAACCGATTCGTTTCCGCTAGACACCGATAGCTATTCGTCTACCGACGATGACACGCTTGATTTTTTTGAATAGGCGTATAATGAACTTGAAGGTTTGAGCTGCCCAAAGAAGAAAATGGGGGATCGTGATCGTATACATGCCAACGAAGTGTTAATGAAGGATTATTTTGTGTAGAATCCGGTCTACAATGCCGAAATGTTCAGGAATCGGTTTCATTTACTGAAAGATTTATTTTTAAAGATTGTAACAGACGTCGAAGCAAGCAAAGAATGATTTCAAGAAGGTTAAGACAGGAGGGGCAAACGAAGTTTCACACCGATACAAAAATGCACATCCATCATTCGCCAACTAGCGACAGGTAACCCTCCCGATCAATTTAATGAATATTTAGCTATGTCGGCAAGAACTTCACGTGGATGTTTGCAATTCTTTTGTATCACGATTATTAAATTGTCTGGCAATGAGTTTCTACATAACCGACGAGACACAACATTACCCGTATTTACGCCGCGCATGAGGCTAGATGGCATTTTCCATGGATGATCGATAGCATCGATTGTATACATATCGAATGGAGAAATTGTCCAAGAGAGTTGCAAGGAGCGTATGTTAGGGGTGGCGTCAAAAGATCGACCATCATACTTGAAGAGGTGACGTGAATGATTTATGGTTTTGGCATTCATATTTTGGTGTTCCTGGTTCAAACAATGACATCAATGTTTTGTACACATCGTCGTTGTTTCAAAGCGTAATAGATGTTACCGCACCCTTCTGTCCATTTTTTGTTAACGGAAGATGTTACAGACGAGGCTATGTTCTTGTGGATGGTATCTACCCATCATGGTCTATTTTTATCAAAGCTCTTTCATTTCCTGTCGAGGTTAAATAAAAGATGTTCAAGAAGTTGCAAGAATCGGCAAGAAAAGATTTAAGGGGGCTTTTGGTGTTTTAAAGGGTAGATGGGGCATACTAAACCGACCGGTTCATGTAATGAATAAAAAAACATTCCATATCATAGTATATGCATGTATCATATTGCACAATATGCTAATAAAAGAATATGGGCGTGCAATATCTCCAGATTGGGTGCCAGATCCTCCTACATAAGTTCCCGTTCCCGAAAATGTCCAACGAGACTTGCGCAATGAAGAAATACACTTTCGATTGAGATATGATTTAATTGAACTTGTAGTTTCTTTAGGTTTGGAATTTCCGAATTCAAACGAGTAGTAGGTTTTCTTGATGTATCTTTTTATTTTTATATTCTTTTTAACTTGTAACCTAAAATATGTCTAGAAATATTGTTTTTTATTTAAATAAAAGAGTTAATTGCCAAAATCGTCCCTGAGGTTTGGGCACGTTTGCCATTTTCGTCTAAAATGACACTTTTGTACCAAATTGCCCCCAACGTTTGTAACGTTTTGCCATTTTCATCCAAACCACTAACTTAGTTTATTTTTTCTGTTAAGTTGAGGGTATTTGGATGAAACTTGCAAATATAAAACCATAAGGACGATTTTGGCAATTTTCTCAAACTCTTTTAAATTTCTTTTATTTAATTAATTTTGTTACATATATAATAAAAAAGAATCTGCATGCAATTTTTATATGAAAAAAATAATAGCTTTGTCACATAATTTTTATAAATTTTCATCTAACCACTAACTAAGTTAATTTTTCTATTAAGGCGAATGATGTTTATAAACTAAGACATAAATTAATTTCTAATTTTTTATATGATCATTTTTATAAAAATAAAATCTACTTAAACCTCTAAATTTTATAAAACTAAAATGCTGGTGACCTTATTGAAAAATGTCAAATAAAAAAATCTTATCATATGTACAAAGTTTGTAATTAATCTTCTACTCTTTTAAATTCGCTCCTAAGAAAAAACAGAAGCCATTGCCCCCCCCCCCCCGGACCCCTATCAAACAACGTATCGTTACCAAACCTCAAAATTAACCACTAAATTGTAATTATAATGCTATGAACCAAAAGTTTCTTTACTCAAGCCACTCAGAAATAAATATTTTATTTCTACCAACATATTTTCTAGGTGCTCAACACATTTAAAAAATATGTAACGTTTTACAATTTTTTCTATCTCTACAACTGATAAATACTAGAAGTTGTAATCGATTGTTATGTGTTGCACACCAATGACGTTTACTCTGTCTTAATTTATAAAATTTAAAACATCCTTCACCTTAACAGAAAAACTGGGTTAGTGATTTAGATAAAAATTTATAAAAATTATGTGACAAAACTATTAATTTTTTTTTTCAAAAAACTCCATGCATATTCCTTTTATTATATATGTAACACAAATAATTAAATAAAAGAAATTAAAAAGGGTTTGAGTAAATTGCCAAAATCGTCCCCGTGGTTTTATATTTGCCAGTTTCATCCAAATATCCTCAATTTAACAGAAAAAATAAATTAAGTTAGTGGTTTGGATGAAAATGGCAAAAAGTTACAAACGTTGGAGGCAATTTTGTATAAAAGTGTCATTTTGGACGAAAATAGCAAACGTGCCCAAACCTAAGGGACGATTTTGGCAATTAACTCTAAATAAAATTATTATTGTTAATTTATTATTTAAAAAAGAATATAAAAAATCCATCACTAGTGATGGACACCCCACTAAAATCCATGATGATGTGATGGAAAGAAGACCCCACCCTCTAAGAGCATTCACATCCTAACCATCAAATTATGTGAGGAGGGGTTTTTATATTATAAAGGGTATAAAAAGTGGTTGTGAGTAGAGGAGAGAGAAAATGTTACTGTTCATCTGTATATTTGGGGGGACACTGTTCACCCGTTATAATTTTTTAATATATTTTGAAAGTGGTTGTGAGTGGAAGTGAGAGAAAAAGGTAATGATAATATTATTTAATTGAAAGGAGAGAGAAAAAGTATTTGTTTTTAGTGAAAATATATTGATATAGAAGTTGTTTTTTAGTGGAATGTATGTATAATTTGATGGATTGGATGTGAATGCTCTAAGACCCCTTGTAGTGGGGCGTTATGTTTAGTTTTTTTTTCTCCCATAGTGCCCCATAACGCCCCGAACACCATGATGGGCGGCGCTATGCGGGCTTTTTTGGTGGGTGGCGCCATGCACATAGCGGCGCTATGTGTGTTTGGTTTTCAAACTTTAACCAATCAAGATTAGTTAAGAGTTTTTATATTTAATTAATAAAATTGAAAATTAATAATTAGGTAATGATGAGTAGAGGCTTTATGACTACGGACTCTAGTAATGTAACGTCCCAAAAAGCTCCTGTGTAATGTGTCACGACACGTGTCGCATAACGCAAGCTATATGACTACGGATGGCGTCAAATTTTGAAAAGATAACCGATCAATACAAATATGACAAACACAGATTTAGCCGTTTTGGCAAAGGCCAATAAGAAATCAACATGGCATACACGTAATTCCAATGCAAACTAGGGCCAAACTCGAAATCTGCTGCCGGTTTAACAAATTATTTTACTTTTACTGGATTTGCGTTTTATGGATGTCTACAACTGTAACAAATCGAAATTGTCTCACACACATAAATATATATATAATCTTCATTCTCTCTCTCTCTCTCTCTCAAAAACTGCTTGCAGACCATTTTCCCATCTCAAAACCCTAATTTTAGCAACCTTTTTGCCAAGATCAGGTTCGTATTTCCTCTTCAATTCCTTCAATTCTTGTTCAATCAATCTCTATTTGCTCAATCAAATTGCGTAAATTAAACAAACAACATTAATTCATTCATCCAATAGCTCCTTTTGATTTCTAGAATTTTGTTAAATCAAGCCCGTGATTATTACTTTTTTTGAGCAAATTGTTTTGATTGCTCCTTGCTTTGATGTATTGAATTGTAATAATTGAAACTTGATTGGGAATTTTTGGCATTTATTTAATTTATGTTTGGTTGTATAGAAGCTGAATCACGTAAATTTGATTATTGTGGTGATTGGATTGAATAATTTGGTGGAAATTTGTTGTTAGGGTTTCGAGATTATTAACAGAAATGAGATTTAGTTGTTGTTGTGTTTCTGATTATTATTGTTAAATCTATGCAGAGAAGATTGCATACCAAGTGTTTGATGAAATTACTTTGATGTAACAAATGGAAGGCAATGTTTGTGGTGTTAATCATTTGGATTCGGATGTGCTTTTACCTCCACGAAAGCGGTTACTCGCGTGTTTGAAAAGGCAGAACAGTGACATGAACGGTGACTCGAATTCAAATAACAATCCCGATTCACCCTCAACTGAGAACTCATTGACTCAGTTAGACGCGCGTATTAGTTACTTGTTAAAAGCGCATTTGAGTAACGACAATCCTTCAGAAGAAGAGATTGTGGCAGCGTCGAGAGCAGCTGCTGAAGTTGCGGTTAAAGTTGCAATAGCAGCAAGAGCTGCCGCCCAGGAGAAGGCGGTAATAGCAGCTAAAGCCATGGCCGCCGCCAAGAAAGCGTTAGAGTTAGTAGAAAATGTTGAAGACGGTCAAGAGTTGTCGTCAGAACAACAGTTGAGGAAAAGTAAAACGAAAAAGCAAGTTGATGTTCAAATGTTGTATGATAATAAGAAACCGATGGCAGAAAATGGTAAAGCGAATGATGAGGAATTAGCTCGTAAGTTGCATCACGCTATAAACAGCTCTCCGAGAATTTCAAAGTGCGGTGTGGGTTCCGATGTAAAGAATCGTAAGCACAAAAAGCTTAAAACCTCAGATAATGGTGTAGGGATTTCTCCTAGCTATGTAAAGGAAGTGGAGACAACGACAAAGTCAAAGTTGGAAAACGGGTCAAAGGCGAAAAGCGGTGATGATGATGTCACTACGTTGGGTAGAAAGAGGGGAAGAATGAAACAAAAGAAGTTGCCATTAAGCATTTGTCATCATAGAGATCAAGCAACACCTAAAGAAGATGTTCCTTGTAGAAGCCCGTTACCTGTTGGGCCCTCTGGCGGTGAGAGGGGCCTGTTGTGGAAATGCAAGGCGTTTAAAGCACCCGTTTGTGTAAAACAAAATAAAGTTATGCAGTTGTGATGATCGTATCTTATTTTAATACATGAGCAGTTTGGACAGCTGAGTGGCTCAGGTAATCTTTTTATTTTCTTACTTTTATAGCTGCTTGTATAACTTGCCAAATAATGCATATCGGAAATATTATGTTATACTTTCTTTGACAAGATTTTGACAATAAAATATATGAT
This sequence comes from Helianthus annuus, assembly GCF_002127325.2. NCBI lineage: Eukaryota > Viridiplantae > Streptophyta > Magnoliopsida > Asterales > Asteraceae > Helianthus > Helianthus annuus. The sequence continues at coordinate 203,059,170 of NC_035448.2, read as the reverse complement.
GAAAAGAACACTGTGGCTTGTCTAAAGATCTTGGTTTTAAAATGACACGTCTAATGCGCGAGGCGTGCTGTAAAACGCCTCAGGGGCTTGAATCCAGACTTCCCGTAAACGTCATCGCACTATCACAATGACAAGTTTACTCTTGACAAGAATATAAGATGTAAAGCAGGGTCCTTTTCTAGAATTGGAGGATATATATATATATAGGGTGGGGTTCTAGAGTGAACACTAGTGTATTTGCGAACTGAGTGAACAAATCCTGGCCGTTGATCTACACACGTGTATGGCCAGGATTAGTTCACTCAGTTCGCAAGCTACACTAGTGTTCACTCTTGAACCTAATCCTATATGTATATATATGAAAATAGTTATTTATTTTCTTTTTCTTTTTGTAAATAATTGGGGGCCTAAGATGAATAACTGAATGTTTTATTTTATGTCAGGTGTGCAGGGTCAAATTGAACTTGTAGAGAATCACTGCTGTGAGAAGATTAGTGAGCTGATTGATCAAAACACTTGTTGTAGTAGTTGAAATTCTTGTTGGATCTTTACTCAATAATAATAGAATAATAATAATAGTATTTGTGGTGTTGTTTGTGTTTGACATGTGTTTGTAAAGACAGACGGTTTGAATAACTGAAAATGCTTCTTGTTCAACTTCCAGATGTGTTGTAGTGACAATTTAGTTTGGTCACTGGTGGTTTACTGCTATGTATTAGAATAAAGCAAAGGAGTAAAATTGGCTTCTATTTAATACAAGTTGCTTTATAGGGTTGTGCAAAACAACTTCTTGAATTTCATTGGAATACAAGCACAATTTAATTGAAAAATAGACGCATTTCAATCCTTTAAGCTTGGCTGAGCTTTATTAACAATAGAATCTATTGTACGAAATACTTGTTATTAACAATAGAATCTATTGTACAAAATCTACTCCCATGTAGTAATCTATTGCTTGGATAATACCCAAAAGATTACGGCTCTCGGGAATTAAAGGTTTTTGTGAACACAGAAGGTTTACACGACCCCGTGCTGTTTGGACAAGGCCTTGTGCTTAGGACTGTGTTTTATTCGTTACTGGGCGTTTTTAACACGGCATAGTGTTGGGCTTACGTGAAAAAGTTTTGTTTGGTTTTCATGTTCTGTAGATTAGACACGGCCTCATGTCAGTGCGGGACGGCCCCGTCTAAAGCTTCTGTAACTGAAATTTTTAGAAAAAATGATGTGCGTAAAATACAACATATAAATTATATCAAATATGGCGTAAAATCAACCCTTTTGCGGTACTAATGTTGGAAAAAAAAACATGTTTCTTTGTTCCTTTTTAATTTACAGGGTCAAAAGAGCTTAAACGAACAAAAGAAGCAAATTAACAGCAAAAATCAACATAAATACAAAGGAGGGTTGACAAGACTCGCCAAGCCCCCATCCACATCCAAACCAACAAAATAACAAGATCAGAAGCTCTGGCATGGGGCAGTGCCCACCAGGCATGGGCCGTGCCCAGTCAAGATTCTCTACAGAAGAAAAGATAACAACAAAAGACAAACCAGACCACCAACACAGGGCCGTGCTAAGGCAACACGGGGCGTGGCCAACTCTAAGATTCGCAGAATCTGAGATAGTACAGCAAGTATAATGGCCACGGGCCTTACCTTTGACGCACGGGGTCGTGTTAGTACAAGGTCTGACACTGCAGTTAATGAAGAGGAGAGAGACTGAATGCCACGGGGCCATGCCAGGTGGGCATGGGGCCGTGTGAACTAACTGACTTCACCTATAAATAGGGGTGCTTGGTTTCATTCCAATCCATCCCTTGGCAAACCACTTCTCTCACACTTGCCACCACTCCACCACCACTACAACACCAACACTGTCACACCCCAACCGATGGACGAATCATCGGGGCATGGCACTGAGCGAAGCAGATTGTCCAGAAGTTTCCACAACAACTATCATTACTATTTAGTTTAATTAATACGTCCCATACCGTATCCCAAATAGCAAAACAAATTATTACAGATAATAACTAGTCAAATGTTCTGTTCCGACAACTCAGATTCAAATATAAATAATATAATTGTTCAAATGCTTCTAGAGACTCGATCTGCAAGATCTACAGACAACTATGCTCTAGACGTTTATTCTAAGCTCGCCTTCCTAGCAGATAAGCATCCTAATTGCCTGTCACATACGTTAAAATAAAGTCAATACATAGAATGTAAAGGTGAGCATACAAGTTTGATAATTGCATATAGAGTTCGAAATAGTTTACGCATAACCAACACGTACACAGAGGAACACGAAGCATGTTAATTATCGACAAGGATCTATCGATACCAATGACTGCGGTTGACTGCCCGAGGCAGTTCGCAATACATGATTACCACCGTAATCCATGCAAGTAATTGTCCTTAACAACCCCCGTGTGAACGGGTGCTGAGTCCAAACTATAGTACTACGTCGTTAAGGCAGGTAGACAGCATTCCACGTGTAAACATAACAACAAGCATTCATTTAGTCACGTAATACATGCAGAACGGTTAGCGTTTAAATAATTGAGTAGTGTGTTCGATTGTGATTTTAGATAAGTAACGTATGTAACACCCAAAAGTGCTAAAGCAAAAAGGGTTCGAGTATACTCACAGCGATTGATTAATGGATTGAAGGGAGCGCTTGAGAGTAGGGTTAGCCTGAATAGTTAGATAGGATAACGATGAGTAACGCGTAAAATGGAAACGAGTGATGATGGGTCGAACAGCCTGGTCGATCGAACTGGAGGTTCGATCGAACGGGTCATTCGTTCGGTTAGAGAGTCCGTTCGGACAGCCTATTCGATCGGCCGGTAGGCTCGATCGGTTGGACTGTTCGAGTGGATTCTTACTTCCTTTGAGTAGGATGCTTTTGTGTATGATGGCTTGTCCTTTTGAAGTTTTCGTTATAGTATTTGAGAACACTGAAGTGTTCTTACCTTTCAGGTCGATCGATCGAACGGGCCGTTCGATCGGCCGGCTTAACCGATCGGTTAGGCACTTCGGTAGTAAGTCCTCAGCAGGATGTCACCTGATCGAACATCATGTTCGATCGGGTGGCATTCCAATACGTCGAACGAGTTGAAAAACCGTTTAAGTGTTGAAGCATAGTATCTCATGATCCGAAGAGTAATTCAATCCAAACCGTAGTTCGATCGAACATCACTTCGTTCAATACTATACTTCATGAAATTGTCAAAGTGTGGGGCCATGTGCTAGCTGATCGGCTGACATGTCCGATCAGTTGGGCTGTTCGTTCGAACAGCCTGTTCAATCGGTCAGCATTCTGACCTGGTCGTCCTGCTCATCGAACACTTGGCTGTTCTGATTGTTTGACATTATATCGAGGTATTTTGACAACGAGTTGAACCATGGCACCTTCGTTCTTACTTGTTTCCCCTGCTCGGACAGGAATCACCCAAGTCCGGCCGGTGAACGGTTCGGAATGGAGTTTATAGTTTAACCTGAAATCGGTGAACCTCGTAGATAGAATCCGAATCTTGAACCACACAACTATTAGAATGATTAGTGAGTTGGCTCAAGCTCCGTTTCTACCGGTTTGAGAGCATTGAGTGTAAAAGAGTTGAAAGAAAGTTGGAAATCCTTCTTTCAATCCTTCACACCATGTAAATGTTCAGATATGTGATAGATCTTAGTTTGTTTATGTGGAAATCGGCTAGATCCAAGTGATTCTTGGTGGGTTAAGGCCAAAACATGAAGTTCTTGAAGAACACCATGATGACATCATCCTAGAATACTCAGATCTTGATGATTTCACGGTTAGAAATCGAGATTTGAAAGATAGAAAGGTGTAGGAGTGAGCATAGATAAAAAACATACAAGATTTAGGATGAAATCTTACCGGGATTGAGAGGAATCTGAGAAATAGTGAAGAACACGAGCTGGTCGGTTAGAGGGTTTCCAAAAGAGGAAAGAATGACAATGACAGGCCTATTTATAGGCTTCCAAAAGGGGAAAGAGCTAGCCGATCGGCCAGGCATCCCGATCGGACAGCCTGCTCGATCGGACAGTCCGTCCGATCGGCTGGGCTGTTCGATCAGCTAGGAGCCTGATCGATCAACTGCCTGCTTTGAGTGTTCGGTGCGACGATTTCCGATATTTCGATTTCGATTGAAGACGATACGAGTACGATAGAGTTTCCTATTCAAATTACTTTTAATCCCAACCACTATATCTACATACAAGCATCTATATTTCGCACTATCCTTTCGCTACCATTCATCATAATTCGATTTCAATTGAGTTCGATTGAGTTTCGAGTTTCGATTCGATTGATCACCACACATAACATAAGGTAAGCACACACAGGTAACACGTAAGGCACACACACGTAATATAACACCAAATTCGCATAATTCGAGTTTCGAGTTTGATTGATGATTCGAGTAGCTTGATTATTATTGATTGATTGACTTTATCGCATTGTTACTTCCTACTATTCACAGTCGTAAAGCGTTTCGCGTCGATTAAACATTCGATTACTTCGATTCCTTTGATTAACAACACTTACTCCACATAATACAAATAATAAAACATAAAATAGACTAATTACAGTCAAAGAAGTTAAACAGTAGGTATTTGTTCCAACTACCACCGAAGTCTATGACACACGCACGGAGTATGTCTTCAAGAGTACGGATCGTTCTTTCAGTCTGTCCGTCGGTCTGAGGATGGAATGCGGTACTTAGGTTAAGCGTCGTACCAAGAGCTGCTTGAAACGTTTCCCACAATCGCGAAGTAAACCGAGCGTCACGGTCTGAAATGATGTCACGAGGCGTACCATGATTACAAATGACCTCGTCGGTGTAGATTCGGGCTAGTCATTCTACCTTGTAGTCTTCCCGTATTGGCAAAAAGTGGGCTGATTTGGTCAGACGATCAACTATAACCCAAATGCTGTCGTGACCGGAGTTTGGTTATAAAATCCATAGCTATACTCTCCCACTTCCATATAGGGATTGGAGGTTGTTCGAGTAAGCCAGAAGGTCGTTGATGTTCGGCCTTAACTCTTGCGCAAGTCAGGCAACTTCCAACATAAAGAGCGATATCCCGTTTCATGCCCGGCCACCAGTACTTGTAACGAAGGTCCTAGTACATTTTATCGGCACCGGGATGAATAGAATGTCGGGATTTGTGGGCTTCGTCCATTATAATCTTTTGCAAATCGGTCCGCTTAGGGATCCAAATTCGGTCCAGGTAATAGAAAATCTCATTTGCCTTGCTTACAAGCTGAGCTCCATCGTGATAGATCCTCTCTTTCTTCAAAGTGCGTTCATTAAAACTAGCATGCTGGGCTTCGCGGATGAGGGTTTCGAGATCATGCTGGGCTTGGGTATTGCGAATACTGAGCAAATAACTCCGTCTACTGAGCGCGTCGGCAACAACATTTGCCTTGCCTGGGTGATAACGGATCTCACAGTTGTAATCGTTAAGAAGTTCTACCCATCAGCGTTGACGCATGTTAAGTTCTTTCTGATTAAAGATGTGTTGTAAACTCCTGTGATCGGTGAAGATCGTACACTTGGTACCATACAGGTAGTGTCGCCAAATCTTCGATGCAAAAACAACTGCGCCTAGCTCGAGATCGTGGGTTGTATAGTTCTTCTCGTGGATTTTGAGCTGACGAGATGCGTAAGCTATAACCTTGTCCCGTTGCATGAGAACACAGCCAAGACCAAGGTTGGAAGCATCACAATAGACAATGAAATCGTTGTTTCCGTCGGGCAATGTGAGAACAGGAGCATTGCAAAGCATATGCTTGAGGGTTTGAAAGGCAGACTCTTGTTCGGTTCCCCAAACAAATGGCTTGTCTTTATGGGTAAGGGCGGTAAGCGACACAACAGTTTTAGAGAATCCTTCGATAAATCGTCGATAATAGCCCGCTAGTCCGAGAAAAGAACAAACTTCGGACGGGTTCTTAGGCGTAATCCAGCTCTTAACTGCTTCAATCTTCGCGGGATCGACATGAATACCTTGACTATTAACGATGTGACCCAGAAACTGAACCTCCTCCAGCCAGAATTCGCACTTGGAGAACATGGCGTAGAGTTGATTCCCCTGGAGTAGCTCGAGAACCTAACGTAGATGTTGCGCGTGTTCAGTTTTCGACTTAGAATAGATCAAGACATCTTCGATGAATACGATGACGAAACGGTCTAGAAATGGTTTACACACACGATTCATCAGATCCATGAAAACCGCGGGTGCGTTAGTTAAACCAAAAGGCATAACAACGAATTCGTAATGGCCATAACGGGTTCGAAAAGCAGTTTTAGGAATGTCTTCCTCTTGAATGCGCAATTGATGATAACCTGAACGTAGATCGATCTTCGAGAAATACTTAGCACCTTGCAACTGATCAAACAAGTCATCGATTCGAGGTAGAGGATAACGGTTCTTGATGGTTAACTTATTCAACTCCCGATAATCGATGCACATCCTGAACGACCCATCCTTCTTTTTAACGAAAAGGACTGGCGCGCCCCAAGGAGAGGTGCTCGGGCGAATAAAGCCTTTTTCAAGTAACTCCTGGAGTTGGTTCGAAAGTTCCCGCATTTCGGACGGCGCGAGTCGATAAGGGGCTTTGGCAACAGGGTTAGCTCCAGAAATAAGGTCGGTACGAAAGTCGATATCACGACTTGGCGGTAGTCCTGGAAGATCATCAGGGAACACCTGAGGAAATTCACGGACCACTGGAACGTCTTTGACTTCGGCCTTCCTTTTCTTTTCCTTCTCCGCTACTACAATGTTGGCCAAGAAAGCTCTGTATTCCTTGCGGAGATACTTGTTAGCTTGGATGCATGACATGAGCTTGAGACCTTTCGAAGCTGTTTCACCATATACACATAATAGATCACCATTCACGAGCGAGAATCGAATCATTTTATCAAAACACACAACTTCAGCATGGTTTTCGCGAAGAAAGTCCATGCCTACTATGATGTCGAAGCTTCTGAGTTGCATGGGAATAAGGTCGATAGGGAAGATATGATTGTTGAGCTCGAGAGTACAATCACGGAGAACAGAGTTAACGGCGATAGTTCTTCCAGTAGCGACTTCGACTTCGAATGACGAGGGGAGATAAGAGCGCTTATGACTAAGGAGCTTCTCGAATTCAAACGACACAAAGCAGTTATCGGCTCCAGTATCAAACAAACATGATGCATAAATACCATTCACAAGGAACGTACCATTAACCACGTTGCCTGGGCTTGACGGGCGTTGATGTTGAAGGTTCTGGCACGGGCTGCTTGTTGCTGCTGCTGAGGTTGTTGCTGCTGCTGCTGCTGGGGCTCTTGTTTCACAACCCTGTTTGGGCACATATTTGCAAAATGGTTAGGGTCACCACATGCAAAGCAGATTCGAGCATTGACCGCGGGTGCTTGAGTTGCGGGTTGGCCTTGAGGCGCTGGGAGTAGAGCTTGATGAGCGGCGGCAGAAGCTGCGGTGTTACGAGGACCATAGCGACAGTTCGCAGTGAAATGCCCGTAGAGATTGCAGTGAGCGCAGAAACGATAGGCGATTCCCACCGGATGATGATATGAGCATGTCGGGCAGAGCGGGTGGGGACTTGTGTAAGCACGCTTTGCTGGCGGTGCATTGGTCACTGGAGCTGGTCGGTGATGAGACTGTTGCTGAGCCTGTACGGCTTGCAGAGGAGCAGCAGTTGTTGTGACGGCACAATTCTTGTTGCTGGAGCTGCTATTGTTGTGCTTCTTCTTGCGACGTGATGACTTGGATGGTTGAGCAGTGGTAGTGTCGGCGGTTGGTGCAGTAGTAGCTTGATGCAGAGACTTGGATGGCTTATCCTAGAAACCAGCTTTTACTCGCTTGTCATTGATCTTGGCGGCAAACAAGTAAGTCTCCTCAATTGATGATGTCTTGGCGGCATGAACAAAGTCGGCAACACAATCAGGTAGAGCTCGAATATACTTCTTGATGGCCATGTCTGGCGTCTTGACTTGATCGGGACAGATAATGCTAAGCTGCTTGAAGTGAGTAGTTAAAGCAGCGTTGTCTCTGTCCTTCTGCTTGATGTTCCAAAACTCGTCCTCCAGCTTTTGGCGTTCATGGGGAGGGCAGAATTCATCCATCATGATGGCCTTCAGCTCTTCCCAAGTCAGCTCATAAGCTGCATCATTCCCGCGTTTGTTTCGTTCGGCCGTCCACCAGTCTAGAGCTCGGGACTAGAAAACGCCGGTTGCATTTAGGGTACGGATATTTTCAGGACAGCCGCTTTGGCGCAGAGTGACTTCAACCGAATCAAACCATTGACACATGGCGGTAGGGCCATCTTCTCCGGTAAACTCTTTTGGTCCGCATGCCTTAAACTATTTGAAGCTGAAAACGGTCTTGTTAGCATCTTTAGGAGCATCGGTTCGCGACTCCTCAGACGATTTGCTGTCGTTTTCATACACCTCGCTCACAGCTTTTGCCACTTGCTTGGCGATGATAGCAGCGAGACGCTTGTCTCTCTTTTCTTGGCGAGTAAGAGGGGTTCAATGTCCTGATGATGACATGGTCTGCAACATACATCGTCGTAGGTCTCAGACACAACAAATCGAATCTCACCTCACACGTCTACTACTTACTAAAGCTCAGGAACACGATAAGGCATGAATCACATAAACACACAAGCACAAACCACAGATTCACGTAATCACGGAAGCACAGAAGCACACAGAGCACATAATCACAGAAGCACATAAGCACATAGGCATTTAATCACAGATGCTATTAATGTCACGTAATTCTCCTATCCGCACACAGTAGCACATATAGTATCCTGACTGCATCTAAGTTTTACGAGTTATTCGAATATAGCGATCGCGAATAGCATATCCAGTAGCATCGTATAGACGTATAGCGTGTCGAGTAGTGTAGTATAATCGTGTATCATAGCATAATATTGTCTAAAACTGCAGCGACTTGTTAGCGTCTTGAGATAGAATAGCAATGCAAGTCGTGCGTGTCGATCGATGTGATAGCAAAAATCGAATAATTCTCCAAAAATTTAAACACATAAACAGATATATACACATAAAATGTATAAAATCGATGAACAATCAGAGTAGGCAATTGCGGGCTCAGAATCGAAACACATAAAATCGAGGAATAGATTGTCTACGGCTACTAGACATCGGCTACCCAAAGCGATTCGACTATTCACAATAGACTTGTCTTCACATTTCGACTTTCAGGTTCGTGTTTCTGCCTCGATTCTTGGGCATTCAACACGCATTCCCTAGATCATGCTTGCGAGTTCAGGTCGTTGGAGTCCGTCGAGGCTTTGGTGAGAAAAATAAAATCCGGAACAAGTTGTTAAGGTTAGGGTTTCACCCCTAGCTTAGCAATTTCTTCCTTGTATTAGTAAAATTTGAGGAGATTATTCATCAAAATATGGATTTCACTCGTGATTTGGTATAATTCTCCTCGTTTGTTAAAGAAATGAGAAAATCGTTGATAAATTCGTAAAATCAGCATTGATCAAACAATTTAGTCAAGAGTTTACGGTTTTCACACCTAATCTCGGCTAAATCGCTTGACTCTATTTGAAAATTCGAGTGTAGTGATAGCGAAGAATAACAGGATATAGCACATAAACTTGGTCTGTTGGTTCCTAACTATAGTCTAGGTCTCTAAGACAGCGACCCGGACTAGGTCGTGTCTAGCCTAATTCCCTATAGTCATGGCTCTGATACCAATCTGTCACACCCCAACCGATGACGGAATCATCGGGGCATGGCACTAAGTGAAACAGATTGTCCAGAAGTTTCCACAACAACTATCATTACTATTTAGTTTAATTAATACGTCCCATACCGTATCCCAAATAGCAAAACAAATTATTACAGATAACAACTAGTCAAATGTTCTGTTCCGACAACTCAGATTCAAATATAAATAATATAATTGTTCAAATGCTTCTAGAGACTCGATCTGCAAGATCTACAGACAACTATGCTCTAGACGTTTATTCTAAGCTCGCCTTCCTAGCAGATAAGCATCCTAATTGCCTGTCACATACGTTAAAATAAAGTCAACACATAGAATGTAAAGGTGAGCATACAAGTTTGATAATAGCATATAGAGTTCGAAATAGTTTATGCATAACCAGCACGTACACAGAGGAAAACGAAGCATGTTAATTATCGACATGGATCTATCGATACCAATGACTGCGGGTTGACTGCCCGAGGCAGTTCGCAATACATGATTACCACCGTAATCCATGCAAGTAATTGTCGTTAACAACCCCCGTGTGAACGGGTGCTGAGTCCAAACTATAGTACTACGTCATTAAGGCAGGTAGACAGCATTCCACGTGTAAACATAACAACAAGCATTCATTTAGTCACGTAATACATGCAGAACGGTTTGCATTTAAATAATTGAGTAGTGTGTTCGATTGTGATTTTAGATAAGTAACGTATGTAACACCCAAAAGTGCTAAAGCAAAAAGGGTTCGAGTATACTCACAGCGATTGATTAATGGATTGAAGGGAGCGCTTGAGAGTAGGGTTAGCCTGAATAGTTCGATAGGATAACAATGAGTAACGCGTAAAATGGAAACGAGTGATGATGGGTCGAACAACCTGGTCGATCGAACTGGAGGTTCGATCGAACGGGTCGTTCGTTCGGTTAGACAGTCCGCTCGGACAGCCTGTTCGATCGGCCGGTAGGCTCGATCGGTTGGACTGTTGGAGTGGATTGTTTCTTCCTTTGAGTAGGATGCGTTTGTGTATGATGGCTTGTCCTTTTGAAGTTTTCATTGTAGTATTTGAGAACACTGAAGTGTTCTTACCTTTCAGGTCGATCGATCGAACGGGCCGTTCAATCGGCCGGCTTAACCGTTCGGTTAGGCACTTCGGTAGTAAGTCCTCAGCAGGATGTCACTGTCACACCCTGGCTTTGCGGAAGCGTGGGTTAATTTGGTGTGACTTCTTAATACCATAGCTTAATCACAACAAAGCTATATGAAAGTAAAACCATGAAGATCATCCATTGATTTAAGTTTGAAAAGTAAAATACGACAACATTGTTTAAAGTTGACACATGCAACGAGTTACAACCCAACAAAATAAAAACATTGTTCATAAGACACAACCACAAACATAAAATAAACGCTGTTTAAGACTTGTGACTCGTCCAGGTAAAAATCACAATCCCTAAACGTGGATGACCTCATATCCCCTACGCAGCGTGTAGACATAGCATACTTCGCCAGATCCCTAATTTCCTGAAATACATGTAAGTTGGAAAAATCAACAAAAATGTTGAGCGAGTTCATGTAATGTGAGTGTGTAAAACCTTTGTAAGTATAAAAATCCCTGGTATGTAGCAAATAAGGTAATAAAGAGATCACCAATGGTTTGCAAGGCCATTGATATGTGTGAAGTGCAGTAGGAAGACTCAAATTTGTTGATGGGTTTGTCTGCAGGAGTTCAACCCTTACCCAAATTGGATGATTCAGTCATAGAGATATATAAGAGGTGCTTTACATCTCTGTTTCTTGATTTCTAGATAGATTTTTTAACTCAGAATGTTCATGGTCGGTGTTGACCGGTTTTTCGGAGAAACTAAATTGAACCGGTTGGGTAATCTGGGTTTGCCAAAACGTCTAGCAGATTTTTGAGTCGGGCTCAAAGTCACCCCGAGGTCCGTTCTGTTGGGCCTGGGGCTGGGCTCGCTACACCCAGAAGATCTACCGCTAATGACCCTCGGTCCTACAATGAGGATTAATGGCCTCCAGTTCCCGCCTACTCACTCACATGATCTAAGTAGAAACCCTCCTTACGCTAACCATACCATGTATATATAAGTATCCGTAAACATTGTAACATGTATTTCACCCTCGAAGTATAAAAACTGATAACAGTTAAGAGAAAAGGGGGACATGAACTCACTGAAGTGCGTCTCGAAATAGTAACTCCCAATCAACCTACTGCGTGACGACCTACACGTACTAACTTCTATTACACGGACGGCCGTGCCTTGGCTTAAGGTTTAACGTCTTTGGGAAATAGTTAGACAACTATTTCGTATTTACACTTCTTAATTATTTGGTAATTATATTCCTTCCCAAGGATGGGGGTATTAATACATGTGCGTTTTTATAGTTTCCAAAATATATTATTAAGTCTCACTTAATAAAATATATTTTAATTCATTTGTCTAAAATATCCTATCTCCAAAATATACATATTTTTCCCAAAAATATTATATTTTATTCCTTACAAATTCCAAAATAATACTTTGTCACAATACACATTTAAGAGTATTTCTCCGAAAATACATAGGTTACATTTAAAGTTCGGGTGGTAAATAATAATACCGGTGTAACTTAGATTTTTATTTGTAAAGGCGTTGGTATTATTTTGGAGGTCGTGACTTCATGAAATTTTTTCCAGGTTATATTATTTTTACTATAAAAATAATATATAGTTCACAAAAATAATCATAAAATCACACAAGCGTTTTACTATGAAATATATATTCTAACTATATATTTAACAAGTTTTATTTACGAAAATCCACCTCCGAATACTTGGTTATTTTATAATAAAAATCATGGCGAAGTTTGTTGGAAAAAAAACAAGTTAAAAATATATTCATAACACTTGTCACAAAATATTTCCAAGTGTTATTTTCTGGAAAAATTTCGCCAGAGTTTCCTCTGTAACTGTAGGTGGCCACGCTTACAAGCGTATCATTTTCTTTTCAAAATTCAATCAACAACTTTTCAATCACCAATATACAATATTCAAACATCAAACTAGTCAAACATAAGCATAAAACGCAATCTCATGAACTTGTAAGTTGTGTAAAAGTATGTAGTAACTTTATAACATATTTAGTAGATCTTTCCATCTTTAAAAATAAAATCAGTTTCTTGGAAATCTTATTTTTAAAGAAAATGTAACTTTACAACTTCTTAGTCAAAAATTACAAAAATATTTCTTTGTTAATTCCTTTTGTCACACAAGTGTTTACACACTTGTTTGTTCACAAAAATGCTTTTAGTTCATGACAGATCTGGCTTTTAAACATGATTTGCATCTTACACTTGGTTCTTCGAAAATACCACGCGTAGATCTTTAGATCTACTAGTTTAAAACTCTATTTCACAAGAAAAATCACTTTTACACAAGTTCATGTTCATGTGTGGAAAGGTTCATCATCTTGCATCTTTCACACTTTACATATTGCTAGTTCATGTTCCATGAACAAGATCTAGCATGGTTAGATGACGATCCGTTCCACTACTAGCATCAAACAACATAAAATAATCACTTCTAAACAAGATTTATAAGATTTACACCATTTGTTTCCCTTTATCCATCAAGTTCATCATTCATGCAAGACTTTAAGTTTTAATCTTTAGTGTTCTTGATTTTTATCCGTTAAACCTCTTATTAACCACTTTAAACATGAACAAGAGGGTGTTTAGAAGCACTTACAACTAGCTCAAGGCTAGGGAAGAATCAAAGCAAAAACAAGGTGGATAAAAGCAACGTAGTGAGGTCCTTGAGATTCCGAAAGCACCGAGCCTCCTTGTGTGTGACCTTTCACCCTTGTGTGTATGTGAAATTGCAAGATCAAAGCTTGATGATGGTGGGATGGTGGGCTATGGTTTCGACCAAGAATAAGGCAAGAGGGAGAGAGAGATCAATTTTTGTTTAAGTGTTTTGTGAATGAATGAATGAACCATGGAGTTTACTTATTGACCATTTCTCACCATTAACCATTAGATTATATGTTTACTAGATATGGGACATGGACTAATAAAATAATCAAGATTGTAAGGAGTGTGTCCCACATGGGGATTGATCGGTTAGGGGGAGGGGGGGCTATATAGTTGGATTTCAATCATATAGTTAGTAACTAGTTATGTTAATTAGAACTTTTAGTTACTAGTGTGTTATGTAATATAACAGGTGTTAGGGTGTACGAGGACCCTAACTAGCTCAAAAAAGGAAAAACAATGTCATTGACAATATATAAATGTTCCGGGTAAAGTCCGGTTGTTAGGTTGGATATTGATCCGTTAAAGTGCTAAACAAGCATTTAGAGTGTCTTTAATATTATTTTTAGTGACACAATGAATTACCGACACTTTGGAAAGTGTCTAGTATTATTTTCCCATGTTTTTGCACTTTATTAGTTAACTTAAATGCTGAATTTTTTAATAAAGCGCAGGATTTTATTCTTATAGCATGTTTTAGGCACATCCGGTAACTATAACTATTACCTAGTGACGCAGTTTTATAATCCTCACCTCCCTACACTCCCTACTAGTGTAGTGATCTATTCCCGGCTCATAATGGCGTCAGAGACAGTGTCTGTCTAGTGCTGGCTATGTCAGCATGTTTACTGGGTTATCCGTTCATTGTGCTACTGTGCTTTTGTGCATCAAGTTTGTCACTATAGTTCTGTGTAAATAATGGTGTGACAGTAATAAAGTATGATGCATGTATATGTATTTATCAAAAATCAAGAAGCAGTTTAACCACATCTGTAAGCAAGCACAGTAATTAAGCATTAATTAAATATTAATTAATTCGTACGGATACCTGATTTGGTGAGGGTTGTCACATTCTCCCCCCGTTAAGAAAATTTCGTCCCGAAATTTTAGGCTCTGCTTCTAGTTGCAGGGGTCTTGGGAAATAAGTGGGGGTACTTCTCTTTCATTCGGTCCTCACATTCCCAGGTGTATCTTGGACCATGTCTCGCATTCCGACGAACCTTGACGAGTTTAACACTGCTCCTGCGGGTTTTGTTTATTTTCCAATCTGTAACCTCAACCGGCTCTTCGACAAAGTGGAGCGGGTCGTCAATATGAATCTCGTCTGTAGGGATGACAACAGTCTCTTGTGTTGGACTCTTTTTCAGATTTGATACATGAAATGTATCGTGGACACCATTCAGCTCGGCAGGTAAGTCCAATTTGTATGCTACTACACCAATTCTTTCCAGAATCTTGAATGGACCGATATAACGCGGATTCAACTTTCCACGCTTCCCGAAGCGTGCCACACCCTTCCAGGGTGATACTTTCAACAATACCATGTCACCTACCTCAAATTCTAGAGGTTTCCTTCTTCGGTCCGCATAGCATTTTTGTCGATCTCGAGCCACCTTGATGCGATCTCGGATCCGTGCAATCTTATCTGTGGTTTCCTGGACCACATCAGGACCAACCAATTGTCTATCATCTGTATCTAACCAACAAAGCGGTGATCTGCACTTGCGGCCATATAGAGCTTCAAATGGCGCGGCTCCAATACTAGTGTGGTAGCTGTTGTTGTACGAAGATTCGACCAATGGTAAATGTTTATCCCAGCTACCACCCAGATCCATAACACATGCTCTCAGCATCTCTTCCAATGTCTGAATAGTTCTTTCGCTCTGGCCATCAGTTTGCGGGTGAAACGCAGTGCTCAGATTCAACTGTGAGCCAAAAGCTTCTTGGAAAGACTGCCAAATCCTTGACACGAACCTTCCGTCTCTATCAGAGATGATCGAGAGAGGCACTCCATGACGTGCAATGATCTCTCTCATGTATATTTTGGCCAATTTGCTCGTGTTGTCTTTCTCTCTGATGGGTAAGAAATGCGCAGATTTCGTTAACCGGTCTACTATTACCCAAATAGTGTGGTGACCTTTTGGCGTTCTTGGTAACTTCGTTATGAAATCCATTGAAATCTGTTCCCATTTCCACTTGGGAATCTCAGGTTGTTGCAGAAGTCCTGAAGGCTTCTGGTACTCAGCTTTTACCTTGGCGCAAGTTAAACACTTGCTAACATAAACAGCAACATCGCCTTTCATTCTAGGCCACCAATAATAATCCTTAAGATCCTGGTACATCATATCCGCTCCTAGATGGATAGAGTACCGTGATTTGTGAGATTCATCAAAGATAACTTTTCTCATACCACCAAACAGAGGAACCCAAATTCGTCTCATAAAACATAACGTTCCTTCCTCGTTTGGTATTAACTGCTTCTCCATCCCACGGAGATTTTCCTCTTCAATGTTTCTTTCTTTCAGAGCCTCTTTCTTTGCGGCACGAATGCGCAGGGAAAGATCTGTCTGGATAATCATCACTAAAGCCCTAACCCTTATGGGCTTGATCCTTTCCTTTCGACTTAGGGCGTCGGCGACCACATTCGCCTTCCCTAGATGATACTTGATCTCACAGTCGTAGTCGTTCAATAATTCGACCCAACGTCTTTGTCTCATATTCAGTTCCTTCTGGTCGAATATGTGTTGTAGGCTCTTATGATCCGTGAAGATTGTACACTTTGTACCATATAAATATTGTCTCCAAATCTTCAACGCAAATACCACTGCGCCTAGCTCCAAATCATGCGTGGTATAATTCTTTTCATGTACCTTCAATTGGCGCGAAGCGTACGCTATAACCTTCTAGCGTTGCAATAACACGCAACCCAATCCTTGACGTGAAGCGTCACAATATACCAGAAAATCATCAGTTCCCTCTGGTAGCGCCAAGATCGGCGCATTGCAGAGCTTGTCTTTCAACAGCTGAAACGCTTCTTCCTGTTTGATTCCCCAATCAAACTTCTTATCCTTCTGCGTAAGGTAAGTCAATGGTTGAGCGATCTTTGAAAAATCCTCAATAAACCTTCGATAGTATCCAGCCAAACCTAAGAATTGTCGAATCTCGGTTGGCGTCTTTGGCGTCTCCCAATTCTTGATTGCTTCAATCTTGGTGTGGTCCACATGGATCCCATCTCCATTAACCACGTGTCCAAGAAATTGGACTTCGCGTAGCCAAAATTCACACTTCGAGAATTTGGCATACAATTTTTCCTTCTTCAGCAACTCCAAAATGGCTCTTAAATGTTGTTCGTGTTCATTCTTCGTCTTTGAATAAATCAGAATGTCGTCGATACACACGATCACAAACTTATCCAAGTATGGCTTGCAGACTCGGTTCATTAGGTCCATGAAAACTGCAGGTGCGTTCGTCAACCCAAACGGCATGACTAGGAACTCGTAATGTCCATAGGGAGTCCTGAAGGCTGTCTTCGGGATAGTTTCCTCTTGTATTCTCAGCTGATGGTAACCAGATCGCAAGTCGATCTTCGAGTAGTAGCTTGAACCTTGCAACTGGTCAAATAAATCATCAATCCTTGGAAGAGGATATCTATTCTTGATAGTTAACTTGTTCAACTCCCGGTAGTCAATACACATACGGAAACTACCGTCTTTCTTCTTGACAAACAGAACCGGAGCTCCCCAAGGTGAGAAGCTTGGTCTGATAAATCCCTTGTCTAACAACTCTTGAAGTTGTGTCGACAGTTCCTGCATCTCAGACGGGGCAAGTCGATACGGTGCCTTAGCCACAAGCGCGACGCCTGGAACTAAGTCAATACGGAACTCCACTTGCCTTTGGGGCGGCAATCCTGGCAAGTCCTCTGGGAAGACTTCAGGATATTCCTTCACGACAGGGATGTCTTCGATTTTTGGCTCAACAGCTTTCTTATCCACGATGTGTGCCAGGAAGGCAGCACATCCCTTCTGTAAACACTTACGAGCTTTCAGGCAGCTGATGATTCTTAGAGGCGTATCACGCTTCTCCCCATGAACTACAATCGTTTCTACATATTCTGTTGGGATGTGAATGATCTTTTCGCGACAAATAACCTCAGCCTTGTTGCTCGATAACCAATCCATTCCTACTACCACATCGAAGCTTCCCAACTTGACTGGTAGTAGATCCAAAGTAAACTCACGCTCTCCCAATTCGATCACACAACCTCTGACAACTTCATTAGCTTCAACCAGCTTTCCATTAGCCAGTTCAATTGAGTACGGGATATCTAATTTACTAGCGGCTAACCCAAGCATATTCTTAAATTCTAATGACACGAAGCTATAATTGACACCAGTATCAAACAAAACGGATGCAAAGCGTTGGTTTATAGGGAACGTACCAGTAACAACATTGGGATCCTGGCGCGCTTCCCTCGCCTCAATGTTAAAGACTCTTCCCCGTGCTTGGTTCAATTCTGGGCAGTTCCTCTTAAAATGCCCAATGTCACCACAGTTAAAACAACCAAGTTTTTGCCCATTTCCACCTCCATTCCCAGCTTGATTGTTGTTTTGATTTCGGTTCACATTACCAGCTTGATTTGCATTGTTCCCTCGGTTTCCATTACCTCCATGATTTCCTTGTGGACGATTTCCATTACCACCACGATTGTTGTTCTTATTACCAAAACCTCCTTGGCCTCCCCGGCTAGCACTGGGCTAGCAAGAATCCTTCAGGTGGCCAACTTTTCCACAAGCTTCACATACTTTTGACCCACACCGGCCAGAATGGTGACGCTGGCAGGTGTTACACTTGGGATGTGTACCCATATAACTCTTTCCTTTCTTTCCAGCACCGGTTGCAGCTTGGACCGGTGTGCTTGATTCTCCTTTCTTGCCATCACTGCTTGTACCCTGTTTGAAGTTTGAGAACTTCCTTTTAATACCCCCGGACGACTCTACGTGAGTCTCTTTCTTCTTCTGCTCAAATCCGAAAACTTGTTTAAGCGGATAGCTTCCTCAGTAAGAGCCACGCTCAGATCGATGGCCTCTGTGATTGTCGCAGGCTTGGAAGTAGTGACCATACCATGATCTGTGGAGCTAAACCCCAAATAAAGCGCTCGATTCGCTTGAATTCCAGTGTAACCATATAAGGTACCACATGAGGCAGGTCGTGGAATCTCTGAACATATTCCGCAATTTTGGGACCTTTCATTTTCAAGTGCCAGAATTCCGTTTCCAGCTTCTGAATCTCTGCACGAGAACAGTACTTTCTTCGCATAAGCTCTTTCAGCTCATTCCATGTCATCGCGTAAGCTGCAGCTTCACCAAGAGCTTGCACTTGTAAGTTCCACCAGGATAGGGCTCCGTCCAAGAATAGCCCAGAAATGTAGGTAACTTGCTAGTCTGGAGCGCACTTGCTCATTCGAAGAACAGACTCCGTCTTTTCGGCCCATCTGACAAATGCAACAGCACCTCTGGTGCCGTCGAACTTTACAGGCTTGCAGTCAAGGAACTGCTTGTAAGTGCACCCTGCACATACGTTAGAATATACAAATGGTATTAGCAAACGTGCTAAAGATATCCAAATGTATCGTAGTATGTCTCAACGACTTAACATTACCATGAGGTGGGTTGTTATTGCCGTTGTTGTTTGAATTACTTCCACTGGTTCCTCCTTGCGAGGCTGCATACTGTGCAATGGCGGCAACAATGATTTGTTGGAGTTCTGCCTCGTTGGTAGGCATGCGCGTTTGGCGTCTTGGAGGCATCTTCTAAAAGATGTTTCATGTTGGTCAGGTCATAGTAAGTAAAGTGTACGTACGTAACAACAATATCAACACATAACATCTCATGTTATATATAAATCAACCACATAACATCTCATGTTATAGAATATAGACAATCAATCAAACATCACATATAATGAGAATACTGCGATTGCGCTGTCATAAATCAAGACCATAATGTAAGGTTTACAAGGTCATATCTGTATCGTACATCATCAATGACTAAGGGCCACATCGCCCTAGTCCAAAACTATCAAATCAGTGTCAACAACAACCAATATACAAAACATCAAAAGTCATAATCATCCAAAATGCGGTCTCCAAAAGCTGTGTAATCTGCACAATCGCGGTCCTCTCATCAAAAGTCTACCCGTGTCGTACAAAAAGGCCTAAGCTGATGGCGGTGGAGGAGGGGGAAAACGAGAAAAGAGTAAACGTCGCATATGAAGCCAGTCCTCCTCCATAGCGCGATGAGAGCGCAACAAGTATGCTATCTGCTGCTCAGGAGTCCAAAAGCGAGCGACATAATCGGGAGATAACGGACGAGGAGGGTGTGATACTGCAGGTGGAGTCTGGCATTGGCACGGGAGTCGCTGAGCTCTCTCCAGCTCCTGCACGCGACGGGTCAGCGCCTCCTGCTGTATCATGAAAGATCTGAGAATATCCTCTGTAGAATACCCCATGTGGTATGGATGGTACGGATCAGATGGTGGCATAATCGGTGGCGTAGTCCAGAGGATCGGCTCGCTAGATGGAGCGAAGGATGGTACAGCAGATGGTGTAACAGGGGGAACAAAAGTAGGATGAGGAATCTGGGGCACAAACTAGTCTCCTCCTGACACGAAATGTGTATGACCAAAAGGCTGACGAGATGAACCCTCCCCAGGACGTGGTGGAGGTATGTCCTGGAGAAATGTAATAGGTAAGTCGGTACGGTGAACATCTGTAGTATGTGTGGGAATCAAAGGAACATCAATAGGAACTGAAACAGGGGCTGAAATGGGTGCCACAGAGGGTGTAATAGGTACCATGAAAGGTGGGAAATCATCATCATCGTCTATCCACCCGTTGTGGGTGTGAGCCTATCGTGGATCAATATGGGTCGCAAAAGGTGCACGTCGAACATCACCGGCATAGGATCAGGAAGAGGTGCAACAACAGGATCCTCTAACAGCAGTGGAGCATCAACATGAGCATCGACAGAATGACCATCCACCAATGGTGGAGCAACAACAGGTAGGTCCGCAATAGGTGGTGCGAAAACTGGTGCATCATCAACAGGTATGTCATCAATGAAAGGAGCCACAACAGGTGCATCGGCATGAACAGGGTCATGCTCTAATGCGGGGTCAGGAGCAACAACTGGCCCAGGGGCCACAGCAGGTTGCGGATCAACAAACTCCATCTCAAAATCAGCTGGATCAGCAAACACAGGATCGACAGGGGCTACAGGATCCTCCATGGGCTGATCTAAATGAATAAACTCAATGTCATGGTCGGGATCGAAACCAGGTGGGAAACAGGATCCGAATCATCATCAACATCATGATCGAACTCAAAGCTATGGGCAGGTGCAGGTGCAGCGGATGACGCCATATCAGGGTCTGTGTCGTGTGAGTGATGCTGCACTCCCTGGGTGTGCGAAGGTGCGGATGCCACAAACTCAAAGGAGTCTGGGACAGGTGAATGAATGGGAGCCTCCTCTGCAGGAGCATCAGCAAGAAGTAGGATATCACCAGCAGCAATAGGGATCTCACCCTCAAGGTCATCCTCCAGTGGGTCCTCCTCAAACAAGTCGACGTCATCTTCGGAAACAATATCGATAGGCATATCAACAACGGGATACGCGACAAGGGGGACAAGAGCAGGGATCACCGCGAGTGGTAAATCCCCAGCGAGATGGCCATCAGCAGGCTCTACTACGACATCGGGCAGCGCAAAGGGCTGGAAGTCGTCATCGTCTTTGCTGGTAGTAACGGATGTGTACACCTCGTGCTCCGATGAAACTATGTCGTCTGATACTATGGCCATGGGATCTGTAGTGTCCGACTCTCCAGTACCTGATGAAGGCATGACGTCTGTAACACGAACGCACATAAACTCAAACAATCAATCATATAATCAAATAAGTATGTTAGTCACCAATAAGCAATCAAATAGTTCTCCTAGTCCCACTAGTCTAACCTCCCAGCCTCTCAGACTGAACCTACTAGTCCCACTAGATTAACCTCCCAGCCTCTCAGACTGAACCTCCTAGTCCCACTAGATTAACCTCCCAGCCTCTCAGACTAAACTCTCTAGTCCCACTAGACTAACCTCCCAGCCTCCCAGACTGAACTCTCTAGTCCCACTAGACTAACCTCCCAGCCTCCCAGCCTCCCAGACTAGACTCTCTAGTCTCTCAGACTACTCCCTCAGTCTCTCAGACTGAGCCATAATTTTAAGAAAAAGTGCTCAACTTTTGTTTGTAAAAATGTTTTGTATTTGGGATTTGGGCGTAATGTATGCAATGTAAAAATGTTTTCGTGAGAGCCCTGGTGATTATAGTCTAGACTCGAGAAGCAATCCTAGTTCGCTATGATCAAAGCTCTGATACCAAGCTGTCACACCCTGGCTTTACGGAAGCGTGGGTTAATTTGGTGTGACTTCTTAATACCATAGCTTAATCACAACAAAGCTATATGAAAGTAAAACCATGAAGATCATCCATTGATTTAAGTTTGAAAAGTAAAATACGACAACATTGTTTAAAGTTGACACATGCAACCCAACAAAATAAAAACATTGTTCATAAGACACAACCACAAACATAAAATAAATGTCGTTTAAGACTTGTGACTCGTCCAGGTAAAAGTCACAATCCCTAAACGTGGATGACCTCATATCCCCTACGCAGCGTGTAGACATAGCATACTTCGCCAATTCCCTAATTCCCTGAAATACATGTAAGTTGGAAAAATCAACAAAAATGTTGAGCGAGTTCATGTAATGTGAGTGTGTAAAACCTTTGTAAGTATAAAAATCCCTGGTATGTAGCAAATAAGGAAATAAAGAGATCACCAATGGTTTGCAAGGCCATTGATATGTGTGAAGTGCAGTAGGAAGACTCAAACCTAGCAGATTTTTGCGTCGGGCTAAAAGTCACCCCGAGGTCCGTTCTGTTGGGCCTGGGGCTGGGCTCGCTACACCCAGATAGATCTACCGCTAATGACCCTCGGTCCTACAATGAGGATTAATGGCCTCCAGTTCCCGCCTACTCACTCACATGATCTAAGTAGAAACTCTCCTTACGCTAACCATACCATGTATATATAAGTATCCGTAAACATTGTAACATGTATTTCACCCTCGAAGTATAAAAACTGAAAAACAGTTAAGAGAAAAGGGGGACATGAACTCACTGAAGTGCGTCCCGAAATAGTAACTCCCAATCAACCTGCTGCGTGATGACCTACACGTACTAACTTCTATTAGACGGACGGCCGTGCCTTGGCTTAAGGTTTAACGTCTTTGGGAAATAATTAGACAACTATTTCATATTTACACTTCTTAATTATTTGGTAATTATATTCCTTCCCAAGGATGGGGGTATTAATACATGTGCGTTTTTATAGTTTCCAAAATATATTATTAAGTCTCACTTAATAAAATATATTTTAATTCATTTGTCTAAAATATCCTATCTCCAAAATATACATATTTTTCCCAAAAATATTATATTTAATTCCTTATAAATTCCAAAATAATACTTTGTCACAATACACATTTAAGAGTATTTCTCCGAAAATACATAGGTTACATTTAAAGTTCCGGTGGTAAATAATAATACCGGTGTAACTTAGATTTTTATTTGTAAAGGCGCTGGTATTATTTTGGAGGCCGTGACTTCATGATAGTTTTTCCAGGTTATATTATTTTTACTCTAAAAATAATATATAGTTCACAAAAATAATCATAAAATCACACAAGCGTTTTACTATGAAATATATATTCTAACTATATATTTAACAAGTTTTATTTACGAAAATCCACCTCCGAATACTTGGTTATTTTATAATAAAAATCATGGCGAAGTTTTTTGGAAAAAAAAAAACAAGTTAAAAATATATTCATAACACTTGTCACAAAATATTTCCATGTGTTATTTTCCGGAAAAATTTCGCCAAAGTTTCCTCTGTAACTGGAGGTGGCCACGCTTACAAGCGTATCATTTTCTTTTCAAAATTCAATCAACAACTTTTCAATCACCAATATACAATATTCAAACATCAAACTAGTCATACATACGCATAAAACACAATCTCATGAACTTGTAATTTGTGTAAAAGTATGTAGTAACTTTATAGCATATTTAGTAGATTTTTCCATCTTTAAAAATAAAATCATTTTCTTGGAAATCTTATTTTTAAAGAAAATGTAACTTTACAACTTCTTAGTCAAAAATTACGAAAATATTTCTTTGTTAAATCCTTTTGTCACACAAGTGTTTACACACTTGTTTGTTCACAAAAATGCTTTTAGTTCATGACAGATCCGGCTTTTAAACATGATTTGCATCTTACACTAGGTTTTTCGAAAATACCACGCGTAGATCTTTAGATCTACTAGTTTAAAACTCTATTTCACAAGAAAAATCACTTTTACACAAGTTCATGTTCATGTGTGGAAAAGTTCATCATCTTGCATCTTTCACACTTTACATATTGCTAGTTCATGTTCCATGAACATGATCTAGCATGGTTAGATGACGATCCGTTCCACTACTAGCATTAAACAACATAAAATAATCAATTCTAAACAAGATTTATAAGATTTACACCATTTGTTTCCCTTTATCCATCAAGGTCATCATTCATGCAAGACTTTAAGTTTTGATCTTTAGTGTTCTTGATTTTAATCCATTAAACCTCTTATTAACCACTTTAAACATGAACAAGAGGGTGTTTAGAAGCACTTACAACTAGCTCAAGGCTAGGGAAGAATCAAAGCAAAAACAAGGTGGATAAAAGCAACGTAGTGAGGTCCTTGAGATTCCGAAAGCACCGAGCCTCCTTGTGTGTGACCTTTCACCCTTGTGTGTATGTGAAATTGCATGATCAAAGCTTGATGATGGTGGGATGGTGGGCTATGGTTTTGGCCGAGAATAAGGTAAGAGGGAGTGAGAGATCAATTTTTGTTTAAGTGTTTTGTGAATGACTGAATGAACCATGGATTTTACTTATAGACCATTTCTCACCATTAACCATTAGATTATATGTTTACCAGATATGGGACATGGACTAATAAAATAATCAAGATTGTAAGGAGTGTGTCCCACATGGGGACCGATCGGTTAGGGGGGGGGGGTTATATAGTTGGATTTCAATCATATAGTTAGTAACTAGTTATGTTAATTAGAACTTTAAGTTAGTTACTAGTGTGTTATGTAATATAACAGGTGTTAGGGTGTTCGGGGACCCTAACTAGCTCAGAAAAGGAAAAACAATGTCATTGACAATATTTTTATGTTCCGGGTAAAGTCCGGTTGTTAGGTTGGATATTGATCCATTAAAATGCTAAACAAGCATTTAGAGTGTCTTTAATATTATTTTTAGTGACACAATGAATTCCCGACACTTTGGAAAGTGTCTAGTATTATTTTCCCATGTTTTTGCACTTTACTAGTTAACTTAAATGCTGAATTTTGTAATAAAGTGCAGGATTTTGTTCTTATTGCATGTTTTAGGCACATCCGGTCACTATAACTATTACCTAGTGACGCAGTTTTATAATCCTCACCTCCCTGCACTCCCTACTAGTGTAGTGATCTATTCCCGGCTCATAATAGCCTCAGAGACAGTGTCTGTCTAGTGCTGGCTATGTCAGCATGTTTACTGGGTTATCCGTTCATTGTGCTACTGTGCTTTTGTGCATCAAGTTTGTCACTATAGTTCTGTGTAAATAATGGTGTGACAGTAATAAAGTATGATGCATGTATGTGTATTTATCAAAAATCAAGAAGCAGTTTAACCACATCTGTAAGCAAGCACAGTAATTAAGCATTAATTAAATATTAATTAATTCGTACGGATACCTGATTTGGTGAGGGTTGTCACAGTCACCTGATCGAACAAGATGTTCGATCGGGTGGCATTTCAATACATCGAACGAGTTGAAAAACCGTTTAAGTGTTGAAGCATAGTATCTCATGATCCGAAGAGTAATTCAATCAAAACCGTAGTTCGATCGAACATCACTTCGCTCAATACTATACTTCATAAAATTGTCAAAGTGTGGGGCCATGTGCTAGCCGATCGGCTGGCCTGGTCGATCGACTGACATATTCGATCGGTTGGGCTGTTCGTTCGAACAGCCTGTTCGATCGGTCAGCATTCTTACCTGGTCGGCCTGTTCGTCTAACACTTGGCTGTTCTGATTGTTTGACGTTATATCGAGGTATTTTGACAACGAGTTGAACCATGGCACCTTCGTTCTTACTTGTTTCCCCTGCTCGGACAGGAATCACCCAAGTCCGGCCGGTGAACGGTTCAGAACGGAGTTTATAGTTTAACCCGAAATCGGTGAACCTCGTAGATAGAATCCGAATCTTGAACCACACAAGTATTAGAATGATTAGTGAGTTGGCTCAAGCTCCGTTTCTACCGGTTTGAGATCATTGAGTGTAAAAGAGTTGAAAGAAAGTTGGAAATCCTTCTTTCAATCCTTCACACCATGTAAATGTTCAGATCTGTGATAGATCTTAGTTTGTTTATGTGGAAATCGGCTAGATCCAAGTGATTCTTGGTGGGTTAAGGCCAAAACATGAAGTTCTTGAAGAACACCATGATGACATCATCCTAGAATACTCAGATCTTGATGATTTCACGGTTAGAAATCGAGATTTGAAAGATAGAAAGGTGTAGGAGTGAGCATAGATAAAAAACGTACAAGATTTAGGATGAAATCTTACCGGGATTGAGAGGAATCTGAGAAATAGTGAAGAACACGAGCTGGTCGGTCAGAGGGTTTCCAAAAGTGGAAAGAATGACAATGACAGGCCTATTTATAGGCTTCCAAAAGCGGAAAGAGCTAGCCGATCGGCCAGGCATCCCGATCGGACAGCCTGCTCGATCGGACAGTCCGTCCGATCGGCTGGGCTGTTCGATTGGCTAGGAGCCTGATCGATCAACAGCCTGCTTTGAGTGTTCGGTGCGACAATTTCCGATATTTCGATTTCGATTGAAGACGATACGAGTACGATAGAGTTTCATATTCAAATTACTTTTAATCCCAACCACTATATCTACATACAAGCATCTATATTTCGCACTATCCTTTCGCTACCATTCATCATAATTCGATTTCGATTGAATTCGATTGAGTTTCGAGTTTCGATTCGATTGATCACCACACATAACATAAGGTAAGCACACACAGGTAACACGTAAGGCACACACACGTAATATAACACCAAATTCGCATAATTCGAGTTTCGAGTTCGATTGATGATTCGAGTAGCTTGATTATTATTGATTGATTGACTTTATCGCATTGTTACTTCCTACTATTCACAGTCGTAAAGCGTTTCGCGTCGATTAAACATTCGATTACTTCGATTCCTTTGATTAACAACACTTACTCCACATAATACAAATAATAAAACATAAAATAGACTAATTACAGTCAAAGAAGTCAAACTTGACTTGGACTTTGACTTTGACTTTGACTTTGACATTTGAAAACACGGGGTGTTACAAACACCCACCACCATCATCCATCTTCCATCATTTAGAGTGTGTAGTAGTCTCGGGATCCAAGATCGATCGTAAGAGTTCTTGTCAAACAAAGGCCATGCTTGGCTAAATTCTTACATGACTTGGTGAAGATAAATCTTTTATGTATTACTTTTTTTATTTCCAACCTTTGGCTCCTTTTTATTTGGGTATGTATTAGTGACTTTAATAACTCATTTTCTATATTGAAGGCGAATTTAATCAACCATTCTTCATGTTTTGTTGATTCACTCATTCGTGTCTTTACGTTCTATATAAAGCACATTAACTGCCTGGAAGGGGGTTAGAATGGTGGTTGGGTAATTCTATGTCTCGTTCAGTGTATAGATTGCGAGAACCTGGTTCAAGCCTAGTAAGACTTCACAAGTAGGCGGTACAATCTGTCTTGGGAGAAGTAAAAGTCTGTGACAACCCTCACAATTACAGGTATCCGTACACTTAATTAATATTAAATTTGTGCTTAATGACTGTGCTAAACTGATGGTTAAACTGCTTTCTGATTTCTGTTACATACATACATATGCATCACATTTCATATTGTTACTCCATTTATTACACACAAACTTTAGTGACAAACTTGATGCACAAAGCACAGTGAGCGGATAACCCAGAAAACATGCTGACAATACCAGCACATAGACAGACAATGTTTTTGAGGCCAGTATGAGCCAGAGACAGGATACTACACTAGTAGGGAGTGTAGGGAAGTGAGGACCATAAAACTGCGTCACTAGGTGATAGTTAAAGTGCCGGGAAGTGCCTAAAACACACTTTAAGTGCAGAATTCTGAATTTTCAGCAAAAATTCAGCATTTAATATGCTAGTAATGTGCCAAAAATATGGCAGAATGGTCCTGTATGCTTTCCTAAGTGCCGGGAATTAATTGTAACAAAAAAGCTATATAAAATACAATTTACGGAATAATTAAGCACTTTAACGGAACGATACCCAACCGAACAATCGGACATTACCCGGAACACAAAATATTGTTAAACACATTGTTTCACTTTTACTGAGCTAGATATGATCCCCGAACATCATAACACATCCTACAAATATCTAGTAACTTATATCACTAACTAAATACTTGAAACCTAACTAGTTAGCATAACTATCCATCACCACCCAACTAAACCAACCCCCCCCCCCAAACCAGTTATGGAGTGGCCCCACTCCTAGATTTTATTTGAATTGTTTAAGTGATCTTCTCTAACCTTTTGAAACACATTATCCATTAGTCCTTCACATGTTGAAGATTATAAGAAAACCCATAGGACTTGAACTATCATTCTCATTCAACACATTTCACTCAAACTCCTCTCTCCTCTCTCCCTCTAGTTCGGCCGTGAGCCACCACCACCATCATCATCCTCATTCAATCATCTTCAACCATTTCAAGAGTATACAAAGGTGTTAGAGGTTGCATAAGGAAGCTAGGAGTTTTCGGATCACCAAGAACCTTCTTCGTTTGCTATTAACCACCTCATTTCTTCTCTTGATCTTCCCTAGCTTAAAAGCTAGTAGTAAGTCTCTTGAATCCTCATTTACTTCATGTTTAGGATGGTTAATAATTATTGTATGATGAAATCTTATGAACAAGAAAAGATCATGAACACAAGACTTGAACATAAACTAACTTGATGATGAAATATTGTTAAAATGAAGAAGTAATGTTAAGTATGATGTTGTTTTGTATTGTTGATGATTACTAGTGAGATGAGGTTAAACATCATGGTGGAACTTGTTAAAGTAAGATTAAAAACTTAAGTTAACAAGTTAGGAGGTGATTAGTGATTTACATAAAAGAATCACCTCCATGTGAATCACCTCCATGTTTAAGCATGAACTTGATAACAAGATGGTTTCTTGAAAAATTAGTAAATAAAGTAAGTTGGTGATCATATGGATCCAATGTTTACAAATGGTTTTCCTAAATAAACTAAGAATAGAAGATGATTTTTGAAAGGTTATGATTTGTATTAAACATACACTATTTTTAGTAACAAGACAAGTATGGAGATGCTTTTAAAGTAAGAAGATCCAATAAACACACATTTTTGCAAAACTAGTTTACAAGTTGTAAAGACCTAAAATATTTAAGAATGAGGTTTTAATAAAAGTAAACACACTTTGGAGGGTAACCAAACCCACTAAACACCCCACTAAGTTACTACGCATTTTTACGAAAAACCAAGTTCATGTTATTATGTAAAGTGCATCGCTTTTGCACTTGGTTAGTGTAATGTTGTTTAATAATTTGTTGTTGATTGATTGAATGAATTTTTGAAAAGAAAATGATATGCTAATAAGCATGAACACCCACATTTACAAAGGAAGCTCTGGCGAAATTTCTAAAAATCCGACACTTAGAAAATATTTTTCTAACAAGTGTTTACAAATATATTTTTAACTTTGTTTTCAAAATAAACTTCGCCATAGTTTTTGTTACAAAAATACCAAGTATCGGAGGTTGATTTTACAAATAAAAATGGATAAGTATATATTTAAAATATATATTTTATACAAGACACTTGTGTGAATATTTGTATATTTTGTGAACTAGTTATATTATTTTAGGGTAAAATAATATAACTTAACAAATACCATGGAAATTACAACTCCAAAATAATACCAAAAATATCAAGGAATAAAATATTTAAGTTACATGTATAATAATGTGAAACCGAGCTAGAGAACGTAACTTATGAATTATTCCAGAAAATACTCTTACAAATATATTTTTGGTGAAATATTATTTTGGAAACTAAAGTAGTAAAAATATATTATTTTTGGGAAAAATACATATATTTTGGGAATACATTATTTTGGACAAATAAGTTAAATATATTTTTCCTAAATGGGACTTAAAATATATTATCTATAAAACTATAAATGTACATGTATAAATACCCCCATCCTTAGGAAGGAAATACACATATAAAATACTTGAGAGGTATGAACACGAAATAGTTGTCTAACTATTATTCCAAAACCCTAAAAACAAAACTTAAGTTAAAATAATTATTATTTTAACAAGAAGTTACTACTTGGAATAATATCAAAGTAACGTAACTCAAAATCTTCATACTAAGCAAAGGCACGGCCCGCTCATCTAATAGACAATAGTACGTTGTAGGTTGTCGCGTAGCGGACCAAGTTTGAGTTGACGATACGATTCAGGAGACGCACTACAGTGAGTTCATGTCCCCCTTTTCTCTTAACTGTTTTCAGTTTTATACTTCGGGGGTGGAATACATGTTACAATTACTACAGACATTTTTATACATGGTATGGTTAGCTTAAGGAGGGTTTACTACTTAGATCATGTGATGGTGGGTACAACACTCAAGGCCATTAATCCTCGTCGAAGGACCGAGGGACATGAGTGATAGATCTATTTGGGTGTAGCGAGCCTACACCCGTGAGGCCGGGGCAGCCCATAGTGGTGACTATGTCTTACAGCCGGAAGCCCGGTACAAATTTGCTAGGTTTGAGTACTTCCTGCACCATTTCACACATACCAGTGGCTTTGCAACCCATTGGTGATCTCTTTTTCCTTAATTGCTACATACCAGGGACTTTCATACATACAGGCATTTTTCAAAGGTTTATACATACTCACTTACACCTGAACTCGCTCAACTTTTGTTGATTTTTTTCAAACTACATGTATTTCAGGAAACTAAAGGGATCTGGCAAGTGTCTGCACATGTCAAGTTGCGTTGAATAAAGATGTCATCCAGAGTAGTTGGTTTAGGAGGTGTAACCCTTACCTGGACGTGATTCCCAAATCGAACGTGCACTATCATCATGTTGAAGTAATATGAAAATGTATTCTTTGACGGCTTGTTGAAGTAAACTGATCATCATTTTTTCAGCCTTGTACATTTCTCTCTCTTTTTCTGTAAACTCATAAATGTTCTTTACAACTCCCACATTATTACGAGGACGAACATACTTAGTTTCTATACACTCCCAAGATCTTAGATGATTTGCTTGAACCCAATTTTCAAACCGTTCTTACCAACTATAATATTCTTCAATACTCATCAACTTTGGAGGTTTCTGCAACGTTCCTGTTTCATTTTCCATGTTCACGCTCTAAGCAACTGTAACTGGAGTATTCGGAGCAGTAACAAGCGCATTGTAAAATTCGTTATCCATGTTTCGGTATCAAGAATTTTCAAGTTCAGAAATCTCAAACGATCTGGAAAGTCACGCGAGCTAGAAATCTTCAAACCTTATGAACTGAAATCACTCCAAAAGAGCTGGATATTTTTCAAGAGGTCTGATCACTTCAAATGACCTGATCAAACTTCAAACGGTCTGAAACAACAAAACCTAAACGATCTGGACCATTTCAAAACAACCTGGATCTAGTTTCAACTAGTGCGACCTCCAAACGACCTGGACTAGTTCAAACACCCCACAAGACCCGATCTATTTCAATCACACCGCAAGACCTGGTTCAAAATTCATGTGACCTGGTTTACTTATCAGATTGTGCGAACTGAGGTTTAGACTTCGTGCGAACTTGTTTATTTCCAATCCATGCGAACTGGTTATCTTTCCAATCCATGCGAACTGGGATACAAATCAAACTGTGTGAACTTACAGTTCACTTCGTGCGAACTGAGAATCTTTCATGCGAACTGGATCAAATTTTTCTTACTTCGTGCGAACTGGTGGTCAGACCGTGCGAAGTGAAGGTCTCGTGCGAACTGGATGATTTTTGGTGCCACTTGAGTTCAAACTGCGCGAAGTGGACCTATTTCATGTGACCTGGATCCTCAGGTCATGCGAACTGATGATATGACGAACGATTGGAAGGTTTTTTGACAAATTGATCAAGTTTTAAGTTGAATTAGGATCTGATATGTTCACGGATTGATTAAAACTGTGTTTCGCGTGTTATATGTCAAGATCAGTCCATTTTAACCATAAAAACTCAGTTAATTTTGAGAAAATGTGAAGAAAGTGAGTAGAAGTGAGTAGAAATCAGATTTTCGGATGAAAACAAGCTGAATCGGTGAGATCTCTTCCTCCTGAGCTCTGATACCACTTGTAGGATCGTTGAATCGATCAAAACGAGTCGATCAGAAGAGTTCTAGACCAAATCAGAGGCGGAATTCATTGATTTGATCATCATTCAGCTTGATATGCACTTAGATTCACTTTAACTATCTCTTGTATTGATTTCAGAACGTTTTACAGGCTGGAGACACTTCGGTAGAGTTTCGCTACCGGAATCAGGAATGTTCCAAATGAAACCTACACTCTCCTATTTATGCCAGTCCTCACGAAACTATTTCATGCTTTCTGGCCAGTCCCTACGAAACTGTTTCATGCTTTCTGGCAGTTCGTGCTTTCTGGTCTATCTATTCTATTACATGACTCGATACAAGACGAAGTCGACAGACATATGCACCAACAGACATCTGAGCCGTTACTGCCACACGTTTGCACATATTGTATTACATTCACCGCTACAACGCGCGGATGAGAAAACTAGCTTGTACTTATTAAAAAGGATGGATAATGATTAGAAACTTCACTATTTAATCCACCTTTTATACTTTAAATAATACACACTTAAAACCCGTTTAGTTTTCAGTTGATTTTATTTTTCTCTAATAAATTGTCTTCGTTAACTTTTTTTAGAAAAGCTAAATACGCAGTTGTGTTCAGATTTCTCTAGACAAGTATGAACACTTGGAGAAGAACACTTGGAGAATGTGCAAAGTTTTATTGCTTTTGACTAAAAACTATTGGGTTAGACAACTCTTGTTGGAAGGGATGGTTAATCATGCATCATATGTCGAAAGACAAGGGGGCACATGCACTAATCGGCCTTTGTCTCAATTGCTGAGTGTTATGCGCCTTATGTCCAACGCTTGATGCAAAACAACTATCGAGCCGAGTGTCTCACTGGAAGCAGCATCTCTATTCCTACAGAATAGAGGTAAGACTGTCTACATCTTACCCTTCTCAAACCTCACCTTAGCTTTGCTATTAGTAGGATTTAATATGATCATGATGTTGATCTGTTGTTGGAAGGCCTAGTTGCCTTGAATAGTCAACTTAGTATCTGTTGTTGGAAGGCCTAGTTGCCTTGAACAGTCAACTTAGTAGCCTGATTATTAGTGTTTGCTTCTGTCATTTGATATTATCCTATGTTGTGTCTTGGCTCGTTGATCACACTTAACTTGTCACACCTAAGTGGTTTAAGTCCTCTCCATAATCAAGATACTTGTTGGTTTTTGTATACCTATGGTTCAATGGAGTTTGCTTACAGGTGAAAAAAAATGGATTATTTTAAAACTGATAGATGAGTTGGCTTTAATCTTCACCAAAAAACATGTTCAACAAACGAAGTGGATCATTTTAGGACTATAATAACTAAACATTATATATGGATACAATATTAACCAGTTAGACAAATATTTATCCAAGAGATCCTCTCCTTTCTATCAAACAAATAATATTTCATGGGATGAGTCGTCACACAGAGGGATATAAAGAAAAGGCTTGTTGCTTACTAATTTTAACATGAGTTATCATACATGTGAGAAATGAAATGAATTTACAGGATATCTTCATACTCGAAAAGATGCATGATTTCAGTCATCTTCTACTAGTAAAGTAAAGTAATATATACTACTCTTGATCTATGATTGATTGATTGATTGTGACACTGTACCTTTACAGCCATTTTTTGTTGACCAAGCTCAATAAGTGAAAAGTATTTTGTAGATCAGTTGAATGCATATATATATGTTATCTTAATCATGTTCTGTCTCATTATGGAATTTTTAAAACTGGTAAAATCTTAAGATATATTTATGAGATCTATAAAGTTATTGTCATCTTGGTTCTAATATCATTTTAAGTGATACTAACAAATCAACAATTCTCATTATTGCAATGAATCCCGTCTTTTATGACAAAACACAGTTACACAACATTTTAGTCTTGTCTTAATTATAAATTTTTAAGAAGAAAAACAATGACATGAATGCTTAATTAAATTGTTAAGGAAGTTGAATGGACACTACTAGATCTTAATTTCTTACCTTAAATAAGCCAATTCTTCAACTAAATCTTGTTTGGTTTTTAGCACTTAGCCTGTCATGATCGCCTTGCATATATGATTGGTAACTCCCCGGAGCCTCAATCTTTCCAATTATACGGTCCATTCCTGCATTATAGGTTGTACCGGCTGCTAAGAATGTTGTTCGACTGGTCAAAAAGTTACTGACGTGTTCGTTATCATTCGGGTTGACTTGTTTAATAGATTTTCGTGATCACATGTAATCTGTTCAATAAACAAGTTGTGTTCGGGTAAATTTGTTTAACATGTTTAATTAAACTGATCGTGTTCATGTTAACACGTGTTTAAAATCAGAATTATAATAAATTAGGAGTGGCAAATTTATACACCACACGAAGATAATCAGATTTTAGGTTGCCAAGTCCAACCTTATTAATAAGTGGGCTGTTTTTCGAGTAACCTGTACAATTAAAGGCCGTGTTCAAGCTCACCTATTTAACACGGTTAAGTAAATAGGTCGACCCACGAAGCCCAATTTTACGACCCGTTAACCATTTATTACAGCCCGTCAACCTATTTAACCCATTTACTACTGACTTACAATCCACAAACATATTCTTAACCCACCAACCCTTTTACAAACCGTTTGACTCACTAATTTAAACGGGTTATACATGTTGTGTTCGGGTTACATGATTTTGGACTAAACATGTCTTGTGCTTTCAAACTTACTTGGATTCGCTAACATAGTACCATAATACGAAATCTGACCCGCATTCGGCTTTGAGCTAGCATCAGACGGGCAAACGGGCTCAACTCTTTTTGCCCTTTGATCCGCAGAACCAACATTGGAATTCTGAAAACAGATGTTGCTTTCATCAACTGCTGATGCTGAATTCTGATGTGGTTTGGGTGACTCAACTTCGGTTTCAACTTCAGATTCACCATTATTTGTTGTAGAGACCTGTTGCTTCCTCTTGGATCGGGCCCGTCGGTTCTGAAACCAGTTGTAAACATTTGTTTCAGAAATCTGGCCATGCTGTGATAGTTCAGATGTGATCTCTTTGATTTTTTGTTTGCTTGGTGTCCCGTTGCCTTGATCAAACAGTCGTTCGAGAATCTGAAGTTGCACTGGTGTCGGAGTCCACCGTTGCCGGCCCGAAAACTTGTGGCAACCGGATGTGGTCAATGGGTCGCTGTATATGTTCCCTAGTCTAACTCCTGCAAAAAAATGATCAAGATTATATTTTCAGGGAATAAATCAAAACATTAATTTCTTCTACGAGTTAATTACTGTTTTCGTCCCTGTGGTTTGTCAAAAATCACTATTTCAGTCCATTAGTTTAAAAATTGCGATTTCAGTCCCTGTGGTTTCACTTTCGTAACCATTAGGCCGGTGTTGACGAAAATTTTTGGGCCGAATCGATAACTACGGTTCTAAGGTTTTCGGGTTGGTTGGGCTGGCCGAAGTGTCGTAAAGGTTTGACGGTTCGTTTTGCTTGTTTAAAAAAAAAATCGATAAGTTTTTAAAAAGGATTATTTTGTATTAAATTATTGTAACCGTTTATAACGGTAAATAATAAGATAGATTATAGTGATTCGAGGTGAAAACTTAAAAAATTAATAGCTAAAAATCTAACTTTTCATTTTGTTTAACTATTTTATATAACAAGGGGTATCACTAATATAAAAATAATATATAAATTTACGATTTATATTTTTTTCGATATTCAGTAGTCCGTGTAATAAACGAGTTTGAAAGCTAATTTATAAATATAATTATAGATGTACCTTATCAGTGGATAGGTTTACATTGCGAGTTTCAAACTATAAAACATCAAACCTTTAAAAGAATCCTATTTTATTTTGACCAAACCTACCCCAATCATATGAGTAAAGTTCTCATACAAATAATTTTAACGTACTAAGCTTAAGAATAGCATAAAAAAGTAAAAAAAAAAAAAAAAACACGGTAGCGTTTTCGTAATTATTTGCTCGTATGGTAATTATCAAAATTACTCTACAAATTATCATATAGAGTAATTTTGATCTTATAGAGTAATTTTGATCTTGTAGATTAATTTTGTAAAATGTCCTTTGTAGAGTAATTTTAATCAAAAAACTATACCTCACCAAAAAAACCCTCCAAACCTCCCCCCCCCCCCCCCACAAAAAAAAAAAAAAAAAAAAAACTAAATGCTAAAAACTAAACCCCATAACTAAATGCAAAAATTACACTATAAAAACATTTTACAAAATTATTCTAAAAGATCAAAATTACTCTACAGGGTCATTTGTAATTTGTAGAGTAATTTTAGAGTAATTTTGATAAACTTGCAGAGTAATTTTTATTCACTTGTAGAGTAATTTTGATAATTACCTTACAAGATCAAAATTACTTTACAAGAACATTTTACAGCATTACTCTACAAGATCAAAATTACTCTACAAGATCATTTGTATAGTAATTTTGATAATTACCAATAATTACGAAAAATGTCACCGCATTTTTTCAGGAAAATCTTTGGTTCGTACGTTTTGCACAAGTTATTTGTATTTGATTTTTTGTCTCCCAATCATTTCATCAGTTTAGTTTATCAAACAACAATTAAAACTACTTAAATAAATTATTAGGGATGATCCAGGTGCATTAATCAAGAACTTCAACTAAGCAATCAACCCACCAACCCACCAGAAGAATTAATAAGTGAATAAAAGGGAGAGAGAGAGAGAGCAACCTGCAAGATCATGATTAGAAGTAAGCGATTTATGCAAATCAACAAGCTGTTGACAAATGGTGGCATAAATGGCGATTTGTTTGCGAAGAACTTCCATTTGTTCATCAGTCATTACTTTGACAAACATATTCCGATCATCTTGGTCCATAACTCCTCCTCTGTGTTTTCAATATATTCAGATTATTGATATGTGAAACAGAGAGTGGAGTAGAAGAAGTTGAAACTTAAAGAAAAAGTATGGAGGATGAGGAAAACTAAAAGTGAAGAAAAAGAAAGAAAATGGCGGACAATAAAGACAAAGACATAATGCTCTTCTTGGACCTTGGTTGGTGTGTGCATATGTTTTTTTTATATAATATTTTGCATGTATTTCTTGCCTTGTAGCTACTATTATTTTTGGGTACCTTAGGTATTTATCTTCTCTGAAATCTTGTTGAAATATAGATCAAATCAAACTTATTTTGGGAAATATACTTATTTAATGTTCAAATATTTATATGAAAACGGCATGGTTTAACCATATGTAATGTAATTGCTATTGTGTATGCCGTTCAAAAAAAAAAAAAAAAAAATTGCTATTGTGTAATATAGTTAAAGGTCTAGGCATATATGACTTCATAAGAGCGCCTGCAATGGTGTCTATGGTCATGAACTATGAACTGTCAATATGAGAAGAAGCAAGGTATTGTGAGAGGGGAAGAAATAAAAACTAGAAGCGATATGTGACTTTGAAAAGAGAAAGGGTCGTGTTTGTGGCGACAGGGAGTATGGGAGGCATGGAGATGTCAAGGTCCTTTTGCGTTGTTAACGCTCATAGGTGGTTTTAGAGCAAGGGCGTACCCATCTCAAGCTGTGGGTGGGCGGCGCACCCCTTGAAAAAATAATTTTTAGTGTTATTTTTTATCGGAAATTTTGATCGCACCTTTTGAAAATTTTCAACCACCCCACTTAGAAAAAATAATATTATGAACTTATAGAAAAAAAAATTAAACACTGATTATTATTTAATATATAAGTATATAACACAATTAATATAATTATTCTTTAACCACTTATTATGTTATTCACTTAATTACTTAAGTCAATCAAATCCCAATCTACAATCGATTTTTATTAACCCAAGCCCAAACCCAACCCAAAGAAATTTGAACTAAATAAAATAACCCAAACCCATCCACCCATTCCAATTCCAAATCTCACCCACA
This sequence comes from Helianthus annuus, assembly GCF_002127325.2. Taxonomy (NCBI): domain Eukaryota; kingdom Viridiplantae; phylum Streptophyta; class Magnoliopsida; order Asterales; family Asteraceae; genus Helianthus; species Helianthus annuus. Next base: position 203,021,002 of record NC_035448.2, on the reverse strand, counting down.
AAAAAAAAAGAAAGAAAGAAAGAAAGAAAAACCTCCCACCGACTTGACACCTCATGACCGGACGGTTTTTCTCCAGAAAAAACAAAAACAAAATTCCGGCAAGACCGACTCATATTACGTCAGAATTTCGATATAGAACTAGTAAGGTTTCTTTATTAATTTCTTTTTTGTTTTATGTGATGATTAGGAGAACATATATACGTATAAGAGTTTGATTTTTTTATGTTTTTTTTGTTGTTGTAGACTTGTAGTTAAATGATTTTGTTGTTTTATTTATAGCTTTGTTTATTTAAATTAATAGTTACAAGTAATAAACATTTAATACCGGGGCTTGAATATTTGAAAATAAAATTGAAAATTATGGACTATAACTGAACATGATTGTTTTATTTTGTTTAGGTGTTTAGTGTTGTTTTATAAACTTATGGAGCGATTTATATGCGATAGGAATTATGAGTAAGAATGTAATGAACTTATGGAGTGTTTAGTATCTCTAGATGATGTTTTGGATATATTTCAAAAAATGAAAACGTGTATGGCACAATTTTAAATACGTTTGTAATGACGTTTGACGTGTTTTTGATGATTATATAAATTTTAGTTTGATGTTCTTTCGTCTTACATGACCTGATCCGACTCGCTATGAACTCATTTTTTTATATAGCTAGGGTCTAAGATCTTTAAAAATATTCCGCACCCCCAGCAAAAAATTCCTGGGTCCACCACTGTTTTTTAGTATTATCAATTTAAGTTCAAAAGCGTTTCTGACTTACAAGGGAGCCCATACTATTAGGGTGAAGGGGGTGCACCCCTCATGAGATAGAGGGAATTCTCACCCACCCAATCATGATGTGTCATGTCAATTCCACTCTCATACATCACTCTTGCACAAAAACATAAGTGATGGTTTCACACAAATCATTATAAAAAAAAGAAAAAGAAAGAAAAGACATAATTGGTTGAAAGATAGTGGGGCCCACTGATGTGCACAAAATGCAACATATAAATTACATCAATAATGGCTTAAAACTAACCCTTTTTAGTACTAATGTTGGAAAAAGTGTGCTTTTGTCTTCCTTTTGCATTTTCAGGATTAAATGAGCTCAAAATAACAAAAGAAGCAAAAAGACAGCAAAATCCAACATAATTACAAGAAAAGGAACAAAAGTGATATGCCGACCCTCCTAATAGCATCTTCCCAAGCAAAACAAAGAAATCAGAATTCTGAACACGCCCCGTGCTCAGCGAGCACGGGGCCGTGCCGAAGAAGCAGCAGAAAAGACAAACCTATAAAAGCTTCTACTGCCCACCACGGGGCCGTGCCCAGCGGACACGGGGGCGTGGTCAGAGTGCTGCAGGCGCATTTATTGTAATTGCGAATTACAATTAATGAAGAAAGAGAGTGTGAGACAGGCATGGGGCCGTGCCCAGCGGACACGGGGCCGTGCCCAGGCTTCTGTTCAGCCTATAAATAGGAGTGCTTGGAGCCATTTCAACTCATCCCTTGGCACACCACCTCTCTCACACTTCACCCACCACCCACCACCACCATAACACCATCATCCACCACCATCATCCATTGTCCATCATAGAGTGTGTGAGTCGTCTCGGGATCCAAGATTGATCGTAAGAGTTCTTGACAATCAAAGGCCATGTTTACCTAAGTCTCTTACATCACTTGGTGAAGACAAGTGTTTAGTGTAATACTTTTTATTTTTAATCTTTTGCACTTTTTAATTGATTTTTGTATTAATGACTTTAATTACTAGTTTCTTATGTTGAAGGTGATTCTTCCTTATCGTTTGTCCGTGGTGTCTTGGCATTATTTTACTGTCTATATAAAATAAAAGATTTTCACCATTCATATCTCCACGGTCTATATAGAGGTATGTTAGCTACCTGGTCGGGGGTTAAGGGAACAGTTTGGTAAGAGTCTTGCCATTGTTCAGTGTATAGATCCTGCAAAGGACCTGGGTTAAATTTAGTAGGACCTCCTTCAATACCCAAAGGTATTGGATGGCGGGGGTCCAAACTCTTTGATCCCCTCATAAGTTAAACTACTATTAAAACTTTAACCCAGCTACTTAGGACTGTATCCCTGCTGACTCAGACTACTTAGCTGAGGGTAACGTCGCCTTCAAAAGAGGGGCCTACCACATTATGCATTAATAACTTAATTAATTATCTTTCAATAATCCGACCTTTTAGGATTGTATCCTTACTGACTCAAACTACTGGGTTGAGGGTAACGTCACCTTCAAAAGAGGGGTCTACTACAATAACTAAGATAATCTCTTAAACAAGTGCAAAAGTGCAAAAATAATCAAAGGTTACACTAACACACGAGTCGGATCCAAGTGATTCATCTTGTCTATCTGTTTTTATTTTTATTTTTTATTTTTCAGCATTTTAGTTAGTTTTATTTTCTTAGTTTAAAAATCTTTTTCTAACATTTTGATTTGATTAGACGTTGAGGATAAACCGGTACTAAAAGCTCTTGTGTCCTTGGACGACCTCGGTATCTTACCAACACTATACTACGTCCACGATGGGTGCACTTGCCCATATGTGTGTTTAGTGTTAGTAAATATCGTGTTTTATAAATTTAAAACTTGGCTAAAAGTGTAAAAACGGCTTAAAATATATACCTAATACATATTACACCTAACGCACATCAAGTTTTTGGCGCCGTTGTCGGGGACACAAGGATTTTAAGAAAGTTAGGAATCAACGGCCTAATCATTTTTTTATTTTCTTTTTATTTTTTTAGGATTTTCTTAGTTTTTCAGATTCTGCAGCGCTCAGCACGGGCCGTGCCCAGCAGTGTTACTGGCAGTTTTTAGTTTTCCGACTTACAGAAGGCTGACCACGGGGCCGTGTCGGTGCAACACGGGGCCGTGTCCAACTCTCCAGTAACAGGGATCCGGAAAACAATCACTGTAACTCCGACCACGGGCCGTGTTCACTGAGCACGGGGCCGTGGTGAACTTTCTGACCAACCTTCTTTTCGGTTTTTGTTGCAGGACTTGGAACCAGACGCCACCTCTACGTAGTGTATGAGCTCCAGTTCCAATAAAGACATAAAAGAACCTCTAGAAGAACCCGAACGCTTTCTCAGAAAAAGACTGAAAGCTAAAAACCAAGAGAAGGTTTCGGGGAACCCACTTCCAATGGCGGACCAACGTACCCTCATGGATTATCTACGACCCACCATGGGTAATCTCTGCGCCGCTATCAATGCACCAAATGTCGAAGCCAATAACTTCGAACTCCGGTCGCATTTGATACAAATGCTTCAGAACTCTGCAACCTTCCATGGGCTTGCGGACGAGGATCCCCATCTACATATTACTAATTTCTTAGAAATATGTGATACCTTTCGGATCAATGGGGCATCAAATGACGCCATCCGCCTCTGAATGTTTCCTTTTTCACTAAAAGACCGAGCAAAAGCTTGGCTTAACGCCCTCCCAGCTGGATCGGTAAACACCTGGGATGAACTAGCCCAAAAATTTCTATATAAGTATTTCCCTCCCGCTAAAACGGTTAAATTAATGACTGAAATTAATACATATTCACAAGAGGACGGGGAATCCTTATATGAAACTTGGGAAAGGTTCAAGGAGCTATTGCGAAAGTGTCCTCATCACGGTCTTGCGATATGGCAACAAGTATCCACTTTCTATAATGGGTTTTTGCCACACACAAGACAAACACTTGACTCTAGCTCCGGGGGACTTTTAGGTAATCGCCGCCCGCATGAAATATATAATCAAATTGAGGAAATTGCTCAAACCAATTTCCAGTGGCACACTCCCCGAGGCAATAAATCTATTGCCCCGGGCGCCCATAAGGTTGATGAAAGCACTTCTTTACAAGCCCAAATCGAGTCCCTTTCTTCTAAAATTAAAAAATTAGAGATGACAAAAACAGTCTCGGTTATGGCTTGTGAAGGGTGTGGTGGGCCACATGAAAATTGGAGTTGTATGAAAGAAACATATGACCAACCAGAATCGGTAAACTACATTGATAATAGGCCTAGGCCGTCGGGTCCTCCAACGGGCACCTACAACCAAGGATGGCGTAACCACCCTAACCTTGGTTGGAGAGAACCCGGCAATAGTAGTAACCAACAAAGCATAAATTAACGAACAAACTTTCAACAACCAAGAAATGAGTCACAAAATTTCCCTCAACAACAAGGTGGACGAGAAAGGCTTGAAGATACTATATCTCGCCTCATCTCTGACACTGAAAAGAAAAACTCGGATAGGTTTCTACAATTAGAATCAAATTTTAGAAATCAACAAGCTAGTATACAAAACATCGAAAAATAAATAAATCAACTAGCCCAAAATTTCTCCGAGAGACCGGAAGGCGCGTTACCAAGTAATACCGAAACAAACCCAAAGGCACAAGTTCATCTCATCACTCAACGGAACCGTACCGTAGGTCCCGCGGAAGGGCCACCGCCCACTGAGGAGGTCACATCACCACCCCAACAAGAGAAGGTTACTCCTCCATCACCAGAGCCTACCAAGGCTCCTCCGGTTCCGTACCCCGGTAGGTTAATCCGTCAAAAGACCAATGAGCAATTCGCAAAATTCGAAAGTCTACTAAAACAATTGCATGTCAACATTCCTTTCATTGACGTCCTAACCCAAATGCCTAAATACTCAAAATTCATGAGAGACTTCCTCACTCATAAAAGGAAAATTGAAACATTGCAATTAGTTAACTTAGGTGAAGAATGCTCCGCCCTCGTACTCAACAAACTCCCCCAAAAGAAAATTAATCCCGGAAGATTCACAATTCCTTAGTCGATCAGGGACTCCCCCGTTCGTAATGCACTAGCCGACCTTGGGGCTAGCATTAACCTCATGCCCGCATCAATGTTCAAAAGACTCGGCTTCGGAAAAACGGGTCCTACAAAAATGAGCATACAACTTGCTGATCGATCCGTCAAATTTCCGCAAGGTGTCGCTGAAAATCTACTAGTCAAGGTCGACAATTTCGTCTACCCTGCCGACTTTGTCATACTTGATATGGAAGAAGACACCGAAGTCCCCCTCATACTAGGGAGGCCATTTCTAGCCACCGCACAAGCAGTGGTGGACATGAATGACGGGACACTCACTTTAAAATATGGGGATAATGAAGTAAAGTTCGGGGTTGGGAAGAGAATAGAGGACAATGACCCGGTCAATTACATGAAGGTTATTGATTCGAGTTTGGATGATGCTCTCCGACGGTGCAACATGGGATGCAAAACATCGCGCTCGAAAAACATATAACCTCACCTTGGGTCTAGCCAAGGACCCTTATAAACGTGGCGCACCACGGAGGCATTCCGCGGAACTATCCTTAGTTTAGTTTAATCTTTTAGTTTTAATTTGCAGGAATAAAACACACTAGGGATGGTCAAGGATGACAAGGGAAACAAGAAACATGGCCCCATGCACAAAAACAGGGCCATCCGACAACAATTTCTTCATTACAGTAAGCTCAGCACGGGCCGTGTCCAGCCAACATTGCCCCGTGCTGAACATCCTGCAGAAAATTGCCCAGTTCAGGTAACTGGACACAGGCCGTGTTCGCTGAACACGCCCCCGTGTCCAGGCTTCTGTTTCTACTCTTTAATTTTTGTTACTGGCACCTGAACACGGGGCCATGCCTGGTCCCCACGGGGCCGTGTCCAGACTGCCAGTAACATAAAATTTTGCTTTCAACACCATTTTACACATTCAATCAACCTAAAAACTTATTTTTGGGACACATTGAGAACAATGTGTAATTTAAGTGTGGGGGGATGCTAAAACCTTGAATTTTGCAAGTCCTAATAACAAGCCTTACACAAAACTCTATTGGAAACGCTAATCACCCCAAGTTTTTTTTTTTTTTTCAAAAATTTTCAATTTTTTTTACTTGTCTAAGTTTAAGTTGGGAATTCAAATTCTAACAAGGTTATATTGTTATAGATTTACAACCGATAGCATCGTGATAAAAAGAACCAACATAAGAAAATTATGAAACGGCATGACAAACTTAGTTAAAATTTGATTATATATACTTGATCACATAAAAACTCATTCCCACAAAAGTGAGTTTTGAGCCTTTATTGAGCATTCAAATATACATCTTTACACTAAATGCTCATTTTTCGTTTCTTGTGTGAATAGCCGCTTGGTTCTTACGACTCTAGAACTTGCCACGACATTTCATTCCCGGTCCTTACCAACTTAAACCCCAGTAAGTAAATGATGGAAGCATTAGGACTAACCCTTTTTCTTTCAACACCATTATTTTCATTTTTTTTACCTACCCAAAAATCCCCCCTAGTTAACCCCTTTGAGCCTAAACCTTTTCATTTCTTAACCCAAAACCCCTTTTACCCACCAAAACCCCTTTTTCATTTTTAACCTTTTATTTTAGTAACAAAGCTCGGTTTTCGCGTGACTTCCTTAAATATATATATATATATATATATTTGATGATGAAGTTGGAAATAAACAAACAAAGCTCCTCAAACAAAGGCTTGTTTGAATAAATACTTCATTAAAAATAAAAAGTCACAAAAACAAAATGTTTTACGAAAACCGACGCTTTTTACGCCTTTCGCCCTTTTCTACTAACCACTAACCTAACCACTCACCTTTAACCCAAGCCTAACCCTTCACCCAAAAAGTCCTCTTGATATTTACAAAGGTATAAAGTTAAAAAGGAGGAGGATTGATTGCTTGGCAAGCTTATGGTAGGAATATGTTCCATGCCGCTCTCGAGTGATTCACTAAAAATACACCTTCGGCCGAGTGTGAGTGATTTCCCTCGTGAGGTATGTGAACTTGTATATAAATGGAATTTTAAAAAAGGTATGTTATGTCTTAATAAATATTTTATCTTATGAAATGTTATTAATAAATCATGACGAATAGGATTGTAAATAAATAAAAATAAAACCTAGACGATCTTGGAAAATCCCGACACTCTATGACAAGTCCAAAAACCTTCTCTTCTACTCATTCCATTTGGGAGTGAATAAAGCCACATTATAAAGAGTTTTGCTTGAGGACAAGCAAAGATTCAAGTGTGGGGGTATTTGATGTGCACAAAATGCAACATATAAATTACATCAATAATGGCTTAAAACTAACCCTTTTTTAGTACTAATGTTGGAAAAAGTGTGCTTTTATCATCCTTTTGCATTTTCAGGATTAAATGAGCTCAAAATAACAAAAGAAGCAAAAAGACAGCAAAATCCAACATAATTACAAGAAAAGGAACAAAAGTGATATGCCGACCCTCCCAATAGTATCTTCCCAAGCAAAACAAAGAAATCAGAAGACTGAACACGCCCCATGCTCAGCGAGCACGGGGCCGTGCCCAAGAAGCAGCAGAAAAGACAAACCTATAAAAGCTTCTACTGCCTACCACGGGGCCGTGCCCAGCGGACACAGGGGCGTGCTCAGAGTGCTGCAGGCACATTTATTGTAATTGCGAATTACAATTAATGAAGAAAGAGAGTGTCAGACAGGCACGGGGCCGTGCCCAGCGGACACGGGGCCGTGCCCAGGCTTCTGTTCAGCCTATAAATAGGAGTGCTTGGAGCCATTTCAACTCATCCCTTGGCACACCACCTCTCTCACACTTCACCCACCACCCACCACCACCATAACACCATCATCCACCACCATCATCCATTGTCCATCATAGAGTGTGTGAGTCGTCTCGGGATCCAAGATTGATCGTAAGAGTTCTTGACAACCAAAGGCCATGTTTGCCTAAGTCTCTTACATCACTTGGTGAAGACAAGTGTTTAGTGTAATACTTTTTATTTTTAATCTTTTGCACTTTTTAATTGATTTTGTATTAATGACTTTAATTACTAGTTTCTTATGTTGAAGGTGATTCTTCCTTATCGTTTGTCCGTGGTGTCTTGGCATTATTTTACTGTCTATATAAAATAAAAGATTTTCACCATTCATATCTCCACGATCTATATGGAGGTATGTTGGCTACCTGGTCGAGGGTTAAGGGAACGGTTTGGTAAGAGTCTTGCCATTGTTCAGTGTATAGATCCTGCAAAGGACCTGGGTTAAATTTAGTAGGACCTCCTTCAATACCCAAAGGTATTGGATGTCGGGGGTCCAAACTCTTTGATCCCCTCATAAGTTAAACTACTATTAAAACTTTAACCCAGCTACTTAGGACTGTAGCTGACTCAGACTACTTAGCTGAGGGTAACGTCGCCTTCAAAAGAGGGGCCTACCACATTATGCATTAATAACTTAATTAATTATCTTTCAATAATCCGACCCTTTAGGATTGTATCCTTGCTGACTCAAACTACTGGTTTGAGGGTAACGTCACCTTCAAAAGAGGGGTCTACTACAATAACTAAGATAATCTCTTAAACAAGTGCAAAAGTGCGAAAATAATCAAAGGTTACACTAACACACGAGTCGGATCCAAGTGATTCATCTTGTCTATCTGTTTTTATTTTTATTTTTTATTTTTCAGCATTTTAGTTAGTTTTATTTTCTTAGTTTAAAAATCTTTTTCTAACATTTTGATTTGATTAGACGTTGAGGATAAACCGGTACTAAAAGCTCTTGTGTCCTTGGACGACCTCGGTATCTTACCAACACTATACTACGTCCACGATGGGTGCACTTGCCCATATGTGTGTTTAGTGTTAGTAAATATCGTGTTTTATAAATTTAAAACTTGGCTAAAAGTGTAAAAAGGGCTTAAAATATATACCTAATACATATTACACCTAACGCACATCACCCACCATTACATCATCTCCCTCAGGTTTCCCGTAATTAGCCAGTAGTCCCCACTTAAGACCTCCCTGTTGGTGCATTAATATGTCTGCTGACTACGTCTTATTAAGTCTTATGTCTAGATAGGTTAAACGAGTGCAGATGAGTGTTTAAATTAGGGTTTGTATAGTTTAAACATCCCTGGCCGTTTGAAATCATGCTGACCGTTTGAAGCATGAGTGACCGTTTGAATGTGTCCGGTCGTTTGAACAAGTGTTCGTTTGAAGAAGACATGTCACGTTTCAAACGAAAGGGTAGATGTCTATAAATAGGAGTTCATTTGAAACGGACAGGTGGTGATGTATGTGTGTGTGAGCGAAGGTGCTGCCGGATTTCTGTCAAAATCATTGTAAAAACTCACAACCAGTAATAGAAAAGAAAGATTGAAAGGAACAAGCTGCTTTTGACTTGGTTTACTTTGATTCCGCCTCTGTAAACTAAGATGAACTACTTTTACTGACGTTTAAGGTCACCTGAACGGTCCAACAAGTGGTATCAGAGCTCAGGACGAGGAGTTCATACCAAATTCAGCTTGAAATCACCGGATTATCTCACTTCTACCTTTCTTTTCTGATTTGAACTAGTTATCACGGTTAAAATGGCTTGAAACGTTCACATATCAAACGAAATACACTATTAACTAATCCTTGAAAGTTTGGAATCAAAATTCAACGTAAAATTGGTAAAAATGGACTAAAAACAGGGTTCCGTTTGAACAAAGAAGGTATTCCGTTTGAAACTATCGTTTGAAACTGAACCATTTCATTTGAAAATAGACATTTCGTTTGAACAATCGTTTGAAAATGGAGTTCGTTTGAAATTGTCGTTTGAAAAGAATCATATCGTTTAAACTGTTCGTTTGAAAGTGTATCGTTTAAAAGGGGTTTCGTTTGAAACTAGTGTTATCTCAAACGGTTTCGTTTGAAAGCCATTTCGTTTGAAAGACTACCGTTTGAAACCATTCCGCTTGAAACTATTCCGTTTGAATTTGTTATTGCTCAAAACTTCGAAAATTTTCTAAGTGTTGGCTGATTTTGCAGGTACATTCACGATGGATGATATTTTCTTGAATCCGTTCAGCGACATGTATGCATTCACGGGAAATTCCGGAAACGATGATACTTCATCAAGCAAAGAAAATGAGAATCCACCGAAAGAGAAGAAAAAGGAAGCTTGGGAATCGGAAAGTGCCTTCGGAACATTCAATAGACCCCCAAAGCTTATGGCTACCGAGGAGTACAGTCGTTGGTCTAGGAAGTTTGAAGATTGGATAATGGCATTCGCATTTCCCAGTTGGAAAAGTTTGAAGAACGGTTATGCAAATGGAAACAAAAATGGTGAAGCGTTAAGATCAGCTGAAGAGATTGAAGGTTTTGTAGCAGAACAGAAGTGTGTAGCTTTGTTGTTCCAGTCTGTTCGAGAAGACATCATTGCGTTGATCGATTATTCAAATGCAAAAGATCTGTGGCAAAAGCTAGAAAAGAAATGTCTAGGAAGTACTGAAATTGTAAAAAGTAAAAAGAAACTTCTTAGGAAAGAGTTTGATATGTTTGGTTGTCTCAAGAACGAGTCAGTTTGTAAAATGATAGAAAGGTTCGGCCATCTGAAGCTGGAATTAGCAAGACATGAGATCAAGTATTCTGATGAAGAACTTGTTGACAAACTGTTCGATTCATTACCAGACGAGGTGGATTGGAGATACTATGCGCTTATGCTGAAAAACACTATTGAGCCTGAAAAGTTGACTCCAGATTTGGTGATTGAGAGACTTGAAAGTCACGAGTTAGAGCTGAAGAAGACGTACAAAGTCAATCACTCATCTTATCAGCAAAATTTGAATCTTTATTATCCGAAAAGCATGATGCCGAAAGCTACTTCTCCCAAGACTGCATTTTCGGCTGAGAATGTTTCTTCAGCAAGAAAAGAAAGTCAAAGCAGTCAAAGCAGTAGAAGTCACAGTGGTTATCACAGTGGATCTTCATCATCTGCAAGTCATTCTGATGCAAAGTTTCAGTGCAACATCGCAATAGATTTGAAGAATGCTCAGAATTTGACGAGGAGTCGGCTAAGCAACAAATGGTATTCTTGGCGTCTGTGTTGGAATCATATGAAGGGTTGGTGGCTGGCAAGATCGGGAATACAAATCTGACAAAGGAAGATTATGATCAGATAGATCCCGAAGAAATGGAGCTGATTGATATTCGGTGGGCGATGGCCAATGCTGTTCGTAGAGCACAAGGTTTTATCGAAATTACCGGCAGGAAGACGATTAGTGGTCCATCTACTAAGCTGGGGTTCGACAAATCCAAGGTGACATGCTTCAAGTGTAAGCAGAAGGGTCACTTTAAGCGAGAATGCAGAAATACCTATGCTGATGAGTCGGAGAATCCTTTTAGGGACGATTACTACAAGAAGGCAATATACCATCAGAATAAATCCGAGCCGCCGAGATTTAAACAGGGTGAAGATAGCAGAGAAAAATCTAGAGCTTTAGCGGTGATTTGTGATGATGAGGGGTGTGATTGGAGTAAAGATGTTTTACCGGAAGAAGATGCGATTGGTTATGCATTCATGGCGACAAACGATGAACCTATTCCGTGGAAAGATGATCGTACTGAAGAGCAGAAGTATTGCTATCGGAAAATGATTGCTGAAAACAGAATCATCAGAATCTCTCGTATCTATCTGGAAGCTAGAAGAGCGAGAATATGGGATCCGGACAGGGAGTGCTATATGGATGAATATGGGAACATTGCAATCGATGACAAAACGCTCGATCTGGAAGCCATCATTAAGGAGATAAAAGAAGATGATGAGTATTGGCAACACAAATGGTGGGGAACTCCAACTGAGAAAATGAAAGAATAAGAGAAAGAAAAAGAGAGAAAGGAGAAAGAAGAGAAAGAGAAGAGAGATAAAGAAGAGATCGAGAAAGCAAAACAGATTGATACCGGCATTATTGATACAACGTAGGAGTTGACTGCAGAGAACCTGGGAAAAATGGCTGACAAAGTGCTAGCTGCTAAAGCACTTGAGGTAGACTCTAACTCCATGTCTGAGTTAAAAGGCCAGGTCAGTCCAAATTCGTCAACAAATGCGTTAGGTAAAAAGGTAAAAAGATCGAAGGAAATGCTGATTGCAAAAATTGCCTCAAAGAGTGCAAATTTTGTAACACTGTCACGTATCTCAACAGTGAGAAAGTTAAAGATCTGACAGCGAAAGTCAGAAGTGTTGAGAATCAGATTCTTGCGCGTGACAAAACGGTTAAAGCTTCAACTGAACGTATTAAAGAATTAACTTCTCAAATTGAAACTGATAAAATTGAACATGAAAAAGTTAAACAAGAAAATGAAAAGTTAATTCTTGAAAACCATCAGATTTCTGAAAAATTTGAAAAACTCAAAGGCATAGTAAAAGATAGTGATGATCGAAATGGTAAAACGTTTAAAGAAAATGAACATCTAAAAGCTGTGCTGAGAATAAAGGAAGAATCAATTAACAAACAACTGGATGAGATCGCTAAGTTGAAACTTAAAGTTCAAGAGGCTGAAATTGAAAATGAGCGAATCCAGTTGAAGCTCAACAGTTATAGCTCCGCAAGCTTTGTTTTGCAACATATTGTTCCAAAACCCATTGGCAAAAACAAAGCAGGCGAAGACGTGTATTCTGATGGAACCGGGGTGGGTTTTCACAAAGTTCCACCGCCGATTTTGGATAACTACACGAAAAAGCAATCTGTTTTGGTTGAACTTGAGGAAGAAAGTGAAGTTAAACTTCCAGAGAACATTGATGTCACCTTCACATCTTCCAGTGACGATAGTGTCCAAAATGATATTGTAAAAGGTGTTGTTGAAAATGTGCTTAAAACGAATAGTGACACTACTGAGGAAGATGAGTGTTTCTTGGACAAATACATTCCAAAACAAAAGTCCAAGAACAACTTAAATGATGAACCTACTCTTGTCATGTACAAGATGTCAGGATCGGATAAGTTGTTTTCGGATTCAGAGTTTCCGATCGAGAATGTAAACATGAACAAATTGACAAATGTTTTCAAACTGGTCGAAGTTGAGTTGTCTGCAGTGAATAATCTGAGTCAAAAGAAAAATAAAATGAGGTTTGAGAAAGATAAGGTTTACAACAAGAAATCAGTTAATCCACCGCGTTTTAATAACAACAGAAACAACTGGTCAGGTGGTTATCAGGGGGGTAAATCGTATCAGAAAAGAAATGTTCCAAACAAGAGATTTGTTGAGAAGAAACAGTTTGTGAACAGTTCAAGTTCACTTGCTGATGAGGAAAAACAATTTTTTTCAAAATCAAACAAAGAGTTCTTTGAGAAAAGAGCTTCTCAGTCTGAAGGCACAAGTCGAGTGGCTGATACTCGAACTTGTTTTAGATGTAATCAAGTTGGTCACATTGCACGAAAGTGTACCAATGTGAAGCCTAAGACTGAAACTGTGAAGACTCAACAGAAGAAAGTTGAAGTGAAGGGTAAAACACCAATCGTTCTTGAGAAAAAGAGTGTGAAAAATGAACCCGTAAAAAAGTTGGTAACTAAAAACGACAAATTTTACAAAAGGGTTGCATTATCTCAACAAGTTTGGAAGCCAAAAATTGAGAAGAAAATTTCAACTTCTGAGGTGAAAAAGGCTGATGAATCAATTACGGTTGATTATGATGCAAATTTTCCACCTCTTAAGGCTGAAAATTTCAAAATTCAAATTGCAAGAGTCAAGGTTACACCTAAGGCTGATGAGGCCTGGGTGGACTCCATGTTTAACTAAACAGTTTGAATTGCCGGAGCTTCCTGGATCGCGAAGCATGAATCGGCATCTTTCTTGAAGTTGTTTAAGTCATAGTTTGTTATGTGCAGGATCTTCCAAAACTTGTATCCAGATGGATCATGGATAGTGGAGCGTCAAGACATATGACAGGGAAGACCGCGTTACTGTATGATGTGAAGAACATAATTGGAGGATATGTTGGTTTTGCGGGTAATCAGGGAGGTCGTATTATTGGTGAAGGAACGTTATCCAATGAGATTGTAACGTTTGAGAGAGTTCACTACATCGCTGAGCTGGAGAACAACCTGCTGAGTATCTCCCAGATCTGTGACAGGATGTATACTACTCACTTCACTGACAAAGAATGTTTGATCTTGAAACCGGGATTTGTGATACCTGAGGAATGGATCATCATGAGGGCACCAAGAGTCAATGATATGTACGTGTTGGACATGAGCGTAGCTACTACAACCACGGGTCAGGCTCATTGTTTTGTGTCCAGAGCAACTGAGAAAGAATCAAGATTATGGCACCGAAAGATGGGGCATATTCACCTAAGGAAGATGAATCACTTGGTGCATAATGATTTGGTGACAGGAGTTCATGTCAAAGGTTTTCATCTGGAAGGGGAGTGCATAAGTTGTGTCAAAGGCAAACAGAAGAAAAAGTCACACCCTACAAAGCAAGTCAATTCAGTTTCAAGACCTTTGGAAAGACTTCACATGGATTTGTTTGGTCCAGTGAACGTCAAGAGTATAACAGGAGATTACTACTGTTTGGTCGTGACTGATGATTATTCCAGATTTTCATGGGTTTCATTTTTGAAATCGAAACACGAAACATTTGACAGTTTGATGGCGTTGTTTAAGAGAATTGAGAATCTATACCAAAGGCCTATCAGCAGAATTAGAAGTGATAATGGTACTGAATTCAAAAACAGTAAGATGGAAGAATTTTGTGATGAACGAGGTATACTGCATGAGTTTAGTGCTCCGTACACTCCGCAGCAAAATGGAGTCGCAGAACGCAAAAATCGGACGCTAATCGAGACGGCTAGAACTATGCTCGCAGATTCAAAATTACCAATTAATTTCTGGGCTGAAGCTGTTTCCGCCGCATGCTATACGCTCAACAGGGTTCTTACTGTCAAGAAGTTCAACAAGACGTGTTTTGAGCTAATCAATAACCGCAAGCCAAATTTGAAGTATCTAGAACCGTTCGGGTCACCCTGTACAGTTATAGAGCCTAATGGAAAGTTTGGTTCGAAGTGCATTGAGGGAATATTTATTGGTTACGCCAATCCAATGCGACGTGTCTTCGTTCCAAGTGAAAAGCGGATTATTGAAGCAGCGAATGTTGAATGTCAAGGTTACACTATGCCGCCACAAAGTCCTGGAGATTCATGGAAATATAATTATGACAAACTTTGGGATTCGTTTGACATGAGAGAAGAATTAGAGGAAGATGAAGATTTCTTTGATGAGCTGGATATTTTGCGAGAATATGAGTCGCAGCTCAGGTTCCCAGCGGAGCATTCTGGAAGACCTCGGGAAACTTCAAATGATGATGAAGCAGGTCCTAGTCATGCGGGTGAACACGATGATGAAGTTGCTCCTGGTAATCAGTCGGAGGTGAATGATAATCAAGAAGCTGAAAACATGCCAGTTTTTTATCATGGTGATTCAGACTCTGAGGGGGAGCAGATCCAGTTATCAAGTCAAACAAACCAAGTTGGTGAACAAGATGCAGAACAGAATGTTACTAATTTGGAGGGAAATGTTGATGTTCCAAGCGACGTGATGCCGCGAACTCTTTCTTATCATCCAGAGGAGTTGATCATCGGAGAACTGCATTCAGGCGTTCGTACAAGACGTCAAATAGACCAGGGCTTAATATGTTTTTATTCTACAGTAGCACCTTTACAAACTGAATGTTCATTAAGTTGTTTTATCTTGCAGGTTGAACCGAGAACTTACAAAGAGGCGCTTACTGAAGACTCTTGGGTCATAGCGATGCAAGAAGAGCTAAGTCAGTTTGAAAAGTTAGGAGTGTGGAAGTTAGTGGATTTGCCGGATGGTCAAAGGAAAATCAATACGAAATGGGTATTCAAGTGTAAGAGAGGCGACAGAGGAGTGGTTGTAAGGAACAAAGCTCGACTCGTTATTCAGGGCTTTAGTCAACAGGATGGGATTGATTTTACAGAAGTCTATGCTCCTGTGGCACGACTAGAGGCTATCAGAATTTTTCTAGCATTTGCATCTTGGAAGAACTTTAAAGTTTATCAGTTGGATGTTAAATCGGCGTTTCTTTATGGGAAGGTCAAAGAGGAGGTTTATGTTGGTCAGCCGCCGGGCTTTACTGATCCAATCCACAAGAACAAAGTTTATTTGCTGGACAAAGCTTTGTATGGTTTACACCAGGCCCCGAGAGCTTGGTACGAGACCTTGTCTCAACACCTACTCGCTAACAAGTTTATTCGTGGAAAAGTGGATGCCACTCTCTTCACTAAAGAGGTCGACGGACATCTTCTGATCGTTCAGATTTATGGGCTGGCCGTCGCGCCCTGCCAGGGACCAATCAGCTGGCAATTTATTCGATTTTGTTTGTTATGGACATGGAACTTGCTTAGACCTTCTATTAGACGATCAAAACTAACCTTTTTGGTTGGTTTTGGACCTTAGGAAATTAATTACCTTCCGATAGTCGGGACTAATAGGTAATTATGAATAGAAGGGAGAATGCATGCCGGTTGTATATACGTGATCTACTAGATTGGAAGCTTGTATTTAGGGTGTCTTAGCAAACCCCTTTGGGATGATTTAAGTAGAGTGTAAGAGTTTGTTCGTTTGTATGTGTGTACATAATCATGTATAAAAGTGCGTGTTTTTTATTATACGAAATGCTTGCTCCGGTGTGCGAAGTAGGATTAATTGCTTATGAATGAATGGGACGTTTGTATATGTTTACATAACTTAAATAAGTTTGAATGTTAAGTTACTAAACCGGGTTCTTGAGTATGAAATGAGAATGCAAGTACACTATTAAGGACCTTGTGAAGGTTTAAGGAATTGGAATGCATGATCGTACATAAAAAGCTTATTTGAAAGACTGGCATGAGAAGAAGAATTACGGAGTGGTTATTTGATTGTGTATGCTCAATTTGAGAATGACGTCACCAAGTCTTAATGATGTGCATCTATGTGGTGAATGCAGGTTGGGCGGACTTAACATCAACACGAAGAATAGGAGGAATAAAGATCGAGTCAAGAGTAAGGATTGTACGGGGAGAGCGGTCGCTCAACTGGAGCTTATATTTAATTCATTTAATGTGAAAAATAGAGTATGAATATAAATTCTTTTAGTAAAGTGTTAATTATTTTAGTGAAAACTCTCAAGTATGTCACGTGAGTAAATACGAAAGAAATTTTAAGGCTCATATCTTTCCGCTGCGTCGTTTGAAGTTATTACGTGTATGGGTGTTTCAGTTTTTGTGGGTTTGTAAAATAAATGAAGTGTGGAAGATAGTTGGTATTTATAGGGAAGTGTTTAGGTTAGAGTTTGGTGTGTAATAAATGCTAAAAACAAGTTTAAAAATCAAACAAAACACAAAGACCCGCTCAAAATCGCGTCTGATTGAAGTTTGGCAGACTGGGCTGCTCTCGCAGGCCACGAAGACGCACCTGGGCCGGGTCGCGGGCCGCTAGGTAGTCTAGTTTGGTTATTTTTTATTTTTGTCCTTTTTAACCCCTAGACTTTCATGGAATGTTGTTTTAAGTCGTATTTAGAGCATTTTAGGTACAAGAGTCATATATTAAGGTATGTTATGTAAGAAATTCATAGACTAACCATAAAACAAGTACAATTATGTCTATTTGTCGAAAAATAGTATTGAATTCACGTAATTTAGTATATAGTGCACAAGTTTACTAGTTTTCCATATTTTGCACAATTCGAGAATAAAGTATCACATGAATAATGTTTTTGAACGTGTGAACAAGTATGGAGTGTATATAACATAATGTAACGTAAACACCGATTTCATTATGATTCAAGTCTCGGATTTTACTTCGATTACAACGAAAGAATGATTACAAGAATACAAAGTTTCCAAAAATAGGATTACAAGCAAGGGCTTCCAAAGATAGAAAGTATGAAAACGCAGGGCGTTACACTTGGCCTTTGATCACCCAGGTCACGAGTAGGAATCCCGCGGTTGGCATATTATTGCCAATTTCTCTTTTATTCACCACATGAAGAATTTAAATAATATTTACAATTTCACTAAATTATAAATTTACTATATATCCATTCACCAAATTTCCAATAATCCCCCACATGAATGGAGATCATTCAAAACACATAAAATTTCCAATGGAACCTCACAGTTGAGTATTGCTGGATAATTAGGTGTTCCCTTTGAACTTTCCGTTGTGAAGCATACTTAGCCTCCTAGCGGTTTGTAGACGCAATGTCCTTGAACAAACCCCCATTTGAGTAGACATCAATACACTTCACACAATACTCTCCTTAGCCGGGTCGTCCCCTCATAATCGTGGTCGTGGAACACTTTCCTGGTTCTGCGAGAGCTCGATGAATTGTGCTCTCAATTCCATTCAAAGCGACCCCACTTCTCTCTAACATAGGTGATTCTCCTTAAATCATTAAAAGTATCATGGCTACCATGATTACCAAAATCATTCACCACATAATATGCTTAGCCTCACAGTTGTCACTGAATTTGATATGAATGGACTAGGACATATTTAAACACCTTTTTTATAGTTTAGGGAGTACATATAACCATATATACTAACTTATGCATATCAGCTATGCCCCCACAGTGACCACCCTTAGATATATGAATTAGTTGTCCTATTGAACTTAGATCTTGGGATCTCCAATAAACTAAGTTAGGTTTCCTTCACACACCCTTTTCCATGGGCTTTAGTCTCATTCCACAACTTGATCTCTAATAAACCCTCAGCTTGTTAGATCCATAACATTATCTTTGATTTTGTCTAGTCACAACAAATAACTTTGCATATTTGAGATCAGTTGTCATGATGTGTTCTTAACTCGTAAGTTAATTTTGCCTATTGTCAACTTTTAAGACTATAACTTCAGTGACCATCTGAATCTGGTTATAATATGTGTCTTTGTAAGATACGCGTATCATTTAAGTCAAACACATCTCCATTATGCACTACAACCTTTGTGTCCTCCACTTAGTCATCCATTTGCAATGTTAGATTGGATTACAAAATCCTTATTGCCAAAATTTTGTGATACAAATGCAAGACACCCCCACATTTAAGTGTTATTGGATAACATTCAGATGAGGTAATGAAAACCATTTCTACATACCCTTATAGGGTTGTTACTTAAATGGATCCTCCCCCACATTTCTTGCCATTTGATAAATATTTCCGTAACTTCACTTGTGCCGACATTTATACACATATGATTTAACAAGATCATCCTCATTGTATCAGTGAATTCAACTCATATTGCATTAGCTTACATAAGCTTCCGAGCTGACCAAAGCAACACATGCCATTGTCATAAGTTTGTCACCAGCTTAGAATAATTCTAATTTAACATCTAGAATAACCCTAGACTATGAGTTCTCCTCATTAGCTTTTTGATTAAGCTCTTCAAAAGTTACATGTCTTTTCCTTATAATGAATGAAAATTCTCCCTCAACTTTGTCTATACACAAATTCTTTTTGTGTTCATACACATTTGAATGTTTAGAGTTAATTAGTCTCCGTCAAGACCTTTAATTAACCAATTACTAGTCTAGCATGCTTTAGACTACAACACTTTAGCATGTGAACAGAAGATGCATCATTCTGATTCTTCACAGCCCTAAGGATATCATAATATCACTTTTCAACATTCATCCCTTGTTAAGACAAAATAAGGAG
The DNA here is from genome assembly GCF_002127325.2 of Helianthus annuus. NCBI lineage: Eukaryota > Viridiplantae > Streptophyta > Magnoliopsida > Asterales > Asteraceae > Helianthus > Helianthus annuus. The sequence goes on along the minus strand of NC_035448.2, from coordinate 203,001,463 downwards.
ACTTATTCATAATCCTAAAGCATCAATATTTAGGAAGGTCTCATAAATTATTGTATATAACACATACCTAAATTTTATCATTCAATTAAGGAGTAAACTGCCATTTTGGTCCCTGGGTTTTGGGCACTTTTGTCATTTTAGTCCAAATCTCAAACTTTTTAAATCTGGGTCCCTGTGGTTTCACTTTTATTTCCATTTTGGTCCAAAAATCAAATCACCCCTTATTTGGCTATTAAAATCTGGTTATTTTGTCTTTTACTTCAGGGGCAAAATGGTCCATCTCAATTTATTATAACATAATACTAATCAAATTAATTATAATAAATATCACTTTATCCTCTTAAATGGTCAGAAGTTCATCTTCCCCAACTTCTCCCCACACCAAACCCTAATCCCTAATTCATCTTCTCCATCTTCTCCCACTGCAACCATTCATCACCACCTCAACCACCATCAATCTCCACCACCACCACCATCTATCTCCACCTCCATCAAGATTCAACTGTGATGGCCGACGGGAACAAAACATAAAGAAACCCCCTTCAAAAAAAATCCCAAAACATAAACAGCCACCGTGCATAAAGAACTGCAGTTCCATCTTCTCCCCTTCCAAAACATAAAGACCACCCCCCCCCCCTTTTAAAAAAATCCCTTTTTGAATACTAATTCATAAACCCACTTGAAAAGATTTGATTTTTCTTCAAGTAATGATGAAAAGAGTGAAACCCTAATGTTAGCTTTCTTATCTACTTTGCAGAGATTAAGGTACAACAAGCAAGAGATGAACCTTATGTGGGAGTTAACATAGGTACAGATACATCAAACGTGCTTCCCCTACACAATTAGTTTCATTCCTACAGTAACAAAAGGTAACCCATATCCGTCTTAATGATGCTGACCCGGATATTCTAAAAGCCCTATCGAAAACCAAGATTCGGATCATCATTTCGGTACCCAATAACTAAATTCTTGGTATTGGGTCATCCAACACCACTGCAGCCAACTGGATTAACCTGAATGTGCCAGCTTATTACCCGGATACCCTCATCACCGCTATAGCGGTTGGCGATGAGGTCTTAACAACGGTCCCTTCGTTGTCTTCCATGTTAATGCCAGCATATTCCAATCAACTGTAAACATAAAGAACTGCAGTATATTGAAGTGGTGGAAGTTTTGGGAGGTGGTCGATTAGACGGGTGCAGGGGAGAAGATGATGGATTAGGTATTAGGGTTTGGGTGTGGGTGTGGAGAGAAATGAAGAAGATGAAGATGTATCTGGGTAAAAGGTTTTATAGGGTAAAGTGATATTTAATATAATTAATTTAATTTATATTATGTTATAATAAATTGAAATGGACCATTTTACCCCTGAAGTAAAAGACAAAATAACCAGATTTTAATAGCCAAATAAGAGATGATTTGATTTTTGGACCAAAATGGCAATAAAAGTGAAACCACAGGGACCCAGATTTAAAAAGTTTGAGTTTTGGACTAAAATGGCAAAAGTGACCAAACCTCAGGGACCAAAATGGCAGTTTACTCTTCAATTAAGTAATATAACTTGTTTACCATTGATCTCCAACGATTTACCATTGACTCATAAGGACTTAAACATAAGTCTTAATACAAGTCACATGGTGAACACATTCATCACCAACAAGACAAATGTTCCTCGTCTACAATCACTATTATGTGTGAGATAGAGTCAATTAGATCGACACTCAACAACATGGCATTCATAATTTTGTCATAAATTATTTGCACACATCTATTGTTATTCATTAGGAGATATGTATATTTAGCATGCTCTCCAAAACAAAAGTAAAATCTTCATATAGTTCTAACAATAATCTTCGTCGATGCTGAAATTATTGATACCTGTCATATTAACATCCCGAATTTATACAACATGATTGATTTATTTATTTATGAATAAGTATCAAAGGTAACGTTTAGAGAAGTAATTAAAATATTTTTCTTAGAAAATATCAAAACAATGTCCGAATAGGAAAAGTTAGTTAACTAAAAACCCTATGGTTTTATACTTTTTTCCATTAGTTCTTTATTTGTTCCTATGATGCACACACGTTTATTTTTTGTCAATTATCTTAAAACATTTAATTAACTGTTTTAATTTTATTAACTAAAAACCATATGTTTTATACTTTTTTTCATTAGTTCTTTATTTGTTCCTATGGGGTGAGCGTTTTGCGGTTCCGACCCATGAGAACCTTGGATCCAACCCACGAGAACCTTAACTCGGACCCTTTTGAATATACGGTTAGGTTCCCAGTTCTAGATTTATATGAAATATTGGTTCCGGGTCGGGTCGGTTCCGACCCAGTGGTTCTAATATAAGAACCACAAGAACCATTTTTTATTTTAGTTAGAATGTAAAAAAAAAATTACAATTTATAGAAATGGTCTAATAGATATGTATTGTTAACACAAAAAAATACACAATAATCTTCTTTCGTCTCTCCGCTATTATTTTTTACGTGTTATTGTAATCGATTTCACGTTATATTAATACAATATTTAAAAATATCATTTTAAAGAAAAACAATGTATTTTCCATGAAATACTTTCCAACTAGATGTATATGTATAGATGCAATGTATTACAATATATATTTATTATATCTAAATTTAAAGTATATATTTGTGTATTTTGCTCTAATGTATTTATATGTATGTATTTGTGACAAAAATAAAAGCAAACACACCACATATTATGGTACAGTCTTATTACATAGCTTTGCTTTACTAGATAATGTGTGATTAGATATGGTCTCATGTATATATACATGTATCTTTGTATTGTGATGTATACATAATGGATTCGCATAATGTTTTAAGTGACGAGAATGACAAAACCATTACTAAAACACAAGCCGGGAAATGAAAAGTGGCTTAAAAATGAAGCTCATGGGCTATTGTTGGAATCATTAGGATGAATTCTTTGACGAATTCTTTGACGAACATATTAATAGAATAGGAGAATATAACCCCTCAAAAGCCTATTACATATTAGGATGAATTCTTTGACGAACATGTTAAAAGAATAAGAGAATATAACCCCTCAAAGACCTATTACATATAAAAGGTTCTTGCACATCAGACCCTTTACCCGACCCATTAGAACCTCTAGGACCCGGAACCACATAGCCTTCTAAGGTTCTGTCTGTGGTTCTCAATTTCATCAATAAAAGGGTATGCGGTTCTAGTGGATCTGGGTCGGGTCGGGTCGGGTCGGCTCTAACCCTTTGCACAGCCCTACTATGATGCACACACGTTTTTTTTTGTCAATTATCTTAAACATTTAATTAACTATTTTAATTCTATTCTATAAAAATGAATGTGGCCTAGACATGAGAGATAACGTCCATATTACCATGTTAAATTACCAAGCCCATTCATTTTAGCCCAAATACGAGTTCACTTTCTAGTTTTGGCCCAACGAAATTCGTAAAGATACGTCAACACTCTACACTCCGGCGAGGTATTCATAGTATTTCCTAGGTGTTAAATGAATAATCTGAAACAGGACACATGAAAATAACATTTTGGATTGTGATATTTAATTTGTTTAATAGTGGATGTATTTGCCGGTTTGATTAAATGAGTCGACCGTCAACCTATTTAATTAAACAAATTAATTCGTTAGTCCGTTTAACCATTTTAATAACCCACCAACTTGTTTAACATGTTTACAACTTGATTACTACCTAGGGCTTCCATATCGTGCCAGCCTGACCTGTTAAGACACCAACACGATAAGTCACGAACTCGAAACAGGTAAAAACGACATGAAATCTTATCGTGTCAGATCCACTGGCGGATCTAGGAAATTTTTCCTGGGGTGTGAAATATTTTTAAAGATTTTAGGCCCTTAGTTATTAAAATTTATATAGTCAACAAAAAACGTCAAACGTCATAACAAACGTATTTAAAATTGTGCCCTACAGGTTTTCATTTTTTAAAATTTATCTGAAACATTATTTAGATATACTAAACACTTCATCAGTTCATTACATTCTAATCAGTTCATTACATTCTTACTCATGGTTCCTATCAAATATAAATCGCTCCATAAGTTCATAAAACAACACTAAAGACTTCAACAAAATAAACAATCATCTTCAACCATAGTCCATAATTTTCAAACATTCAAGCCTAGTATTAAATGTTGATTACTTGTAACTAATCATTTAAACAAACAAAGCTATAAATAAAACAACAAATTCATTTAACTACAGGTCTAGAACAACAAAAAAAATATCAAAAAACATAAAAAGATCAAACCCTTATACATCGATATTTTCTCCTAATCATCATATAAAACAACAAAAAAAAAAACTCAATAAAGAACCATACTAGTTCTATATCAGAATTCTGGCGTAATATGGGTCGGTCCTGCCAAAATTTTGGTTTTTCCGGCAAAAATTGTCGTCCGGTCGTGAGTAGTGGCATCAAGTCGCTAGGAGTTTTTTTGGGGCGGGATTTGGAATTGGAATGGGTGGATGGGTTTGGATTATTTTATTTAGTTCAAATTTCTTTGGGTTGGGTTTGGGCTTGGGTTAGTAAAAATAGATTGGGCTTTGATTGGGTTAAGTAATTAAGTGAATAAGTGGTTAAAGAATAATTATATAAATTGTGTTATATATTTATTATATATATTAAATAATGATGAGTGTTTATTTTTTTATAAATTCATAATATTTTTTTTCTAAGTGGGGCGGTTGAAAATTTTCAAAGGGTGCGAGTGAAAATTTCCAAGGGGTGCGGTCGAGATTTCCAACGAAAAATAACACTAAAAATAATTTTTTTTCAAGGGGTGCGCCCGCCCACCTACGGCTTGGGGTGGGTACACCCATGGTCAGATCATTAACGAGTATTTACAGTTATTTAACCTGTTAAGACATGAAATTAAATAGGTCTTAACGTGTCGACCCGTAACAGACACAAAACTTGTTAAGGTTAAACACGAAACCTGTTAACTTCGTGTAGGTTTTTGTCGTGTTATCATGTTCGTATAGAAATTGCCATCCCTAATACCACCCATCAATCCGTTAACCCGTTTAGATAAATGAGCTAAATGAATTATGTTCGGGTTACGAAATTTTTAGTGCATGCTAGTAATGGTTATGTTTATGACACGAACAAACTATAGTTTATGTTCAGGTTAAACATCTCAACACGCCAGCCCGAAACCCTTCAACCGGTGCAATTGACACCCCAAGTGTTCCCTAAGCCTCGAAATCTTGTTTAGGGTGTGCTAGTTAGGGTTATGTTTATATGACACTGATTAGTTACTATGTTTGTGCATTGATCCAATGCGTGTAATAATACTACGATTTTAACCCATTACTTGTGATTAATTACCAATTAGTCCCTGGACTTAAAAGTAAAACGTCAATAAACGAATAATTAGGCATGCAATCATGAAGAGAAAACACCCAAAACAACTTGGATATCATGAGGATACCATAATACTACCTTTCCTAAACAGCACAAAAAACATGCCCACACTCAAATCTCTATCTATTTTCACTCACTTCACTCACACTCATATATACGAAATCATCGTTTCCTCGTGTTTTTGGTCTTTACAGTTTATAACTCGTGTAACCGTCTCTCATATCATTCACCGTTTCCTCCATAAGATCTCTCATGATCTGACTCTCCAATTCTTTTGCTAAAGCATCAATGTCCTCATACACCAATTCTGACCATGGCGTTGACTGCAAATCTCGAGCCACCATTGTATCAAAGAAGTAGAATGATTTGTCTACAACAGGGTGCAAATACGCGCGTAACATCTCCCACACTTGGTCCAATAACTTATTACCATGTGGCGCTCGTTTCACCTTTTTATTGACCTTAGATATGTGCATAGGAGGAGCTAGTAGCGTTGAAAGCACCTCATTCACTAAATCAAGTAGTACCTTGTGATCGACCGGTTTCTGGTCTGGTTCATTGTTTATCTTGTTTTTATACGACTCCTCGACTTGGTTAAAGACCTGGTTGCTTATTGGTTTTGCATAGGTGTCCCATCTGGATAAACATTTTTCAAATGAGTTATCGTATAAACCGGAAGCAATTAGCAAGTCTCGTATGTATGATTCGTCTTCATCTTCAAGCTCGGCCATGTCAGACTCGTAGGGTTGTTCTTCAATTACTGTCTCTTCGGATCGTCCCGTCTCAAGTTGATGCAGTTGCTTCCTCAGCTCTGTTAGTTCAAACAAAGCACAACTATTTGTTACATGTTTGTAGAACCTAATTTTTAACACTTGTTATAAGAATGAAATAAATAAATATATATATATATAGGGAGGGGCTGATGCGAGAACCACCCTTATTGTGAGAACCTTGAGAACCAATGTGAACACAACCTAAAATAGCTAAAAAAACCTAACCCCCACCCCCCCCCCCCAAAAAAAAACCTAAACCCCCCCCCCCCCCAAGCTAAATGCTAAAAACTAAAACCCCCAAAAAAACTAAAAAAAACCTAACCCCCCCCCCCCCCCCCCAAGCTAAAATACTAAAAACTAAACCCCCAAAAAACCTAAAAAAAATCTAAAAAAATAAAAAAAAAAAATCTAAAAAATTTTTTTTTAATATTTTTTATGCTCAAATCGCTACTTTTAGTGGCCAAAAAAAATATTTTTTTTTTTTTAAAAAAATATTTTTTTTTTGGCTTCGAAAAGTAGCGATTTTTATATAAAAAATATTAAAAAAAAAAAAATTTTTGTGTGATTTTTAGCTATTTTTAGGCATTGTTGGTGTGTTCACATTGGTTCTCGCGGTTCTCACAATAAGAGGTGGTTCTCGCATGATCTTCTCCCTATATATATATATATATATATATATATATATATTGTCTCAGGGTACTGGTGGGGGCCGTGAGTTTTCTGGCAGAGGGTTCTCACGGCTTGTTAAAAATTATGGGATGAAGTGTTGTGTCAAAAAGAAACAACGATGAACGGATGGAGATTTAAGACATATTCCGCATGTTACATACTAAACGAAGTCTTTAATTCTCTTACCGTGTAAATTAGAATTTATGTCTCTAAAAGCTTGAGGCAGATCACTGTCGTCCGATGTGGGTGCACCGGGTGTTGTTGTTGGGCTTGCACAATATGCCGCTCTATAGATGTCGTCTTGGATGCTACTGCATATCGATGCCGGACTAGGTGGAACCTCAGTTCCATTCTCCTACAAAAAAAATCATAATTTTTTTTTATCAAACAAATTATTATGGAAAGAGTAAACTGCCATTTTGGTCCCTGAGGTTTGGTCACTTTTGCCACTTTAGTCCAAAACTCAAACCTTTTGCATCTGGGTCCTTGTGGTTTCAGTTTTATTGCCATTTTGGTCCAAAAATGAAATCAAGTCATATTTATCTTATAAAATCCTGTCATTTTATCCTTTTCCTCAGAAGCAAATCAGGTCATATTTGTCTTATAAAATCTGGTATTTATTTATAAAAAAGAAATAACCATTTTCCCCCTGAGGAAAATAACAAAATAGCAAGATTTTATAAGACAAATATGACCTGATTTCATTTTTGGACCAAAATGGCAATAAAACTGAAACCACAGGGACCCAGATGCAAAAGGTTTAAGTTTTGGACTAAAGTGACAAAAGTAACTAAACCACAGGGACCAAAATGGCAGTTTACTCTTATGGAAATTTTAAAGAAATTTAAAAAAGTGTTACTTACAGGCCTGTCTGCAATATTCATCATAACCGTCGGTCCATTCATGATGTCTTTCACAAAACTACGGTCATGTTCACGAAACTCAGAAGCCGAATGTATCTTTCTACCAAACAGTCTTGCCCTTAGAGTTAAACTGTATTTCAAACTGGACACTCTTTCTTTCAAATTAAACTTATCTTTCCTTTGTTTTTTCACCTTTATGGTTAACTTTTCAATCGCTTCATGCTTCCGTCTAATATGCGCACCAGTTACAACGTGTCGGTCTTCTAGAAGAAGCTTTCCAAACGACGTTCCCGATACGGGAGCTGACAAAGACCTAACAAGATTAACAGGAGACAAATTGTTTTGAATAATCATATCATCATTCACACATCTGAAGGATTTGCTCTGAATATCGTTTTCGTCTTTTAAGTTAGTGTTATGTGATTCTTTCTTTAAAACATTTCGTAATCTTTCGGATAATAGTCGTCGGGTATCTCTGCTGATGAACTCGGGAGAATCTGTTCCGCTGCACTGCGATTCACCTCGATAAGATCTCGTTGATTCGGATCGAAGCAAATTTGTCCCGAGATCTTTCGTAACACTTTCTCTGACCTGTTTTGCTATACGTTGCGCGATTTGTTTCGGATCAGATGGCCTTTCGCTAAAAGGCGTTTCGATTCCACCTCCTCTAACTAATCCAGTTTTAAACGTTTTCCCTTGTAACTCGTATTTAAGCCGTTGTTTAACCTCCTCGAGAAAATCTTCAATGTTATTCCTCTCTTCAGATGCACCGGATGAACTCGCAAACGGTTCTTCCGGAGTACTAATGTTATCAAAACCGGGCCGAAGGATCACTATCTTTGTTGGCTCATGACTCAGAGGAAATGATCGGTTTTCATTTAGCGAGCGCGACTTTTTTAGATCTTCGAGTTTGATTTTCGTTGATGAATTTGCATAAAGAGCCATTTTTTCTTTGTTGAGATTCTCTTGCGCGATCCACTGATCAGAAATAGTGTTATGTAACTTATGTTCAACGATTTTTGAACATTCTTTAAACCTTGCGGATTGCCATGCTTCGAATTCTTTCTTGAACTTCTGTAGTTCTTCCTCTTGGGGATGCTGACGTGGCGTCGGTTTTTTGGAAATCGTGCTACCGCTCCAGTCGTCAAGATCGCTGTCTTCCGACAGGTGAAAGGAATCCAAACTTGTCTGCCGAAATGATTTCGAAGGGGAAAGTGCAGAGCCGACAGAGCTACTTCGGGTTAGTTTATCTTTTGGTAAGTCGTTTAATACCGGTTTTGTATCTTGTGGCATTGCGTCTACACCCATTAAACGCGCCACAATGCTTGGAGCGTTTGCTTTGCTTTTTGGCCGTTTTGACATCTCGTCGCTTATTAACTTCTTCATTGGAGCTTCGGTTGGATAATTGCACCCCGTATCCCGCCAGTCATAGGTCTCTTGATATTTATACTGAAAAAAAATATGCAGTTTACTAGTCACCATAATTAAAAAAAAAAAAAAAAAAAAAAAAAAAAGTTAAGGTTTATTAGAATGTATAAACTATAAACTGTTGTGTGATCGTACCGGTTGATCATCTTGTGGGGTGTAATAGCTCGGGTATGCTCCGGAAGGAAGCTCTAAACTGTTGCGTGGAGCCTCGAAACCTACAGAGGATCGAAATCAGTTTAGTTCCATTTTTGATAATATTGTTTTACATTTTTTTTTTTAATAACAATTTTTATTCCATTCCAAACATCAGGGCAAATTACATAAGTATAGCAGGTAGACGAGCAACAAACTGCGCCGCCATCCCTTTCTGAATAGAAAAACCCAATCTACTAAAAACAAAGCCCCGCCCCTGAGGGGTCGAAAAGTTGCTATGGACCACACGCTGCACTCTAGACAAGAACCGAACTGCCTCCGGCGCCAAGGAGCCGAACGTGCCAAAAATAGACCAGATGAATTTATGAGATTACAACAACCGCATATACTCTTTTCACTTGGTGATACAGAATGGCAATAAAAACAACACCAATAATATTAATGGTGATAATAATAGAGGCTGTGCTTGTTATTATTGATAATGTTATTAATGATTTAATGCTTACCACCAACATTTCTCTTTTGTGTACCGAATTTCCTGGCCATCCTTCCTTGCTTTAAATCTACTAGGTGGAAGAATCCTCCCATACATGTAGTGTAACCGCTAACAACTAATTGTGCTTAGTTTTGCACACGAGTACAAGAATGATATGCGAAAATGTTCATTTCGCAACCTGTAAAGTCACAAACTCATTAAACACATGTATATATAAACATTTTGGGATAGTTGGTTTTATAAACTTCTTTCTCTCTCTTTGGATCATTCATGTGCTTACTGAGTTTTCTTACAAACAAATCCATTGGGTTACTCAAGTGTATTATAATTAAGCACAGCCTGGTCCATTCTGTTACATGGTTGCAAAAGTCGCTAGGCGCTCCCTAGTCGGTCGACCGGGGAGTTAAGAGTACTCGGCATAGGCGGAGAGTACTCGGGGAGTACTCGGACATGTTAAATTATAAAGAAATTAGTTTTCGGAAATTAAATATATGTCAAATAACATAAATTTACTAATATATATAACAAAATACGTGAAAATGATACTCATTATTTAATATGATAGTCATATAAATTATGTTTTATTATTTTTTAAGTCAAATTCGGCGCAAATTGACCTGCTAGATCCGATTTTGGCCGAGTTTGACCGCGTTTGATCGATTCCGAGTAATTAGGCGGAGTTAGAGAAAGTCGCCTCGCCAGCCTACCTTGTAGCGACTACTCGGGGAGTACTCGGCCTTGGAAACCTTGTTTTACAACCATGGATCTATGTAGTTAATATCAGTGATATATCGGTTATATCAGTCCCTTAGTAAAATATCGGTCAAAATATTGGTACCGATATTGACCGATATATCACCTATATTTGACCGATATATCACTGAATTATTGGTGTTAAATTGCTATATATATAAATTCTGCATTATATTAAAATTACCGATATCTCACTGAGATAACCTATATTTCAAATATCGGTCCTTGACCGATACCCGATATTTTACCGCATTAACTGCATAGCATGTGATAATCCATTTTCTGTCAATAGTAACAGCTTCAATAATATTATTATTATTCCTGTTTCATATTTATTAAAACAATTCCTATATAGACTTTTGACAAGCAGTTATCCTATTTTAGAAACAGATGCTTCCAAATTGCTTAATTCAAAGCATATTAGGATCATAAACAACAAAAATCTAATAAACTCCAGGTCAAACACCTTCAAAATTCTAAAGTCAAAACTCCAATTCATGCAAAACACTTAACAAAACCTAATTAACCAATCAAATCAAATCATACACAACAATTCGCCGATCAATCATCACTAGATCAACAATAATCAATCAGTGAACATATCAAAATCAACACCGATGATCAAAAATCAACAAATTCAACAAAAGCACAATCATAAATCCGAAGTAATCATTGCGAAAAAGTTTCTGGAAAGTGAGCAAATTACCGGTACGATTCTCATGATGAAGTAAAGTGTAAATGAATGATCAGCAGCATGAGGCAGATGATGTTTGTTCAGATCCGAAGGAGAAATAGAAAGAAAATGATCATGTGTTTCAGTGCATTGAGAAAACGGATGGAATTTGTTGAGATTGAGAGAGAGAGAGAGAGAGAGAGATGTACGAGTAATTGACAGAGAGAATCTGAGGCGGAAGTGGGAGATGAATAATGAGGGAGAAAGTTTAGCAACAGACTTCCCACGACCAAAAAGTGAGACATCGTGTTGTCTTTCTGGTTGGTTTTTCTTTTCTTTATTTATTTCTGTTTTTCTATTATACGGTTACCGGCTTATGTAAACGGTTATATACACACACTATGTATAGATTTTATTGGCATTTTCAACTAGTAGTATTTCTTTTTTTATAATTTAGACTAGTTTAGAATCCCGTGTATTATACGGGTTGAATAAATATAATTTTATATACTAAGTAATAAAATAGTTACATCTTTTAAAAACTCGTGTATTGCACGATTTGAATAAACACATGTCTTACACGAATAATGTAATCCGTTAACACACTTAGTTATCAAGATGTGTTTTCTAACAAAATGAACTTTTAGGTACTATTTACTTATTGTAACATGTCACTTAATTTTTTATTAGGTTAGAGTGTTGTGTATTAGATGGTTTATAATATTTTACGTTGTTTTTTTTATTTATTATTAGGTTAGAAACTTACGTATTACCTGATGTTGGACAATCAACAAGAAAAAAAAAAGAAAAGAAATATTTGAGTAAAAAATATTAAATATACAAGAGATAAGCTGGATATTATAATTTAATAGTGTTATTTCAATGGAGTGTAAAACGGGATAATGTGATCCTTTATTAAAAGTAGGATTCTAAATATACCCACATGTATAAAAAAATATTTATTCTACATGTATTGAATAAATTCTTTTAACGAAACAGTTGATTAAAATAAATATTTTTATTTTAATATGTGATTATCAGTTATCCTTGTCCTTATCATCAAAATATAAAAACAATTAAAACTACCATTTAAATAAAAATCTTTATCTTTATAAATATTTAAAACGCTAATATACTTTTTTAGATTTTAATAATCAATATATGATTATAATAGTTAATATATTATTATCAGTTATATTTGTATTTATCATTAAAATCTCTTCTACACAATTTTCAATTTTAAATTTAGTATTATCAATAATTGACTTTCCATAATAAATATTTAGAAAACTAATTAAGACCGCCTCATAGAGCGCCGCCATGTGTCCCAAACATGGTTTCTTTTATTATATAGTACTAGCGGTAAGGCCCGTGTGTAAACACGAGTCGTTTCTTAGAAAACCATGCATAACACATATTGAGAGAGAATAAAAAAATAATTACTGCAGACTTACAAAATTGATATAAATTAATGATCAATAGGTTTATTCAATGCTCCTTATAAAATATTATTTAGCTAGGTTATTACCCGAGATTGTTTCCCGGGCTCGGGAAACTTATTATATTAATTACTATTTGTTATTAATAGGACCACATTATATCATGCATCTCATTCGATTCAACAACAATGTCTTCAAATCACTGGATTAGATCATGAACCCATATTAGAGGTCAAACAAAAGCACAACAGGACTACACAAATAACATCATCTCCACTTTTACTTCAATGAACTTAAATGATAGGGTGATTTGGGATTTTGTAAAAATATTTGTTTTTGTACTACTTTACAAAATTACATAGAATTCAAGAAAACGAAACAACGAATTAAACAGATGTTGAGTTATTCAAAGTTCTGTTGAATAGTAAATGAGATGTTGACCAAAATTCAAACAGATGTTGACCAAAAGTCAATCAGATGTTGACCAATAGTCAAACAGATGTTGACCTTAAACAGATGTTTAATTTAAAGCCAAACATCTGTTTATGGCCAAACATCTGTTTAAGTCCAAATATCTGATATAGAAGGCTAAACATCTGTTTAAGGCAAAACATGTGTTTAAGCTGAAACATCTGTTTATGGCCAAAAATCTGTTTAAGATCAAACAACTGTTTAAGTCCAAACCTCTGATATAAAAGCCAAATATCTGTTTAAGGCCAAAAATTTGTTTAAGTCTGAATAGATGTTTAACTTAATCAGATCTACTGTCTTCTCACACTGTTTTCCTCTTCAAAACACTGTTGAACCTAACATGGGTTTCCATTAACTATTGACCAAAAGGCAAATATGGGTTCAAATCACTGTTTGTTATTGTACTTCTTTACAAAATTACATAAAATTCAAGAAAACGAAACAATGACTTAAAGATCTATAATTTAACATATAATCTAATCAGGCAAAGAAATCTCGTTTTTACAACATGAAACACAACATCATCATGCCAAATACAGTCATACATATCCATCCATTATTCTAAATTCATAAACCCATAAATGCAGAAGAATGTCACATTTGCGATTAATAAACTAAGTTTCTACTAATTGCAGTTACTATTAGCAAAAATAAGCATGATATCATCTATATATAAAACATAAAGAGCTAATAACAATGTTTATCATGTTAGCTATACATAGCAACAAAACATCAAGTTAATAATTTAAAAAAAACATACAACATCACCATAAAAAAATTCATAGTTATAATATCTGATATCAGAACATACTTAAATGTCGTTGTTAAAGTGAGGTAACTTGATTTAATACGATCTTCTGTTGCGAAGACACATATGTGAAGTGCAACATATCACCAAACCTCAAGTTATTCTCAGTCATAAACTTTCGCCAACCGTCCAACGCATAACGTGGCTTCAATTCATTTAACTCCGACTTAACATCATAAACCTCCACAACTCCAACCATGTTTTGAACTTTCAAAGGATGAAGATCAACAGAAAGACCTGCTCGTTTGGCAACTTCAACAGGAAGACGCTACATGTATTGTGTAGAAAAAATAATAGTCAGAACATAAATCATAAGTTTGTTATAAAAATGGTATACCAGCCTATAGTCTCCTTTGTGATCAAAATGAAAGAACTCAGGGTCGAGAAGATGTCCAGAATGTTTTTTTGCAGTCTTCGTAATCTAATTTCTACAGTTAAGCTTTTTCTGAACGTTGGCGGCTCTCTTCCCCTTGATGAAAAAGTAAAAATATACATGTAAATTAAAGGAATGTTGAATATATGCACACAAAAAAAAACAGTTTATATAAGATATACTAATTAAGTGGCGAGTATAGATACCTTAACTTTGCGAGCAGATGAAGAACATCCAATATGGTCACTTGTGTCGACAGCTAAGTCAGCATTTCCCTTAGTCCTATTCTTGACCGTCTCCTTCCTCTCAAAAGTAACTTTACCTTTCTTCTTAACCTGTTGTCATAGAGTAACTTTAATAACCATGGTAATACAACAATCTTTAAGATGGTAAACTTACATCTTGTATTTTATTCAATCGTGAAGACATGCGTCTCTTCGACGTGCATTCGACATTGGTTGGTAACTTCTTCTAAATAATACATTATTGGATAAATGTAACATCAGTAAACAGCATTAATAATAGTTGTAAAAACATTAAATTCTTATATGTGTTAAATTAAAAAAAATATAAATAATTTTAATAATTTAGTAAGTACCTGAGTAATGGTTCCTCTTTCACCTACAGACACAACTTCTTCATCCTCATAGATGTCTTAGTCAACATTAATGAAATAATTAATATAATGCTAAAATAATTAAAACTTTTACTGCTAATGCTAAATACATACTTACCTTGAATGTATTCTCAACATAATCAGCCTTCGATATCTCAAGTACACTATCATCGTCAGATTCAGCTTTCTTCGAAAAGCAAATCTCAGTCTCATCTCTATAAACTACTACCTCAAAAACAACAACATCAATTCTGCTAAACACGGGCAAATCATCCTCAAGTATCCCAACATCCTTGCACATTTCAGGCCATCCTCTAGCAAATACAAAGTTTGTATCAACCTTAGACACCTCAACGTTCCAATAGGAACCCTTATAACAGATTTGAAATTTGCCACTTGGTGGGTTGTTTACATAAAATTGTTTAATGAAGCAGTCTTCGATTACCTGCATAAAATTAAAAATAATGAATACTATACGTGAAGTATGTAACTTATGAGAATAAGTGTTGACACGTTTAAGATGCAAAAGGATTGAAGTTAAGATCAATAATCATACCGTAAAACCAAATCTTGCATAACGATTAAACGTGAAATAAGATTCACTACACATCTCATCAACAAAACATGAAAGTTCAAACCCAAAATCACCTAACGCTTTGAAAACCAACAAAGTATCCCTCGACAAATTGAGATCTTTAACAACATTGTCCCAACCGTCAGTTATTATTGGTGTTGAATTTTCTGTTCTGACCCTCATAACCCATTTTTTACCAGACTCATGATAGATTCGCAACTTATTTTTTTGCCAACAATCTCCCCACTTTTGATTAGCAAAGGCTATAGGTA
Organism: Helianthus annuus; assembly: GCF_002127325.2. NCBI lineage: Eukaryota > Viridiplantae > Streptophyta > Magnoliopsida > Asterales > Asteraceae > Helianthus > Helianthus annuus. The sequence goes on along the minus strand of NC_035448.2, from coordinate 202,985,682 downwards.
CATCCTTTATATAATTTTTAAGTAGTGTAAGAAAATATAAACCATAACAACTGTTAAATATATATCTCAATAAAAATAAATTATATATATAAAAACATGTCATACCAGTTTCAAAGATTCTGGGTTATCAAGAAACTTGACAAATGTAGTTGATGTGCACAAAATGCAACATATAAATTACATCAATTGTGGCTTAAAACTAACCCTTTTTTAGTACTAATGTTGGAAAAAGTGTGCTTTTGTCTTCCTTTTGTATTTTCAGGATTAAATGAGCTCAAAATAACAAAAGAAGCAAAAAGACAGCAAAATCTAACATAAATACGAGAAAAGGAACAAAAGTGATATGCCCGACCCCCCCGACAGCATCTTCCCAAGCAAAACAAAGAAGACAGAAGACTGAACACGCCCCACGGGGTTGTGCCCAGCGGACACGGGGGCGTGGTCAACTTGCTGCAGGCGCATTTATTGTAATTGCGAATTACAATTAATGAAGAGAGAGAGTGTCAGATGGACACGGGGCCGTGCCCAGCGGGCACGGGGCCGTGCCCGAGCTTCTGTTCAACCTATAAATAGGAGTGTTTGGAGCTCTTGCAACTCATCCCTTGGCACACCACCTCTCTCACACTTCACCCACCACCCACCACCACCATAACACCATCATCCACCACCATCATCCATTGTCCATCATAGAGTGTGTGAGTCGTCTCGGGATCCAAGATTGATCGTAAGAGTTCTTGACAATCAAAGGCCATGTTTGCCTAAGTCTCTTACATCACTTGGTGAAGACAAGTGTTTAGTGTAATACTTTTTATTTTTAATCTTTTGCACTTTTTAATTGGTTTTATATTAATGACTTTAATTACTAGTATCTTATGTTGAAGGTGATTCTTCCTTATCGTTTGTCCGTGGTGTCTTGGCATTATTTTACTGTCTATATAAAATAAAAGATTTTCACCATTCATATCTCCACGGTCTATATGGAGGTATGTTGGCTACCTGGTCGGGGGTTAAGGGAACGGTTTGGTAAGAGTCTTGCCATTGTTCAGTGTATAGATCCTGCAAAGGCCCTGGGTCAAATTTAGTAAGACCTCCTTCAATACCCAAAGGTATTGGATGGCGGGGGTCCAAACTCGTTGATCCCCTCATAAGTTAAACTACTATTAAAACTTTAACCCAGCTACTTAGGACTGTATCCCTGCTGACTCAGACTACTTAGCTGAGGGTAACGTCACCTTCAAAAGAGGGGCCTACCACATTATGCATTAATAACTTAATTAATTATCTTTCAATAATCCAACCCTTTATGATTGTATCCTTGCTGACTCAAACTACTGGGTTGAGGGTAACGTCGCCTTCAAAAGAGGGGCCTACTACAATAACTAAGATAATCTCTTAAACAAGTGCAAAAGTGCGAAAATAATCAAAGGTTACACTACACACGAGTCGGATCCAAGTGATTCATCTTGTCTATCTGTTTTTACTTTTATTTTATTTTTCAGCATTTTAGTTAGTTTTATTTTCTTAGTTTAAAAACCTTTTTCTAACGTTTTGATTTGGTTAGACGTTGAGGATAAACCGGTACTAAAAGCTCTTGTGTCCTTAGACGACCTCGGTATCTTACCAACACTATACTACGTCCACGATGGGTGCACTTGCCCATATGTGTGTTTAGTGTTAGTAAATATCGTGTTTTATAAATTTAAAATTTGGCTAAAAAGTGTAAAAAGGGCTTAAAATACACACCTAATATATATAACACTTCGCACGCATCAAGTTTTTGGCGCCGTTGCCGGGGACACAAGGATTTTAAGAAAGTTAGGAATCAACGGCCTAATCATTTTTTCTATTTTCTTTTTTATTTTTTTAGGATTTTCTTAATTTTTCAGCTTCTGTAGAACTCAGCACGGGCCGTGCCTGGTCGGACACGGGCCGTTCCCAGCAGTATCACTGGCAGTTTTTATTTTCCGAGTTACAGAGGGCTGAGCACGGGGCCGTGTCGGTGCAACACGGGGTCGTGTCCAACTTTCCAGTAACAGGGATCCGGAAAACAATCTCTGTATCTCCGACCACGGGCCGTGTTCAGTGAGCACGGGGCCATGGTGAATTTTCTGACCAACATTCTTTTCTGTTTTTATTGCAGGATTTGGAACCAGATGCCACCCTCTACGTACTGTATGAGCTCCAGTTCCAATAAAGACATAAAAGAACCTCTAGAAGAACCCGAACGCTTTCTAAAAAAAAGACTAAAAGCTAAAAACCAAGAGAAGGTTTCGGGGGACCCACTTCCAATGGCGGACCAACGTACTCTCATGGATTACCTACGACCCACCGTAGGTAATCTCGGCGCCGCTATCAATGCACCGAATGTTGAAGCCAATAACTTTGAACTTCGGCCACATTTGATACAAATGCTTCAAAACTCCGCAACCTTTCACGGGCTTGCGGACGAGGATCCCCATCTACATATTACTAATTTCTTAGAAATATGTGATACCTTTCGGATCAATGGAGCATCAAATGACGCCATCCGCCTTCGAATGTTTCCTTTTTCACTAAAAGACCAAGCAAAAGCTTGGCTCAACGCCCTCCCAGTTGGTTCGGTAAACACCTGGGATGAACTAGCCCAAAAATTTCTATATAAGTATTTCCCTCCCGCTAAAACGGCTAAATTAATGACTGAAATTAATACATATTCACAAGAGGACGGGAATCCTTATATGAAACTTGGGAAAAGTTCAAGGAGCTATTGCGAAAGTGTCCTCATCACGGTCTTGCGATATGGCAACAAGTATCCACTTTCTATAATGGGTTGTTGCCACACACAAGACAAACACTTGACTCTAGCTCCGGGGGACTTTTAGGTAATCGCCGCCGACATGAAATATACAATCAAATTGAGGAAATTGCTCAAAACAATTTTCAGTGGCACACTCCCCGAGGTAATAAATCTATTGCCCCGGGCGCCCATAAGGTTGATGAAAGCACTTCTTTACAAGCCCAAATCGAGGCCCTTTCTTCAAAAATTAAAAAGTTAGAAATGGCAAAACGGTCTCGGTTATGGCCTGTGAAGGGTGTGGTGGGCCACATGAAAATTGGAGTTGTATGAAAGAAACAGACGATCAACCAGAATCGATAAACTACATTGATAATAGACGTAGGCCGTCGGGTCCTCCAACGGGTACCTACAACCAAGGATGGCGTAACCACCCCAACCTTGGTTGGAGAGAACCCGGCAATAGTAGTAATCAACAAAACCCAAACCAACGAACAAACTTTCAACAACCAAGAAATGAGTCACAAAATTTCCCTCAACAACAAGGTGGACGAGAGAAGCTTGAAGATACCGTATCTCGCCTCATCTCCGACACTGAAAAGAAAAACTCGGGTCGATTTCAACAATTGGAATCGAATTTTAGAAATCAACAAGCTAGTATACAAAACATTGAAAAACAATTAAGTCAGTTAGCCCAAAATTTCTCCGAGAGACCACAAGGCGCGTTACCAAGTAATACCGAAACAAACCCAAAAGCTCAAGTTCATCTCATAACATTAAGAAACCGTACCGTGGGTCCCGCGGAAGCTCCGCCACTACCAGCAGAGGAAAGCACAACAACGCCCCAACAAGGTAAGGCTTCTCCTCTACTTCAAGAGCCCACCAAGGCTCCTCCGGTTCCGTACCCCGGTAGGTTAATTCGTCAAAAGACCAATGATCAATTCGCAAAATTCGAAAGTCTACTAAAACAATTGCATGTTAATATTCCTTTCATAGAAGTCATAACTCAAATGCCTAAATACTCAAAATTCATGAGGGACTTCCTCACTCATAAAAGGAAAATTGAATCATTGCAATTAGTTAACCTAGGCAAAGAATGCTCCGCCCTCGTACTCAACAAACTTCCCCAAAAGAAGATTGATCCCGGAAGCTTCACAATTCCTTGCTCGATCGGGGAATCCCCCATTCGTAATGCACTAGCCGACCTTGGGGCTAGCATTAACCTCATGCCCGCATCAATGTTCAAACGACTCGGCCTAGGAAAAACAAGCCCTACCAAGATGAGTATACAACTTGCCGATAGGTCCATCAAATTCCCGCAAGGTGTCACTGAAAATCTATTGGTCAAAGTCGACAATTTCGTCTACCCTGCCGACTTTGTCATACTAGATATGGAAGAAGACACCGAAGTCCCCCTCATACTAGGGAGGCCATTTTTAGCCACCGCGCAAGCAGTGGTAGACATGAATGACGGAACACTCACTTTGAAGTATGGGGATAAGGAAGTGAAGTTCGGGGTTGGGAAGAGAATAGAGGACGATGACCCAGTCAATTACATGAAGGTTATTGATTCGAGTTTGGATGATGCTCTCCGACGGTGCAACATGGGATGCAAAACATCCCACTCGGAAGACATATAACCTCACTTTGGGTCTAGCCAAGGACCCTTATAAACGTGGCGCACCACGGAGGCATTCCGCGGAACTATCCTTAGTTTAGTTTAATGTTTTAGTTTATTTTTAATTTGCAGGAATAAAACACACTCGTGATGGTGAAGGATAACAAGGGAAACGAGAAACATAGCCCCATGCACGAAAACAGGGCCATCCGACAACAATTTCTTCATTACAGTAGGCTCAGCACGGGCCGTGCCCGCCCAACACAGCCCCGTGCTGCACACTCTGCAGAAAATTGCCCAGTTTAGGTAATTGGACACGGGGAACACGCCCCCGTGTCCAGGCTTCTGTTTCTTTTCTTTAATTTTTGTCACTGGCACCTGAACACGGGGCCGTGTCCAGGATGCCAGTAACATAAAATTTTGCTTTTAACACCATTTTACACATTCAATCAACCTAAAAACTTATTTTTGGGACACATTGAGGACAATGTGTAATTTAAGTGTGAGGGGGATGCTAAAACCTTGAATTTTGTAAGTCCTAATAACAAGCCTTACACAAAACTCTATTGGAACCGCTAATCACCCCAAATTTTTTTCAAATATTTTCATTTTTTTACATGTCTAAGTTTAAGTTGGAAATTCAAGTTCTAACAAGTTTATATTTTTACAAGTTTACAACCGATAGCATCATGACAAAAAGAACCAACATAAGAAAATTACGAAAAGGCATGACAAACTTAGTTAAAATTTGACTATATATACTTGATCACATAAAAACCCTTTCCCACAAAAGTGAGTTTTGAGCCTTTAACGAGCATTCAAATACATATCTTTACACTAAATGCTCATTTTTCGTTTCTTGTGTGAATAGCCGCTTGGTTCGTACGACTCTAGAACTTGCCACAACAATACATTCCCGGTCCTTACCAACTTAAACCCGAGTAAGTAAATGATGGAGGCATTAGGACTAACCCTTTTTTCTTTCTACACCATTATTTTTCATTTTTTTACCACCTACCCAAAATCCCCCTAGTTAACCCCTTTGAGCCTAAACCTTTTCATTTCTTAACCCAAAACCATCACCCTTTTTACTCACCTAAACCTTTTTATTTTTAACCCTTTATTTTAGTAACAACCTTCGGTTTTCTAATGACTCTTCCTAAAAAAATATTTTGATGAAACCAAACAAACAAACAAGTTCATCAAAAATAACTTTGTTTGAAACAAGTGGTTCATCAAAATAAAATAAAAATGTGAAAAATAAAAAGTCTTTCAAAAAACCGACGTTTGTTACGCCTTTCGCCCTTTTACTAACCACTGACCCAACCACCCACCTTTAGCCCAAGCCTAACCCTTCACCCAAAAAGTCCTCTTGATATTTACAAAGGTATAAAGTTAAAAAGGAGGAGGATTGATTGCTTGGCAAGCTTATGGTAGGAGTAAGTTCCATGCCGCTCTCGAGTGATTCACTAAAAATACACCTTCGGCCGAGTGTTGAGTGATTCCCCCGTGAGGTATGTGAACTTGTATATAAATGAAATTTTAAAGAGGTATGTTATGCCCTAATAAATAATTTATCTTATGAAACGTTTTTAATAAATCATGGCGAATAGGATTGTAAATAAATAAAAAAAAACTTAAATAATCTTGGAATTCCCGACACTCTATGACAAGCCCGAAAACCTTCTCTTCTACCCATTCCATTTGGGAGTGAATAAAGCCACGTTATAAAGAGTTTTGCTTGAGGACAAGCAAAGATTCAAGTGTGGGGGTATTTGATGTGCACAAAATGCAACATATAAATTACATCAATTGTGGCTTAAAACTAACCCTTTTTTAGTACTAATGTTGGAAAAAGTGTGCTTTTGTCTTCCTTTTGTATTTTCAGGATTAAATGAGCTCAAAATAACAAAAGAAGCAAAAAGACAGCAAAATCTAACATAAATACGAGAAAAGGAACAAAAGTGATATGCCCGACCCCCCCCCCCCCCCCGACAGCATCTTCCCAAGCAAAACAAAGAAGATAGAAGACTGAACACGCCTCGTGCTCAGCGAGCACGGGGCCGTGCCCAAGAAGCAGCAGAAAAGACAAACCCATAGAAGCTTCTACTGCCCACCACGGGGCCGTGCCCAGCAGACACGGGGGTGTGGTCAACTTGCTGCAGGCGCATTTATTGTAATTGCGAATTACAATTAATGAAGAGAGAGAGTGTCAAATGGACACGAGGCCGTGCCCAGCGGGCACGGGGCCGTGCCCGAGCTTCTGTTCAACCTATAAATAGGAGTGTTTGGAGCTCTTGCAACTCATCCCTTGGCACACCACCTCTCTCACACTTCACCCACCACCCACCACCACCATAACACCATCATCCACCACCATCATCCATTGTCCATCATAGAGTGTGTGAGTCGTCTCGGGATCCAAGATTGATCGTAAGAGTTCTTGACAATCAAAGGCCATGTTTGCCTAAGTCTCTTACATCACTTGGTGAAGACAAGTGTTTAGTGTAATACTTTTTATTTTTAATCTTTTGCACTTTTTAATTGGTTTTATATTAATGACTTTAATTACTAGTATCTTATGTTGAAGGTGATTCTTCCTTATCGTTTGTCCGTGGTGTCTTGGCATTATTTTACGGTCTATATAAAATAAAAGATTTTCACCATTCATATCTCCACGGTCTATATGGAGGTATGTTGGCTACCTGGTCGGGGGTTAAGGGAACGGTTTGGTAAGAGTCTTGCCATTGTTCAGTGTATAGATCCTGCAAAGGCCCTGGGTCAAATTTAGTAAGACCTCCTTCAATACCCAAAGGTATTGGATGGCGGGGGTCCAAACTCGTTGATCCCCTCATAAGTTAAACTACTATTAAAACTTTAACCCATCTACTTAGGACTGTATCCCTGCTGACTCAGACTACTTAGCTGAGGGTAACGTCACCTTCAAAAGAGGGGCCTACCACATTATGCATTAATAACTTAATTAATTATCTTTCAATAATCCAACCCTTTATGATTGTATCCTTGCTGACTCAAACTACTGGGTTGAGGGTAACGTCGCCTTCAAAAGAGGGGCCTACTACAATAACTAAGATAATCTCTTAAACAAGTGCAAAAGTGCGAAAATAATCAAAGGTTACACTACACACGAGTCGGATCCAAGTGATTCATCTTGTCTATCTGTTTTTACTTTTATTTTATTTTTCAGCATTTTAGTTAGTTTTATTTTCTTAGTTTAAAAACCTTTTTCTAACATTTTGATTTGGTTAGACGTTGAGGATAAACCGGTACTAAAAGCTCTTGTGTCCTTGGACGACCTCGGTATCTTACCAACACTATACTACGTCCACGATGGGTGCACTTGCCCATATGTGTGTTTAGTGTTAGTAAATATCGTGTTTTATAAATTTAAAACTTGGCTAAAAAGTGTAAAAAGGACTTAAAATATACACCTAATATATATAACACTTCACACGCATCAGTAGTATACATGATAAAACCTGAATCAGTAAAGATGTTAAAAGATTGAAATTAAAAAGTTGGCTTCGAAGATGAACATTAACTTTTTGTATTAACAGAGTATCTACCGAAATTAATCATAGAAACGGAGTATGAGTTAAAATTTTTACTATTTTATTATATTCTCAACAAATGATTCAAACACCTAACTAAACCCTTCTTGAATATTGTAACAACTCTCATTAAAATTAATAATTAGGATGGTAATTAGCTATTAAGGAAACCCTAATTAAGAAACCCAAGTAACTCTGCACTAACCCTAGAATTTCCAGAACAATCAGAATCAGGATCAGGGCCCCTAAAATTCAGGGGGGGATAAACCCTAGCCAACGATTATCCTCATAACTAATTATAAAATTCGAAAATTTAAAAACTGTTGACACAGCAAGCCTACCTGCACGAAGGGCTACCCTATGAAAATAGGGTGGTCACTCGCGTAGCGCGACGGCTAAGGGGGTACCCCTCGCGCTACGCGACGGTGTCAAAATCTCAGTATAAATAGCAGGGGTTGGGACTTGAATTTTGGCACTGGAACGACGAAAATCGGAGTTACGTAGATCGAGTTATAAGCAAAACAGTCCAACACACACACACAATTATCGAATCGCTGCCGCAGAACAGGGTAATTACTCGATCGCTATTACGATTCAGTTTCCGGAATCAATACATTCAAAGAATGTCTAAGTGCCGCCCACATTGGGCTATGCTTTATCGTTGTCGATAATTCGATAATGAGCCGAAGCATTGTACTTTGTCGTTGTCGATAATTCGATATACGAGTTGAAGTACTATACTTTATCGTTTGTCATTTTGATAAATGAGCCGAAGTATTTCACTTGGACATTCATTGTCAAAATTGATCTCGGGGAATTATCGTAACTGCTGTATTAATCACTAATCCTGTTTTGTGTGCATTATTGTTAAATTAGAAATAATCAAGGCTAATCAGTAGGCTTATACACTGCTCGTTCAATTTGCAATGTGAGTCATTCTTCTTTTTTTACAATACTCCAAATTATTTTCAAAGTGTTATAATTACAGGGACTAAGTCGTGGATATCTTGATTTATTGGTTAGTGGGGTATTGTGCACATTACTATTTCTCCCAGTTAGGTTCATTGACCTACTAGGGAGAAACGTCACTATTAGAGTTCATTGACCTAATAGTGGTATGACCATCGTCACCATTGTGACTTGTCACCATTGTGGCAGAAAGCCAGATAAAGATAAAGATGTAAACCATTGTAATCGCTCTTATGCTGTAATTTATAACTATGGGTCATTTCCTAAAAACTGAATGAACTCACTCAGTATTTCCCCGCTGACAAAACCTTTTTCAAACATGTTTCAGGTAATCTGTTATGAGCAAAGAAAAGTGCCAGGAAACACTACCAGCTTAGAAAAGTGGCTCAGTGTAAATAAATAAAGGAACATGTTTTAAAAATAAAGATTTCCATGGAAATCACATTATTGTAAATTACTGAGTTTTATCCCTAAATTATGTAATGAGCAGTTTTAAATACTAAAGATCCTGTTTTAAAAGACTTCCGCTGTCACCTAAATTAAAATACCGCGGGATTTCTGTTCCGCGGCTCCTGAAACGGGTCAAACCGGGTCGGGGGCCGTGACAGAAATAAGGTGGTATCAGAGCCACTTCTCAAGCCACTGATTTAAGCCAATTAAGTATTTAGAAAATACTTAATTTCCATTAATTGCTATTTTGTGATTATTTGTTTATTTATCTGACTAATTGTGTACAGTATGAGCAGATCTTTATATGCTAGTCAATGTAGTAAGTCATACAAATTCTTAAATAATTTGACTCAAGTATTAGTACCTTTATTATCTACAATCTAGAAGTCTTATCAAGAAAATCATAAAATTTACAAATAAAACCTCGTATGATGTAAATTTCAATAGTACCCAGTAGGAACTAATATTTAAAAAAAATTTTCTATAAATTTTATGAATTCTGATTATGTCTATTTTTGCTAAACAGCATGAGTAACTTGTCTGAGGCTCTTCAGAATTTAAATCTCTATCCAGTAAGAGTAGAAGTTTCCAGAGATTTCAATAGGTATATACCAGATATAAAAGAACCTATAGAATTCGATGCTTTATCTTTTGAGAAACCCAAGCCCAAGGAAATAGAAATTGGGGAAAGTTCTAGGCAAATTGAAAAGTTACCATCTCAGGAAGAGTTAGATTCTATAATGGCAAGCCATAATACTATTAAGCCTGTTAATGAAAATCGCTCTCTTGAAACACAACTACCAATGAACTTAGAACCAGCTATTCCAAACCTTTCAATCCACTCGCAAATAGACGAATGGTTAATCAATGAAATACAGTTACAAAACTATCCCTATAAGCTTTTTCCTCAAGTTCCATCTAGAACCTTTACCAAATCCACCAATGAGTAACAAGAATAAGACTGAACTTCGCTTTGGTGAAGAACTAATTGATACTGGGAATAGGATCCAAGAGATTGGGGGACAAATCTCCTGGAACTACGATAAGAGGGAACACAGTTACTAGAATATCGTTGACAAAAAGAATAGGGGATTTATGAAACTGTTATTGTGTAATAGTAATAATAAAATCAGTATGTGTAAGATAAATAATAAAACGGTTGTATATAGAAGCATGAAATTTTAGAAAAATTTACAAATTTTGTTCGTATACGTGATTATGTGCAATTAAGTGTGATATTGAATTATTTCTTATACTAATTATTTATCTATAACTTAGTTGTCAAATGGAAAACGCTAATAATGAACCAGTTAATGAGGTTAATGATTCTGAGCAACAACCGGGGGATCAATATATGACTAGGCAGGATATAGAAAATATCGTTGCTCAAGGGATAGCCAACACTATTCCAACAATGATAGCTCAAGGGATAGCCAACGCTATTCCAGCCATCGTTGCTGCTGTTAAAAATCCAATAGAACCACAACAACCCGTTCCTAGCAAACGTATTTCTGAAGATAACTTCAGTAATAGCGTAAACGGAGGCAATAATCATGTTAATCATGACAATGAACCACCACCAGCGCCGCTCCCTAAGAAAATGAAAGTTGCAACGCCTGGTTGCACTTACAAGGAATTTCTTGCTTGTAAACCATTTGAGTTTGCAGGCAACGAAGGAGCGACTGCGGCACTACGTTGGTTAGAGAAAACTGAGGCAGTAATTGCCATAAGTAAATGTGCTCAGGATGATCAGGTCATGTACGCGTCAAATCTTTTCAAAGAAGGAGCGCTAGAATGGTGGAATACGGTGTTACAATCAAAAGGAAGAAGGATGGCGTATGCTATGAACTGGGAAGAATTTAAGAGCTTGGTAGAAAGAAAATTCTGTCCCGAATATGAAAAAGAACAAATGACAAACAAGTTTTTAACCCACCGAATGGTTGATGTAGATTGTCGAAAGTATACTACGACATTCTTCGAATATGCTCGAGTAGTACCAACTCTGGCTTCGCCAGAGCCAGTACTTATTTCTCGATATATTTGGGGATTGATTTCTGAAATCCGTAACATCGTCAAGGCTGCGAAACCTCGCACGATTGATGATGCGGTAGATTTAGCCAATACTCTGACTGACGAACTAGTACGGACAAGAGAAGAAAATAGAAGGAAGGAAGTAGCCCAAAAGATTACCCAGGTAATCCGTTCGGATAACCATAACGATTTTAAGAAAGGAGGGAATGGGCAATCTTCTACTAGTTCATTTTGCAATTTTTGCAAAAGAAAGCATTTTGGAAGATGCAAAGGATACTGCAATTTTTGCAAAATTCCAGGGCATCAGGAAGAAGACTGCAGGAGGAAGAAATTTTCAGTTTGTTACAACTGTGGAGAAACTGGACATCTTAGGCCAAATTGTCCAAAACTAAACAAACCATCTGACACGAAAGCCAAACCTGCAGAAGAAGCAAAAAGGAATGCAAGAGCCTTTCAATTGACTGCTCAGGAGACAGAGCTCATTCCAGATGTAATAGCCGGTACGTCCTAGGTTACAATGTTTACACAAAAAGTATTAACTGAATCTGATACACACCAAAGTTTTATAAATACTTCATTCTGTCAAACTCTTAACTTAAGACAAATCTTTACAGTCAAAACATGCAAAAAGGAAAATATAACTCTCAGGTCATATAATTCTTCGCTAACCTAATTCCTATGAAATTAGCCGAATTTGATGTTGTATTAGAAATAGATTGGTTAGTAACCAACTCTACTCGAATTCTCTGTGATAAGAACTTTATAAAAAATCCAGGTAACCGCCGGAGAAGTATTTATGATTATAGGAAATAAACCGCGTAAGGTCACATGATAAATCATGAAGATATTCACTTAGATCCTGCTAAAATAGCAATGGAAGAGTTCGCAATCTTTAAATGGAAAGTAGGTATTTTGTAAATTTAGCCGGATACTATAGGCAGCTTATTAAGAATTCTTTCAGATAGATACATCCTTACCTAAGTTAACACAGTTAATTCTAAATAAGAACCTAAACAAAAAGAAGCCTCTAGCTAGGCTTACCAGAAGGAACAGAAGATTTTAAAGTATACGGTAATGCTTCAAAGTTAGAATTTGGATATATGGTAATGCGACACAAAGGTAATTGTGTATGCATCAAGGCAATTGCAAAAGCACGAAGAAAGCCTTACCACTTGTAAGCCAAAAAAATTAGAAACCACAAGTTATTCTTAAGATTAGGAAACATTATCTAAGCAAGCTTACTATCCATATAGGTCATAAGAATTTAAGATACATATTTGAGCAACAAGAATTAAACATGAGAAAAAGGAAATCCTCGGTGATTACGACTGTGATATTTAATATCACGAAGGAAAGGCTGAAGACGGTTAGAAGAACTATACAAATAATAAACAAAAGCCGTCGAAGTCCGAGTTGGAGACAAAATGCTATTGAAAGTATTTCCTTGGAAAGGAATTTATAAATTCGATAAGAGAAGAAGCTAAGTCTCTTATATGTAGGACCATTACCAGTAATCCAACGCATAGGACCAGTAGCTTATCATTTACAACTACCAGAAGAATTAGCTGAAGTACATGATGTGTTTCATGTATCTAATCTCAAGAAACGTCTATCAGGCGAATCCTTGGTAGTACCTCTTCAAGATATAGAGATAAATGATAGAGAAACCCCTACAAATAAAAGATCGGAAAATTAAGTTTCTCAAACACAAACGACTAGTGTTAGTGAAAGTCCAATGGGAATCCAGAAGAGAACAAGAGAATACTTGGGAACTGGAATCAGAAATGAAGTGAAAATACCCTCATCTATTTCAGTGAATCTCGAGGACGAGATTTTTCCTAAGGTGGGGAGGATGTAACAACTCTCATTAAAATTAATAATTAGGATGGTAATTAGCTATTAAGGAAACCCTAATTAAGAAACCCAAGTAACTCTGCACTAACCCTAGAATTTCCAGAACAATCAGAATCAGGATCAGGGCCCCTAAAATTCAGGGGGGGATAAACCCTAGCCAACGATTATCCTCATAACTAATTATAAAATTCGAAAATTTAAAAACTGTTGACACAGCAAGCCTACCTGCACGAAGGGCTACCCTATGAAAATAGGGTGGTCACTCGCGTAGCGCGACGGCTAAGGGGGTACCCCTCGCGCTACGCGACGGTGTCAAAATCTCAGTATAAATAGCAGGGGTTGGGACTTGAATTTTGGCACTGGAACGACGAAAATCGGAGTTACGTAGATCGAGTTATAAGCAAAACAGTCCAACACACACACACAATTATCGAATCGCTGCCGCAGAACAGGGTAATTACTCGATCGCTATTACGATTCAGTTTCCGGAATCAATACATTCAAAGAATGTCTAAGTGCCGCCCACATTGGGCTATGCTTTATCGTTGTCGATAATTCGATAATGAGCCGAAGCATTGTACTTTGTCGTTGTTGATAATTCGATATACGAGTTGAAGTACTATACTTTATCGTTTGTCATTTTGATAAATGAGCCGAAGTATTTCACTTGGACATTCATTGTCAAAATTGATCTCGGGGAATTATCGTAACTGCTGTATTAATCACTAATCCTGTTTTGTGTGCATTATTGTTAAATTAGAAATAATCAAGGCTAATCAGTAGGCTTATACACTGCTCGTTCAATTTGCAATGTGAGTCATTCTTCTTTTTTTACAATACTCCAAATTATTTTCAAAGTGTTATAATTACAGGGACTAAGTCGTGGATATCTTGATTTATTGGTTAGTGGGGTATTGTGCACATTACTATTTCTCCCAGTTAGGTTCATTGACCTACTAGGGAGAAACGTCACTATTAGAGTTCATTGACCTAATAGTGGTATGACCATCGTCACCATTGTGACTTGTCACCATTGTGGCAGAAAGCCAGATAAAGATAAAGATGTAAACCATTGTAATCGCTCTTATGCTGTAATTTATAACTATGGGTCATTTCCTAAAAACTGAATGAACTCACTCAGTATTTCCCCGCTGACAAAACCTTTTTCAAACATGTTTCAGGTAATCTGTTATGAGCAAAGAAAAGTGCCAGGAAACACTACCAGCTTAGAAAAGTGGCTCAGTGTAAATAAATAAAGGAACATGTTTTAAAAATAAAGATTTCCATGGAAATCACATTATTGTAAATTACTGAGTTTTATCCCTAAATTATGTAATGAGCAGTTTTAAATACTAAAGATCCTGTTTTAAAAGACTTCCGCTGTCACCTAAATTAAAATACCGCGGGATTTCTGTTCCGCGGCTCCTGAAACGGGTCAAACCGGGTCGGGGGCCGTGACAAATATATAGCAACAAACTTTTAAAATCGTATTTGTAGCAAGATAGAATTTAAATTAAAATCGGTTAAACAATATAAAATTCATTACAATATGAATGTACATACCAGTTGCTAAAGAAAAAACAATAAAACCTCCAGTAATTGAAATGTAGAAGACGGAGAATAAGAAAGTTGAAACCCTAGAAAATGACTGGGAAGAAGAGATTTTTGAAAGAAGTCAGATGATAGATGTTTGATGTGTAATGATGCTAAAAAATAATGACGGTTGTATTTTCGTTTTCCCATATTTTCAACAGATGAAAAATATTTACACATACACCCCTTATTGAATTTGTTATTTTACATTTACATTGAAAACCTTGCATAACACATATTTACACATAACCTCTGTTGGTCGTTGGGAACAGTGTGAGTCAAACAGTCGTTAGATAAACAGAAGTTATGAGAACAGATGATAACTTTCAACAGTTGTTTTATGTTTAGCTAACATCTGTCCACTTCAGAACCTCTGTTGTCATAATGGATGACAGTCAGCAGTATAGTAAATCAACAGTCATTAGAATAAACAGAAATTATGTCAACAGACGGTACGATATTAGCAGTGGATGTATTTTTAGGCAATGATAAGTTTCAAAAACAGTTGTTTTCAATCGGTGTAACTCAACAGTCGTAAATCCTTTATTAAACATTTTAAGATTGAAAACAGACCTTTTATAACAGCAGATGCTCTCTTTTGTCAGACTTTAGCTACAACACACCTTTTAAACAGCAAAATATACCGTAAATTCTTCCAAAAAGCTGTTATTGACATACAAAATTATATAATAATACTTATAGCAGACCTTATATAATAATACTTATTCATCATTAGCCCAACCACTGTTAGTATCAACTCCTCTGTTAAGCATTTTAAGATTGAATATCATCTGTTGTTCGTTAACATCTGTTAACCAATAGGAATGACTGAAATAAATAAAATGAATCTGCAACAACAAAGATTAATACTATTAAAATTTATTCATTCACTCAACAGTGGTAAATCAAACAGTGGATAGCATACACAGTTGTTTCATCATCAGCAGATGTTCTCTTTTACGAAAGTTTAACTACAACAGACCTTTGAAAACTCCAAATATTGACCTCTGTTGACTTACCAAACAGATGTTCAGACATAATTAAACATCAACATAATCTAAATCAAAATCAAACACTAAATAAGTAAAACTAAAATGCAGATTAATACTATTAAAACTTAGGAATGACAGATAAACAAAATTATAAAATAATACTTAAGAACGACTGAAATAATTAAAATGAAGATGGAACAACAAAGATTAATACTATTAAAATTTATTCATTTCGTCAACAGTGGTAAATCAAACAGTCGATAGCATACACAGTTGTTTCATCATCAGCAGATGTTCTCTTTTACGAAAGTTTAACTACAACAGACCTTTGAAAACTCCAAATATTAACCTCTGTTGACTTACCAAACAGATGTTTAAACACAATTAAACATCAACATAATCTAAATCAAACTTAAACACTAAATAAATAAAACTAAAATACAATATAGATTCATAAGATTAAAATTTATTCATGACATTAAAATTCCAACAATTACATCACATACTGAACAACATTAAAGTTCAAATCTAATAATAACAACAAGAATTAAGAAACTTTAGCTTCAACTCCATCGATTGCTGAACCTCTCGATGTATATCCTTCAGCATCGTCATGAACTCCACGTCTATATCACCGCACTCTATATTACTGACAACACAAAGCTCACGAACGGAAGTTGAAGGCATCCCCATAAGATCTCTGGAAACCTGCTCTCTAGTGAACAACCCAACTTGCAATCCATCAAAACATCTCTTTAGCTCTTGAAGAGTAGCCCTATCTTCATACACCTATTCCTCGATTTGCCTGACAAAACGCTGCTTTAAATCATCTGATTTTGCATTTGTGAATGACGCCATTTGAATAAACTATATTACTCGACTTTCCTGAAAGTATGATATCTTCGTAGGAAGATTTTCTGAAAAACATGTGAAGTGACTATGAGTTTATATACTGAAATTTGTAATTGTCAAAACGTGTACATTTAGTATAAACATATTAATGTATATTTGAAAACAACAGTCTTTTAATGCAAAAACCTTTTCAAACCCCAAGTCTTATGGAAAAACTGTAAAATTAAATACCAAGAAGCCCAAGGGTCAAAATATCGAAATTCAAAGAACAAAAGCAGATTGTCACAATTACAATTAACCTCTTCATTTACCATGTAGACGCGTTTTTAAACTCTTTAAAAGACCGGTGATTACTTTTGATTCAAAACATCAACAAACTGTCCTACAAATCACTTTCTGTCAAAAATTGTTCCAAATAAGAAAACCAACAAAAAATCTACATGACAAACTTTAGCTTCTACACTGGTCAGACACCAGCGATGTTAAAACACAATTCTCGATGTGGTCACTCAAAGAACAAAGAACAGACCAAGAACTAAACAGGAAAGTCGACATAATCAATGACACTAATTACAACAAAACCTGGAACAGCATATCATTGCTCGATGAAGTCATCCACTCTCCTCCATCAGATTTCCAGAAGAATGCATAAGAGTTTCTGACACAACTTCTAGAACAGGATCAGAAAATATGCAACATGCTAAGTGACCTGAAATTCAAAAGAGAGCATGAAATCACATGGAGAAAGGCCAGAGTCTACGAAATCTTAGCAAGTGTTAACCCTAGCGTGTAATACTTTATAAATATTTCATTAAATTTGTATTTTTCTATGTAGCAGTTCATTTTAATAATATAAACATGCATCTTAACATATTCTAAAATATCACTGTAAATAAAAACTCTGAAGATCATCAACAGTTAATCAAAATAAGAAACAAACCTAAAATGCAAAGGTCTCTTCTCAACTGATGTTGCACAACTGATTTTTCATGATAGAAGATAGATATGGTCCGTTCAAGTTGCAGCTCTCCCATCAAAGAAGGTAACGCATGCAACCTTTCACGATGTTGCAACAATTATACTGCAACTTCGATATTGAAAGGTTGAAGTGTGATAGGAAACTTCATTGAAACGACGATATTGGAACAATGATACTGGAACGATAACATGTAAACGAATCATAAAACATTCAAAAAAAAGTGTAATCGGAGAATAACGGCTGAATCATGAGAAAGATGCATTTGAGAGAGAGAGAGAGAGAGACACGCTCGCAGATATCAGCGAGAGAGATTTGAATGTGGAGCCACATAATTATGTCTTAATTTATAGGATTAGAATATATGATTTGAATTTTGAATGTGGAGCCAGAATTTTGAATTGGGAACTGGATTTGAGGGAGAGATGAAAGCGTGGAGCCAGACTTTTGAACTGGAAACAGATGTTAGATGGCAGAATTTTGAACTGAGAACAAATGTTTGAATTGGGAATAGAATTTTGAACTGGATTTGAGACAGTGGTTTGATGGCAGGCCTTTGAAATATGAATGTGGGCCAACTTTGAATTTTAAAGTTTTTATATATTTAGGTTTATGATGTAATAATGACATAAGAAAAGCCTTGTTGGACATGCTCTCAAGCTGACACATCAGCTTTTCTTATGTCATTGAGATTTCTCCTTTTATAGAAAGTATAGATAGATTAGATATCTATATTTGTTTTATTAAAAAGAAATATATTGACCTTATCATCGATGAATGAGAGTTGATGGTTATAAGGGGGTCGGGGCGCTCCATTTTCCACCATTCACCACACTTAATGATGTTTCGCCACTTGATCGAACTTGATTCTATCATTAGTGATGTATTTTAGTGGGGGTGCCCACAGTGGCGGAACTAGCCCATTAAATCAGTGGTATTCCAAAGAAAAAAATTTACCGTGTAATCATACAATATTAGAAAAATGACAATAAATAATTAAATAAAGTAAAGCAAATACCTAATAGATTTGTTCGCTTCTTTTTTTATGGCTTGAAATCGCTCCATCACATCGTCGTCATGAAAAAATCATTTTCAATTGCACAAACCAGGGCATTGTTCAAATGGATTATTTTATTATTTGGGCTTCATTAGTTATTACAATTTGGGTTTAATTATCATAAAACTAATTATTTGGGCTTAGTTACTAAAGGTTTTGGGCTTAATGAATAATATCAAGTTTCATAATCTTCTCTTAGGGGTATCCTCGTATATGTTTAGGGGTATCTAAATTACACTGCGAATGCGAATATGGGGTTGAGCCGTAGCACGGAGTGCACATTGGATCCGCCCCTGGGTGCCCATCACTCACCACATGTGAAGGAGAAGGAAGCAGGAAGAAATCTTCAACGTGTTGTGGCTACCACGAGTTATGAGGTTCACGCGTTTTGGGCAATGGTGGCGGCGATGTTCCACGCTAAGCAACGCGTGATGGGTTGTCCACCACGTAGCGCCCCGACCCCTAACCGTCGATAATTTGACAATTATGTCAATTGGAAAACCATTAGGGTGAAGGGGGCACCCCTTATAAGATGAGGGGAAATATCTACCCACCTAATCATGATGTGCCATGTCATTTTTTCTCTCATTCACCACTCTTGCCCAAAAATCATAAGGGGTGTTTTCCCCTCATGCCATGAGTAAACTAATTTAAAAAAAAAATACTTAATTAATAAAAGTATAATAAATTAATAAAACCATTACATTAAATTAAAAATAAATAAAACATTACATTAAATTAACAACAAAAAGAACATTACACTAAATTAAAAATAAAATAAAAAACATTACATTAAATTAAAAATAAAATAAAAAACATTACATTAATTAAAAATACTTAAAATAAACTAGATTAAACTAACTAAGATTACTACTCTTCATCGGATTCCACCAATAGGTAGGGTAAATCCATTCTTCTGAGACGCTCAATGAGATCATGTTTTAGTGTTCAATGCGTATCTTCATCCAAAAGCTCGGGTCATTCTTGCATCTATGCTCTCTTCAAACCACTGGTTATTTGCTTCCACGTCGCTCACAATTTTTAGAAACAAACGTTTTGACATACGGGTTTCGTAGCCACTCTCACGATGACGACGAAGATAACATTTCTTACTAGATGTGCCCATGTCTTGTAGTTCGGCTTCGTCGATGAGTTTTTGGAAACAACTTATGCTACTATTGGATGAATCACTACTATCGGGTGGGAAAAACACTGGTATTTGTTTAAAATGGGGGTAGATATATAGTTTTGGAAAAATGAGAAATGGGTTGGTGTGAATTTGTTTAAAATGGGTATAGGTTTATATAGTTTAAATATATATAAAAAATTAAACTAACGGCTATATAGCCGTTGAAAGTCAAAAAGCATACCTCCAACGGTCATTTTCAAGCCATCCACCATCTCCCTGCAAGCTGTGAACTCTCCCCGCTTTTTACCTTCCTCATGCGGCGTCAAGGGTTGACGGCGGTGTTCCCTGTGCGGCAAAGGGGTTCACTGCACCCCTTTGCTGCTTCCACCCCCTTCACCCTTAGAAGAAAATTTTATCAGCAGTTTCTCAATTGTTGTTAATAACTAAGTTAACATTAATTGTTGGTTAGTAATAGTTACTAGTTATGCCCATTTGCCATTGAGTTGGAAATCCGAAGCAACTTTCAATAAAATTTCAATAAGGTGATAAAAAAAATAATTACGTTGTGGGCGACACTCGTTGACTAGTCAGCGAGACCCCACAAAGGTCATTAAGGGGCTTCGCCCCCTCAAGTTACCAGGTACTAAGAAGTAGAAATGAAATAGTATTGTAAGTATGTGCTCAACACTTTCTAACTTGTAATAGTCATATTTCAATCATTGATTTAATCAAGTTGATCTTCATGGCACCTCTACATTTTAATACAATCAATTATTCATAAACTGATAATACATAGATACAAACCAATCCGCACATGCAAAGTCTTAGTATGTTATACATTCCAATATTTGAATATATGGTTGTCTTTCTATACATTTGCATACATGAAGATAATAAAACATATATGCTAAACATAACCATATGTTCTTAAACTATTATTTACAAGTCATGTGTACCTATCCACTAACGAGTATATAGAAGCCAAGTTCAAGCTTCTTGAAGCAGCTAAACCTCATAGTCACATATGTAACTCTTTTAATATTGCACACGCCTGTGCAATTTTCAAAAGAGTTATTATGAAGTTAAATTTCAACTTAACCTCCATTGTAGGTTCGAACACATACCTTACGATGATATTTCACTATATTTGTTTAGTGATTAGTGAGAGAGGTGATCACTACCTCTTGATATTAGTGAAACGAAGAATGCGATCACTACCTTAATATGGTTAGGCGTTTGTATAAGGTGATCACTTCCTTGATCTAGTGACACACTTGGTGTATTGGTGATCTTTTCTGTTCAAGATACACGCTTAGTGGAGAAACTCTCGATTGGAGAATCAGACAAACGACGTAGAGCGGATTAGTTGACATCCATTTGAACCTATATAAATTTGAATTGTCTTTTTATCCCATAAAATTTTTATATTTCTTGCACAGCGTATTGGTTGGGTTTCAAACAAGTGTTAACCATACAATATTAGTCTTTAATTAACAAAATTTATAAGAAAACCTAATCACCCCCTCTAGTTTTCTACACAATCTTTAGGTTCACATATTATTTTGTAAATCAATTGGAATTTGAATGCAATCATTTTAAATTTAATAAGATGTTTGGTTGCTAAGTTTACTAATGGAATTCATAATAAGAAAGAGAGTAAAGGACATTTTCAGTCCCCGAGGTTAACACACGCTCGCATGTTCAGTCCCTATTTCAAAAAAATCAACACTCCAGTCCCTACGTATTCAATTGCTCACAAATAAAACCTTTGACTAAACGGCCGTTAGTTGACCGTTAAATCTTTTAATGACAGGGATGACAAAATGGTAAATTCCCAAAATTTAGAAACTTATACTACTATTTTACTCCCTAATCTTCTTTTGTAAGCTACAAAACACTCCCCCCTCTCCCCCAAACACTCTGGCGACTCAAGAGCTCCGGCGAACTTCCTCCTATCATCTCCCAAATGAGGCAATACGCTGTAATTTGGTTCACATTGCATGTCGTAGGTAAGATTTGACTGAAATTTTCATTTTTCAAGTTTGTTTATGTTTGATTCTAGTCGTTCCAGTTCTGAATTTTGGGTTGTTTATGTTTAATTCCAGTTGGATTCACGGTGTAGGTGACTAGGACGTACGTCAGGATCCAGTTTCGGGTCCCGATGAGGAATGGCAAGGGGTTCCGGGTGGAACTCTATTTCCAACATCGCGGGTAGATGTGTTGCTGCACCTCTACTGTAAATATATGATGCATATATAATATATTAACTGTTGTGGATGATCTGGTTGGGTAGATCAAATTTTGGGATTGAATGATGATCACCTAACTAGTAGGTTATGTAGAACAGTTTAAAAAGGTTATTTTGGATAACTGATCGTCTTCTGTTATGTAACTGTTAATGGTGACTGAATGGTGAAATATAATGCTTATTTAAATTGTATCAGTTTGAGAGAAGTGGATATTAGTTTGAGATGTATCAGTTGAAGTTTGCATCATATCAGTTGATATTAGGATCAAAAGATATTAGTTGAAATCAATGGATGTTTGTTTATGTTTTATGTGCTTAGGAACAGATGATATTAGTTGAATCAGTGGATGTTTTGTTTATGTTATATGTGCTTAGGATCAGATGATATTATGTGTTGCACATAAGTAGATGGATCAGTTGTAGCATTCAAGCAGAATTATTTGTTTGCTGCACATAAAGTTAAGTTTGCACAACAGGAATTAGACTAAACTTCAAGCATGTGTAATTTTGGTAGGCATTGCTTTAACCTATTTGACCAATAAAATTCACTTGAAGGTGTGAAGGTCAATCACCATTCAAGTTCTAAAAGTCTATACCATTTCAAGTTCTAAACCTTCAAGTTCTAGGCATTGCTAGAACTCAATTGCAATTGCGAAGTTCAATCCTAATTGAAGTTCTAACAATCAATCCCAATTCAAGTTCTAAAAGTCAAACCCATTTGATGTTCTAACGGTCAAACCCGTTTCAAAGGAACTTCAATTCTATTTACAGGTCTTGTTACGTATTGTTTGTTGATGTTAATAACATGATATTGCTGAGTAATTAAGGATAATTGGTGGTTAGTTACTAAATTAGAAAAAAGTTTTAAATATGGAGGGAAAATATGAGTTTTAAAGAGGTAATTATCTTATTACCATTAATCCATAAAATTAAGTAACGTCACTTGCCGTCTCATAATATTTCTCACACTTCTACAAATTTCACCCTTTTTACAGGAACCTAAATCATTATGTGTGTGTATATATATGTGTAATTATAGCATGAGTTGTGTAATTATAGGTATGTGTTGATTAATTATCATTATAAGTTGTATAATTGTGAAGTATGAATTTTTTTTTCACATTATATATATATGCTACCCGTGTGATACACAGGATGCTAACCTAGTAAAACTATATATACAAATATAAAAGGAAAACGAAATTCTAACTCTTTAGGATGAGAAAACTAAAAAATAGATATTGAATATTGGGACATACTGAAATCCGACACATTTATTATGTTATCAAACACTTTTATATAACGTTTAAAGATATATTGAGCGAAACAAAGAGAGACAATTTTGCACTTATATAATCGTTTTATATGTTACTGATAAAAGGACATTTATAAGTATTTATACGATTATCGTATTTCTCTGGTTAAATTTTGATTCCACATTAAACTACACGATCTAGGGGTTTTTTTTTTTTTTTTTTTTTTTTGAAAAGAAAACTTCATTAACCACAACTCGAAGAGCCCTCAAAGTAAGGACCTACGAGAACACAAACTACAAATCATCAATCCATGGGACATGTACACCACTTTTTCCAGTCGACATCTTTACATCTAGACCTATTACGAAACCAAAAGAAAGTCGTAGATTTGATGTTTTCCACAATCTCTGCCGGTCTCCTTTGTTTGTTGTTGAAAATCTGATCGTTACGTTCATTCCAAAGCACCCAAATAGAAGTGTATACAATGCCTCTTAAGATGTATCTTGTGGCTTTCGATGACGCCTGAGTATCCGGTAACTGAAGGAGATCCAAGACATCAAAAGCAAACCCTTGACTAAGCCGGCACCATCTCTCTATTCTGCTCCACACTTCTTGAGATAAAGCACACCCGGTGAAAAGATGTAAAGAAGTTTCCATTTCCCCTTGGCAAAAAACACAATTTGAATCTTGGATCGGCACTCCACGTTTAATAAGCTCGGCAATAGTAGGCAGCCTATTTCGAGCTGCCCTCCACACCGAAATTTTGCATTTTAGCGGAACCCAACTCTTCCAATCAATCAAATAATTATTAGCGCTCGCTACATAGTTTGCCAAAAGTTTCTTGGCCGAAGAGACTGAGAACATACCATCTTTTTCGGGGCTCCAAGTCCAGCGATCTTGACCACCTCTCCATTGGAACTCATAGATATCATTGAGAAGACTATATAACTCGGAAATCTCCTCATGCGTGGAAGGAGCCGCACGCATGAGGAAAGAATTCAAAGACATACCATATTGGTTCTTTGACTCGCCCACTTTGACAATGTACTTCCAACACCCGCTAGACGACGCCGAACAAGGAAGCAAAGCCCAAGGTCTACTCGAACCATGGCACCCCAAAATAATTTTCTTCCACAAGCAACTACCCTCATTCTTAAATCTCCATGTCCATTTTAATAAAAGAGCATCATTCACCTCTTGCAATTTGGACACACCTAACCCCCCCTTATTTTTAGGAGTAGTCACCACATCCCAAGCCACCCACGAAATTTTTTTATCATCACTCGTACCCGCCCAAAGGAATCGCCTCATAATGGCCTCAATAGAATCGGTCACCGCCTTGGGAGCTTTATACAAGGATAAATAATAAACTGGCAAACTTTCAAGAACCGACCTTATTAGAATTAGACGGCCGCCTATAGACAAAATCCTAGCTTTCCAAGACACGAGACGATTTCGAACCACTTCGACCACCGGATCCCAACTCCTAATCCGAGTCATCTTCGCCCCTACTTGGATGCCAAGATAGGTAAAAGGGAAACAACCTCTCTTACATCCCAAGAGGTCCATCATGCTATCCACTTCGTGGTCATCCACCCCCACACCGAAAATATTTGACTTGTGTAAATTAATACGCAAGCCCGAGCACAGATAAAAAATGCGGAGAATCCTAGCAACACTGGTAATATTATCTCTAGACCACTCCCCTAGAATGAGAGCGTCATCGGCATAAAAAAGGTGGGTTAAATCCTCTTCGTCATCTGCAAAACTAATACCCTTAAAAACTCCAATAGTCTTAGCTTTCTTTAAAAGCCACGAAAGAGCTTCCACCACAATCAAAAACAAGAAGGGAGACAGTGGGTCTCCTTGACGGAGGCCTTTTTCACAACGAAAGTCAAAAGTCGGGGATCCATTAACCAAAACCGCGGCTCTAGAAGAATAACAAATACCTTTAACCCATTCACACCACAACGGATGAAATCCCATCTGAGACAAAATAGAAATCAAGAAGTTCCAATTGACATTATCGTAGGCCTTCTCGAAATCTATTTTTAGCAAAAAAAACCTTTTTCTTTCTCTTCTTTAACCACTCCAAAATTTCATTAAGCATTAACGGCCCATCAAGAATGAAACGGTTAGACAAGAAAGCCGATTGAGTCTCTGAAATGACTTGACCCATCATCTTTTTGAGACGATTCGCAAGGATTTTAGAAATTACCTTACTAACCACCCCAACAAGGGTAATCGGCCTATAATCTCTAAGCCCCACGGGAGAACCCACCTTAGGAATCAACGAAATAAAAGAAGACCCGCAACCATAACTGATATTACCCGTAGCGTGAAACTCCATCATAATATTAATAAAATCAACTTCAAAAAGATTCCATAATCGCTTTATGAACCGAAAATTAAAACCATCCGGACCTGGAGCCTTATTAGAACCACAATCGAACACCGCATCTTTTATCTCTTGTCTAGAAAACAAAGAGATCAAGTCTTGACTCACGTGATCCGTAAGCCTCTTCATACCCATACACTCTAGAGCCGTCCGATCCTGGACTATCTCTTTGAAATGGTTGCGAAAAAATCGAAGCACTTCTCGTTTTATCAACGTAGGTTTAGTAACCCACTCCCCATTTATCATAATGCCCGGAATAGAGTTTCTCGCCTTTCTGCCATTTACAATGTTATGAAAAAACTTAGAATTCTCATCCCCCAAAGATGCCCATTTAACGCGGGATTTTTGTCTAAGATCACGCGCCTTATGGAGCTCATATTTTTTGCTTTGGTTAGTATCAATTATGTGCTTTGATTGAGTTGAAAATTGATAAAATACGCTAATTAATTAGATAAGTCAAAAGTCGTCTTGTTGATTCATTTATAAACACTCTAAATAAGCCTATGAGCTGTCTTCATGTTGCTTTTGACTAATTCGTTTTTTTATTTATCTCATTATTTTAACGACATTATCAAATAGCAAATGCTGGTCATTTTTTAAATAAAAATATTTTGTTTCTGTTATAATTTAATCAATTTAAATTTTTAAATAAAAGTATTTTTGTTTCTGTTATATTTTAATCAATTGAAAAGTATATACCTTTTATTTTCCGGGAACCTTTTATTTGCTGGTTTTCATTACAATAATTAAAGATACTTGTTATATTTGTGGAAAACTTGATGGTACAGCGATGTTTACAAACTTGACGGTCAAACCCATTTCAAAGGAACTGTTGTATTATGGGAAACAAGTCCCTTCAGCAACTTCTCTTTATGTGTGGAGTTTTCATGTCCAACCTTCTTTGTAAGGTGGTAGTGACCATCAATTTGGAGAATTAAGTCAAAATCAAGGTCAAAGGTGTTCAGGGGTTGTTTGGTCATTTTCTCAAAGTTATTTTAGTTTTACGCTCATTTGGCTAATGTCCTAAAGTTCAGGGACGGGTTTTGTCAAAATAGTTTGTAAGGTTGTTAATTTCAGTTAACAAGTTGTTTAGGGCTATATAAGCTGATAAGCAGGGCCGGCTCTATAGGCTTTGCAACCCAGGCACAGGCCTAGGGCCATCATAAAATAAGGGCCTCCAAGTTTTTAGAAAGTTTTTTTTTAAATAATATATGTATTAGGTCCAAATAATGAATACTTTTATTTTAAAACTAAACTGGTTTATTATTGAAGGAACCCCAAATAAATATTGTTTAGCAAAAAAATGCCAAGTTTCAAAACCCCCTTGATTTCTAACTATTACAACACAACAAACATCGACCTAATCATCAATATTTAGCGGCATAAAGCCCCTAAATACAACCATAATCATCGTTCCCATTGCCCATCGCAACATGCTTTCAATTTATAGGCTATCGGCTATCACTAGACGAAAGTCGGGATTGGAGGAGACCCAAGGCGTCAGGATTAGAGGAGAGTTTATCAGTGAAATTAGGGCCCCCATGTTCATAGTTGGCTTAGGGTCTCCAAAAACGTAGGAACGGCCCTGCTGATAAGGATCTAGAATTAGGGCTAATCAACTCTCTTTCAATTTCTTGTAATCCGATTGTCTATCAAGATTGTTTGATAATATTGAAGTGAATCATTGGCGTTGATTGTTTAATTTCTGGTGTTAATTCATAACAATCAAGAATTCTCGGAATCACAAAATGCTTCTCTAAGTAGGACACAAAAATTTACAAAGAGTTTGGATAAATAATTCATCGATAAAAGTAACAAATTAAGACAACCTCGATAAGACTTGTATAGAGAAGGAGCATCGATTATGAATATGTTTTTTGAAGACCACTTTTAAAATCTTCGTTTGTATAAAATATTTTTTTTATAAAGAACTTGTAGGTTGAAAACAATATGTAAACAAGTTTTAGGAAAGAAAAACATTATTAACATGCAAGAACAAGATTTATAGTGGTTTGAGTAGATATTAATTAATTCACCTTACATCCGCTCCATACCATCCATCAAGAGTTTGTTTTACTAAGAATTTCTCACACTAATCAAGGTAGTATTAACTATATAGTTTTATCATTAATATTATAAAGATTAGACTTCATGTCTCACTAAGTGAGTAGTGGTCACTATTCAATCTTCTCACTAACTACTCTAGGACCATCCTTACAAATTCCCCTTCTCCTTGATAGGGACCACATGTTAATCAAATAAGGGTACAGGGTATAATATGCGGGGACTTATAGTCACCGATCGGTGACTATACCGAGTGGATGAGAGTGATCGGTGAGTTGGAGAGAGAGTGTGGAAATCGGTGAGAGTTTACCGAAATGGGTGAGAGTGATTGATTTGATTTTTTTGACCGTTTCCCCTATATAACTCAAACACCTAGGGTGATTAACCATATCCCCTGATTAAGTGCAAAATGAGGAGTGGAATGTGGAGTTGACATGACATAATATTATTGGGTAGGATTTCACTCAATCACCCTAGGGTGATTAACCATACCCTCCACCCTAAGTGTTTGGATATAGAAATTATAATTTCTATAAACACCTCTTTTCTTGCTCAGTATTTTAGGTAGCGGTGTTTAGAAAAATAAAAACCGAAATAAAACCATAAACCGAATAGTAACCATAACCAAAAATTCCAATCCGAATAACGAATTCGGTGTTAGGCTTGGTTTTTAACCGAAGCTGAATTGTGAATTTGATGTTTGATTCCACATTTTTTTATTTGGTTTATTCGGT
The DNA here is from genome assembly GCF_002127325.2 of Helianthus annuus. Taxonomy (NCBI): domain Eukaryota; kingdom Viridiplantae; phylum Streptophyta; class Magnoliopsida; order Asterales; family Asteraceae; genus Helianthus; species Helianthus annuus. Next base: position 202,957,116 of record NC_035448.2, on the reverse strand, counting down.
TATCAAACCATTTAACTAATTAACTATTAAATAAAAATTTGTAATACTTATTGTGCCATATAAAATTTATTAACCCAATACTAAAAATCTATGATCTTTGTGTTTGAACTTTATGTTTGTGTGTAAGACTATTTTCTAGATATCTTTGTGTTTTTGCTTTTAAACTTTAACATGTTGTGTAGTTTGATTATCTGGTTTAAATTAGTTTATGACTTGATGTTCGAAACACAAACATGAATATAATCAGCAAAAATGTACTTTGCTTCAATTCGGTTAAATTTGGTTGAAATCAGTTTGTTTGGTTTTTAACCGATTCGGTGTTTGCATTGAGGGTACAAAATTTTGAAAATCAAAAAAATCGAACTGACGAGTTTGAAATTGTTTATAGTCACACAAGTGAACGTATGAGAGTATTTCGTTTTTTTATTATTTATTTTAACTTGAGTTAAAGTGTTGGATAACATATTGTTTAAATATGCATGAAGAGTAAGAAAAGTGGGTTGGGACACCAGCGGTTAATGTCGTGTCATCGATCGTTGATTCTCTAATCCACTTTTTCCCTAAAAAGTTTTATGTTGCAGTGAATTCATAAATGATTTTGAGCTTTTGATCATGTCTAACCGCATGAAATCAGTTGTTATCGGGTGGGTTGACTCAAAACCCAACATATTAGGAATAGGTTTGGGGTCGGTAATCAGGTATGGGACAGGGTTTAAGATTTTTTTTTTTATTTTTTACGGGTTTTGGACAAGTTTGAGATTTGGTGGTATACTTGTTTACACGACCCGGTTACTAGATAAAGCATACCCCTTTACCAAATTGTATATCGGATGCCTTTTCTAAATATGTATATATATGATATACTATTGGCATACACTATTCTTATCATCTATGCATTTAAGTATTTTTTATATACATTTTGGTATTTTATTATATACATTGTAGTTATTTGACATAATTTTATAATGATAATGCTAAATTAATTTTATTAGTAGATATCCGATAGATACCCGACGGGTTTTGCTCGGTATATCAAACGGGTATTTTTTTTAAATTAACGGATTTTCTCGAAATCCACGGGCATACGCAATACCTAACAGGAGTAACAGGTATGTACTTGACAAAGACTCCGTTAAAACCCACCCCACTGCCATCTCTAGAGGAGACGGATAAAAGGTTGAGTGTATCCTATTATGTATTTTTTTTTTCTATGGCAAATGTTACTCATATCTCTTGCCCAGGTTTGAACCTAGAATCTCTACCAAATGGGCTACCGATAGCATCCTAATATGTATAATTCCGCTTATTTGGAATTGGAAATTATCTTCTTAGCAAGATTCCCTACAGATTCATTTTACTCATATATTTTCTATAAAATGAACGTGTTACATAATATTTTTGTTATCATAAAATCTTCACTGAATAAATATCAAATTTACTTTGAATAAATATACTATGGAATAATTATATATGATATCATGTCCAATTCAGCTTGTCGATATGATGTCATGGTTGATTTTGTCATTGTTGAATATTTCTGAGGTTTATAAAATGTGTCCTAGAGTGTTATGCCGATTCGCAGTGAAACCATGATACCTGACATAAATAAAAGTGTACATGTTTTTATATCAATTTAAATCTGTTTTTTATTAAGTTTTGTTAAAATATATTTAAAATAGATTTAATTTGGTTTATTTTTTATTTTCAGGAAAAATAAACTCAAGTTGAACAAAGGAAGCAAAACCGGGAGAATATCTAAAGAAATAAAGAAAAGTTGTCTGGATACGTCTCATGCCTCGCCAGACACGCCCTATGTCTCGAAACTAGAAACTGCCAGTGCCTTCAGAATGTCACAGAGCGAAGCCCAAACACGCCCCGTGTCTCGGCACAAAACGACAAAAAGTGACTTCTAGAAGATTTGGAAGATCCGGGGGACCCCGCAAGAGGTGACCACAGTCGTGCGTGACAGACACGGATCGTGCCTCACCAAACTAGCTACAACATGTCAAATGACCATACATGCACCATGCCCTCCAGGCACACTCCCTTGTCTGGTCCCCCAGCTGCTTATAAATAGAAGGCAAAATCCACCAGTTTCATTTGCTCATTCTCTGCGCTTTTCTCCATAACATAATTTCTCTTTTACCCACTATCTCTAATCATTGTAATCATTAAGAAAAACACAAGAATCATTAGTTTAATCAAGCTTTTGATGATTAATATAATATTTTCAAGTTTGATGAAAACTAGTTCAATGGTTATTTCTTGCTAGATTTCTTGAGGGTGTTTGGAGGAAACTTACCCCCTTGATGAAGAGTTAACTAAAGAAAACCATGGGTGAATAAGGGTTGTGTGTGTGTTAAAGAGTTTAGTTAATTAGTAGTTTATTGAAAATGGGTGAAATATTAGTGTCGCCATTAACTTGGGTCATTAGTCTTTTAGCTTAACCCTTAAAATCTACCAATAATCTTGCGTCGCCATTAACTTGGGTCGTTCATGTTGTCAAAATATGTTGATGCTCCGAAAGGAGGTTAAAGGTTTTGGAATGGGACTTTGGGTTGGTAAGTTGTTGCCAATGTGTGGCGATATGATAGCGCAAAGGACTTGTTTTTTTATAAAAGTAACTACCTCAGGGAAATTGACAATTCACCAAGGGAACCATAGCTAAACCCCTTAAACTATCTAATTAACTAATATTAAATCATGATACTTTCTTGTTGACTGGGCGGTACCATTATGATTTGATCTGACCTTAAGTGGCGTTTCCCCGCTGATTCACAATGATATGGTCGAGTGTGCTAGGGTCCCTAACAAAGAACTATACAACTTTATGTATTAAGACACGCAGTTCCTCGTCTAACAATCGAGCCCTTGTTACCCTATCATAAGGTTTAGATCCTAAACACCCTTTTTTTCTTATCACTGATCACTATCTTTTTATGTATCTCTTCATTTTCATTTTGAGCCATTTTTAACCCTTTACTTTTGGTTTGACTAGACGCTAACGAAGACTCGGTACTAAAGCTCGATATATCCTTGGATGACCTTGGTATCTTACCATCACAATATTACGCCAACGATGGGTGCACTTGCCCTACGTGAAGTGTAGTGTGATAGTATTTTATCATGTTTTTTTAATATTAAAACTTGAACCGGTGTATAAGACGGCTAAAAATATACCACTTTTTATACACACACCCGTTTACGTCAAGTTTTGACGCTGTTGTCGGGGATACAAACGTGACAATCGGTAATTTTCGGTTTATAGTTACGTACATAAAAAACATTAAGACAACAATAAGTGATGTTTTAAGACTCAAATTAACTTATTAAGGCCTTTAGAATGCCTAGGAACATCTATTCGGTTTTACAGTACGCGAATGGTGATTTGTGGGAAACTTAACAGGCGTTAAACGGTAACGAACTGCCATCGGATGAAATACTGACAATGCCGAAAAATACGAGTTCGTATATGTATATATATACACACGTAAATTATCCTGCTTTCGAGCGTCACAAAACGCATACGTGAACGAAAAACGCGACAATAGAAACGCACCGACAACGAAACGGAAGCATCAGACTCGTTTACTATCTTGAAAACTGAAATATTATGATATACTTAGTTTTTTAATTGAATTTTAATACTTGCAGTCGAAATCAGATCGAAAAACGGACTAGAAACGACAACTAAAGCATTTTACGATATTTCAACGCAATCGACGAACGTACGTGTCAAATATCGACTTCCGACTAAATTTTGAATGTTCATGACCCTAAATAAATATTATACGACATTCCACGAAGTTTGGGTGCGAAAAAGGGCCTCAGAGGCGCATTTGGGCCGCACAAACGACTAGAAACGCACTAATGGGCTTTGGGCCCAACCCATCACAAAACCCTAGTATATAAACCTCACTAACCTTCTTCCCCTCATTTTCCTCTTACCCTAGCCGATAACCCCCACTTCTCTCTCTCTCTCTTCGGTGAACAGATTCCAGCCGGCCACCGGCGGCGGTGGTCCGGCGACCGTTTTTCGACGCGTGATGGCGCGTCCCATCCTATATCACACACCCCGAACGCGTTTTCGGCATCCATTTCTTCATTGAGTGATGGTGGCGGTAGTAACGAACTCTGGCAGCCGTGAATCAAGCATCTCACTCCGGTAAGCCCCTCTAATCTCTCTCCGTCTTCAGATCTTTGTAGATCTACACAACTTCCGTCGAACTCGTTTTTTTTTTCATTCATTTGGAGATGGCTGATTTTGTGGTCGCTAGTGGTGACGGAGTACGGCAGTGGTGGTATCGATAGGACGGGGGAGGCAGATGCCAACCCTTCGGACGAACGGCGGCGACGGCAGCAGGTCTCATGGCGGTGGTGGTGGGTCCGGCGGCAGTTATTGTTGAAGTTGTTTGAGAGCGGCGGAGCGAAAGGGGGAACAGGGTGGTGTTGCGACTTATGTTTGATGCAAATGTGAACTTTGGATGCTTTGGCTATCCTAACTTGTTCCACACCTCACTTGATGTTTTATTGGTTAACTCAAGTAGCTTTCTAGTCCCAAAGTAACATAACCCGTCTAGCCTCCAACACTTAGTTAACTCTTTCCATGTTGTGGTGGTTCACCCGAGTTAGGTCTTACTTGGCTACTTGATGACGTATTTGTTAGTTGTTATTTCTTTTCATTCATGACCCTCCGAATCATCCTGCGATGATTTATGTAGTGGTGAATCATACAATGAGGATAATCATCCATGCTTGACTTACATGGTAATCTATGAAACTCATGATGGACTTAGCTAGGATTATTATGACGAATTTGTGAAAATAATCAGGTTATTATTATTCATCATGAACTAAGGCTAACTTATTTATGATTCTAGGTCTTTCGTTGTTGATTCTAATGGGCAAACTAGGACCCATGAAATCACATACAACATAGTGTCAAAACGAGGACTTAGACTAGATATACTTTTATGCATACATACTTTTGTACTTAAATTCTTAATCCCGAATCTAACCACTCCATAAACGCCATATGACCTTACCTTCGATTCTCCATTCTCAAACAACTCGTCACTTACGGATAATCGGAAAGCGTTGTAAAATTGTGAGTATACATGCCCCCTTTCCTTTTACACTTTTGGGTGAAATACGTTATACTATTTAAAAACACGAAATCATACTTTATGCTTAAATCACAAACACAAACAATCCAATCATACATGCTTAAATACGTGACACTTTATTTGTATACTTGGATGATTCTTCTGTACGATTTACTTATCATTAACTTCGTACGAGCCCCTCCCCCTAACATGTATAGCGCTATAGGAGTAACGCACCGCCCGTATTCTTAAGGTCATGTTAAGTCTTTTAAACTTGCAGTAATCAGAGGATTGACTTGTATAATTGCATGCCATGTTTACATTAATCTCGTTAACTATTTTTGTCATGTGGATTGTTCAAACTCTTATACTTATATGCTAGTACTCAAAATTTGTATACTCGCCAATACTTTTGTATTGAATTATACTTTAAATTGTATTGCAGGATTTTGATGATGATGATGATGCACGGAATCTAGTGTTGGAAATTTTGTGAAAATAGCATTTTTCACAAATATAGGAAAATGATTTTTTCCTATTTTGGACTAGAAATAAATATATTAAAATGAGCGGGTTTTATGTATTTATTTGTGGGTTTGTGTTCTATGTTGGAAGAGCTTCGCAACGAACAAAACCACGTCCAAAACGGAGCTAAGATGAATGAGATATCGATGCTCAAAGTTTGGTGTTTGAAACTTGAATGCTAAAATAAGTGGGAAAGTGGCACCTTGTCCCACATCGGATGAGAGATGGAACTTAAAGGGGTATTTAAGTGGGATCTCTCCATCCTTATTGTTTCATGGAAGCACTCACTAGTGTACTCGCGAAGGGTGCGGAGCACCCTAACTCGCACTCGCACACGCGCGTGCGCGTGGCGTGGGCGATGAGGCGCAATGTGGCGCTTTGATGGCGCACTTCGCACGCTCGCATCGCCGCGAGCCGCTTGAGAGCCGCCTTTGTATTTTTTACTGCATGCGCGTGGTGGAGCACAAGGGTTGCAAGGACCAAGTGGTAGGTGATGTGGAGCATGATGTGGCAGTCATGCGCATACGCGCGCGAGCGAGTACACATGAGCGCGCAGGCGCGCATGGACCTGAGTGAGTATGGCGCACGCGCGCATGGCAGTGAGCCAAGTGGACGCACCGCGCATGAGGGTGCAGACCTGCGCGCGCACCAGTGTGTCTTGCGCGCGCGCGGAAGCTTCATGCTGCAGTTAATGCCAGTGAAGTTACATTCAGCATTTGAAACTGACGAAGTTAATGCGTTTGACTGAGAATTAAGTGATGAATTAAAGTGCATTAAAGACATTTAATGCAGTTTAATTCACCCATTTAATTCATTTTTCAGTTTCTTCAAGACCTGCAACTATAAATAGGAGCATCCTATTGCAGAACAAACACACCGAAAAACTTACATCTCTACAATCTTTCTCTTCAGCTATCTTCATCTTTCAAGCAGCAAGGTACACCTTCGGGTTGGAGTCAAGACCGACAGTGCAACTGCTTGCGGCTGTTGTATCATGAAAACAAACGTGTTCTCCTGGGAGACACAAAATTTGTTTTAAGGGACCCGTGTCTAACACGATCCTTAGCCAAGAACAGTTCCGTCTGTTCGAGTTTTCAGTTCTTGTATTTCTATTTTTCAGTTGTAATTTGTACTGTAATTTTATTTCATTCTGATTTGTTTCTGTAATTCAAGTTAATAAAGGAATTTTTTTTATTTATTTTACACGAACGGATTCCTACAATCTTAAAACAAATTTTTAAAACATCGTTCGTATAGAATTACAAACATTTTCTATTGTGAATTCGAACCAGTTTTGAATTCATACAGTTGTGTTTTAAAAAACAGATTTTCTTCCTGTTTTGATTCAAAGTAGCGACTTTGTCAAAACAGAATCTGCTTCTACTCCTTTCTGTCACTGAAGTTCTAAAAATCCTACTGTTGTAGTCTTCAAAGTTGGACTTAGAAGCTACATGGCTGAATTTTTTGAACTCCTAATAATAATAAAGTAGCGTCTTTATTATTTTGAAAACAGAATTTAAGTCGTTTTCTTGAAACTTTTTCAGAATGTCGACTGAAAATGTGAACACGAGTAACACTAATGTTGTCGTTGGAACCCCTGCCAACACTGTGGGAGCGTCCACAGTGGCAAATCATGTTGAACGACCCGAGAAGTTCTCGGGTCTCCACTTCAAGAGGTGGCAACAGAAGATGTTCTTCTACTTGACCACCATGAACCTTGCGAGGTTCTTGACGGAGACCGTTCCCCAACTTGCGGAAGGGGAGACCGATGCTCAGGCTCTGAGCGTGGTAGAGGCGTGGAAGCACTCGGACTTTATATGTCGAGGCTATGTTCTCAACGGTCTCTCAGATGCATTGTATAATGTGTACTATAATATCAAGACTTCCAAAGAATTATGGGAGTCCTTGGATAAAAAGTACAAAACGGAGGATGCGGGAACAAAGAAATTTATTGTCGCCCGTTTCTTGGACTTCAAAATGGTTGAAAACAAGACTGTTATGAACCAAGTCCAAGAGTTACAGATTATACTTCATGACATCCACGTTGAGGGTATGGTACTCAGCGAGACATTTCAAGTGGCAGCCATGATTGAGAAATTACCTCTGCTTGGTTGGATTTTAAGAATTATCTTAAACACAAGCGGAAGGAAATGACGACTGAGGAACTTGTCGTCCGTCTTCGTATAGAAGAGGACAACAGGGTGGCCCAAAAAGGCACCATTTTGCAAGCTTCGGCTAAGGCAAACATGGTGGAAGTTGGGGAGTCCTCAAAAGGCAAGAAAGGCAAGGGTAAAAACAAAAACAAAGGGAAAGCAAAGGTTAACAACCTTGGACCGAAAAAGCGGGCTGTGAAAAAGAAGCCTGCGCCTTTCCAAGGTACTTGTTACAACTGTAACGAGACGGGGCACCGTGCTAACCAATGCAAGAAACCTAAGCGTGAGCGTGCGCATATGGTTGATGAGGATGGTATGCCTCTGATTGCAATGATAACCGAGGAAGCGGCTATGATTGAAGAAGTCAACGCAATGTGTGAAAACCCAAAAGGATGGTTCGTTGACACGGGTGCAACCCGCCATGTTTGTGGAGACAAGGCTCTTTTCTCTACATTCAAAGAAGCTTCGGGTGAAGGCACGGTCGTCTTGAAGATGACTTCGGGCAAGGAGCTTACCTTGACAAATGTGCTTTATGTCCCAGAGATACGGAAGAATCTCGTGTCGGGATGGATGCTAAACAAGTTTGGATTTCGTCTAGTGTTTGAATCGGACAATTTTGTCTTGTTTACACGTGGAATGTTTGTTGGAAAGGGCTATGCCCTTAATGGTATGTTTAAAATGAATGTAATGGTTGTAAACCAAAACAAAAGTTTGAATGAAATTTCTACTTCTACTTACATGGTTGAATCTTCTAATATTTGGCATGGTAGACTAGGACATGTGAATTTTAATTCATTACGACGTTTAATTAAATTAAACTTGATACCAACATTCCAGATCGAGTCCAATCACAAATGCGAGACATGTGTTGAATCCAAACTTACGAGATCATCGTTTAAATCGGTTGAACGAATAACCGAACCCCTTGATTTAATTCATACCGATGTGTGTGATTTAAAAGCGGTTCCCACGCGTGGAGGAAATAAGTACTTCATCACGTTTATTGATGATTGTACTAAATATTGCTACGTGTATTTACTTAAGAGTAAAGACGAAGCAATAGAAAAGTTTATCTTGTACAAAAATGAAGTTGAGAATCAACTTAAAAAGAAGATAAAAGCTTTGAGAAGCGATCGAGGAGGTGAATATGTTGCACCTTTTGCGGATTTATGCGCAAAAAGTGGCATTGTACATGAGTGTACACCTCCTTATTCTCCACAATCAAATGGCGTTGCGGAACGAAAGAACCGCACATTGAAAGAAATGATGAACGCCATGTTGATAAGCTCGGGAGTGAACCGAGAAATGTGGGGGGACGCCATTCTCTCAGCAAACTATCTTTTGAACAAGATACCTTTGAAAAATAGGGATGAAACTCCATATGAGTTATGGAGAAAAAGGAAGCCATCGTACAAATACTTGAAAGTGTGGGGGTGCCTAGCTAAGGTGATTGTACCACCTCCTAAGGCTCTTAGGATAGGACCCAAAACTGTTGATTGCATTTTCATTGGATATGCACATCAAAGTAGTGCGCATCGTTTTCTTGTACATGAGTCCAAGAATCCCGATGTACATAAACACACTATCATGGAGGCAAATCCTAACATCGTCTCGTATTTTGAAAATGTGTTTCCTATGTTAGGACACACACATGCGACTTCATCAACAGCGGCTGATGAAGCAGGTCCAAGTTCATCTACATGGGTAGATGAACCAGGTCCAAGTTCATCTACATGGGTAGATGAAGCATGTCCAAGTTCGTCTACGAGGTTAGATGAAACTTATGAACGACCTGAGGTCGAGGAGGGTGAGCTTAGACGAAGTAAACGACAAAGGGTTGAAAAATCTTTTGGTCCAAACTTCATGAGCTATATGGTTGAGGGTGAGCCCAATACCTACCGCGAGGCGGTTACCTACGCGGAAGGACCTCAATGGCAAGAAGCAATTAAGAATGAAATTGATTCTATATTGCAAAATCATACTTGGGAGTTAGTAGATCTTCCACCTGGTTGCAAACCACTTGGATATCGTTGGATATTCAAAAGGAAGATGAAAGCTGACGGAAGTATTGATAAGTACAAGGCAAGGTTAGAGATCAAAGGATTTGGACAAAAGGAGGGTCTAGACTACTTTGATACTTACTCGCCTGTACGCGAATAACCTCTATAAGATTGGTTCTTGTAATTGCGGCTCTAAGAAATCTGGAAGTTCACCAAATGGATGTAAAGACCGCATTTCTAAATGGCGATTTAGAAGAAGAAATTTACATGGAACAACCTGAGGGTTTTTCCGCCCCTGGAAACAAGGGTAAAGTATGTAAATTGGTCAAGTCTTTGTATGGCTTGAAGCAAGCTCCAAAACAATGGCACCAAAAGTTTGATCATGTCATGATTGACAATGGTTTCAAAATAAATGAGTGCGACAAGTGTGTTTATTTTAAAGACACACCAAGAGGTTATGTGATTTTATGTCTTTATGTAGATGATATGCTTATCATTGGGAGTGATGATAAGATGGTCAACTCAACGAAAGACATGTTGAAAGCGAGGTTTGATATGAAAGACATGGGTCTCGCGGATGTGATTCTTGGAGTTAAAATCACTAGAACCCAAAATGGTCTTGTGTTGAGTCAATCTCACTACGTGGACAAGATCCTTGGGAAATTCAATTCGGATGATACGGGTGTAGCTCGAACTCCAATTGATAATACCCAACGCCTAAGGAAGAATAGAGGCGAGACTGTTTCTCAGTTAGAATACTCAAGGATCATTGGTAGTCTCATGTATCTAATGACATGTACTAGACCTGACTTAGCATATGCTGTAAGCAGGCTAAGTAGATACACCAGTAATCCGAGCGAGGGTCATTGGAAAGCTATCACGAGGGTGCTCAGATACATAAGATACACGAGAGACTATGGATTGCATTATACCCGTGATCCATCAGTGATCGAAGGATACACTGACGCGAACTGGATATCGGATATAAAGGATCACAGATCAACAGGTGGTTACGTGTTTACACTTGCTGGCGCAGCTATAGCTTGGAAGTCTTCCAAGCAAACGGTTATAGCGAGATCCACGATGGAATCCGAATTCGTCGCTTTAGATAAAAGCGGGGAAGAGGCGGAGTGGCTACGTCAATTTGTGGAAGATATTCCAAGATGGCCAAAGCCGTTGACGGCGATCTGCATACATTGTGACAATCAGTCTGCTCTAGCTAGAGCACAAAGCATGATGTACAATGGCAGATCAAGGCATATTCGACATAGACACAACACGGTACGACAACTTATCTCAACGGGTGTTATCTCAGTTGACTATGTGAGGTCAAATGAGAACATTGCGGACCCGTTAACAAAAGGCTTAAGCACAGATAAGGTGTATAGGTTGTCAAGAGGAATGGGACTAAAGCCCATAGATGAAGGGAATATGAGGGAAACCTAACCTAGTTGACTGGAGATCCCAAGATCTAGGTTCAATAGGCAAACTTAATCATAAACCCAAAGGGAGTCACTGTGGGGGGTGCCCCAAAAATCAATAAAGGGAGTTGTATACTTCCTAGTCCATTCCAATCAGTGACACGAAGGAAAGGTTAAGCATGTTGAGGTTAAGGATTTTGAGGAAATCCAAATTAACCATGATGCTTTTAATGATTCAGAGGAATCACCTATGTTAGAGAGAAGTGGGGTCGCTTCGAATGGATTTGTGGGGAGGCGCAAATCCTAGAGCTCTCCAAGAACCAGGAACGTGTTCCATGACCATAAACGGACACAACCATGAGGTCTTGACTCGACTAGGGAGAGTATTTTGTGAATGTATATTGTCGCCTACATAAATGGGGGATTGTTCAAGGACACCGCGTCTACAAGACCCTAGGAGGCTAAGTATGCTTCACAAAAGAAGGTTCAAAGGTTACACCTACCTATCTTGCAATGCTCAACTGTTGAACGTGTATTGTTGAAACTTGATAGATCGATTTCTATTCATGTGGGGGATTGTTGGAAATTTTGTGAAAATGGCAATTTTCACAAATATAGGAAAATGATTTTTTTTCCTATTTTGGACTAGAAATAAATATAATAAAATGAGCGGGTTTTATGTATTTATTTGTGGGTTTGTGTTCTATGTTGGAAGAGCTTCGCAACGAACTAAACCACGTCCAAAACGGAGCTAAGATGAATGAGATATCGATGCTCAAAGTTTGGTGTTTGAAACTTGAATGCTGAAATAAGTGGGAAAGTGGCACCTTGTCCCACATCGGATGAGAGATGGAACTTAAAGGGGTATTTAAGTGGGATCTCTCCATCCTTATTGTTTCATGGAAGCACTCATTAGTGTACTCGCGAACCGCACCCTAACTCGCACTCGCACACGCACTCGCACACGCGCGCGCACGTGGCGTGGGCGATGAGGTGCAATGTGGCGCTTTGATGGCGCACTTCGCACGCTCGCATCGCCGCGAGCCGCTTGAGAGCCGCCTTTGTATTTTTGACCGCGCGCGCGTGGTGGAGCACAAGGGTTGCAAGGACCAAGTGGTAGGTGATGTGGCGCATGACGTGGCAGTCATGCGCATACGCGCGCGAGCGAGTACACATGAGTGCGCGGTTGCGCGCATGGTGCATGGGCCTGATGTGACGTGCGTGGCGCACCGAAGTGAGCCAAAACGGCGCGACTGTGTGGCGTGCTCGTAGAGGCTCACAGGTGACGTGGCACACGCGCGCACGCGCGCATGGACTTGAGTGAGTATGGCGCACGCGCGCATGGCAGTGAGCCAAGTGGACACACCGCGCATGAGGGTGCAGACCTGCGCGCGCACCAGTGTGTCTTGCGCGCACGCGCGCGCGAAAGCTTTCTGCTGCAGTTAATGCCAGTGCAGTTACATTCAGCATTTGAAACTGACGAAGTTAATGCGTTTGACTGAGAATTAAGTGACGAATTAAAGTGCATTAAAGACGTTTAATGCAGTTTAATTCACCCATTTAATTCATTTTTCAGTTTCTTCAAGACCTGCAACTATAAATAGGAGCATCCTATTGCAAAACAAACACACCGAAAAACTTACATCTCTATAATCTTTCTCTTCAGCTATCTTCATCTTTCAAGCAGCAAGGTATACCTTCGGGTTGGAGTCAAGACCGGCAGTGCAACTGCTTGCGGCTGTTGTATCCTGGAAACAAACGTGTTCTCCTGGGAGACACGAAATTTGTTTTAAGGGACCCGTGTCTAACACGATCCTCAGCCAAGAACAGTTTCGTCTGTTCGAGTTTTCAATTCTTGTATTTCTATTTTTCAGTTGTAATTTGTACTGTAATTTTATTTCATTCTGATTTGTTTCTGTAATTCAAGTTAATAAAGGAATTTTTTTTATTTATTTTACACGAACGGATTCCTACATCTAGTAGGATGCCTAGAAATACACCAAACTTTAAATTCTTTTTTTATTAGTTTAGCCATTTGATAATTGTTGTAATTTGTTCATTTCAAACTTGTATTTCTATTTCAAACAATGTACTTGATGTTAGCATTGAAATGAAATTATTTATTTAAAATACCTATCACCAATAGTGTTATGAAATATCGAGCAATCTCGTTCGTCTCACTCCGATGTTTCTGCCATCGGTTAGGGTGTGACAATATCAAAGACCTACACCTCCATATTTCCAACCTTTTGGAAATATGTGAGACTTTTAAATTAATGGTTTTTCGGACGACTTCATTAGACTTCACATGTTAAATTAATGGTTTTTCGGCATGGTTAAATAGTTTCCCAATGGTTCTATTACCACTTCGAATCCCTTGTTCAAAAATTTCTTTATAAATAGCTATTGATTGATGCGGTTAGGGGTGTGCGACAAAGGCTTGAGGCAACGGGTTGTTTGATTTTCAAAAGAAATAACCGTTAAACAATCTTTTAGCCGTTATAAGAATTAAAATAAAACCTATGTATACCTAATATAAATTATCCCTCTCACCTTCATTTTCTTCACTCAACTTTTTCTCAGTTTTCTTAATTCTTTTATCCAAATATTTATCCAAAGCCTTTTACACCACAATATAGATCGCAATTTATATCTTCCTCCCGATTCATTGGATGATTTTGATTTCTTCATACTCGCCTCGAATTTTTCGCGGCTATTGTCGCCCTAGGGAAAGTTGAAGACGCGACAATATAAAAAAAAACGTGCCATGTGATCGTGAAAAAGCTCTCGTGATCCTAGTGAAAGATTAGTTCGCCGATAATCGAAAATTCGATGCGTCTACATTTCGATCAAGGTTTCGGATGTCGAAGGCATTATTCTTAAAATTTGTTGAAGACATAGAATTCAAATTTGAATGGTTTCAAGAGGTTGTATATGGGAGGATGAAAAAGAGTTATATGGCTTTGCAAAAATGCACATAGATGATTAAACAACTCGTAACCGGTAATTGTCCCGACGATTAAAGTAAGAAGGAGGCCTTATGGGACTTTATATCACAAGAGGGTGTAGTGGTAAGACGGTTATATAACCCCTTCAATTATACATACATATGTGTATATATATATATGTGTGTGTGTGTCAGGTGTGTGAGTGGGGGATAAAGGGCAACGGTCGGATTTTTTAAAATAACACCCTCTTACGCCGCTATCACCTTCGCGGGGACTCGATTTCAAGACCCCATAGCGCCGGCTGTAGTGGTGTGCGGCGGTGCTATGGGCGCTTTGCCCTCTTTTTCCGTGTGCTGGCGCCCACTACAGGTGGCCTAATAGTTGTCGTATGTTCACCAACACTTACCTTATTTGTAAGAATTTAATTAATGTATATTTTACCTACAGATAGAATTTTCTCCGTGCTATCATCTAATAATCTTTTTTTACCTAAACATGTCTTTTCTTATGTTTGTTAACTAATTTATTTTAGTATTGAGTTTGCTGACTGTAAATCAAATATTAGAATTCTCAAATTATTTTAGTGTTGAGTTTGCTGACTATAAATCAAATATTAGAATTCTCAAAGTAACAAAAAAAATAAATAAGAAGAAATAAGAAATAAAAGCGTATGAATACATATCATCTTCTTAGGCCATGTGTAGTCATAAAGCCCTTTTGGGGGCGTTATGCGACATGTTGCATGCCACGTCACCCCGGGGCTTTATGGGGCGTTATGCAATTTGAGGCCGTAGTCATAAAACCCCTGTGTAATCATTACTCATTTTTTAATTTTTATTTTTTTAATTCGTTTGTAATGTCTTCATCGCTACTTCCACTTTTCCATCCGGAAAACAAGCGTTGGTACACGGTTTGAAAGTTTGTGCATTTCCTGTTTATATCAGTCCACTTCCCCGATATAGAGTCCGGTAGGCAGTATTCCTCTCCTCTACCCATGAGATCGAAAAAGAGTTCTCGTATTCGGTTCCAAAATACGGTTTTACTTTGATTGTTTGCTAAAAAAAAACAAAATAAAATGTTAGTGCAAAATTTTAAAAAATAAAAACTGAAAATAAGTAAAAAACAGAAAATAAATTTACAACAGAAAATAAAAAAAAAACAGAAAAAAAAAACAGAAAATAGAAAAAAACAGAAAATTAATAAAAAACAGAAAAAAAAAACAAAACAGAAAATAAATAAAAAACAGAAAATAAATATAAAACAGAAAAAAAAAACAAAACAGAAAATAAAAAAAAACAGAAAATAAATTTAAAAACAGAAAAAAAAACATACATATGACCGGGTCCTCCGAAACATCGATGAAAGCGCGGGTTAACGCATACTACTCTTCGGGCTCCCACGTTATCACATTTTTTTCGCTCGGGTGTTGGTTTTCACTTTCTTTTTATGTGCCCGTTTTGCTTTTCCTTTTCCTTTTTGCGTCTCCGGTTGCGTATCCGGTACCTCGGGTTGCGTCTCCGGAACAACATCGGGTTCGTGTAGTGGGGAGCCGAAAGCTTGAGCCGACCCAAACGCTTGAGACGACCCCATCCCATCCGTGTTTTGATTTGGGTTCCACCCGTAGAGATTAGGGTCCCATGATAGCGGTTGGTTCAAAAGATTCATGAACCCGGGACTTTGTTGATTGTAATCGAGAAAACCGGAGCCGAAAGGGTTGGGTCTAGTGGGAACCGGTGCCACGGGGCGAGTAGGATTACCACTTTGGTTTGGGTCCGCACTTGATCGGGGAGGAATGAAGCCACGGTTGAATGGATGCATTGTATAAAATATCAAGAATTTTAAAAAAATATGGAAGAGATGAGAATGTTTGAGTGTGTGTGGTAAAAAAATTGGAGAGGAGAATGATTTAAAGGAAAGTTTGAAAAATAAATTGATTTTTTTTTATTAAAATGACCGTTACAAACGGTCAAAAAATCAAATTATCATTCACAACACGCCGCGATAATTATCGCGCTTCCAAAATTTTTTTGGGCATAGCGCCCTTGGTTTTGGTGTGCACGGCGCCGTGTGGGCGCTATGAGGGCTTATACCGCCCCAGTACGCATAGTCTTATTATGAGTAATCAATATTACATATTCATTTTAATTTGTTCTACTAAGACTATGCGTACTGGGGCGGTATAAGCCCTATAGCGCCCACACGGCGCCGTGCACACCAAAACCAAGGGCGCTATGCCCAAAAAAATTTTGGAAGCGCGATAATTATCGCGGCGTGTTGAGAATGATAATTTGATTTTTTGACCGTTTGTAACGGTCATTTTAATAAAAAAAATCAATTTATTTTTCAAACTTTCCTTTAAATCATTCTCCTCTCCTATTTTTTTACCACACACACTCAAACATTCTCATCTCTTCCATATTTTTTTAAAATTCTTGATATTTTATACAATGCATCCATTCAACCGTGGCTTCATTCCTCCCCGATCAAGTGCGGACCCAAACCAAAGTGGTAATCCTACTCGCCCCGTGGCACCGGTTCCCACTAGACCCAACCCTTTCGGCTCCGGTTTTCTCGATTACAATCAACAAAGTCCCGGGTTCATGAATCTTTTGAACCAACCGCTATCATGGGACCCTAATCTCTACGGTTGGAACCCAAATCAAAACACGGATGGGATGGGGTCGTCTCAAGCGTTTGGGTCGGCTCAAGCTTTCGGCTCCCCACTACACGAACCCGATGTTGTTCCGGAGATGCAACCCAAGGTACCGGATACGCAACCGGAGACGCAAAAACGAAAAGGAAAAGCAAAACAGGCACATAAAAAGAAAGTGGAAACCAACACTCGAGCGAAAAAAAATGTGATAACGTGGGAGCCCGAAGAGGATTATGCGTTAACCCGCGCTTTCATCGATGTTTCGGAGGACCCGGTCATATGTATGTTTTTTTTTCTGTTTTTAAATTTATTTTCTGTTTTTTTTATTTTCTGTTTTGTTTTTTTTTTCTGTTTTATATTTATTTTCTGTTTTTTATTTATTTTCTGTTTTGTTTTTTTTTTCTGTTTTTTATTAATTTTCTGTTTTTTTTTATTTTTCTGTTTTTTTTTTTATTTTCTGTTGTAAATTTATTTTCTGTTTTTTTACTTATTTTCAGTTTTTATTTTTTAAAATTTTGCACTAACATTTTATTTTGTTTTTTTTTTTAGCAAACAATCAAAGTAAAACCGTATTTTGGAACCGAATATGAGAACTCTTTTTCGATCTCATGGGTAGAGGAGAGGAATACCGCCTACCGGACTCTATATCGGGGAAGTGGACCGATATAAACAAGAAATGCACAAACTTTCAAACCGTGTACCAACGCTTGTTTTCGGGATGGAAAAGTGGAAGTAGCGATGAAGACATTACAAACGAATTAAAAAAATAAAAATTAAAAAATGAGTAATGATTATACAGGGGCTTTATGACTACGGCCTCAAATTGCATAACGCCTCATAAAGCCCCGGGGTGACGTGGCATGCAACATGTCGCATAATGCCCCCAAAAGGGCTTTATGACTACACCTGGCCTAAGGATTTTGTACTTTCGAAGACATTTTGAAATAATGATTTGCTTAAGTAACAAAAGTATTCTAATTAAATGGAGAATGATGACCAGCATTTTAAATATATATGCGGCCGGTTTGAAGGGTCGCTTTTTAGCATAATGACGATTTTATTCCCTTGGCCTTTTTATGTTACTTTATTTCGTAAATTTGTGATCGTAATGAAATAGGATTTTTAGAAAAGATGTACTTTTAACTTGAGGCAAAAAAAAAAAAAAAAAGTTAATTTATTGTTAAAATCAGAATCAATAAATATGTTAAAGAACTACGAGAGAACCGTATATTATACCTAATATTTTATACATATATGCATAAAATAGTTATGTAATCAACACCTTTTTTCACTCCCACTAATTTGATTATATGTGGTGCATTATATGCAAATTATGTATATATGTGTAGGCGTTTGGGGTAAAAGTAAAAATATACTACTTTTAATGTTATTTTACTAATTTCGTAAAAATAACTTTAAAAGAGGGGGATAGTTGATCACGCATCATGTGGTGGTGTTAATAGCTGAAATACAAGAGGGTACATGCACCAATCGGCATTTGACTCAATTGTTGGGTGTTATGTGCCTTATGTCCGACACTTGATAAAAAACTGTTGAAAATTTAATAAATAATATTATATTATGAGTTAATATAATGAATATTTAATAATTAAGCCAAGATAAATGAGAGATCTTGTGCATTAAGTTTGTGTGTTGGAACTATAAACATGTGGGAAATTGAGCTTGTCCCACATAGTTGGAGAGATAAAACTTTTGTGGATTTATAATTAGAACTTTCTTCACAAATGTATTCTTGTGTGACAACTCACACCCAGTGGTAGCCAGGTGGGTGCGAAGCACCCGGCACGCGCCCGCGCCCGGGCATGGGACCGGGATGAGGGCGATGGGCGCAATGTGGCGCTTTGATGACGCACTTTGCACTTCGCACGCTCGCATCGCCGCGAGCCGCTTGGAGCCACCTTTAGTATTTTTTATATGTGTCTTGGTCGGGTGTTGTCAACTAGAGACTGTTCAAATTCCACCAGTCAAATGATTAAGCTACAGAATTAATTATGCCATTGAATTCTAAATTTATTTTATAGGTTTCAGAATTCATTGTGCTATTGAATTCTATAATTGATTTTATTGAAGGGTGCATTCAATATTCAGTTATCTTATTCGAATTCTAATCAGTATAAATACAAAGCTTTGTGCTTTGTTTTAGACACACTGAAAATCGTATGGTCCATACCACACACACAGCTTCAAACGATTTCCCTAATTTTGAATCTCCACGCACTCTTGTTTCAGGTATTTTTCCGGTGCTAGGCTAATCCCGACAGTACAATCTGCTTAGGCTGTTGTACCCTGGGAAACAGACGGGTTCACCTGGGTGGCCTGAATAAGGGAAGCGTGATCTTCACGTGCCTCAGTCACCGTTGTTTTCTTGTAACCTGTTCTTAATTTAATATACATTTCTTGTATTGTAATTTCTTTCAGTTTAGTTCTGTTCCTCTTTATGTATTGCAATCAGAATGTTTATTAATAAAATTGTAATTTTATTTATTTTGTGAACGGTTGTCCTACAAGCTTAAAACAGATTTTTAAAACACGTTCACTGTTTTGGTTTTTAAAAATTTTTATAAACAGTTTGTTTTGTTCATTAGCAAACTTTTGTAGTTTGTATTGGTTTTCTGTAAACCAATCTATTTCTGCCATAAATTGATTGAATTTTTACTCTTGTTTCAGAAATGGCTACTGTTTCAGCAACCACATCAACCACTGTTGGATCCACATCCACTACCATGGGACCATTAGTTGGTACCCAAGCGGCTCAAGCAGTTGCTAACCATGCTGAAAAACCAGAGAAGTTCTCTGGTTTGAATTTTAAGAGATGGCAACAAAAGATGTTGTTCTATTTGACCATTCTAAACCTTGCGAGGTTTTTGACGGAGTCTCCTCCTGTTCTCGCAGAAGGGACAACTGATGTCCAATCTGTGAGTGCTGTTGATGCTTGGAAACACTCTAAGTACCTATGCCGCAACTATGTGTTGAATGGCCTCTCAGATGCCTTGTATAACGTGTATCTCAAGGTTCCAACTGCCAAAGAATTATGGGAGTCATTGGAACGGAAATACAGGACTGAGGATGTGGGTACTAAAAAGTATGTTGTTGCTAGGTTTTTGGACTATAAAATGATTGATTCAAAGACTGTGATGAGTCAAGTCCAAGAATTGCATATTATTCTTAGTGACATTCTGCCGGAAGGAATGAATCTGAGTGAAACATTCCAAGTGGCAGCAATAGTTGAAAAGTTGCCCCCTAGTTGGTTGGACTTCAAGAATTACCTTAAGCATAAGCGAAAAGAAATGACCATCGAAGACCTTGTGGTTCGTCTTCGTATTGAGGAGGACAACAGAATATCACACAAAGGAGGTCAAGTTGAAGCTTCTGCAAAAGCGAACCTTGTGGAACATGGTCAATCCTCAAGGGGTCACAAGGGTAACAAAGGCCACAAGTTCAATGGGAAAGGGAAAAACAAAGGTGTTGACCTTGGGCCAAAGAAAGGTGGTGTGAAAAAGAAGGTTGGCCCTTTCAAAGGGAAATGTTACAACTGTGGACAAACTGGTCATGTTGCTAACCAGTGCAAAGAGCCTAAACGTGACACGGCTCTTATGGTTGATGATGATGATGGTATGCCCTTAGGCCATGATCTCAGACCTCACTGCCATGAGGAGGAGGTCGCGTGTCGCGGGGGAGACTAATTTCCAGCAGGTCCGTTTCTGAACCTGCATTTTCTGCCCAGCTCAATTACTCAACAAAAATCGAACTTTAAACGGCCATAACTTTTAATCTACTTATCCGTTTTACCCGATTCTTTTTCCTACGCGTTTGTAATTTAATCCTCCATCATATGGAGTTAAAGTTAACATCTGAATTCATAAAATAATAGGCTTCGAGTCCTTGACTTTAAAATTCATTTTTAAAGACTTTTGACCCGTTCAAGTTTTTAAATCCCGAAACTTGTTTCTAATTAACCATTAAGCATACATCAACATGTTTATCTCAAAATCTTTAGTTCGGGTTTGTAACTTTTATAAATTACGCGGCTAGTACTCAATCTATGCGTATAATTCTTTTGACCCGTTTCGAAGATTTAAACCTTTTAAGATTAAATCTTTTCCATTTGTTATACACAGTCCACTTGATATTTACCTATAACTTACATGATCATAAAACACATTCTTAAACGGCTCATAAGGACCGTTTACCCGGTTTAGTGTTCATGGGTATTCTGGTCAATTTCAGTCCCTCATTTTACGACGAAGGGCTTTCACTAGTATTTGACCATCATATTACTTCTAACTATAATACAAAATATGCGTACCTGGCACGGGTCAAATATTGACCCGTTTTAATACCCTTTTGCTTTTAAACTTTCTAGTTTAAAGCAACGCAAGCCATAAGTTAATTCCTGTGATTGCAAAACTCAACAAACGGTCATCAGTTATTATTGTCAAATGGTATTAACACACCATTTGACCCGTTTAGTCGAAATGACTAATTACCAACATATGATGGTATTTTATTACCATCACGCCCCTTGAACCTATCCCGGTTTACGCAGTAAATTCTTATTACTTAAATGACCTTTCTTAAATCGATTGACCTGTTATAATTTTCTTAATTTTTTTTTTCACCATTTGGTATCTTTTCAAATCTTTTATCATTCCGTCAACTCGTGTACGGATTATTATTTAACCACTTTTTGCCTGTTATAGTTCACCCCATAACGAAATGTTCAAAATTCCTTATTTGTTAGTCTTCACCGACTAGGTTTTCCGTTTTACCCCTTTTACCATAATTTATGGCTTCCTACCATTTTACTTATTCTGACTCGCAATTGTATCATGCCGGAACATCATAAAAACAATAAACTTAACATAATCCAGAATCTATACTCACAAGTAAATGCATTATAATTAAAGGGGTGTAAGCTTAACTTACCTCGCATCCAAACTATGCTTTACTTTTTCCTTATTGATTCGTTTGACCCGCTTCGTCCTCAAGCTTCAACCTAGCTCGTTTAGCGTCAAACTAACATCATCATTCACAAGGTGGTTAGATTAGTCATTAACAAATACGACTATTCCACCTTACGTATTTTCTATGTCGAAATCATTATTCGACTTCGTCATTGGTTAGTTTAACTTTCTACTAGTTAACTACCTCTAATCATATGATATGTGAAATTAATTAAAATCTATATTATGATTAGAATCCGTATTATCACATATCACCCCTAATTAATCAAATTAGGAAATTACGCGTTTCATTCATAGTTTCAACATATGAACATTCATTTAGGCGTTTTAACAAACACCTTGTGGGCATAATTTTTACACATCTACAAACTAGTTCATAACTAGTTAGTTATACCAAGATTAACATCACTTTCAAGTCCAATATATCTAGCATGCATAACTACACCTAGATTCATTTCATGGAAATCAAATAATACCCACTTTATGATAAAAATTCAAGTATTCTTCATCATCCTACAAAAACCCATTTAACACTTAAGTGTGTGATTATGGAGTTTCACAATTATGAACACCTATTCATCAATTATTGACTAGGGTTTGTTCCTAAACATGGATTCATCCTAGTTTCACCAAAACATCAATACTCAAGCAATAATTTTTGATCTCAAGTGTTCACCAAGAATTCAAGATGTATCCCCTAAGCTTCGTGATCACGATTTTAGTTAAACCCCCAAATTCTTGGCTTGATTTTGATCAATTTTGTGGATTTAGGGTTCACTTGGTAGAACCCCTTTTTGGCTCCTGGGAAAAGTCAACCAAACACACACTCTTGTGTGTGTTTTGGTTTTTAATTTAATTTAATCATAATTATCTTTCATGTCTTCCCTTTTTAGTCCCTCAAGGTTTCAAGTTTTATAAAAATGTTTAACTAATTCATGTTTCCTTTATTGTTTTAACCTCACTTGACTAACTAGGTTGATTATTCCTAGTTAACTTAATGGGTTCGGGAAGTTATATCCCGTTATATTTTCAGTCTCGCTAACTCGGGCCTTTTATATGCCCCCCCCTTTTTTAAAGTGTTTATCCTTCTTTTAATTAATATCGAGTTTATTCATTTAAATTTCTAATATATTACCGGGTTAATTTTTTTACCACTAACGGTATTTTACCCGTCGTTTCTATTAACGTGGTTTGGTTAACAAACCCGTTATTGGGGTGTTACAAATGAGTCAAAAGGGTGGTGGGTTGATACTGGGGCAACCCGCCATGTGTGCCCAGATAGGACCCTCTTTAGTACGTTTAAAGAGGTGGTGGGAGAAAAGTTGTACATGGGTAATGCTGCTACAGCTGATATCAAGGGAGAAGGTGATGTGATCTTGAAGTGGACTTCTGGGAAAGAGCTCACTTTGAAGAATGTGCTTTATGTTCCAGACCTACGCAAGAGTCTTGTGTCGGGTTGGATGCTTAACAAGCATGTCGTTTGGTTTTTGAAAGTGATAATTTTGTTTTAACTAAGCGTGGTATGTTTGTTGGAAAGGGCTATGCCCAAAATGGCATGTTTAAACTTAATGTAATGGCTGTCAAGAAAAACATGAATAAAAGTGCTAGTACTTCTGCTTACTTGGTTGAGTCTCCTAATGTTTGGCATGGACGTCTTGGTCATGAAAATTATAATTCGATGCGTCGTTTAATTAAATTAGATTACATACCGACTTTTGCCATTGACTTTAAAACAAAATGTAAAACTTGTGTTGAAGCCAAACAAACAAGATCATCCTTCAAATCAGTTGAAAGAATAACTGAACCCCTTGATTTGATTCACACTGATGTTTGTGACTTAAAATCAATTCCTACCAGAGGTGGTAATAAATATTTTATTACCTTTATCAATGACAATACAAGATATTGTTATTTTACTTACTTAAGAGTAAGGATGAAGCAATTGACAAGTTTATCTTGTATAAAGCTGAAGTTGAGAATCAACTTAACAAGAAAATAAAACGTGTGAGAAGTGATAGAGGATGTGAATATGTTTCACCATTTGGGGAAGTATGTGCAAAAAGTGGCATAATACACGAGTGTACCCCTCCTTATACACCCCAATCAAATGGCATCGCAGAGCGAAAGAATCGTACACTAAAAGAAATGATGAATGCCATGTTGATAAGTTCTGGAATGAGCCAGGACATGTGGGGGGAGGCCATTTTGTCGGCCAATTTTTTGTTAAATAAAATACCTTTCAAGAATAAGGATGTAACACCTCATGAGTTGTGGTGGGGACATAAATCATCCTATAAATACTTGAAAGTGTGGGGGTGCCTGGCCAAGGTGATTGTTACACCCCCTAAGACACTTAGAATAGGGCCAAAAACTGTTGATTGCATTTTCATTGGATATGCCAACAACGGTAGCTCACATCGTTTTCTTGTATATGAATCCAAGAATCCTGATGTGCACAAGGACTCTATCATAGAGACAAGGCCAGGAAATGTGACTTACTTTGAAGAAGAGTTTCCAATGTTAGTATAAACTCATGCGAGTTCTTCAACAACCAATCATACAAGTTCATCAACAATGATTGATGAGACTGTTCGAGAGGAAACTCAAGAACAATTAGAGGTTGAAGAGGGTGAGCGAAGAAGAAGTAAAAGGCAAAGGACTGAGAAATCCTTTGGGCCTTACTTTCTTACATTCATGGTTGAGAGTGAGCCTCAAACCTATCGAGAAGCAGTCACCTCTTCAGATGGACCTCAATGGAAAGAAGCCATCAAGAGTGAAATTGATTCTATCTTGCAGAATCATACTTGGGAGCTAGTAGATCTTCCACCAGGGTGCAAGCCACTTGGATATCGATGGATATTCAAGAAAAGATGAAAGTCGATGGCTCTGTCGACAAGTATAAGGCAAGGCTTGTGATCAAAGGGTTTAGACAAAAGGAAGGTCTTGACTATTTTGACACATACTCGCCTGTGACCAGAATAACCTCTATTAGATTGGTGCTTGCAATTGCAGCTTTGAGAAATTTGGAAATATATCAAATGGATGTAAAAACTGCATTTCTCAATGGGGAATTAGAGGAAGAGATTTACATGGAGCAACCAGAGGGTTTCTCTGCTCCTGGCCAAGAGGGCAAAGTGTGTACACTCGTCAAGTCATTATATGGCTTGAAGCAAGCTCCAAAACAATGGCATCAAAAGTTTGACCAAGTTATGCTTAACAGTGGTTTCAAAATAAATGAATGCGACAAATGTGTCTATGTTAAAGACACTTCTAAAGGTTATGTGATCTTATGCCTTTATGTAGATGATATGCTTGTCATTGGGAGTGATGATAAGATGATCAGATCTACTAAAGACATGTTGAAAGCGAGATTTGACATGAAAGATATGGGTCTAGCTGATGTGATAATTAGAGTAAAGATCATTAGAACCTAAACTGGTTTGGTGCTAAGTCAATCTCATTATGTGGATAAGGTCCTTGAGAAGTTCAATCCTAGGGACACGAGTGTGGCTCAAACTCCAATTGATACCTCTCAACATTTGTCAAAGAATAGAGGCGAGAGTGTTGCTCAGTTGGAGTATTCAAGGATCATTGGCAGTCTTATGTATCTCATGTCATGTACTCGACCAGACTTAGCATATGCTGTGAGTAGACATACTAGTAATCCTAGTTCAGAGCACTGGAAGGGTATGACAAGATTGTTAAGGTATTTGAGATACACGAGAAATTATGGACTGCATTATGGCCAAAATCCAACTGTTGTGGAAGGATTCAGTGATGCCAACTGGATATCCGATACGAAAGATTCTAGATCTACAAGTGGTTATGTGTTTACCCTTGGAGGAGCAGCTATATCTTGGAAGTCGTCCAAACAAACTCTTATAGCTAGATCCACGATGGAATCTAAGTTTATCGCGTTAGATAAAGCTGGAGAAGAGGCAGAATGGTTGCGTCAATTCTTGGAATATGTTCCAAGATGGCCTAAGCCTGTGACTGCTATTTGCATACATTGTGATTGCCAATCAGCTATTGGTAGAGCTCAAAGTGCAATGTATAATGGCAGATCAAGGCACATGCGACGTCGGCATAACACGATACGACAACTACTCTCAACTGGAGTTATCACGATTGACTATGTGAGGTCAAAGGATAACATTGCGGATCCGCTTACAAAAGGCTTAAGCAGAGAGGTAGTACATAAGTCGTCGATGGGAATGGGACTAAAGCCCTTGGAGTAAGTTTGTACAACGGAAAACCTATCCTAGAAGATTGGAGATCCCATGATCTAGGCTCAATAGGACCACCTAACTGTACGAACTAAGATCACTGTGGGGGAGTACCTCAACATACAAAGGGAGTTACAAACTTCGTAGTCCATTCCTACTTATAATCAGTGATATCAAGAGAGCTTAAGCATATGGCTTTTAATGATTTGTAAATCACCTATGTTAGAGAGAAGTGGGGTCGCTTCAAATGGAATTGGGGGCACAATTCCTAGAGCTCTCGCAGAACCAGGATGGTGCTCCATGACCATAACGGACACAACTATGAGGGGTTAGCCAGACCAGGAAGAGTAATGTGTGACGTGTAATAATGTCTACGTAAAAAGGGGTTGGTTCAAGGACATCGCGTCTACTAACCGCTAGGAGACTAAGTATATGTCACAAAGGAGGGTTCAAAGGGAAACCTACCTATCCTGCATTACTTAACCGCTGAAATTTTATCATGACACTTGAGTGTATGGGACGATCTCTATTCATGTGGGGGATTGTTGGAAATTTAAAAAAATAATATTATATTATGAGTTAATATAATGAATACTTAATAATTACGCCAAGATGAATGAGAGATCTTGTGCATTAAGTTTGTGTGTTGGAACCATAAACATGTGGGAAAATGAGCTTGCCCCACATAGGTGGAGAGATAAAACTTTTGTGGATTTATAATTAGAACTTTCTACACGAATGTATTCTTGTGTGACAACTCACACCCAGTGGTAGCCAGGTGGGTGCGAAGCACCCGACAAGCGCCCGGGCACGGGACCGGGACGAGGGCGATGGGCGCAATGTGGCGCTTTGATGACGCACTTTGCCCTTCGCACGCTCGCATCGCCATGAGCCGCTTGGAGCCACCTTTAGTATTTTTTATATGTGTCTTGGCCGGGTGTTGTCAACTAGAGACTGTTCAAATTCCACCAGTCAAATGATTAAGTTACAGAATTAATTATACCATTGAATTCTAAATTTATTTTATAGGTTTCAGAATTCATTGTGCTATTGAATTCTATGACTGATTTTATTGAAGGGTGCATTCAATATTCAGTTATCTTATTCGAATTCTAATCAGTATAAATACAAAGCTTTGTGCTTTGTTTTAGACACACTGAAAATCGTATGGTTCATACCCCACACACAGCTTCAAACGATTTCCCTAATTTTGAATCTCTACGCACTCTTGTTTCAGGTATTTTTTCCGGTGCTAGGCTAATCCTGGTAGTACAATCTGCTTAGGCTGTTGTACCCTGGGAAACAGACGGGTTCACCTGGGTGGCCCAAAATCTGTTTTAAGGGAAGCGTGATCTTCACGTCCCTCAGTCACCGTTGTTTTTGTCACACCCCAACCGATGGCGGAATCATCGGGGCATGGCACTGAGCGAAACAGATTGTCCAGAAATTTCCATAACAATTATCATTACTATTCAATTTATATAATACGTCCCATACCGTACCTCAAATAGCAAACAAATTATTAAAAGATAAGATCCAGGCAAATACTCTGTTCTGACAACTCAGATTTAAATATAAATACAGCAATTGTTTATCTGCTTCTAGAGACCCATAATTTGACCACTACAGACAACTATTTGTTGGGCTCTAGAGCTTTATTCTAGCCTCGCTTTCCTAGCAGATAAGCATCTTAAACACCTGTCACATACGTTAAAATAATGTCAATACATAAAATGTAAAGGTGAGCATACAAGTTTGATAATAGCATATAGAGTTCGAAATAGTTTACGCATAACCAGCACGTACACAGAGGAAAACGAAGCATGTTAATTATCGACATAGATCTATCGATACCAATGACTGCGGGTTGACTGCCCGAGGCAGTTCGCAATACATGATTACCACCGTAATCCATGCAAGTAATTGTCCTTAACAACCCCCGTGTGAACGGGTGCTGAGTCCAAATTATAGTACCATCGTCGTTAAGGCAGGTAGACAGCATTCCACGTGTAAACATAACAACAAGCATTCATTTAGTCACGTAATACATGCGGTAACGGTTAGCGTTTAAAGTAATTGAGTAGTGTATTTGATTGTGATTTAGAATAAGTAACGTATGTAACACTCAAAAGTGCTAAAGCAAAAAGGGTTCAAGTATACTCACAGCGTTTGATGGATTGAAGGAGCACTTGAGAGTAGGGTTAGCCTGAATAGTTCGATAGTATAACGATAAGCAACGCGTAAAATGGAAAACAAGTGTTGGAGGGTCGGACAGCTGGTCGATCGGACGGTAGTCCGATCGGACGACTGACCGTTCGGCTGACAGTCCGTTCGGACAGCTGTCCGGTCGGTCGGTAGGCCGATCGGATGGCTGTTCGAGTGGATTGTTTCTTCCTTTGAAAAGAATGTGTTTGTGTATGATTGTCACACCCCCAAAAATCCACCCGCGGAGTATCACCGCTTGGGGGCGTGACATGACCAGGATCAAGCCACCAATCATATTGAACATATAAGTAAATAGTAAAAAGTCACTCATCAATACGGAAGGTGTTTTCAAAACCAAACATAGTCAAATGTGTAGCGGAAGCAATAATGTAAATACCCAACATAAGTATTAAGTTTAAAGAGTCACAATGTTTTCATCAAAACATCCACAATCCGTGCCCACAACGACCGCGCCTCACGTGCAAGCTCCATGAGTACCTATGGTCCTGCAAGGCATGTAACAGAAAAATCAACAACTAGTTAAGCGAGTTCACAGTAAGTAAGTTCGTAATAGTAGGCCCGTTGCATCACCATGCGTTAGTGACTAAGTCAATTGTATGTTCATTTAGTGGGGGCTTCCCATGTGTGTGTGTGTACAAGACTTGAGGTAACCATAAGTGTTCTTCTTAACCCAAGAATAGTAGTACGTACAAGGTTTACGTAGGTTTTACGTAAGTGTCCTTCTCAACCCGAGGACAGTGGTACGCGGGGGTTTACGTAGGTTTTACGTAAGTGCCTGTCACAACCCGAGGCAATAGTGAGTATTAGTTTACGTAGGTTTTACGTAAGTGTCCCTCGAAACCTGAGGACAGTGGTAAGCACAAGTTTACGTAGGTTTTACGTAAGGGTCCTTCACATCCGAGGACGATGGTAGATAGTCTAGTAACAATGTAAGTACAAGTATTCGTTCAATCCCATTCCTTCAATCCCATTCCCTACCCACCGGGAATCCCATGCCTTGGTAAAAGTGTGAACTTACCTTGGTTTGCTCGGCAGATACACAGAAAGGTCAATCAAGCTATATTGTGGTCAACCACGTCCTAACATAGGTGTACCATACAAGTCAGGTTCGTGTTTAAGTATGAACGATTATGTTCTACACGTATTGCATACAAGTAGTGATCATGGCAGTTCAAAGTAACAGTGCATGCATACGAGATTAACAGTGTTACTCACGTAGCCAAGCCAAGCCCAAATGTATAGTCCAGTAATATCATACAAGCCCAAACAGAATGTACAGTCATGTGGTCTCGAGTCGAGACTAAGGATCTCGAGTCGAGACGGTGTGGTCTCGGTGTGACGTCCAGGTGTTCTCGAGTCGTAACTAGAGGTCTCGGATCATGCATGTACTAGTCGAGACTAGATGGTCTCGAGTCGCAACAAGACCCGCAACCATGGTCTCGGGTTATGCTGTTTTTGTGTGAGTGAGGTGCGGTCTCGAGTCGAGACCGTGGGTTCTCGACTCGCAACCCGTGTCGAGACTGGAGAATGTAACAAACTTCCTTATTTGCAGTCCATTAATTCCGTAACCTTTGCTAACAAGTTTGTCAGTTTCAAATCAGATTAAACAGCATTGAATTTAGAAATTATGTTCATTCATATTACCTTAATCATCACCAAATCAAGAACAATCATTATGCATTCAAAGATCATTAGGTTAACAGTTTCGAATACTATCATGCAACCCTACTTCTTGTGCAAAATCAAACTATCATAACAACACAACATATGATCGAGAATGATAATTTCAGTATAAAAACACATATCACCGGAAATAAGTGTATAGATTCAATCATGTTTACTAGCATGAAACCCTAATCGATCAAATAACAAATAAACAGCATCAAAAGTATAACAACAATCAAGAGAACACTAACCGAGATGTTCGAGTGCACACAAGCAATAGAACGAGGGAGAGATGATGTAGCGATCCAAGAAAACTTCGAAGGAATAGGGTTATTGCCGTCGAGTGGAGGGGAGGAGAGAGCTTTAGGGTTTTGTGTGATTAGTATTTTGCAAGTTATGAGAAACTAAACCTCCCTAAGGGTTTCATGTACGTACATAAGGAGTGGGCCGAACCCATTCACGGGCTGCCCTTGGTCTCGAGTCGGCCAAGTGGTTTGCGAGTGGAGTTGGGCCGAGAGAAAGGTGTGTGGCCAGAAATAAAGTGTGCGGCCCATACATGATAACACGTAACATAATAAAACCCATAACATTCAATACAATCATACATATCAACTAGTCACGTAATGCTCATACAAGTTTCAATAAGCACAAAGATAGGTTCTACAAAGATAGGTTCTGGAATACGAGTTGTCACAATGATGGTTTGACTTTTGAAATTTTCGTTGTAGCATTTGAAAACATTGAAGTATCTTTACCTTGCAGGTCGTTCGATCGGCCGGCTAACCGATCGGTTAGGTACTTCAGTAGACAAGTTCTTAGCAGGGTGTTACCTGATCGGACGACTGTTCGATCAGGTGGCACTCCAAGCGCGTTGAACATGTTGAAAATCCATTAAGTGTTGAAGCATAGTATCTCATGATCCCAAGAGTAATCCAATCAGACAGTAGTCCGATCGAACAGCAGTTCGTTCAATACTCCACTTCAATAAATTGTTCAAGTGTGGGACCATGTGCTAGCCAATCGGCTGGCCAGTCGATCGGCTGACTGTCCGATCGGCTGGCTGTCCGTTCGGACAACTGTCCGATCGGTCAGTCATCCTGACCTGATCAGCTTGTTCGTCTAACACTTGGCTATTCTGATTGCTTTGTCGTTATATCGAGGTGTTTTAACAACGAGTCTAACCATAGAACCCTCGTTCTTACTTGTTCCTCCTGATCGGACAGGAATCACCCAAATCTGGCCGGTGAACTGTTCGGAATGGAGTTTAACGTTTAACCCGAAATCGGTGAACCTCGTGGATAGAATCCAGATCTTGAGTCATGCAACCACCAGAATGATTAGCAAGTCGGCACAAGCTCCGTTTCTATCGGTTTGAAGGCATTGAGTGTAAAAGAGTTGAAAGAAAGTTGGAAAACCATCTTTCAATCCTTTTCACCATGTAAATGTTTAGATCTATAACAGATCTTTGTTTGTTTATGTGGAAATCGGCTAGATCCAAGTTATTCTTGGTGAATTGAGGCCAAAGCATGAAGTTCCTCAAGAACACCATGATGACATCATCCTAGAACACT
This sequence comes from Helianthus annuus, assembly GCF_002127325.2. Taxonomy (NCBI): domain Eukaryota; kingdom Viridiplantae; phylum Streptophyta; class Magnoliopsida; order Asterales; family Asteraceae; genus Helianthus; species Helianthus annuus. The sequence goes on along the minus strand of NC_035448.2, from coordinate 202,925,638 downwards.
TGAATCTTGATGATTTCACGGTTAGAAATCAAGATTTGAAAGATAGAAAGGTGTTGGAGTGCGTGAAGATCAAGAAAGTACAAGATTTAGGATGAAATCTTACCGGAATCGGAAGGAATCCGAGAAACAAAGGGGAGCACGAGCTGGTCGGACAAAGGTTTCCAAAAATAGAAAGTTTAAGAGTGACAAGGGGTATTTATAGGATGACATAAGAGGAAAGTGCTGGCCGATCGGCCAGGCAGCTCGATCGGACAGCCTATCCGATCGGACAGCAGTCCGATCGGCTGGCTGTTCGATCGACTGGTAGCCTGATCGTTCAGCTGAACGATTCGAGTGTTCGGTGCGACGATTTTTTTTTTTGATATTTCAATCTCGATTGCGATTGATGAGAATACGATTGAGTTTCCTATTCAAATTACTTTTAATCCCAACTACTATATCTAACATACAATCATCTATATCTCGCGCTATCTCTTCTCCACCAATTATCATGATTCGATTTCGATTGAGTTCGATTGAGTTTCGATTTCGAGTCGAGTTTCGATTGATTACCACACACAACATAAAGTAGACACGCACAAGTAACACATAAGGCACACACGTATCTTAACACCAAAATTCGCGTAATTCGAGTCTCGAGTTCGATGATGATTAGATTAGCTCGATTACTGATTAATTGACTTTATCGCATTGTTACTTCCTATCATTCACAGTCGTAAAGCGGTTCGCATCGATAAATAAACTTCGATTAATTCGATTGAAATTAATTACTCCACATAATACAACTAACGTAAACATAAAATAGACTAACTACCGTCAAAGAAGTCAATCTTGACTTTGACTTTCGAAAACACGGGGTGTTACAGTTTTTTTGTAACTTGTTCTTAATTTAATTTACATTTCTTGTATTGTAATTTCTTTTAGTTTAGTTCAGTTCCTATTTATGTATTGCAATCAGAATGTTTATTAATAAAATTGTAATTTTATTTATTTTGTGAACAGTTGTTCTACAAAAACTACTATGTGCCTTATGACTCAATGCATAGTGATGAACATCTTTGTAAATTCCAAAAATTTGTGCACAAAGTTGTAATACAATCTTAACACATGTGTTATTCGTGTAATTAGTTCACACACACACATATATATATATATATGTGTGTGAGAGAGAGATCGCGCATGCATGTGTTAACAGTTTCAAATAAAAAGGAGAATTTACGTGCAAAGGGTAGGAAAGAACATCAATTGAGTAGTAACGATTAAAACAATAACCCATATTTATTATTAAACATTATAAATAATCAACAACTTTGAGCTAAGAGTGGTTGTACCCTTAGCTTTGGGTGTTTCTCAAAAAAAGATTGAATATATGGTTCTGCTTTTTTATTTTATTTGAAACAATGGTAAGTACAAAATTTAAAAATGCAGATTGGACCTTCAATAAAGGGTAGTTACTTTTTCATTGCTATTGTTTGCTAACAAAAGAAAAAGAATGAAATGTTCGGTTGTTTTTAGATTTTTAAGTGTACGGTTGTTTTTAGTTTTTTTTTTGTGTGTGAACGTATAGTGTAGATTTGTTTAAAAACATAGTTATATTCAAAATCAAGTATTTTTTTGAATGCTATAACGGCAATGTTAGCGAGACGACACACAATCGCTTATGAGTAAACATCCTTGCCGGTATTTTGCCATAATGAAAACGACATCGGTGTTCGGCTTTACGTTTTCCGACAAAGCAAACCGATAATGACCAAACTCCACCCACTTGCGTGGAGAAAAACGATCATACACACTCCCGCCGCGAAGCGCGGGGGTAAACACCTAGTTATTATTAATAAGAAGTTAAGTAAGGCAATATGCAATTATTGTGCTTGAATCTTCATTTGAAACAATTTTATAATACACCATTTAAACAATTATATAAATATTCAAATAACGTTTTATAAGATATATAATTTATTGCTGATTATACTATAATTCTAACTATTGTAACGATGCGTCTAATTTTAATGGTCTAATGTACGATAAACTTATTAATTACAATATATGGTTCACCCAACCTATTATTAGTGTGCTTCTAAAACCATTTGTAATTGAAACAGCGCAACTACTCTTTTCATAAACTCAATAAATGCGCACGCATCACATCTTAGATCTTTACTAGGGGAGACGGGGCGCAGCGTGGTGGCTCGTGGTGGTTGAAGTTCACGCGTGGAACACCGCCGCCACTGAAGGTGACCACGTGTGGTGGTGATAACGCGTGGTGGTGACAACGCGTAAACACCCTGCTTCCTTCTCCTTCACTCCCTGCTTTCTTCTTCTTCACATGTGGTGAGTGATGGGCATCCCACTAAAATCCATCACTAGTGATGGAACCAAGTTCGATGATGTGGCGGAACATGATTGGGTGTGGTGAGTAATTGAAAGTGGAGCACCCTCACCCCTTATGCTTCGTACATTTTCTCCTTTTAACTTTAATATCTCTGTCTCTATCTATCTATCTATCTATCTATCTATCTATCTATCTATCTATCTATCTATCTATCTATCTATCTATCTATCTATCTATCTATCTATCTATCTATATATATACAGTGTTGTAAACGTCGGATTCCAAGGCCGAGTACTCAGTGACTACTCGGTACTTGGAACCTTACCTTGGAGAGTTACTACAAATCGACCTTTATAAGTCGGAAGCGGTCAAACTCGGCCTATTCGACGACTACTCAGAATACTCGGCCAATTTCTCGGAATACTCGGTCTTGGATGGAACCTTAGAATACTCAACGACTACTCGGATTACTCGGTCAACTACTCGGCCTACTCGGCGGCTACTCGGGATTATGCTAATTTTGACATGAATAATGATAGTTTTGACATGAATTATGCTTATTTTGATACATATAATTATCAAATAATTAATTTCTTTGTATTTAACATGTCTGAGTACTATCCGAGTACTCCCCGAGTACTCCCAACTCCCCACTCGGCCAACCAGGGACTTTGGTTTATTTTAGAAAAGCTAAACACATGTATTTATACACCTTGATAATTACCAAAACCTTGAAGAGAAGAGGTGCATGAAATATGTCTTGAGCCCCTAATCAATATTCGTGTCCCTCAAACCAAGATCATGATTGAAATGTGGGGCTTTTAAGCCAAAATATGGTACTCATGCCTATCTTCTTTATGTCATGTGGTTGGCAAATAATCAGCCCATTTCATGTGACCTTCATGAGTGACCCCATTTTCTTCTTTGCATCTTCTTTTGTTATGACCCTTCATTAAGTGACTTTTGGACCACCAATCTCACAATTATTAGTCATATTCGTATATATATTTTTTTAATAATTTATACTATACAACTATCAATTCATCAAGTAACATTTCATAACATATAGTAGTACCCTACGCTTTTATGGAAATAAAGTTGGAGTCACGTGTTTTTAAATTCAAGATGTAGTGATGCTCTTCAAATTGTATTGTCATTTTCAGAAGAAAAAACTGTATTCTAGTTCATATTCATATTTTTACGTAAAGTTTCTAAAGTAATGATTGATAATTGTTTTTTGGGTTAAAAGGGTCCGATTGATACAGGTCGTGATTCTTTAATAATTTATTGAGTAAACTTTCGTTTTGCTCCCTGTGGTTTGGCCACTTTAACGGTTTTGCTCCAAACCTTTAAAAATAGCCATTTTACTCCCTGATGTTTCGGTTTTTTTGTCAGTTTGCTCCCCGCCTCTAACTCCATTCAAATTGTTTGTTTTTCCATTTTTCTCCCCACAGGGAGCAAACTGGCAACAAAACCAAAACATTAGGGAGTAAAATGGCTATTTTTAAAGGTTTGGGGCAAAACCGTTAAAGTGACCAAACCACAGGGAGCAAAACGGAAGTTTACTCTAATTTATTTCTACAGGTCGTGTTGTTTATTTGGCCTTTTACCCGTTTGGGTCGGATGTTGTTTTAATGAAGTTTTCTTTAGAAAAAAAAAAAATATTTATTTTATTTTAAAGCTTCAGGCCGTAAGATGAATGACCTAGTTATTGTGTATCTTTCGACTTTCTAACGATAACATAATGACATTACATAATTATGATACATGTCTTTCATTATACTAAATTAATTAACTATTTGTAGTTACTTTGCTTGAAATAGATTTTTATACTATTTTTTTTTTTATTAATAAGAGCTAATATTTGTGAGTGAAAATCGAAGTTAAAACATTTAGGTGCGAAATATTGGTTCAATAAACATTGTAAAAACAAATAAGAATTTCCTGTCACGTATGCATACTTGCATAGTACGGAGCCATATATAATGTATTTATAACTAGTGTTTGTTTGGAATGTGTTTTTTTTTTTTTTTTTTTTTGGGTAAAAGGGTATACCCGGTGGTTGTATTGCTATCAAAATAAAACAAGTAGAATGGCTAAATGCCAAACTAGTTCAATAGTGTGACATGCCACACTAATGTAAACAAGCTAAAAAAGCAAAACGACAACGAAACTCAACACCTAAACACTAAACATTAAAACACCAAAGATTACTAGATGTTTAGGTGCTATCAGCTTCAACCAACGATGAAATCTTCCAAATCTTCAACAATCTTGTAACCTGATCGTTCATCTTGAATTTAAACGAGTGTAACTTCAAACGAACTGTCTCTGTAATCTGTTCTTCCAACTTCTCTGACGGCCTTAACTGATTATTAAAAAATCGAGCATTCCTTTCTTGCCACACAAAATAAGCAATAGCCGCAACCACTAACTTTCGAATTACCCAAATCGCTAACTTAGATGTTGCATTCGGAATTATCCATGCTAGCACATCCTCCCATTTTCCATCAATTTGAGACATGTCAACTTTTGTACGAAGGGAACACCAGATTTTGTTGGAGTATGGACACTCGAAGAATAAGTGTTCATGCGATTTGTTGGAGTATGGACACACGAAGAATAAGTGTTCATGCGATTCCAGCCCCCTGTTGCATAAGAGACACGACATTAAATTCATATTACCAGCTGCATTATTCCATACTTGAATCCGATCCTAAGTAGCTAGCTTCCTTCGACAAATCAACCAGCATAAGAATGCATGTCGCGGAATGGAAAATGACGACCACACCATTCTATACCAATCCACCACTTGACCCGAGTTTCGCAGGGAATCCCATGCCGTTTTTGTAGAAAAATCTTCTATAACATTCGGCTCCTTTTCCCACACAATCATGTCCGTCTTATTTGGCATTAGAGAAACCGGATTCAGCTGAAACAAAATAGGAAACAAGTCTCGCCAAGCATCGGGCCAAGCCCATCTATTTTCATGGATAACATCAGCCACTTTTGAGTAGATAGTTAACCCTTCTCTATTCATTTGTCTAGGTGTAATATACGAGCTCAGAGGACACCGATCACACCACTTATCATGCCATAAAAACGTGTGTTCGCCATTACCTATTTTAGAGACAAAGAAACTTCGAACAATTGGTCTTAGTTGAAGCAATTTCCTCCAACTCCAACAATTGTTTTGTTGTGTAGGAATATCCCAAAAACTTCGACCTTGCAAGTGATACGAGTACACCCATTCAACCCAAAGAGACCGTCTACGAGAAAGGATGCTATATATATGGAACACCATTAAGGCTTTATTTACGTCAGTGATGCGTCTAATTCCCAAACCGCCTTCTTTCTTTGGTAAGCAAATGATATTCCATGAAACTTTTGCTCTACCCTTAACAATACGGCCTTGACACCAAAGAAAACTTCTTAATTTTTGCTCAAGCTGTTTAACTATACTTGCCGGAAGTATGAAAACTGAGGCCCAGTAAACAGAGAAAGCTGACAGGACTGATATCACCAACTGAAGTCTGCCCGCAAAGGAAAGATATTTAACTTTCCAATCCGAAATTCTATTCTCCATTTTTTCCACTAACACTTTGCAATCAGAGTGAAGGAGTCTTGTAGCAATTAAAGTAACACCAAGATACTTTATAGGAAGCGATCCTTCTTCAAAAGGCATGATGGCAAGAATGTTAGTCTTCACTAAGTTAGGAACATTGCAAAAGAAGGTCGTACTCTTCGCAAGACTAGGGATCAAGCCAGACATGTCTTTAAAATCATTCAAGGTATCCATAATAATCTTTACAGATTGAACCTCTCCTCTAGAAAAAAGAAAAAGATCATCCGCAAAACACAAATTAACAATCTTTTGCTTCTCGCATCTCTTATGGAATCGAAACGAAGAGCCTATAGATGTAGCAACTTGAAGCATAGACGTAAGAACTTCCATAACCATAGTAAAAAGGTAGGGGGACATTGGGTCCCCTTCTGTAAGACCTCGTTTACCTTTGAAATACCCGAAAAGATTACCATTCACGCACACAGAGAAAGAGCAAGATGTGATACATTCCATAATCCAATCGACCATATTTTGATGAAACCCAAACCCATTCAGAATAGCGCAAAGAAAATCCCAATTGACCGTGTCATAAGCCTTTTGGATGTCCACTTTAAAAGCGCATCTAGGGGGACCAATGTCTCTGTGATAATTGTGCATAAGGTCTTGTACTAAAAGGATGTTGTCCGATATTCTCCTACCCGGCACAAAGGCTGATTGGTTTAGACTCACCTCCTTATCCAGACGCTCTAAAATTCTAGAAGATAGAATTTTAGTAATACATTTATAAAGAACGTTACAGCATGAAATAGGGCGATAATCCGTGACACGACACGGTGTAGTCACCTTAGGAATGAGAGCTATAACTGTATGATTTACCTCCTTGAGCATTCTCTTAGAGTTGAAAAAATCTTTTATAGCATCACAAACATCATTTCCCACGATCGGCCACGCCTTTTTAAAGAACGCCGATGAATAACCATCCGGGCCTGGAGCTTTATTATCATCTATAGAAAACATGGCCGCTTTAATTTCTGCATTCGTTACTTCTTGAACCATATGCTCAGCGACATGGGTATCCAGCACGTTCGGAAACAATTCCGGTGTAGGCATGCTTGTAGTATCACCCTTCTGACCGAGAAAATCAGTAAAATGACTCACAAAAGCATTGGGAACATCATTCCCTTCATAAAGATTACCAGCAACATCTTTAATAATGTCAACTCGACTTCGATGATTCCTACATTTAACAGAATTATGGAAATATGCTGAATTAGCATCACCAACCTTCAACCAGTCAACCTTAGATTTTTGCTTCAAGAACCTTTCTTCATCAAGTAACGCCTCTTGATAAGAAGCCAAAATGGCCGATTCACTTTCTCTAAGCAACACATCAATCGGGTTTGAATCCATCTTCTTTTGAACCTCATCCAACTCTTCTCGTAACGATATAACTTTTTTATGAAGGTTACCTTGCTTAAACAGAAGACTGCGGATTGGGTGCTTAAGAGCTCTCAACTTCTTCACCATTCTAAACATCGGAATCCCATCAATATGCTTCGACCACTCTGCTTTTACAATATCTCCAAATTCTTTCTTATGAACAATGAAATTAGGAAATTTGAAAGGCTTCGGTTTAGACATTCTCGTTCCCGGAAGTTTTAGAATACATGGAGTGTGATCTGAAATTCTGTACGGCTGAAAAACCGCACAAGCACTCGGAAACTCATCCGTAAAATGAACATTCGCCATAACACGATCAATCTTCTTTAGAATACCAACTCCCTTTTTCGGTTTTTGAGTCCAAGTAAAGTGGAGACCTGGGCTATTTACATCAAAAACTTCTAATCGATCAACACAGTCTTTGAAATCTCTCATACCTTTCGAGATTTTAGAAGTTCCCATAGCCATATCTTCTAGAAATAATGATGAATTAAAATCACCCATGATCACCCATGGCTTATTCTTAACAAACTGTTTATGCAGACATAAACTTTCCCATAGTTTTCTTCATTCCATATAATAGTTATCCGCATAAACAAAGGAGCACATCATTGCTTTGCTAGAATCTTTAAAAATCAGCTGAACATGCATGACTTGAGGGGTAATAGATATAACCATAACATCAACAAAATCTGCATTCCAACCCAAAAGTATACAAGTACCCTTCGGGCTGATAGTTCCATTCGAAGACCACCTCCAAGTTCGACATATTGTTTTGCAAACTCCCTACAGTTTTGAAACATTAACATGGGATTCCAATATAGCACATACCTGAATATTATTAGCAGAAAGTACACCGCGAACCTCTCTTTGTTTAAGGGGTCGGTTCAAACCCCTTATGTTCCAACTAGCAATACTATCCATTGAAAACCACATCAGCAGAAGTGCTTGCCCCTGATTTGTCATTTCCAGTTTGCATAAACTCTGAAGTTTCATTGATCTCAATTACTTCCTCATAATCCGAGTCTTGACCATCTATCTGCTCGTTAGATGCGCTGAGACATCCAAAAGAATTACCAAGTTTTATGGTATTTTATGTTGTAGTGGTATTACGAATAGCAACTGAATTAACAGTTGATTTAGTTTTATTAGCACGCTCATTTGGTTCCTTTATTACCAGGTTACCTTGTTTTTTAATTGGCCGATACTCAAATTTCGGTTTCTCCTTAATAGCTACACCTTTTTTAGCTATTTTCTTCTTGTTCACATCCATAAAACCATCCCCATCTACATGTTCCTTTCCCTTTCTTTTATCCACTACCTCCTGTTTGACTTGTTCCGGACAACTTTCTGTTGTATGACCAAACACACAGCATGTTGGGCATCTAGGAGGAGACCATTCATATTCAACTTTTACCGAGCTCATTATGAAACCCCCATCCTCCACATTAGGGATAGCAACAGAAACTATTTCATGGAGATCCTTTTGAGCATCCAGTTCTATCACCGCCCTAGCGTAACTACTTCGGCCCCAAGAATCCAAACACATGTTCGAAGTTTCGTTATCTAGAAATTTCGGAGAACCAATTTTAGACGCTATCAGACTTAAACCATCTTCCGTATATGCAGCCAAAGGCAGATCATGTATCTTAACCCATACTGGGACCTTCTTGAATTCCTCCTTCTTAATCTCCATTTTAGACGACCAAGGTTTAAGAAATATGGGTATGTTCCGAATAAGCCATGGTCCTTCATGAAGGACCTTGTCCATTCCCTCTTTCGACTCAAACTTGAAAAAGAAGAAACCCCTTGCGTTCATCATACTTTTTTGTAATCCATATTTTTTCCAACGATTCTTCACAAAATAATCTACCACAGGAAAGGCTAATCTCTTGCCAAGAAAATAACCATACAAAACATTACTACATTTTTCTTGCACCTTCTTCACAGATTCAATCGGTATAGTTACATCAGTATCCCCATGACTTTCAAGATTTTCAAGAAAACGAAAGTTTACCTTTTTTGAATTTTGCCCAGCTCTAAGTTTTTCCACATGAAATCGCTCCGGATTTAGATGAACCATCCGTTGTTTTATTCAGGTTCTCCCCCTCTATTCCCAAATTTTGACTTTTAGGGTTTGCATGAGACAGCTCCGTATGCTCAAGAATAACAGGTTTGGATATAGCAGCCAATCCATCAATAATCGAGGGCACTAAGCCGAATATTTCTCTCTCATAACATGAAATATCATAATATGTACGTATGTGTTTTGTTTGCTTGTACATACTACTCGTAACATGATTTCAAAGTTACAACGAGTCAACCAATTAAAACAAAACACTGCCATAGTTTTGTCCGAAAAAAAATTAAAACGATGGCATGACTATAATTTTACACTTGGGGCAAAATCGTAATTTGACTAGAAAAAAACAAAAACGATGGCAAAACTGTAAATCTCAACTGAGGGCAAAATCGTAATTTAGCTATAAAAAAAAACTAAACCAATGACATAACAGTAAAATTAAACGAAACAAAATCATAATTTGACTGGACCAATAGAAAAGTTGCAGACAACTCCTAACACTATTCCGCACATACATGGTTGATGGCCGCCACTTTCGGCCGATCACAAAATTAAATCCCTATCAGGGGAAATGTCTTTAAAGGTAATAAGCATTATAGTTTTGGGCTCAACAACCCAGCCCAATATCTTTATTATATTTTTGGAATTTATCACAATGACATATGTATTTGGGCTCAACACCCGAGACCAATATCTTTATCATTTATCACAATGACATATGTATGTTTGATTTTAGTTTATGACAAATTAATTAATAGCTGCTTATATTAAAACTAAACGGTCTATTACTAAAACTCCTAAAAAAGATATAAAACATATACGGTCTATTACTAAACTCCATGGGCGGAGCTTAGTGGAAATCCAGGGATGCATCCGCCCCCTCCCTCCTCCTCCCCTCGAATGTTTCGGTTAGAAGTTTAAAATTTCCGATTTTTCGTCCAAAAATTTTAAAATTATAAAGGATCGCCCCCTCAATTATTTTGCCTAAATATTTATACAATATATAAATTGGGTCCCATGACTTTCCACCCTTCCCTTCCAGAACTTTTAGTCAAGCTCCGCCACTGCTAAACTCCTAAAAAAGATATAAAACTTTAACAAAGCAATCTCTTTTTTCAGCATCCAGAGTGGTTGATATAACTAACATGTAACTTGTCTATAACAATTGTTAGGTCACTTAGTCATTATTTCATTTGTTTATGTTTTGTTTTAACATAATCATGCCATAAGTAGCTTTCTAGTGCGTTTATAAATTTTAGAAAACATTTGATTAGACAATGAGCCCTTAAAAACCAAGTAGATTGGTGCCTCTTTTCTCATCATTCTTCTTGGTTTCCTATGGTTACCTCGTCACCCACATATGTGTAAAGAAATAACGAATCTTCATAAAACATGAGTACACCTGAGAAAGAGAAATAAACATCACTAAATGTAGGAAATTGGGTGTGTGAATGAAGTCTCAATTTGGTAAAACTCCTTGTCCCACATCGGAGTGTGAACAAAAGAATAGATGATTTATAAGGTAAAAGGTTTACCTCACTAACATATCTATATGTCATGTTTTACCACAACTCCTACCTGTGCGCGTAGGGGGGTGCAAAAAATGGAACCGGAATCAACTGAACTCGTGTATGCCCGCGCGTCCTGCGGACACGAATGCAGTTCCGAAAACCCGGGTTCGCGTGGAGCGGTTTTTGCACTTGAGACTCTTGACTACTGTTATGTTTTTTTTAATTAGCTGCAATCAAAAGCAAGATTTCGGTTTCGGTTATGTTTCTAGCACTATAAAATGGTGGGCTAGACTAATCAGTTGAAACACACCAAAACAACTTCTCCTTTCTTCTCTCTCGGTCTCTGCAACATCATTCCGATTTCTTTTCAGGCAAGTGCTCAAGTCCGGCAGTGCGCTGTGCTGCTTCGAACCGGCGTACCCTGGGAACAGACGACGAATCTGTTTAAGGGAATTGTGTCAAACACAAGCCCGGTTCACTCGTTAACTGTTTCTTTTCTGTCTCTAATTATTTTGCAGTTCTTGCAGTAGTATTTTTGTAACACTAAATTCTTAGATAAGGATGAGCTCGGTACCGGTATTTCTCGGTACCAAAAATACCGATACCGAAACTGAAAATGTCCGGTATGGTACCGATATTTAAAGGTAAAATTCAGTAAAATACCGATACCGTACCCGTACCGAAAACACCAAAAAGTGGGTATCGATTCAGTACCGAAAAAAATTCGGTGCGGGAAATTCAGTATCAGTACCGATACCAAATACCATATGCTCATCCCTACTCTTAAAAACTTATTTCTGGTTATGAACTGGTTTATGAATAAGGAAAGGCTTGGAGAATGGGATGTCGAGCACAATTAGACCATGTTTATCAAGTCATAGGATAACTTGAGCAAGTAGCAGGCGTCGAACTCTTGAGAATGACAAACTTTATTTTTAAATAGAAACTTTACTACTACTTAGCATAGGATAATAATACCGTGAGGCAATATTAAGACTCGAGGGTATAGTTGGATCTCCTAAGGGCTTCATTACGACACATCATTGCCATGTAGGACAAGGGCTCTATTGTCATTTTAGAGTAAAATTCACGGTATGGAATGAAGCCTCTTCAATTATTATATATTTATTTTATTTAAATATTTCTAAAATTTAATTGTTTTTTTACTTTTTAATTTCCTACATTAAAATAACTAGATAAAAATGAAATTTCTAAATAAATTAGAAATAGAGTTAATTGCCCACATGATCCTTATGGTTTGCTATTTTTTTGCATTTAGTCCTCACCTTTTCAAAATAGAATGTTTATTCTATGTGGTTTGCTCATTTATTATTCGTTTAGTCCCTAAAATGGATGGATATTGGTTTGCTAAGTTAAGTCTATGTAAAATGACTAAAATAACCTTATATATTATAAAAAAAAAAGTTAAAGAATATATTTAATTAAGTGGGCCCCACTATTTTATTAAAGAATAAAACAACCCAACAACCAATCCTCGTCTCCCTCGTTCCGGCAACCCCACCGTCTTCCACCTTTAATTTCCGGTGACTGGTGATGTCATCTGGTAACCGATCTTGTAACGCCTCGTATTTCCGTATTCCTATTTTTAAAAAGTTCGTATTCGTGTTCTATTTTTAGAAACCTTACATTCGTATTTCGACTCCAATGGCGTTAATCATAATGGGAATTCACTTTTATACTCATACGTGTTACATTTCATACTTGTGTGATATACGCAATCAATGTTTAAATACGTGTTTATACGCAAAACCGAGACTTAAAATACTTTCAATATCAATCATACATGCATCATACTCGTACCATACTTAAATACGCTTAGAATACCTAAAAACATGCTTAATTATGAGTTTCTAGCATAAAATAATGGAATTATCATATTCTAGTGGTCAAACTGCAAATTCTAGAAAGTTTGGTAAATTCTGCAGGTGGTGCACAGCCATGCAACTTATGCGCATGGCCATGCAACTTATGCGCACGACCATGCATACTGCGATCCGCATGACCGCACACCTGATGTGCACCACCCTGTGTTCCATGATCCACACGACCGTGCAAAATGACCAGGTTTGGCAGATGCTTTTAAAAACTCGCGAATTTTGGCTCCATTTCCCTCCTTTCAATCCTCAACCACCTCATTTAATAGCCAAACCCTAATCCCAACTATAAATACAACCCCTTACCACCTCCTAAACACTTTCCGAACTCCAAACACTCTCTATAACACTCTCAAATCTCCATATTCCTCAATTTTGGGCAAAATACTCTCAAGCACAAAAGTGAGCTTTCAACTCACTTCTCTTCACTTTTTTTTCACTTTTTCTTGATCCTCCTTCTTTGGAACACCTCTAGGGATGTTACCCAAGGTTTACCATGATAAACCAAGCTTGGTACATCACATTAATAGGGTCCAAAGTGGAGTTTATTTTCTATTTTGGTATAACTTTCAAAACATGTTCTTGTTTGTGTTCATCTTATGGAGAACTTGTGCCAACCTTGTTCCCAATCAAAATCATGATTGTGGGGCTTGTGTATGGTTGCTTTCTATAAGCTTAAAGGTTCAAAAACCTCCAATACCTGCTGCCCTAAAGGTTCCAAAGTGTTGAAAACAACCTAGTTCTCAATCTCATGGTTGATAGACTTGTGTTTCGGTTAAGGTATGAACAATGGGAGCCTTGGCTTCCCAAACTAGTTCTACCACCTCACTTAGTTCCTTTAGATTTTGTTTATGTTCTAGTTCTTGTATTATGCTTAATATCATTCATGACTAACCGAGTTCATCAATTATGTTTAGGAAAAATTACAAGTTTTGTCCTTTATATTTATACCACTTTTCAAGCGGTGTCCTTTTTAACGATTGTTGATAGGCGGTGTCCTTTAATAGGTATTTTGTTGCAAGTTTAGTCCTTTACACCCAACCCAGTTAAAAAACCCTGATAATTGTTGACAGACGGTGTCCTTTACTAGGTATTTTGTTGCAAGTTTAGTCCTTTTACCTAGGTATTTTGTTGCAAGTTTAGTCCTTTACACACAACAATTAATAAGGTTTTTTAACTGGGTTAGGTGTAAAGGACTAAATTTGCAACAAAATACCTGGTAAAGGACACCGCCTGTCAACATTCGTTAAAAAGGACACCGCCTGAAAAGTGGTATAAAGATAAAGGACAAAACTTGTAATTTTTCTTATGTTTATGAACTTGTGCTTTGGTGAATCATACAACGAGGCTCAATGGATATTTATCACCCTACCTCCTTCCATGACCATCTTTATGGCTTCCTAAATAAAAATAGACTAAATATGTATACATAAACCCTAAACCGAATCGCCACTTTAACCAAACTCATGGTTAAAAGTGATGTATTATGGTATATTCATCGTTGGATCCAGGTTCCTCGTGATTTGGATTTCCAATGGGAGAATTAGTGCCCATAAAACACACCCGATTATGGTGTCCAAACGAGTGCTTAAGCAAAGATGACTCTTCATGTAAATTCTTGTTAATTATAATATCATATTCATGCTCATACTCTAATATCCATAACCCACCGAACTTACACGCCCCCATTTTCCTCTTAAAGGTTAACTCGGCACTCCCTACACTCAAGACTCTTTGCTCACGCGTTGATTGGAAGCTTGCAAATCGTGAGTGTATATGAACCCCTTTTTAATTTTAGACACTTTTGGGGTGCAATACATATAGCTTATTAAATTTGCACAATCACATACAAACATGCTTGACACAAACAACAATCATTTATACGTGCTTAATACGTGATGCTTTGGAATTCATACATGCTAGAAGCCTTACTTGCACTATTCTTATCATTAACTTCGTACACACCTACCTTAACATGTATAGCGCTATAGGGATAGCACATCGCCTGTATTCTTGTGGTCATGTTAAGTCATACAAAAACGGTCTTGTCGTTGTGACGACAAAATTGCGCTAATGGAATCTTTGGGTTGATAATTATGTGACGCATGCTAGTTTTGTATTGTTATGCCTTAGTATACGATTTTGCTATGTGGATTTGTTTAAACCATTTTATACTTATGTTAGTAATTTAAACTTGTATACTCGCCAACGCTCTTTTGTGATGACATGTACTTTAATATGTATTGCAGGATCTTGATGAAGTCACCTTGAAAGAAATCTAGTAGGACGGCTAGAAAAGCACTTTAAATTTTAGTTCATGTGTTGTACTTTGTTTTCTATGTTACAAGATTTTGTATTTTATTTCCAATCATTGTATCTTTGATTTAGTAATGAAACAAAATTGGCTTATTAAATTATTGCAACAAATAGTGGTTGTAAAGTCTCTTGCAATCTCGTTTTCATCCCACTTCGATGTTTTCGCCATCGGTTGCGGCGTGTCAGATCTCCACCACATGGTGTATGACGGTAAACCTATGTTAAACAACAACACCTCTATGATCATCACCACCATCACTCTTTACCATCAGTCCATCACCCTCCACCATCATTCTCCGCCTCCCCAAACTCATTTTTTGCGATCAATTTATTCATAACCCAAATTTTTTATCTTTGAGGAACTTCAACAAAAACCTTACCTTCAACTAAGCTTAAATCAACCAAACCACCAAATCACTTAATTGAATTGATAAATCTAACATAGAAACTTACTAATCTGAGCTATTTTACTTAATTGGGGATGTGAAAAGTGAGATATTGAGTCTTTGCATAGTGATTTGTAAACGAATTTATTCAAAACTCTAAATAAATTGTTTTTTGAGGAATTTTAACAAAAACCTTATCTATAATTCAGCTTAATCACCCAGATCATTGACTAAACAGAAAGTGATCCCTGAGATTTTGAGTCTGATTTGTGAATAGATCGGAGGGCGCTGGAGAACATTTACAAGGATTCGCGTCTGGTGTAAGAGAAATTTCTTCAGTGGTGGTAATGCCAAGGCGGTAGATAAACGATGGAAGGAGATCGTGGAATGAGTAAGTGTAGGGTTAGAGGTGGGTTTGCCGGCGGGAACATAAACAGGTGTCAGGCTGCCGGATAAGAAAGGGTAAGGTAGGTGGGGGTGGGGTGGGTGGGAGTTAAATTAGATGAAGTGGGACCCATCAGTACGTTTTTTTTATTTTTTTAATTATTGTTTTTAATTATAAGGGTAGTTTAGTCATTTCACGTTGATTTAACTTAACAAACTAATGTCTATCCATATTAGGGACTACGCGAGTTACATGTGAACATACCACAAGGAACAAACATGCTATTTTGAAAAAGGTGGGGACTAAACGTGAAAAAATGGCAAACCACAAGGACAACAACAACAACCTTACCCAATGAATCCCACCGATAGCCATAAAAGCTATTCATAGGGTTTGGGGAGGGTGTGATGTAGGCACACCTTACCTCTATTCAAGGGAATAGAGAGGTTGCTTCCAATGAGACCAACGACTCTAAAGACATAGCCCAAAATCAGAGTCATAACGTACAAAAGCACACAACCGCCCAAAATAAATAAATAATAAATAAGACAAATAATAAAAAAGTATTGTGCTAAAAAAACCCACGAAGTTTCTAGGATAAGACACTAAGACAAAGAATGTCACTCCCTAAAAGTCATTAACCTTAATTTTACGTCTCCAATAATTCCTATCCTCGACCATGTCCTCAGAGAGGTGTAAATCTAGCAAATCCTTTCTAATTCTCTCTTCCCAAGTTAGTTTCGCTAGGGGTGTCAATCGTGTCGGGTTGATGTGTTGGCGGGTTGACGGGTTGCGGGTTGGTGGGTTGAAATGTTCAACCCGAACCCGACCCATGTTATTATTCGGGCCAAAGATGTAACGCCTGCGTTTCGAAACTTTTATCTTCTTGGCAAGTGTCGTCATACTTCCTACTTGTGATGCTTAATTAAACTATTTGAATCTTAATCACGTTAAACTATGTGAAACTGTTACTCTATGTGATGTTTTGTGATGCTTTATACATGAACGGTGTGAATCTTGACTCTTGTGAATCTTAACCTTTGTGATACTTGACTCTTGTGATACTGGAAACTTGACACTTGATATTTATTGAACGAGAAACTTGATACTTATTGAACGAGAAACTTGATACTTATTAAATGAGAAACTTGATGCTTGTTGAACGAGAAACTTGATACTTATTGAACGGGAAACCAACTTGAACGCGAACTTGAAACACGAAAACTTTTGTGTTAATTATATAATAATAACATACAATGGTTACTCACAATAATACGCAACGCAACACTTAACCTAGCTCGCAAAACGAACTAAAGGCAGAAAACTAGCAAACGGGTATCGGCTGTCCGAATGGACATCCGATCGGATGGCTATCCGACCGGAAAGCCATTCGATCCCTTGTACTCCTCCACCTACTAGTTGTCACTATCACCTATAAATAGGGCTGTTAACCCTTCATTCTCATCTTTGACACTGCTCTCCGACCACCCGCACGCTCAGCCACTTTAATCAAGATTCAAGCCCATTCCGTAAGTATTTCTCCTAAATCCTTGTACAACTTTCATCATCTAACACTTCTACACCATGTTCTTCATCAAAATCACACGAACATTTCAACTTTTTCACGAAAACCAACTGATTTGGGCCTCTTGAAGGTGGTTTCCACTCAGTTGATTGTACAAACTATGGTGGAGCATCATTTGATCAAGAACGGCCCTAGATCTAAAGGATTTTCACAACCTTTTTACAGAACCTAAAGGAATCTCACGCTTTTCACACCAGATCTAATGGAATATCACATGTTTCCGGCTTAGATCTGATGAACATCACGTTTTACAACCGATTTTTGAACTTTTCTTCCATTTTTATACAAAACATGGGTGAAATCAGACTCAAACAGGCCTTCGACTCGTTCCTTAGTCGAAAGCTGGCTTGAAAACTGAATTCCACTGGAAAACGGGTCGATTGACGGTCCAAACATGAAACTTCATCAGAAATAGCTCGTCGGTTCGAAAAGAGGTGATACCCATCTGATCGAACGAGCTGGGTTTGGTACGTTTCCGTTGTTTGACACGTCGTCGCACCATCACCATTAAATCAAAACTTAGAAAATTTCACAAAACTTCACTCACCGGCCATCTGTCCGAATGGCCATCCGATCGGATGACCATTCTCCAGATGATCTGATTATGATAACACTTGTTGTTTGTTTTACAGGACACTATGAACACAACATTGAAAACTTTAACAGTTCACAAACACCCACTGTTCGAATGGCCATCCGTTCGAATGGTCATCCGTCCGGATGACCATCCGCTCAGGTAGTCTGTCCGACACTTTACTCGATTTTCGCACCATTCGACACGCTGTTCCCAACCGAGTCAGCACTTAGAAGCCTTATGCTTTGATCTCCCGCACGCAGGCTGATCCAGTGCTCCCTTCGATCCAATTAGGCAGTGTTTGGTCTTAAGCACCCACTGTGAGTATACTCGATCCCTTTTTGTTTTAAACACTTTTGGGATGCAACATGTATTCTATATCAAGACACTTGACACTTGAAACTTATTTGAAACATACTTTATCCATTTAAAGATGAAACATGAAACTTGTGATACTTGAGACTTTTTATGCTATGTGAACGTTTAATCCTTGTGTGTAGTTCCTCCTTAACAATTATAGCGCTATAGGAGTAACGCCCGTCCCCCTTTAGTCTTCGGGTATTGTTAGGATGAGACATATTAACCTCCCATTATTCTTTGGGAAAGACACTTTAATGCGTTGGAAACTTGGGCTATCACTTGGACTGCGTTAGGTAGCATGGTGAAACTTGTTATATGTTTTCGTGTTGGATATGAGTTTTTAGACTATTATGCTACGTATTCAAACTTGTATGCTCGCCAACATTATTGTTGATCGTATTTTAATACATGTTGCAGGTTGATAGTGGCTGGGAATCAAGAAAACAAGCTAGGATGATGCTTAGAAACTCATCTTAGATAATTAGACAATTTGAACGATATTTGAATTGTTATGTTATTTGATACATTATGTTGGTCGTGAATTGTGGTTGACCTTTTAGACTTATTTATGAAATTTTGATTAACCTATATCGAAACAATTAGTGTTGTGGATTCTCTTGAGCAATCTGATTCGCTTAGTGTCGCGCCCCGATGTTTCCGCCATCGGTTGGGGTGTGACAAAAGATTTCAACCCTAACCCGCCATATAAATTCGGGTCAACCTGACCCGTTTAACCCATGATTTGAAATGAGTCATATAAGTTGATGATTTATAAACGAGTTATTGGGTTTTAAGCGGGTTATCGATAACATGTTTAATGATGAGTATGAGTGTGACAAATAAATAATATAATGTATCAAATTAACATTATTATTACTAACCATGTAAAAAAGAAACGGAAAAAACAAAAAAAAAATATAAAAGATTTTTTTTTCTAAATAGTTAAACGGGTTAATGGGTCAACCCGTTTTTCAACCCGAACCCGACCTATTCTTTTAAATGGGTGTGTTAGTCTAACCAAACCTGTTTTTTTCATGTCGGGTTCGGGTCGGGTTGACGGGTTGTGGCCGCCCCTAAGTTTCGGCCAGCCCCTACTCCTCATCCCCTCCATAGTGATAGTTTTTATTGTTCTAACCGTGGGCGTTACCTGTTTCCTCTTGACATGACCAAACCATCTTAACATCCCCTCCCTAATCTTGTCTGAAATACTAGCCACTCATAACCTAGTTCTGAAAACCTCATTACTTATCATATCCAACCTACTGTGCCCACACATCTACCTCAACATTCTCATTTCCGCTACCTCCATCCTACGCGCCTGTGTCTTTTTGACGGCCCAACAATCTGTTCCGTATAGCATAGCAGGTCTAATTGCCACCTTATAAAATTTCCACTTTAACTTAGTTGGGAATCTCTTATCGCACAATACCCCAGTTGTTGCTCTCTACCTACGCAAACCAACCTAGACACAATGGGCTACGTCACCATCTATTTCCCCATCCTTTTGTAGATACGATCCTCAGTACTTGCATTTAGTTACCTCTGGAACCACTTGCCCCTCAATGGTAATATGAGTGTCCTCATCGTCGTGTGTACCACTAAAATCGCAGTAAATGCACCCAGTCTTAGAGCGGTTAATCCTTAAACCTTTACCATCTAACGCTGCTCGCCACTTCTCTAATCTCACATTCAGACTTTGTTTACTCTCCGCCACTAACACAATATCATCCGCAAAAAGTAAGCACCATGGGAACGGCCTCCTTAATTAACTTAGTCAACTCATCCAGCACAACGACAAAAATAAACGGACTCAACGCAGCCCCTTGGTGGAGTCCTACCTCCACAGGAAAGAATCGGTATCCCCTACGGGTGCCTGAACACAAGTCTTAGTCCTCACATACATATCCCTGATTACGTCTATATATTTCCTAGGCACCCCTCTATCCTCCAAACTACCCCAAATAAGTATACGAGGCACACTGTCATTTGCCTTTTCAAGGTCTATAAACACCATATATAGGTCCTGTAACACCCCGTGTTTCGAAAGTCAAAGTCAAAGTCAAGATTGAAGTCAAAGGAAGAAAAGATTGCTAATTGCGATCTGTCTCTCCTTGCTCAATTCCTGTTTTGACTTCTTTGACTCGTAGAATAGTCTATTTTATTTTCGCTTTAGTTGTATCATGTGGAGTATCTATTAATAATCGCATGGTAATCACTATTTATCGCATATGTTATCGCATTATCGCTATCGCACTCGCAACTCGAATTACGCATTTTGGTGATTGTTATACGTGTGTGTGTGTGCCTTATGTGTTACTTGTGCATGTTTATTTATGTTATGTGTGGTAATCAATCGAAACGCAATCGAACTCAATCGCAATCGAAACAGTATGATAATTGGTGGTGAAGAGATAGTGCAAGATATAAGTAGTTGGGATTAAAAGTAATTTGACTAGGAAACTCTAACGCATCGCAATGCTCGCAATCGAAATTGCAACGGTAAAACTCGTCGCACCGAACACTCGAATCAAGCGACTGATCGATCAGGCGACCAGCCGACCAGCCGTTCGATCGGACTGCCGTCCGATCAGACAGGCTGTCCGATCGGGCTGCCTGGCCGAACGACCAGCCCCTTTCCACTTTGGGTAACCCTATAAATACCACTTGTCACTTTCAAACTTTCTACTTTTGGCAACTGACGTCCGATCAGCTCGTTCTCCCCACTTTTCTTCAGATTTCTCACAATTTCGGTAAGATCTCATCTTAAATCTTGTACTTCCTTAATCTACACGCACTCCTACACCTTTCTATCTTTTGAATCTTAACTTTTAACCATGAAATCCTCGAGATTCAAGGTGTTCTAGGATGACGTCATCATGTCTTCTCGAAGAACTTCATGTTTTGGCCTCAATCTACCAAGAATAACTTGGATCTAACCGATTTCCACATAAACAAACAAAGATCTTTCATAGATCTAAACATATTCACAAGAAAAAGGATTGAAAGATGGTTTCTTAAACTTTCTTTCAACTCTTTTACATTCAATGCATTCAAAACCGATAGAATCGGGGCTCGTGCCGACTTACTACTCACTCTTGTGGTTGTGTTGGTTCAAGATCCGTATTCTATCCACGAGATTATCGATTCCGGGTTAACCAAGAACAATCGTCTTGAATCGGTGGAATGACTGAACTTGGGTGATTCCTGTTCAGTCGGGTCACTAAAGCTTAGGATGGGGTTCTGTTGGTTAGCACGATATCAACATATCTCGATAAAACGACAAACAATCAAAACAACCAAGTGTAAGATGAATCGAACGACCAGGACGGGGTGCTGTCCGATCGGACTGCTGTCCGAACGGACAGCCAATCCGAACGACTGGCCAATCCGAACGACTGGCCAATCCGAACGACTGGCCAATCTGAACGACTTGCACCTTAGGTCCCACATTTAACCATTTTTGCCAACACTTGAAGTCTGAGTGTTGAACGAATTGTTGTCCGATCGGACTACCATCCGATCGAACTGCCATTCGAACCATGAGACATTTGAACTTCCACACTTAAACAATTTTCAACATGTTCAATGCACAAAGGATGCCACCCGAATGAACAACCGTCCGAACGAGTGACAACCTTCTGTGAACTTGTTCTCGCTGAAGTGTCCAACCAATAGGGTTGTCGTCCGATCGAATGACCATCCGATCGACCGGCCTGAAAGGTAGAGATACTTCTAAGTTTTCTAAATACTACAACAAAAACTTCAAAAGTCAAGACATCATACACAAACACATCCTTCCCAAAGGAAGAAACAATCCACTCGAACAGCCATCCGACCAGACGACTGTCCGAATGGACTACCACTCGCACGACTGGCTGTCCGATCGGATTACCATCCGATAGAACTGCTGTCCGACTCACTTGTACTTTGCATCGTTTTACGCGTCGCTCGTCGTTATGGTATTCATTCTGTTCAGGCTAACCCTACTCTCTAGCGCTCCCTTCAATCCATCCATCGCTGTGAGTATACTCGATCCCTTTTTGCTTTACGCACTTTTGGGTGTTACATACGTTACTTATACAAAATCACATCGAACACACTACGCAATACTTTGAACGTTAACCGCTATCGCATGTATACATGACTAAATGAATGCTTGTTTGTTATGTTTACACATGGAATGCTGTCTACTTGCCTTAGCAACGGTAGTACTATTAGGGGCTGTTTGGTAGCCTCTGAATGGTTATTAAGAGGCTACCTCTTAATGGAACACTTAAGAATTTTACCAATGAGAAGGTAGAAGAATGTGACATGTGATGATTTACCATTCAGAGGTTACCTCTTAACCATTCAGACTTGAGGTTACATCTTATTCATTCAGAGATTTTAAGCCATTAAGAGGTAACATCTGAATGGTCATTGAGAAGCTACCAAACAGCCCCTTAGTTTGGACTCAGCACCCGTTCACTTGGGGGTTGTTAAGGACAATTACCTACATGGCTCACAGTGGTGAGTATGTATCGCGAACTGCCTTGGGCAGTCAACCCGCAGTCATTGGTATCAATAGGTTCATGTCGATAACTAACATGCCTCATTTCACTCTGTGTACGTGCTGGTTATGCGTAACGCTTTCGAACTCTATATCCTATTATCAAACTTGTATGCTCACCTTTACACTATGTGTATTGACTTTTACTTTAACGTATGTGACAGGTGCTTAAGTTGCTAGGATGCTTAACTGCACGGTGATGAAATAGAGGCTAGGGAAGGTCTAGAAACCAATAAACAATTGTCTGTAATAAGAAATCTGAGTTGTCGAAACAGAACAATTTGACTAGATCTTTCTGTAATAATTGTATTATCATTTATGACATGGTATGGGACATGTTACTTTAAAATATCTGGTAAATATATAGTTTTTATGGAAACTTTTGGACAATCTGTTTCGCTCAGTGCCGCGCCCCGATGTTTCCGCCATCGGTTGGGGTGTGACAGGTCCTTCCTCTTCTCTCTATATTTTTTCCATCAATCTCCTTAGAGTGTGTATTGCTTCCGTAGTTGACCGCCCTGTCATGAAACCAAATTGGTTTACCGTAACCTGAGTTTCCCTTCTAAGTCTAGTCTCAATAACCCTCTCGCAAACCACAGGGACCATCCGGGCAATTAACTTTTAGAAATAATAAAAAAACATAACATTTAAAAGACTTAGAAAAAAACCCTAACATTTATACAACTTAGAAAAAAAACATAGCACATAAAAATAAAACATCAAACATATAAATAAAAAAAAACGTAGTCTAAGGTCGTGCCGCGAAAAACTCTCCATTCTGGGCTCGAAAAACCCTCCAAGGCGCAACGTGATCAAACGGCCTTACGTATTTTTGTTCGTACCCGGTACGTACCTCGGCAAACGCTACATCCCCGGCTACACCTTCCTCGCGGTTCAACGCAGTGACGTAGCACTATCAAAATTTGAACACTTTAGGCGTAGATGTATAAACCTTCCGAGAATTTGTTCTCTTCCACAAATATTATCACTTACACGCTCGTAGACTGCGGTCCTAATCATGCTCCAAGTTTGAGGCTCTTCATCGGGAAATCCTAAATCGACCCTATCTTCCCAACTCGTGGCTAACGCAATATCCTCCGCCTCGGTCCAACGACGTGCCATTAAAATAAAAAAGGTTGAGAGTATTTAAAATTTGAGTAGATGGAAGAGTTTTTTGTGGAATAAAATATGAGAATGTGTGTATATGTATAGGATGGATTATTTGATTTTTAAAATATTACCGTTGTATCAACGGTTAGATGGCACAACTCCCCATAAATCAGGCTCGTGAATGCTTGTTATTATGTTGGCGAGGCATCAATAGCGCCTTACCCATGGCGCCCACGGCTAGAATGTTTTTCTTTACCAAAATGGAAGTCAATGTGTAGCTTCTTAGAAAATGCAGCCGAAGTTGCGGAAAAAACAATGAATCAAATTATGCATCATAGGTTACGTACATACGTAGTGGTGCACAAAAAATCCGGACCCGAAAATAAAACCCGGAACCGGGTATTATAAAACCCGGGTTTTTTATACCCGAACCCGAACCCGACCCTACCCATAGGGTAGGGGTTGGGTATGCATTTCTGTTAAAAAACCTGAACCCGGAGCCGGGTTTTTTTTACCCGTTTTCAACCCGGGTTTTACGAGTACCCGGTTTCAACCCAAACCCGGAACCGGGTTTTTTCAATACCTGGTCCGGGTTTCCCAATACCCTGTTCAGGTTTTTTCGTTTTTTTTGTGTTTTTTCGAGTTTTGTACCTTGGTAACGGCTATATAGCCGTTAGAAAGTGTATTATGATCACTTGTTTGGTTTACATTGTATCTCTATACTCTATAAAAAGGGTCTTTGATGACGAACAATAAACGAAGACGATCAAGTTATTCGAAGCTATCTATGTTCATCATCTTATTCGATCCGGTTCAATAATTATTTAGGTGTCATGTATTTCTATGTTTTATGAAATAAAAAAGTTTTGCATTTTATATTTCTATGATTTATCCATAAAAAATGAACACCCGAGGCATACCCAAACCAAACCCGAACCCAACCTGATCCATACCCGACCCTACCCGAACCCAAAAATAGGGTATTATAATACCCGGGTATTAGAAAACCCGACCCGAACCTTACCCGAACCCGGGTATATAGGGTATACATTTTTTAGATAAAACCTGGACCCGGACCTGACCCGGGTATTGTCAATACCCGATTTTGTAGAACCCGATCGTACCCGAATCCGGTTCCATACCCGGAACCGAGTATTCAGAAAACTTGATTTGTGCACCACTATACATACGTGCTTATGATTGTGTTGATTTGTTGGGCTTTTGAGTATGAAGTTTGTTTAGATGGGTCATATGGGCTTATGTGATAAGATTCATATGGGCTTTTGTGGAAGATTTACTATCGAAAGGTGTGGTTTTGGTATGGAGGTTTAAACAGGTGGTTTGTGCTTTGTATTCATTAGTTCTTTATCGAGCTAATTTGGCTCGAGTTCGAAGAGTCGTATCAATGTTTAAGGCGAATTTAAAGTGAAGGCGTATTGCTCATATGAATCTCGATCTAATTTAGTTTAAGTACCTCGCTCGTTTACTCGTATATAGTATTAACAGTTCGACATCGTATTATTTAAGACAAGTTGCAATTGTTGTTTTTTTCTTTTACACCTTAAATCCATCCTTAACAAATTGCTATTGTTGTTTTTTTTTCTTTTATACTTTAAATCCATCCTTAACAAGTTGCTAGTGTTTTTTTTTTTTAACAACGGATTTCTTTTACACCTTAAATCCATCATTTGCAAGGATTGAACTCACAACCTCACATTTGTAAAGAGGGACACCATACCACTAAACCATTAGGTTATGGATCAGTTACTATTGTTATTAATTTATGTTTGAGTAAACCTCAATTTTCGTCCCTGTGGTTTGCTGATTTTAACACTTTCAGTCCAATGGTTTATAAATTACAATTATCATCCATTAGTTTCCTGATTTTAACAGTTTCAGTCCATTAGTTTCCTGATTTTAACAGTTTCAGTCCACACCAGTGTCAGTGGTGTGGACTGAAACTGTTAAAATCAGGAAACTAATGGACTGAAACTGTTAAAATCAGGAAACTAATGGATGATAAATGTAATGTTTAAACTATTGGACTGGAAGTGTTAAAACTAGCAAACTGACGAAAACTGAAGTTTAATAGACATAAAAGGTCAACAAAAGGGTGAAAAAACAAGTCAACCCGTCAAGTCAAAAGCTGGCTCAAGATAGAGCCGAGTCAAATACGAGTTTAGTTTCTGGCTCGGCTCAGTTGATAAGGAAGTGAAATCAAACCAGCTCCATTCATATCATCTGGAGCCCCAAGTTGATGTTTAATAATAATAAAATAATAATAATAATACTTTTGTATCCGTTGTAAGAAATATTTAATAGAAGTTATAAAATATTATGTTATTTGAAGTTATACATGATATTATTATTTTTTAGTAGTAATGTCGGAAATAGATCTAATCATTTCTTAATTTATTCTTTCATTAGAATACTTTATAAATTTATAATGTTGATTGGAATTTATATATTCAGAAAATTTGTTAAACTATTCTCCACTAGCTTTAAACCGGGTAATAAAATAACAAAGGAAAGAAAGCAAGAGGGTGTAATTTGGGTTGAAAATAAAGAACAAGGGTAGAAATGGTAAATACACTGAACACTTTTATATTGAATAATGAACACTATTGACATTGATGAGTCATTACCACCACACCCAACTAGCACGTATGGGTGGCACGTGCATGTGTTCGTTTCAGATCTTGACACGTGGCATCTAGATTCATAGAAGAAACACAAATGAAAACACAATGCCTTTGTGAGAGAGGAGCACACGGATCGGGGATGTGGCATCTAGAGAACATTGTATTATTGTAGGCACGTGTGCGATATAAATATCTTATCAATGTAAATATCTTATCATATCATATATGGATATATAGACGGCTGACTTTATATTCAAGATTGTTACCAAAGAAATAATTAGAAATTATATTTTTGTTTTCTTTTGCTTACAAAAGAAAATATCCTAAATTTCAATATTCCACAAGTATTCGTGCAAAGTGAATGTTGGGTACTTGGGTGTATAGGAATTGTTGTTTGGAAATAAAATTGAAGTGGTATATAATGTTGTTTGGAAATAAAATTGAAGTGGTATATAATAATTATTGTTATTCTATAGTATAATAGGGTAATTATAGTTACGTTAATGCAATATGTTGTATCGCTATTATATTATTAACTAAAATGTTACTGTGTGTGTTTTTTTTTCTTGTTCGTCCAGAAAAAACTTATTCGTGCACAATCTCATCCCTATACACAGATACATGTCGGTTTCGTACAAAATTATACCTTATAAAAATTGCAGTTAGGCGACATGTTTAAGCATGTGTTTATACCAAAAATTATAAGGTATAATTTTGCACTAAAAACCGCATATACACTAAAACATTAGTTGTGTGTATAGGGATGAAAAGAAAAAGTAAAGACCGCATAACTATAAATATAAAATTTGCTAAAAACCGCATAAACACTAAAACGTTAGTTGTACTTCTCTAGTTACATATTCATTTATCAATTTAAAAGTTAACACATTATTATTTTTTGGACATCTCAATCACACACTAATAGACTATGCGTAGTGGGTAAGCGCACCACTCGACATCACCACATTTAGACACCAAACACCATTCATGAAGGGGCGTGAAACAATGTTGAGGGTGACGGCACCATGAGCTTGAAGGGTGTCAGAGTTGGTTTTGTAATTAACCCTTTTTATCAAATCAAACCACTACATATCACATTTCTTTTTTTTTGCTAAAAATCATACACTTTTTAGGGTTTAGTTAGTAAAAGATCCACCGCTTACTTGTGAGTGACGTGATAGTCAGTTTTACACCTTTTAGTTTACAAATAATTTTATTAATCTTATTGTAACAACTTATCCTAAGCATAAGTATTTTGTTGGATGTAATATACGCTTATGACTATTTCATATTTCATAGTTTTGAATCATATCGAAAACATTAAATTCGTATTAAACCTAGCTACAATTCCAATATTTAAATTTTTCTAAAAGAAAGTAAAATAAGAAAAGAATCCCGCCTAAATCCGGAGTTGATAAATTTCATATATTCATAGTTATATGTTTGCAGTACACACAGCAAGAGCAATACACTAGCCTACACCCAACCAAACCATATCTCTTCCTTCCTCTCCTCTCCTCTTATATTATTCTCCTCCCACTCACTTCCCCTTACTTATCCTTCCCCTTTACCCTCAACTCACTGAGTTCACCCGCTCTCCACCGAGTCACACCGTTTTTCGCCATGAAAGGTGCCAAATCCAAATCTGAATCCAAAAAACCAGACAGCAGGTCAGTTTTCATTCATTTTCGTTGAAATTAACAAAAAAGTTTGATTAATTCGTTAATAATTTGTGATTTTAGGCTCTCGGTGAAGAAGAGAGAGGCTCCGAAGCAGAAGAAAGCGCCGGTGAAGAAAGCGAAGGAGGCGAAGGATCCGAACAAACCGAAACGGCCTGCGAGTGCGTTCTTCGTGTTCATGTATGTTGCGTTAATCTACGTTTTCTGTTAGATCTGTAGATAATTGTCTGTTTTTGTTATGATATGTGATGTGATGTTCATCGGTGTGAATTATAGGGAGGATTTCCGGAAACAGTACAAAGAGAAACATCCTAACAACAAATCGGTTTCTGTTGTGAGTATCGCTTTGAATTTTTGCAGTTTTTTTTAATGATTTGTGTTTAAATTGTTTGTGAATCGATGTGGCTGAAATTTTTTGATTTTTTTGTTGTTTTCTGTTCAGTTTGTTTCGTGATTTTGTGTTTAAATTGTTTGTGAATCGATCTGTTGAAATTGTTTTTGATTTTTTGAGTTTTTTATTCATTTTGTTTCATGATTTGTGTTTGAATTTTTACAGTTTCCTATTCAATTAGTTTTGTGATTTTGTGTTTAAATTGTTTATTTATGAATCATAATTTGTTAGGTCGGTAAAGCTGGCGGTGAGAAATGGAAATCGATGTCTGAATCTGTAAGTTTCTTCTTCTTCTTCAAGCTTTGACTTGAACAAATTCATGTAGTTCTGTTCAATTTTGTTTAAGTTTGTCTAATTCTGTTTGATGTTAACGCCAATTAATTTTGGATCTGTGTTTTAATTCAGGAGAAAGCTCCGTTTGTAGCTAAAGCAGAGAAGAGGAAGTCTGAATATGATAAAACTCTCCAGGCTTACAACAAGAAACTGGTAATTAATTCGCCGATAATCGAAATCGAAAACCTAAAATTTGCAGAATCTGAAAGCTTGATGTTGAAATTTGTAGGCTGAGGGAAAGCCTGAAGAAGAGGAGGAAGAAGATGAATCTGACAAGTCAAAGTCAGAAGTTCATGATGATGAAGATGATGATGATGACAGTGGAGAGGTATAATTGTAGAATTGTATATGTTAATAGTATAATATAATTACATGATAAACCAAATTATTGTTGGTTAATTGATTTGCAGGATGAGGATGATGATGAATGAAAAAGAAGATATGTGATCAAGTTCTTTTGTATTACACTTGTTTTAATGGAAGGTTAATTTCAATGGTAGTGATTAGGAATGCAAAGTGGTTTTAGTCTGGATGACCGAAACTCATATCCTATCTGTTGTACTTTTTTTTTTAATCCTTAATTCCAGCTTAATATGTGAAATATCCATTCTATAAACCCAAACATGAGTCTTCCTTTTCAAGGATGATAACCTCTGATCTAAACTCCTGTGTGTGGTAAACTGAGTTCATGGTTGGTTCTGATTGGGCTGTTTTGATGAGAAATTCGGGTTTGAGTGTATACTACGGTTTTGAAAAATGAAAATTAAAGTGGGGGTGGGTTGCAGGGCCGGCCCGTAAGGCTTATCAACCTAGGCTAAGGCCTAGGGCCATCAAAAAACAAGGGCCTCCAATTTTATTTTCTTTCATATATTAGACTTGTTTTTTGGCATTTAAACAATGTTTCTAGGCCCAAGAACACATCAACACTCGTTACTTGCGGCGTCTTTTGAGTAACTAATGTGAAACTGATTGCGGATTGAGCGAAATTAGGGCCAAGATTAGGAAAAATCATCGCTATGGTTTCTTCAATGTCTTAAATCTTAAATCTCAATTCCTTTATACCAATTCAATAAGGTCCTGACTTTGTAGTTCGTTTAGAGCCTAAAAAAACGTTGGAACGGCTCTGGTGGGTTGGATTGTTAACTATGGTTTTGAGAACGACAAATAAAACTGGCTGGTTTGGTTGCGTCATGAATATATGGGTATGACTAGTTTTCAAAAATAGAAGAGAAAATAGTGGAATAAATGGTGCATACGGTTGGTTATAACTACGTCTTTGAAAAATGACATCACAAACAACTAGCTTTAACTACGATTTTGAAAAACGACAAATCAAACTGGTTTTAACAAATCATGAATGGCTAGTTTAACTACGATTTTGAAAAACAACAAATCAAACTAGTTTTAACTACGGTTTTGAAAACGACAAAAACAACAAATCAAACTACGGTTTTGAAAACGACAAATCAAATGGCTAGGTTGGTTTTTTTTTTTTTTAAACGGCCAACAAAGCGAAATTTTATTACCACATAGAAATAACAAACTAGTTATTCCACACCAAGTTTACATGGCTAGGTTGGTTTCATGACTATTGTTTCATGAATATCAAATATGGATAACTCTAGTTTTTTTTCGGAAATAGAAAAGAAAAAACAGAAGTAAACGGTTGGTTCAGTTCACGAGATTTGTAACAAAATTAAAAAATGTATGATTTTTTTTTTTTCAAAAATATAAACATGATCAAATACAAATGAAAAAATAAACACGAACCATTAATTTTACATTTGGAGCGTTGATATTAGTTTTAGGTAGGGCTGTTCATGAGCCGAGCCGAGCTAGGGCAAGCTCGGGCTCGGGTCGATTATAAACCGAGCTGGTTCGGCTCGGCTCGGATTTGAAACCAAGCTGAAAATCTAAGCTCGGGCTCGGCTTGATTTGGCTCGATTTTAAAAATACAAATTAATACATAGCTCTCAAAATTCAGTATTCTAAAATATTATTCAATACTTCAAAAGAAATATTCAAAATAAGTTCAACCTAATACATTACAAGCCAAAATCACGTTCAACAACGCAAAATAAGTTTTATATTTCAAGTAAATACAATATTTGTTCATTAGCACGACAATCAACCTTTAAATATGTCATAAATATCAAACTACAAGCCTAAATACATGTAAATAATAATACTTTTTGTAATATATTAGATGATATAAAAATAAAATATATTATAAGTAAAATAATTCGAACTAAGCCGAGCCGAGCTAACAAGCGAGCCAAACCGAGCCAATTTGGCTCGTCACGAGCTGAGCCGAGCTAGGCTCACTTTCTAACTGAGCCGAGCCAGCTCGGCTCACTTTCAAACCAAGCTATATCGAGCGAGCTTTTTCCGAGCTAAATCCGAGCGAGCTCCGAGCCGCGAGCTTTTTGGACAGCCCTAGTTTTAGAAAAAAGAAAATAGTAGAATGATACAAAAGAAATCTTATATTTATTGACTTTCCCTTTCACATACAAGACATTTAAAAAAATCACCATAATAACAAACGTTTTTTATTGTATGATATTGTTATATAAAAAACTAAAAAAACCTCATTTTTAGTGGGTTTTCATTGTATTGTGTTAAAGGTTCAGGTCATTGTGTCTTTCAACCAATGTTTTAAAAACCGGTTCAATCGGTCGGTTGTATCGGTTGAACCGCCTGGTAGCACCGGTTAAACCGCCCGATATACCATGGTTAAACCGTCTCTGAGCCAAATCCGGTATGGTATAAAACCAGGATTTTAAAACAATGTTCAACTGATTTTTGGTCATTACGTTTTTACTATGGTTTCTATACATTGTGTTATTATCAAAGCTTATAAAACAATATTAATTTGGGTTCCGGCCACTGTGTTTTTATCAGAACTTATAACATAATTTATGATACAATGAAGATGGTGTTATATTTGGGTTTTTATACATTGTGTTATAGGTTATGGTCATTGTGTTTAGTCTGCTATCCATTGTGTTTTAATCTGTTGTTCATTATGTTTTTAGTCTGTTGTCGATAGGGGTGAGCAAAAGGAAAAACCCGACCCGACCCGACCATTACCCTTACCCGACACGACACGACCCGAGAACCGATCAAATATAAAATACAGAACCGATTCACTACCCTAAATATAGGGTCGGTTCCGGTCCATAGGTCCAAGTCGGGTTTCACCATGAAAAGAACCGAGAACCGACCCGACCCTATTTTATATGAAAAAATGGAACCGATCTAAATATCTAGTACTTGGTTCGGGTCGGGTTGGGTATATTTTCGGTTCGGTTCTCGGTTATTTTCGGTCCGGACCTAAACTTGCTCACCTAGTGGCGGAACTAGACCTTCAACTCAGGGGTATCCCAAATTTTTTTAGGGGTGTCCTCGTACTTGTTCAGGGGTGTCCTGTGTATAAAAATCGGAAATTTTTTTTTTTACACTACTCGTAAAAACTTGAGCCGTAGCCCGGGCTACGCCCGTTTACACTACAGGTCCGCCCCTATGCTCACCCCTAGTTGTCGATCGTGTTTTAGTCTGTTATTTATTGTGATTTTTTACTGTTGTCCATTGTGTCATTTATCTGATGTCATCAATTGTGTTTTTAGTCCACTTTCCATTGCGTTTTTAGTTTGATACCCATTGTGTTTTAGTCTGTTGTCTATTGTTTCTTTTATCTGTTGTCATCAATTGTGTTTTTTGTTTATTTTCTATTGTGTTTTTAGTTTGATACTCTTTGTATTTTACGTTACGTACATTATGTAATACTTAATTGGGGTTTTGGATTTTTTTTTTTTTGAAAACTATAACAATAGGATACTCATATTAAAAATAGGAAAAATTACACTTTTCGTCCTTTATGTTTGTATGTAGTTGCAATGGATGACCTTTACCTTTAATAATTACAGTCACAGTCCTTTATTTGCAAAACCCATTACACCTTACGTCCTTTAGCCTTAACCTAGTTAAATTTTTAAGTTAAATTTATTGAAATAAGGGTAGTTTTGTAATTGTACCTTTTTACTTAAAAAAATATATTAAACAGAAAAGGAAAAAAAATATGTTTATAAACCAAAGTACCAAACAGTCAACTATCACTCTCACTCTCTCCCTCCCTCTCTCTCTAAACCCCTGTAACTAAGATTCTCACCATATCACCACCGCAAATCTCAAACTTCAGGTGACAAATCGGTGGTGGTGGAGTGGGGAGGGAGGCAGTTCCGGCGGTTGTGAGGACGGCGCTTCCGATGGAGTGGGGAGGGAGGCGGTTCCGGCGGCGACGAGGTGAAGGAGGTGGTGGGGGTTGAACGACGTAGTCCTCCATTCACGGATCTACAAGCCTTACTTCTAGAAATTGTAACCGCGGTTTCAGACTTCAGTGGTTCCACACCTACCTTTTTCCCCAAATCCTCCCCAGACCTCTTCAAAACCCTCAAATCATGTAACCCTAACTCAATCAAACCATTAGAACTCAAAGAATTCGTCTCACATCGTTCTCTATGCCCTCTCTGTTCTCTCTCCACCGCACTCTCTGTTCTCTCTCCACTGCCACCGTCAACAACGGAAACATGGAGGCAGCAAGGTATCTTCATACTTGTTGTTGGTGATTTGAGATCTTGTTGTTATTGTTGTTATGGTGATTGTTGTTAAAGATAGATTCATTGATTGGAATCCATCTTCATCTCAGATCTGAATCTGTAGTTTATTACACCAAACGAAAATGTAAAACAAGAAAAAAAAGCTTTTGATGGTTCAGAAAGTTCAACCTTTGAGCGGGATCTAGACGTTGAATCTTTGCTGGTCAAAGAATTCGAAAGTCAAAACGAAGAATTTGGTGACAAAGAATTACTGTTGCAAGAATTGGAGTTGGCACCAACACCTGAAGAACCACTGAACAAAACAAAAGCATCGGTCACCACCACCTGAAGGGGTGGCGGTGGTGGTGGTGGCTGTGGTGGTGGGGGTTTGTTGGAGAGAGACAAAGAGATGGTTTGTGTTTTTTATAGATATACATATATATATTGTATATTTTTTTAAAATCTGGTTTCTTTTATTGTTTAAATTTATTTTAGATAAATAAATGAATAAATTACCAGTTTACCCCTCATGTGCAAGGCACATGCCAACTTAACTGAATTTTTTTAACTAGGTTAAAGCTAAAGGACGTAAGGTGTAATGTGTTTTGCAAATAAAGGACTGTGACTGTAATTATTAAAGTTAAAGGTCATCCATTGCAATCTGATACAAACATAAAGGACGAAAAGTGTAATTTTTCCTTAAAAATAAAAAGACTCGATTTTATGGTATATTAAAAAAAAAAAACAAATGCCATACAAAAAGGTTACGGACGTTTAAAAAATAGGCGATGGGGGGTTGCATGTAACTTGCATGTGCATGTTTTTTTTTATTCTCTTGAACAAAATTACCTTTCTCACTTGATTCATCTTTAGACACTTGTCATTCTATGATAGCTTTTATCCTTCTTATTTTTTAATCACTTATTACTATAACTCAATCCATATAAACAAGGTAATACAATCGAGATAGTTGATTACCTGGAATAATTTGAAGAAATTAATACCAAACCACATGTCAATCATATTTTTGTGGCAATGTCTAAAGAGAGATTATATAAGAATAGAC
Organism: Helianthus annuus; assembly: GCF_002127325.2. Lineage (NCBI taxonomy): Eukaryota > Viridiplantae > Streptophyta > Magnoliopsida > Asterales > Asteraceae > Helianthus > Helianthus annuus. The sequence goes on along the minus strand of NC_035448.2, from coordinate 202,890,841 downwards.
GCATCATAGAAAATTTTGATTGATTGTTTACCCAACGTTAACATGTAAGTAACCTTCATGACTTTTCGTGTACAAATAATTCCATATTTTTTTAATAAAATTTCCTACGTATACAAAAACCAAATGGGGGAATAGTGTTAGACAGCTGCCTGACACTCCCCCAATAGACCAACCATTTTATTGTTTTATATTCGTTTTAAAATTACGGTTTTGTCCTTAATTTAAAATATTTTTCCGGTTTTGCCCCCACTTCAAAATAAAATTATATTTTTGTCCCTCGCTCAAAATTACGATTTTGCCTTCGGTTCAAAATTATGCTTTTATCCCTAGATTACAATTATATTTTTGGCCCCAGTTCAAAATAAATTTTTGCTTTTCTCCCAAACTAAAACTGACGGTTTTGCATTTTCGCTCCGTTTCAAAAATTATGATTTCGCCTTCAGTTTAAAATTATGTTATTGCCCGGTTCAAAAAAAAGTATGCTTTTGCCCCCCGAATTCAAAATTACGATTTTACCCTCCGTTCAAATTAAAAATATAGTTCTGTCCCCAGCGTAAAATTACGATTTTGTCCTTGGTGCAAAATTATATTACGATTTTGTCTCTGGTTTATATTTATGGTATTGCCATCACTTTAACTTTTGCCAAATTATAATTTTACCCAAGTCAACTAATACAACTTTGCCCTCAGTTCAAATTACAGTATTGCTATCGTGGGTGAGGATATACTAGGAAGTTTATTTTGCTAGGAAGGCTAGGAAGTAATCTTGACCATCAATTTAATTAATCAATGGCTGAGATTAAAATGGGTGAAAGTGAACAAAAAAAAGAGGCGCGTGAGTTAGTTTGAGGGTATTCTAGTCCATTCAAATCAATAGTTTCTCTCTCCTCCAATTCCCCATCGTTTTTAAAACGTTAATAACTTTTTCATACGACAATATTTTTTTATAAAAATTACACCATAAAAACGAGCGTTTTTTTATCTTTAAAATGAGCACACTATTGCTATATTTTTGAAAATTTTTTTGAAAATCTAGATGCGTAAAACGCAATGGATAGAACAACACACTATAACCCAGGTTCTAAAACGCAATCGAGCTTCATATGGTCGTGATTATGTTTTAACATGGTCATGCCTCTATTCTAACATGATCATGTTTATGTTTTAGCATGATCATGTTCTCTGCACTCAAATTATGAAGAAAACGTACCTAAAACGCAATGGGTTTCACATGGTCATGTTTCTCTTTTAACATGGTCATGCCTTTGTTTTAATATGGTCATGTTTTTGTTTTAACATGGTCATGCCTTTGTTTTAACATGGTCATGCCTCTGTTCCAACATCCAACATCAAGGTTCTAAAACGCAATAGGTTTTAACATGGTCATGTTTATGTTTTAACATGGTCATGTCTTTGTTCCAACATGATCATGCTTCCCTTTTAACATGATCATGTTCTTTGATGTTATTTTACACTCCAGTTCTAAAACGCAATGAAACCCAAAATCAAGATTTTGCACTACAGATTCTAAAAAGCAATAAAGCTTTAACATGGTCATGTTCATGTTTGAACATGGTCATGCATTTGTTCCAACATGACCATGCTTCTATTTTGGCATGATCATGTTCTTGGCACCCCAGGTAGTAAAACGCAATGAAACCAAAAATCAATATTTTGCACAATAGAGTTTTAACATAGCCATGTTTAAATTTTAACATGGTCATGCTTTTGTTCCAACATGACCATGCTTCTATTTTAGCATGATCATGTTCTTTGCTTGTAAAACGCAATGAAACCAAAATCAATATTTTGCACTGTAGTTCTAAAAAGCAATGAAGTTTTAACATGACCATGTTTATGTTTTAACATGGTCATGCTTTTGTTCCAACATGACCATGCTTCTGTTTTGGCATGATCATGTTTTATGCACCTCAGGTTGTAAAACGCAATGAAAACAAAAATCAATATTTTGCACTGTAGGTTCTAAAAAGCAATAGAGTTTTAACATGACCATGTTTATGCTTTAACATGGTCATACTTTTGTTCCAACATGACCATGTTTCTATTTTAGCATGATCATGTTATTTGCTTGTAAAACGCAATAAAACTAAAAATCAATATCAATGAAGTTTTAACATGGCCATGGCCATGTTTTAACATGGTCATGCTTTTGTTCCAACATGACCATGTTTCTACATGTTCTTTACACTCCAGGTTGTAAGACGCAATGAAACAAAAATCAATATTTTGCACTACAGGTTCTAAAAAGCAATGGAGTTTTAACATAGGTTCTAAAAAGCAATGTAGTTTTAACATGGGTATGCCTTAGTTCCAACATGATCATGCCTCTGTCCAACCATGATCATGTTCTTTGCACTGCAGGTTCTAAAACGCAATGAGTTTTAACGTGGTTATACCTTTGTTCCAACAGATCATGCTTCTATTTTAGCATGGCCATGTCTCTGTTTTAACATCCAGAAGAAGAAAAATGAAAAGAACTCTAAGTAAAACATAATGAGGTGAAAAACGCAATTGAAGTTTGATAACTAAAACGCAATGAAAATAAAATATAACACATAACTTACAAAAGAACTCTGATTAACGACGGTGGACGGAAAAAGAACTCTAATACACCGTGGGCAAACTGGTGGCGGTGGAGCGGTGGCGGTGGATGGTGGAATGATGGTGTCAGATCTGAAAAACCCAACAGGTGGTTGAAGGTGGTGGTTTCAGGTCTAGTTTCCGGCAAGATGGTGGCGATCGTAGGTCGTGGTGGTGGTGGTGGTGGTGGAGGTGGTGGTGTTGGTTGTGATGTGGTAGTTTATAGATTTGAAAATGGTGGATTTGAGTATGCGGGTAAGAGAAATGAATTGCAGATGCTGAGTTTTTTTTTTTTGAAGATGGTGAGTTTTGACCAAAATACACCTCCTTATGTTTTTTCATCTTTGCCACATGTCATCCTCTTATTGCTTCCTATCCTTCCTAGCGAAATTAATCTTCCTATTTGATCTTTTCCTTTGCTATCGTTATAGTTTTTTTAGCAAAACTATAAAAGTGTTTTTTCTAATTGGTTGACTGGATTTAATTTTTTTTCATGTCAATAAGCTACCTAACACTCGCTCATTAATCCTGATAAACTACAGTTTTGCTATGAGCTCAGAACTACGGTCTTGTTATCGTTTTAGTTTTTTTTCCTAACAAAACTAATAGTATTTTTTTAATTAATTGAGAATTATTCGATCATCACCCCGTAACACGGGTGGGACATCAACTAGTTTCAAACATTTAGCTTTACCTTGCCTTAACTCGTTTACTTACTACAGTATTGTATTATATTATAATAACAATAATATTTAACGTTTGATAAGGGTGTGCGGGGCGTAGTTCGGGGATGGCTTGCGGTGACCCTCACCACGCGGTAACACTGCCGTTATCCCCAAAAGTCGATCGGTAAACTGAAAAGGCCGGTGACTACTCACCGCATACTTTTCAACCCTTTTTTGACCGTCGGCAACCTTCAGTGACTAGATTAACCTCAAAGCATGGTAATATCTGTTGTCCGTAATCAGGTTATAACTTAACTAATTTAATAACAGGCAAGAAAAATGAATATAAGTAGACCTTTAAGATTTTCCGGCGAACAGACCCGGTTGCCGGGAAACTAATTAAAGAAGATGGTTGGAGCCATATTGTTTATCATGGCTCATATATTTTTTACTGTATGCTTTTTCTTTAAATCCCATTATGTACAACATATATTAAATTTGATAGGGATTTGTTTACAAATTTTGAAAAAAAATAAAATAGACTACTCCCCTCGAGGGGAGCACCCTTTACGTATGAGGTAAAATGTGAAGTTAAAAGGGGAGTTGATGACAAAGTATGATTAGCTAGGATGGAGGGAGCACCTTTTACACCCTTAAAATCTTTAGACTATACGGTGTGGACGGGCTTGAAGGAAGGGCGTGGAGCGACTTGTGGCAACCACGTCAGCATGGTGGCGTGGAGAAAAAAATACGGGGTGGGAAAGTGGCGTGGAAGAAAATAAAAAAAAATTAAAAAGAAAATAAACATTAACCAATCTAAACAAACCAAAACTACACCCACCAATCAAGAGCCTCCACCCACATATTTGCCCCCACGTCGGTGGAAATCCTCAAGCCCGCCCCAAGCACAACGCCGTTCACAACGCGGGGCACGTGATGATTTTGTGGGCATGGACTGACAACAACGCCGTGTTTTCACGCCCACACCGTGTGACCTTAGTAGATAAAGCCTACTTGTGTTGGTTTTATGTGCACAGGAGATGGCATATACTTCATACATGTGTTACTTTTTGCTAGCGACTCTTGTGTAATTTCAGTGAACCTTTATGCGACCATACCCTCTCTCGACTCTTGTCGAGTTCATCAAAGGGTCCCCCCTGTCGCCTTATTTCGCATGACTTGCCATTTATCTAGCATGTCGCATGGACGACCGTCAGGCGGTATACGTTTAAGAACAAGAAAAAGTAAGTCTATGGTTTATGATCGATTGGCTGCATCCACAGCCTGTCCTATCAAAAGTTTTTAGGATATTTTATAAAGTATTGTCTAGTCACATTGAAACGTTCTACCATGTTGTATGTAGCATAGCTATTATTTTTGACCTTTAAAGAATTGCCTTTTTGCTTCCAGATGTCATGTACGTCGCATCACATCGTTCATAAAGGCTAAAGCATCGTTCATTACGTTGCATCGCACCTAAATTTTGTGTAAAAGTATTCAATATACAAGGTATGTGGAGAGTAACGAACTTACAAGATGAATACCACACTATTCGGTGCTAAGTTTTCGCTAGGATTCAGCTCTACTGGCCTCGTTGTATATATTCCGGAAAATTAAACGGTATAGGGACTGTACATTTTCATACCAAAACAACATAATATGTTCTCCCAAACAAACCTTTTATTAGTCACCATGTTTTGTTCCGGAATTAACCAAAATTCTAATAATAATTAATGTAAACTTTAGGATAAAAAAAAAGGCAAATTGGATTTAAATAATCCCAACTTGCTCAATTTGGCCGATAATAATCCCAACTCAGTTATTAGCCGATAATAATCCGAACTGGTCCACTTTTGGCCGATAATAGTCCGCCATTAAAAATAGCTTAACGGAGTTAAGCTTTTTTCCGAATTACAAATCGATGTTTTATGGATTTTGATCAGAACGAGGATACGAGTTGATTGATAAAAAATTTACCTCGAAATACTGCCCTAAACGACGACAACGGTGCTTCAATTCGGATGTTTAAACTTCCAATTAACAAAAATCAAGTCGTTTGAAGCACCGTTTCGAGGTAAGTTTTACATAAATCGAATCGTATCCTCGTTCTGATCAAAATCCAAAAAACATCGGTTTGTAATTCGGAAAAAAGCTTAACTCCGTTAGGCTATTTTTAACGGCGGACTATTATCGGCCAAAAGTGGACCAGTTCGGATTATTATCGGCCAATAACTGAGTTGGGATTATTATCGGCCAAATTGAGCAAGTTGAGATTATTTAAATCCAATTTGCCTAAAAAAAATGCACAATGGTAATCACATAAACATGTTCCAGTTCAGTTAATGCTAAAGAACCAAAACAACTTAAAATTCCGCAAATTTTGTTTCTTTTGTAATTACCATGTCATTGTCGTGCAGCGTCATTAGACATAACGTATCAGAAAAAGATATACCGGTGTCATGTACATATAACACGCATTAGCCAGCATACATGGATATACAATTCTAAACTCGAATATATAAAAAAAAAATCGTATACAAACAGAAACTGATACGCATATCAAACTGTCACATTGACTCTATAAGAAAAGAAAACATAACACAACGATAACGTAAAACTGTTTCATTTTCAGATATCCTTTAGGCAACAGTTACGAAACCACCCGAGCACAGTTTCTGATCTCCTCTTTGTATCCAGTTAATTAAAATCCAGAAAATTACCATAATCTTTTTGAATGAAGTCTACTTGAAGACTTTATTGCTAAAATATTTGCCGACCCTGTTGGATAGTATCAACCAAGGTATCACTCCAACCTGCATTTAATCAATCAACGTCGGCATAAAATTATCACTAGATAACTCTAGAAAAAGCCGCAGGTGCAATCAAACGTTTTACGAATAAAAAAACATAACAAAAAGATGTATCAAAGCCAATGTTGTAGAAGGCGCTAGGCGCTAGTCGGGCGGTGAGGTACAGCCTAGGGATTAATCGGAATGGGATTTTTATATGTATTTTTTCAAAATTATATATATATACCCAATAATATAAAAATAATACTTCCAAATTCACATAAATACTTCAAGTTTCAGATAGTATGGTTCGATTTTGACCGATTTTGACCGCCTAGGACCGCCTAGAACCGACTAGGACCGATTTTTATCGATTTTGACCGACTAATATTGTCCGATTAATCCGATTTTTGACCGCCTAGGACCGATTTTGACCGATTTTTGACCATGACCGATTAATTGACCGCCTAGCTCAAAATTAGGCAGTAGATGACCGCCTAGCGCCTAGGCGCCGATTAATCGGCCGCCTAGGCCGATTTCTGCAACCATGATCAAAGCTATTGGTAATTTACCATTACACTGTCGTTGACAGAACCCCCAGTTTTCCAGGATAAAAATCTCCCTGCATAAAATTGCGACGGAACCGTGATACTTGCAAGCGTGTTTATATACACATATGGGTATGTATAATACATAATCACAGAAAGAGGGTAAAAAAGATTTACCAAAGGGTTGCACAAGTTCTTTGGATATGGCAGCCACAGGAATCCGCCAAAAGTACACGATGAATATAAGATATGTAAGAATCTGGCCAAAGAAGAATATAATAATATGTGTATCAAATTAAATCTGGTAAGTTGTGATCAATAAATAAATCAAAATGTTAACGTAAAAACACCTTTGAAATCATCAGCGTTTTCTCATACAGGACGATTGATGTTTTTATCTCCTTGCTGGCTGACTCTTGGCCTGCATCGTCATGTAAAGTTGTTGGAATATATTGATGTGATCTATCAGTCTAGCAGATGAGGTAAAACAAAGTGTGTGTGTGCATATATATATATATATATAGGGAGGGGCTCATGCGAGAACTCCATTTATTGTGAGAACCGCGAGAACCAATGTGAACACAACCTAAAATAGCTAAAAAAACCTAACCCCCCCCCCCCCCCCAAAAAAAAAAAACCTAACCCCCGCCCCCCCAAAGCTAAAATGCTAAAAACTAAACCCCCAAAAAAACTAAAAAAATAAAAAAAAAAAATCTAAATTTTTTTTTTTAATATTTTTTATGCTCAAATCGCTACTTTTAGTGGCAAAAAATTTTTTTTTTTAAAAAACAAAAAATTTAAACTTTTTTTTTGTTGGCTTCGAAAAGTAGCGATTTTTATATAAAAAATATTAAAAAAAAAAAAATTTGTGTGATTTTTAGCTATTTTTAGGCATTTTTGGTTGTGTTCACATTGGTTCTCGCGGTTCTCGCAATAAGAGGTGGTTCTCGCATGATCTTCTCCCTATATATATATATATATATAGAGTAAGGTTAACATACAAAAAGCCTTATCATACATCACGTAGGAGACAATGGTAACCGTTGGATCAGGGGTATAATCACGCATGGGACCACATAATCACGCATGGGACCACATAATCACGCATGGGACTATAATCACGCACGTTCTATGATAATAACGCACGTTATATTTTTTGTCATGTATGTTAATGTAGGTTAAGCCTTGAAGTACATTATACTTTCTCTATATATATATATATATATTATACTTTTTGCAAGCTCTCTCTCCTTAGCGGCTGCCATTCTCCTAAGCTTTGCAGATTGAGCAAATGTTGAAGGCCTGCAATATGTGGTCAAAGTTGTGAGGAACAAATTGAAAGCCAATTCTGTAGAATAAACTACTAAAATTGGCATATAAGAGTTTTATATATGGATCGAGTGAAACGGAAGATGGTACTCACTCTGATAAAGCGGCTGCCTCCTTTGACAGTTGCTTGATTTCGGCACGTAATTGCGCATCCTTCTCACTTACGGACGCTTTCTGACACAAGAAAAGATTATTAACTTTTAACGACAAAATGATATCGGAACAGAAGTAGATAGTTAGTGTAAATCTTTTTAGACAATGATATCCACAATAGGTATGTTGCACGTGCGCATTATCAAACAACGATAGTGTATGAGGATGACTTAAGGGTTTCAAAAGTATAACAAATAGGCAAGAAATTTGACATGTGAAGGTGACAGAAACATCAAATTCTCCATTGAAAGAGCCTAGACTATCTTAAAACCGTTCTAATATCTATTACACTATCAATGCTGTTAGTGTTCGAGTCTATTGTACTATCTTAAAACCATTGGGTGTCAGCCCAATGGCCACCAGCCCGCATTCTAACCCGGAGGTGGCGGGTTCGAGTCTTGCTCGTTCCCAATGCCCCTACGGTAGCGGATTTAACCCCAGACTCAGGCTTGCTGGGTGGCGGTCTGCGAGGTGGGATCACCTCGGCGGTTGGGAGGACCGTGGAATATCAGACACCTCACACACAAGCCCCTCTCAAGTCTCAGGTACCCAAGGTTTAAAAGAACGGAAACGAGTTTCGAGGCATTTTCCCTTTGCCTCACGAGGCGTAAGGCCGAGGCGGTATTAATAAAAAAATGTAAAAATTATATATATTATAAAAATAATAATACTAACTAATTTCATCATCGGATTCATCAAAATCATCAAAAACACACTTAAAAAAGACATGAAATGCTTGAAATTGACACAAAAAGTCAAAAACAACTATCAAAATCCCCTGAAGCGCACCTGAGGCGCAGCTTTCTTAGCGCCTCAGCCCCTCTGAGGCGCATATACATTAAAAACACCATGAGGCGCGCCTCAGACTCGTTTTTTGGCCGTTTCGCCTCGAGGCGCGCCTTGAGGCGCACGCCTCAAACGTTTTTTAAAACCATGCATGTACCACACATTGAGCTTCTATAACTTCAGATTATCATATCCAGTTGCTTGCAAAAATGTGTAAAATCTAAGCATAGTTGTCAATAGCGATCGCCATGGTTGCTATAGCGAATAGTGTGGCGTATAGGTCCATGCACGCTATATGGTCTGTAGCGATAGATAGCGGCCTTTAATTTTTTTATTGTTTTTTAATATAAATAGCAATTAAATATCTAAGTAGTTAATGCGGTAAAATATCGGATATCGGTCAAGGACCGATATTTGAGATATCGGTAATTTTAATATCCTGCTAAATTTATATATATAGCAATTTAACACTAACAATTGTAACAAGTAAGAACTGCCTAAGACTTAAAACACTAACATTTAACAGTAACAACTAACAATTAAGACTTAAAACACTAATAGCAGCAATAAGAAGAAAAATGAACGGTAGAAATAAGAATAATGGTACTGATATCGGGAAAATCGGTGATTTATCGATCATATATCGGTCAAATATCGGACAATATCGTTGATATTATCGGTACCGATATTCTGACCAATATTTTGTACCGCTATCTCGGCAGGGGACCGATAACCGATATATGTTATGAACCTAATCGTTAACCAATTGATCCAAGAAAAAAGATAGAAGCTTGAGAGAATTGATAGACTTTTGGAAGAGATTCAACTAATCATTTTCATTCCTATTAATCTCAAAACACCTAAAGCCATTACATAGGCTGTACATAAGTTGATGAAACTAATAAATAATCTAACCACCCACTAACCCATTATCTACTACTAAACTAACAAATAAAAGAAATACATGTAGATATAATTAAACTAAAATAATGTAAATGCATGATGGACTTCGTGGGTTTTATGGCACACATCAATATGATATATCGGTTGATATATTAACTATACATAGTTAAATATAGCTATAAAATGTTACGTGCAACCCATGTAATCGTCACATGCATGCCCACGTTCAACATGTTTTGGTTTCTTTTTACTTTTATAAGTCATATATTATGGAGTCAAAGTAATTAGTGGAGGTAGTGGTTTATTTACGGTTATGCCTTTCTTTTATTTCCCTTGTTTTGAAGGCTATTTATGCCATATGTATTGTTAGTTTTTGGGTATGAATGAAAAATTAAAAGAGTTTATCTCAAAGTCTAGTTCTTGCTAATTTCTTGAGTTTGATCCACTCAACGGATTATTTATCAACCGATTGGTCCATATCAATTGGTATCAGAGCAGCCGTGATCCACCGTGAACCATGGTCGCTCAAGCTCTATCCGAAGACGAGTGGCGCCAACATGTGTGCGAAACCTTGGCGAGACACGAGTCTCAACTTCAAAGAATCTTCACCGCGCTTCGATCGATTCGAACCGCATTGGAAGCCCTCCAATCTCCTACACCACCATCCTTGTCAACCGCTTCCGCCACGCCACCACAAGTTGCTACCGAACCGTCACCAAACACTAAGCCATCTCCAGAACCGTTTACTCCATCTTCAAAACAAACTTATCTTACCAACCCTTCGGATCCAACTCCTCTTCGACCCAATCCAATGAACATCCACCACCAAAAAAGTGACTCTCACCTAATAGAAACCCAATATGCCAAACAAAAACCCAATATGTCCATGTTTCTAATGCCTTCCACACATACACCTCGTTTCTTTGAGAAAGATCACCTCATGCCAAAACAAACAAAAATATTGCCATCGTCACCTTCATATGGTATTGAGATGGGTCCTCCTCAACCCTGCCATTATAAGGATCACTTTCATCTAAAAAATGAAGTGCAGATTGCATATTTCGCGGGAAAGCGTGAATGGCGTCCACCGTGGCGGCTCGTTATTATTTATCCAGATTCCATGGGACGGACCGAGTGGCGCAATCCGTGGCACTTTGTTATGACTCGCCCGAATGATGTTAAAAGAACAGAGTGGCGGACACCGTGGCTTGTTACCGAGCATCTTCCGATCGCATCCTTGAGGACAAGGATTGTTCAAGCCGGAGGGATTGTTACGTGCAACCCATGTAATCGTCACATGCATGCCCACGTTCAACATGTTTTGGTTTCTTTTTACTTTTATAAGTCATATATTATGGAGTCAAAGTAATTAGTGGAGGTAGTGGTTTATTTACGGTTATGCCTTTCTTTTATTTCCCTTGTTTTGAAGGCTATTTATGCCATATGTATTGTTAGTTTTTGGGTATGAATGAAAAATTAAAAGAGTTTATCTCAAAGTCTAGTTCTTGCTAATTTCTTGAGTTTGATCCACTCAACGGATTATTTATCAACCGATTGGTCCATATCATAAAATAGCTGGATTTTAGGTTTTTTTGTTAAATATACGTGTAAAATAGCGTATATACAACGGTATTTTGATATAATATTACATATATTTTTTTTCTAGTGCATCAATATTAGCGCCCGCTATTTATCGCTATATAATATTACGTATCTTATCGCTATTTGCCGTTAACAACTATGATTCTAAGAATGCATAAAAGAACAGATCATTAGATGATTAGAACTTTGAAACTAGGGCTTTTACAGTACATCAATTTCGTACGGTTAAATCATAACATATCCAACAAAAATCAACGGTGTAAACCAATCGATAGTAAACGAAACAAATACAAGCGATAATTAAACAAAAGCGCGTTCGGAATCGGAACTTACATTCTTCAAATGTGCTAAATACTTGTCGAATAACTGGAGAGTGAAGACGAAAATGAAGATGATTGGTGCAACTATTGATTTCGTGTGGCGTTCTAGGGTTTCTTCCATCATTAATTTCGAATCCAATTTCAGGTTCTGATGGGTGAATTTTGTGCGCTTTACGAATAATTTGGGTGCATCGTGTTCTTCTTTAATTTTTTTTTTTTTATGTTTTTATATGATTAAGACTCCAAGTTATGAAGTTTGGCAAAATGGGTCCTTGTGTTTGTTATATTTGCCACTATTGTGGCTTAAACTTTTCATTAGGGTCCAAAATGACAACAATCAACTTATTACTCCTTTAAAAAAAGTAATTATATTTTATTAATAAAATATAGGTTTGTTAATTCGCTTTTTAACTACCAACTAGGTCGCGTTACGGCGAATTTCTTTTTTTATTTAGTATGTGTTTACATGTGTTTTGAAATCACTACGAGTGTGCTGCGAATGGAACTGCTGACAAGAATAAAAAGAAAATGTAGAAAAAAACACTAAAAGATAATCGAAAGAAAATCAACCAAAAAAGTTGTATAGTAACAATGTTGTTCGTATGAAACCCGTGGTCAGAGATGAGCAAATTGTTCTGGGTACCGGTACCAAATTTGCCGAACCGAAAGATCTTAAGTACCAATTCGGTACCGACTTTTGGCGTTCCTGGTACCGGTTCACTACCGTTTTTTACCTTCATATACCGGTACCCTAACCGGTATGTTCGGTATCAGTAACGATTCTGTATCGGTTGGCACCGAGCTCATCCCTACCCCTGAAACTTAAAAAAAAAAAAAAGAAAAACTTAAAAGTTGAAGAAAATCAACAAAAAAAAGTTGTATGATACCGATATTCGTACGGTAACCGTGATCAGGGATGAGCAAATGGTACCGGGTAGCAGCACTGGATTTCCCGAACCAAAAGATTTCCAATATCAATTTGGCACCAACTTTTGGCGTTTTCTGTATTAGTGTCGGTTTTTATCTTCATGTATTGATACCGAACAGGACCGTCCCGGTATTTTCGATACCAGTACTGGTTCGATACCGGTTGACACCAAGCTTATCCCAAGCCCTGATATTAAAATTAAAAAAAAAGATTAAAGTTAAAAAAGTAAAGAAAATGCCTATTATTATAATATTAAAATAATAAAAGAATTAAAAAGACTATATATTATTATAATATTAAAATCACTATTCATTTCAATTTGTTTAGTAATATATAGTAATATATAGTAATATTAGTTTAACTATAAAAGGTGTAAAAGTTCTTGCTACATACGCAGTTGGGTTAAACTAAATACGTTTTCAAAAGTGTGGAGTTGTGTATAACTAAAACAAATTAAAAAAAGCCAAAATAAAATTAAAAAAGGTTGGTGAGTGTTTTGTCATAGTGTGATTGGCTAAAAAAGTGTGATCACACCCTCTCTCACACTCCTTGGCATAGGCAACATAATCTTTAACGCCTCTTCCTACTTATGTGAATTTGACACCCATAGATATGACACCCAGTATACTCAGTCTAAATGTACCTTAATGTCACATCAGTGATACAAATCACGTAGTCCGTTTGTAGCATTTGGTATGTTATAATAGTAAATTTTATTCGGATTGTTCACTAGGATCTTGTGTCTTTGTTTTTTGTTAACTAATATAATATCCACTTTATCCAATAGAAGCTTGCGCATTTGCCTTTAATTAGCTAATCGGAGACCTCATAAGAGGTCTCACATCTCAAATTTCTCTCACTCATGATTTATCTAAGATGTTGATGGTATTTGAGGTCATACATTCCTTATAAATACTTTATCTCTAATATATCGGTCTCTGATATTTGCCTAATGTGTTACACAATAAGAATGATTAGTGGTTATTCACATAATATTTTATCTTTCGTAATGCAACCACAAGTCCAATAACCTTGCAAGGATAAGTCATCTTGTCGTTAAATTTATGATACACATATGGATTGGGGAAAATCTCGAAAATAGCAACTGACGAACCTTTATTTCCAAAATGGCTACCTCCTAAGTCTTGGGAGGACGTTTCACGCTCCGTGTGCATGGGAAGCGTCGTCCAATACATACATGACACGTAGGAAGCGTATGACACTTCTGAACTCCGCACATTTGGGAAGCTTCTAAGACGTCTGAGACATCTAGGAGGCGCCACGTGTCATGTTTGCATTGGATGATGCTACAACTTGATAATCATTCTTAAAATGACGCTTCCCATGCATATGGATCCGTGAAATATCTCTCCCAAGGGAGCAACTGAAATTAAAAAGCCACAAACCCGACACCAAAAATACATAAAAAAGTACACATATGAGACCAAAATGTCCCATATGTATTCCATGTGTATGGTTGAGCAGATAGAACATGGATGTAGCAAAACATGTTGTACCATGACAAAACTATGTGTCACTTAACTAAAGCACTTATATATATATATATATATAGAAAGTATATTGTACACTCCCGGTTAACGTACGCTGGGAAAATATAACGTGTGTGATTAGTTGTTAGTTGTATAACATGCGTGATTAGGGTTCGTTTCAATTAGCCTGGGATTGATCAATTGTCTGATCAATTTCGTCCAATTCGTTTCAATTTTCTTTTCTTTTTAGTTCAAATTGGCCATTGTTCGGTCAATTTCATCGAATTGTGTTCAAATTTACATAATATAAATTAGCAACAAGTTGATGGTTTGAGGTGTTGTACCCCATGTTTTGGGGATTTTTCAATTTTTTTTTTTGATATTTCACTCTAAATCCAAAACTACTTGATTTTGTAGTTTTAACCCAAAAGTTTTTAGTTTTTTCAATTTAACCTATCAACTTTTTTACTTTCAATTTTGATTCCCTATATTTTTCATATTTTGCAAAATTTTTCGTTTTACGTTTAGTTCTAAATTTTGCGAGTTAACACGGCACAATGTGTGTGTGGTTCAACGATTTTATGTTTTGTTATACGCTTTGTTCTAAATTTTGTGAGTTAACATGACGCAACGTACGTGTGGTTCAGTATACTTACGTTGTAACACCCACTTTTTCACATTCGAAAAAGACAAAAATAACATACTAATTTTTAACAAAAATTGGGCATGACCCGTTCGTACAACAGTCGATTCCCTGCTTTTAACAAACTTCATTCAAAATTAAGTGCTACGACATTTTTTTTAAAGATATAAAGGTTGCAACCATACAAAATTCATTACAAGTATTTTGACCAAACTACCCAAAATAAGATTTTAAAGAAAATATCCAACTACTTATGAACACCCTAGACTTAAGTTTAACATTACATCACAAAAACCATTTTGACCCTTTTACAAGAAAGCGACTTTAACCGAAAGCGCATATATGGGTGGTGTGGTGTGTTCGATCCGAGCTCGCCATCCTAAGCATGAGATTTACCTATCATACATAACACCAAAACATTTGTTAGTTCAATTACTAAACAAAATTCAAGGCTTTCATTCACTTATCATTATTCGACCCGTTAACAAATTTATCATTTTGTCAACATCCTTGTTGTAGTCACTCTTTCCTTACTAGCGTAAATTTTCTTTATACCATTCATCCTTACATTCGGAAACATTCAAAGTATAAACCTTCTGACGCATCCGTAATGGGTCATTACATACCATACATTTTTAACACACTTTCATCATTTCAGCCCGTTGTTAACAAGTCTTTACTTAACCATTTCAACATCATACTTTCCAAACATTTCGACCCACTTGAAGTGGGTCATTACGCATTCATTACCATTGCATTTCCTATCCATCTCTCAATACTCAACATATCACAAATCTACCATGAACATCAATACAACTTTGCACTAAGATTTAAATACCAAAGTTAAACATAAGTAAGTCTACATGAGGGGTAAATAAAGTTCATTACGCATTCGTTGCTCAAGGGGGCTGTTGGGCCGCTTACTAAGGTAATTCCGCTGCCGAATGACTCCCGATTTATGCTCCAGCCACAAGCCGTGCTTGACCGTAAGTTGGTGAAACGTGGTAATCGGGCTGCTATGAAAGTGTTGGTGAGTTGGAAGGGGCAAACGGTACAAGATGCTACATGGGAGTTCCTTGATGATTTGAAGTTGCGATTTTCGGATTTCTCCGAGCTCACTCTTGAGGACAAAAGTGGCTAAGAAGGGAGTCTTGATACGTTTAATATTTCGTTTGTTTTTATTTGCATGAGTTCAGGGACTATTATGGCTTTTTTCTATTTTTGTGGGTGACTATTGTGAACTTGGTATTTGTTTTTGGTTCACAAGTCAATTGATTTCCCTGGAGGCTGCATCCAGAGAATTACGTATCTTCTCCTCTAAGTTTCTTAACCCTAACCCTATCATACTTGATACATATTATTTCATAGTAAGACCATGTGTAGTGGTTAAGAAATATAATGCCCCCACCGTGGGGCATTATCCGACACGTGGCAACCCAGTCAGCATGGGGCGTTATTGCAAAATTGGCGTAGTGGGAATAATGCCCAAATAATGCCCCTTTCAATCCTTAAAAAAAAAACAACAAAGTGATTTCTCATTGGTGGGTCAACATAAGTCAAAGCTCCAACAATGCAAAATGGCGTTTTAATAATCATGCCTGATTCATATTTTTTGAAAAATAACGCCCGGTAACGCCGGATGTAGTGGTTACCGGGGCGTTATATGGCGTTTTTTTTTGAAAAAAATTTATAAATCACGCCCCACTACACACGGTCTAAGAGACATGAGGCATGGAGGAAAAGTGAAATAAATAAAAGAGGGAATGATCCCAATGAAAAAAATTAGATATTATCAAATGCTTAAACTATTAAGCCAAACTCCTTTTATGGTGACTATAAATATGGCAGGTTGAGCCAAAGTAGGAAATATGAAATTGACTTGAGTACATAATTGACCTTCTAAATGGTGTGAATTACTCAAATCAAAGAGCACGTTCCACCTAGAAAATTAAATTTATAAAAATTGGTGTTTATGTCGAGATTGGGGCTCCAAATGATGGAATTTGGGTTCCACATCTAGAACCAACTGCTTATTTTTTATTTTATTTGCTCATAGTTCAGCTCGTCGAGACCTTTTTGTCCATTACTTATGGCCTTGTAACTCTAAACGTGGCCTAAGTTATTTTCTGCCTCATTTGCCTCTGTTTAGCTTGTTCAAGTATGAGCATGCTAACTTTTAGATCAGCTTCACATCAACCATGTCGGGTTATTGGTTCACCTACGTAGGGGCGGTTGTAATGTACAAGGAGGGGTTGCACCGGGCCACCCCTCAACTTTGTCGACGGAGTGTAAAATTAGTGCAAAAAAATATTTTCTCTCCGTTTTATTTATCGGGGTAGCCTTAAGCAAATTTTAGGATACCCCTACATCTATTTTTTATAGGAACCTCGGAACTTGTCTTCTAGATCCGCCAATGGACCTACACATACTACTATATATTTATTTTAATAAAATGAAACTTTACACCACTCTTACCATGTTTGACCTGTTTGACACGTTCTTTGTTCGCCATTTTTTTTATTCTACCTATAATTCTATATAATACAATCATAATTTATAAGTAAATGAGTCAAAATTGTCACATCTAATATTTATATAACGCATTAGGAGTTGAATGGAAACAGTAATGGGGACATTGGTGGAGTTGGAGAGAGCATATAGGTGGTGAGCTGGGAGAAGCATACGTATATGGGTGTGGTACCAGACCCTGATATTTTAGTTAGAAGTTCGGGTGAGACGAGGCTAAGTGACTTTCTGCTATGGCAAACGACAATGCATGTTGTATTCAGCAAAAGCGTTTCGGCCAGAGATTGTTGGGGAATTTAGAAATCAATGGATAATCAGAGAAGCGTGTAATCACTCTCAGATCAAATTATTTCGGTGGTTCTTCCGAATAATTCAATCGAATACAACTCTGAATTCGAGAAACTGAACAACGGTATGTGTGTGTATGAGAATTCGTATTGTATTCGGCAAAAGCATTGCAGCCAGTCAGCCAGAGATTGTTGGGGAATTTAGAAATCAACAGATAATCCAAGAGGCATGTAATCATTCTCAGATCAAATTATTTTGGTGGTTCTCCCGAATTATTCAATCGGATACAACTCTGAATTCGAGAAACTGAACAATAGTATGTGTGTGTGAGAATAATGTCCAAATTCTGAAAAATTTAATTTCTAAGGCATTTTTTATAAAACAATTTAATCAAAATAAAATTTTTCCAAGCTCGACCCAGCTAGGGGGGCTCTACCCCTTAGACCCTGCTCCCAGGGGCGTTGCCCCCGGACCCCCGCCAAAAGGGTGTTGCCTCCTTAGAACTCCCATTCGGAGCTGCGCCCGAACTCAGAATTATAACCACTCAAACAAGCGTGCACTCCCGCACTTCCTAACTTGTTCAGTGTATATTATAATTCCTTTTAGTCATCAAGTTAATCCCGATTCCACTAAAATATCTAACAGAGATGGGCTTACGACGTCTGGTTTTGGAGACTTTGAAGTTTCAAAGGAGTTACTATTACTAGGACAAGAACAAGAACATACAGGTAGAACCAAGAACATACAGTTTACAATGAACAATGTGAGCTATATATATGAACTATAAAATCAGCGTGTTGGTTTGTTCAGGCGGGGTCTGTTGCAGAAAGCCCGACCATTAGCCAGAACACATTTTATTATCACTATACTCATTGTTGCCCAGAAAATAGAAAGGGGCAATTGCCAGAAATCATTCCCAACTGCATAACATGTAACATGATCAATGAGTTTTATTTTGTTGAAAATGATTATTATTATTGGCAAAAGATCAAATACAAATAATCTTAACATACTAAACATACAAATTGAAGGAAAACCCAAAAAGACAAGGTGGCATTTTTGTAATTACTACCAACTATCAAAGTTACAACCAAAAATACCTAAAAAAACACAAATTTTTTTTTTAACATTTTTTATTAAAAAATCGCTACATTTCGTTAGCAAAAAAAAAAAAAAAAAACAAATTTTTTTTTTTGCTGCTACTAAAAGTAGCGATTTTTTAATAAAAAATAAAATAAAATAAAATAATTTGTGTGTTTTTTTTATTTTTTTAGATTTTTTTAGGTTTTTTGGGGGGTTTAGTTTTTAGCATTTTAGCTTGGGTGGGTGGGGGGGGGGTTAGGTTTTTTTTAGGTTTTTGGGGGTGGGGTGGGGGGGGGGGGCGGGGAGGTTAGGTTTTTTTAGGTTTTTGGGGGTTGGGGGGGGGGGTTAGGTTTTTTTTTAGGTTTTTGAGGGGTGGGGGGGGTTAGGTTTTTGGGGGGTGGGGGGGGGTAGGTTTTTTTTAGGTTTTTTTTTTTTTTGGGGGGGGGGGGAGGGGGGTGGGGGGAGTGATTAGGTTTTTTTAGGTATATTTGTAGAGTAACTTTGATAGTTATTGATAATTACAAACATGTCACCTTGTCTTTTTGAGTTTTCCTTCAATTTGTATGTTTAGTATGTTAAGATTATTTGTACAAGAACTTTACCCTATTATTATTATTTCTTTTAAAAAGTAAAAGAAAGATTTTTATAACTCACCTTGCATAAGTGACAACAATGCGAAAACGATACCCATCAGTATTACTCCTAAAACAAGAGGGAAGAGTGGCTGCAAAAACATTAACTCCATGTAAGTGATTATTGATTCTAATGACTTGTATTAACAATGGGAAATATAGCAACAAATGGTTTTTAAGGAACACGAACAAGGCCATCTTCGTGTTCGTTTTTTAAGGAAATGCCGATGTTCGTGAACTGTTCGCGAGCACATGTAGAACATAAGTTTATGTCCGTGTTAGTTTGTTAAGGAATTTTAGTTGTTCGCCAACAATTCGTGAACATGGGTTAAAATAGTTCATGAACACGGGTTGCGAACACAAACAAACGCAAACGAACATTAAACTTGAAATTAATTAAAAAAAACCACCATTAACCTTATAAATCTGACACAAGCGTATAGTCAAATACAACCATATTAAATGATAAATAAAAAATTCAAGACACAAGAATTCTAAAACAAGCAATGTATGATAATCAAGTTTTACTAACTTAAGACATAATTATCTAGAGTTACTTAGACATATCCCAAAAAAGGTATTTAGTGTCCAATTTCTTCATATGTTTAGATAAGAGTTTACATTTTACTCTTTTTTAAATGTAATTATTAACTAATATTTATGGAGGAAAGTAAAAAGGGGTGAAAAAGTAAAAATTAAGAGGGAAAGTGAAATATTAGAAAACATTAAAAACTTTTAACAAATTAACATATTACCGAACATTCACGAACGAGACCTTTGTCGTGTTCGTTCATTTAGTTAATCGAACAAAATATCTTGTTCGTTCTCGTTCATTAACTAAACGAACGAACATAAACAAACTTCCCGCTGAACGTTCGGTTCGCGTACAGCCCTAAGTGTACGATACTCACTGCAATAGCTTCCATGCCTTCTTTTTTCAACCCAGATGCCTTGTCTCGAGAAGTAGAAACAATGTAATTCCCTTGCACCAAATCGACCGAATCCTACATAGTTTAAAAATAAGTACATTAGTAATTAATTAAAATGTATCAAGTTTAGATGACAGATAAAAGGTATATCAAACCAAAACACCTCTATTTACTATAGAAACTGAAAAATAAAGCCCTAACCTGTTTTGTACCATCAACAAAGTTATTGAGGTAATAGCGCATTAGAGCATTCCAGCCGTCTATAAGAATTCCTTTGATCGTCCTATAACCAAATCTAAAAGACAAAGACCAGTACAATGTGTATTAGTTCCAAGTTGACAAGTTTTGACTTGTTACCCAACCCGCCCATTTGTGATTATATTTTGTATTTTTAAGAAATATCAAAATCATTTATTTTAAGAAATATCATTTTGGTTGTATCAAAATCACAAAGAAAATTCACGTTGTTGTACCTCACAAAATCACCTTTTAGAGCAGGCGTCCCCGAATACTGGATGCTTATATCATCTCCGTGATTAGCCCATACTGTTGGAAACATATCCCATCAAGATAATTTATATAAATTAGAGCATCCACAATAGGGTGTTTTTTTTCTCATTTTTAGCCTCAAAAAGGCCACACCGTCAGGTGTTATTATTGTATAGCTCGTTTTTGGGTTGTAGTTCTTGGGGAAAAAAAAAAGACAATTTGGATATGAGTGGGGGCCACTGTACCATATAATATAAAATTGATATATATAAAGAGAGAGAAATAAGCGGTTAAAAAATTAAAGTGTGGTGATAATGTGTCAATGTTTTAATTTTTTAATGTTTCTTATTGGGTGTGCTTTGAATGTTTTTGAGGAGAGTTTTTTTTTTTTTTTTATATGACAGTTAATTAGACACGTTTTTTAGTGTTTTTAAATCTCCTTATTGTGGATGATCATAGTACAAAAAGTTAAAATCTGACACTATGATATACATATTTTGAAGCAATCATCAAAACTTGGATATGTGTTAATGGTTTCTTCTGCATCAAATATACCAAGCCTTTGAAGTTGATATTCCATCATTTTTCTCCCAATCATACTCTACACAAACACAAAAGTACAGTTTACATATGAACAAGTAATTATATGTGAAATCAATTTAAATTACGTTTTATCTAAAACGGTTCAGATAAAAAAAATGTAGAAAAAAAAAGAATTTCGGTCAAAAATCACCCAAGTGTATATTTAACGACTACAACATTCTAAAATTATTTTAATTAAAAAAATATAATATAAATGTTGTATAAATCAATTATATTTGGTGGTTTTAATAAATGGTCAAAAGATGGTTGAGTAAAAAATTACTCATTAAACGAGCTACCTATTTTGCCACCTCTAAGAGTAATATACCTGTGTGACGTTTGTACGGTCTAAACAATCTATACAATTAGTCCGCACAATTCCAATTTGCGTATCACTTTTTTCGCCCTTGTCATTTAACAAATAGTACCTACCAATTGAAAATAAAGTAAATACATTGTGCTCACAACCAAAGAGTCAAAAGTTCCTTAGGAATTGACCACAACAATAATATTAATATCCTTAATAATATATTCTTACCTATTTTTAATGAGAAAATCCTCAATTTGATCATATAGGATGCTTAGGTGCTCAAAATGAACATGCCCACAAATCTTATGGAAGTCAAAGTGATAATATCTGCAGACATAACAGAAAATATAGCAAGTCTCATACGAAAAAAAATGGAAATATTAGATAAAAATCTACCTCAAGTCATCGTTAAGAATATTCTGCACTGAAGTGGCAAAAGTTTCAGTCAAGCGTCCTTCATCACCGTGCTATAAAAAAATAATATGTGCAACAAATCCACATAAAATAACAAGAACAAAAGTGGCGATGTTGACGTATTTACTTATGAATGAGTCGGCTTGTGTTTATTGTTTATTTATATCCGGTCAAAAAGGTAAAATTAAAGAACAACGGGTCAAAAGAGCCGAACAGGCCAAACGGGTTGAAAGTTGTCCAAAGAGTATTTTAAATTCTTTAAACCTCTTACTCGTTTCACTCAAAAAATAAAATAATTAGAGAAATAATATAACTTTTGTAATGACATTACTATACCGTATTGACAAGATCAATGGCCAAAACATTTCCATATTTCTTCCTTAAGTCGAAAAAGTGGCTCTCAGCAACTCGAGGCTGCAGAAATAATTATACAAAAGTATAGACTAATTAGGAAATACATGTGAAAATAATAGTTAACACCCAATTAAGCAAGCATTATACACTCACTGCTATCTCGGGTTTCAGAATCTCAAACTTTGGCTTATATGACAAATCAACAATTTGATCCCAGAGAAAAGGGATCGACCCTCGGACCTACAAACAGAAAATCTAAGAACCAGTATCTATAATGATTAAATCAAAATAATATGTAAGATTTTAATACTAATGATAACCGGTACAAAACTTTACCTGTACAAATGATGCCGTGTACCCTTTGAATTGTAATATTTGTTCACTTTCCACAAAATTTGCGACGTACCCATCTGCATCCGCTCCTCTTCTCCACATCCGAGTCCCTATTCATACTCCGTTCTTAATATTTGGGGACTAAATGCGTTACAAATTGCAAACTACAGGGATCATCTGTGTACTTTTGAAAAGCTAGGGACCAAATCGAAAATTTTGAAAAACCAGAGGGACTATCCGTGTACTTTACTCCATTACAACATATTTTATAAGAGTTAATTACTGTTTTCATCCCTGTGGTCTGTCAAAAATCACTATTTCAGTCCATTAGTTTAAAAATTGCGATTTCAGTCCCTATGGTTTCACTTTCGTAACCGTTTCAGTCCACCTCGTAACCATTTCAGTCCCCGTACTTAACAAAATAATGGATTGGAATGGTTACGAAAGTGAAACCACTGGGACTGAAATGGTTACGAAAGTGAAACCACAGGGACTGAAATCGTAATTTTTAAACTAATGGACTGAAATAGTGATTTTTGACAAACCACAGGGACGAAAATAGTAATTAACTCTATTTTATAATGTTGGTTATTTAACAACATATAATCACTTTCAAAACGCAAATCCAAATAGCACCTTTGCGCTTGACTTGAATGCATTAAGAGAACATTATGAAAAATATTCGAACGATACCATTTCTCCTAGTACACCTCCTTGCTATCAGGGTGACATCTATAATATCTTTGCCTATTGCTACTTCAAAGCTCTGAAAAGCTGTTAGAAAGTTAAGGAAATGAAATGAAATAAACACTTCTTTAATTAAAAAAATAAATATTTCTGATAAAAAAAAAATAAAAAGATACTTCCTTGAATAACAGGAAGAATGTATGCATCCAACATCTGCAAATGTTGTCAGGAATATGAAAAGTTTTCAGGTAATTGTGTTTAAAATGTTTTTTATGAAATAGAAAGTCAAACCTTGTTATCTATAAGAAGCTCCAACATATAGTTATTCCATAGGAACCGCGGCTCTGCCTGTGTCAAGGAAATTCCAACATCTATTTCATTGATAACGGGTCGAATGTAGAAGGAAAATTAGCTAAAAAGAAATAGTAGTCTAAATTATATACAAAATGGACATAAAAAGTATTGATGGGCTTAAACCGGCCCGACCCATTTTGACCCATCCCGCACAATTTGCCAACTCTAGTTTCGGCAATGGTAGATCCATGATTTCTATTAATGTAAGCAATACTTACCTGCCTCCAGAGAGGAAGTCTGGTTGATTCTTCACCCAAGTCATTCAACCGTTGGGCGCTGCAAAAAGGCAAAAAAGTAAAGGGTTGTTCAAAAAGCTCGCGGCTCGCTCGAAATTGGCTCGTTTGTAAATGGGCCGAGCACGGGCCAAGGTAAGCTCGGTTTGGTGGCTCACTCGTTAGGTTCATTTAAATTAAAACCCAAATTTTAATATATGTCCCAAAAGTATAACACAAATTTTATTATATATAAATTATAAATTCTTTTGTGTAAATATGTGTAGAGATATAAAATTAATTTTCTTTAAAAAAACGCGCCGGCTTGATGAGCTGGCTAGAGCACAACATTTCAGCTCGTTAAGATAAATGAGCGGAGACGGTTATGCTCACTTTAGCCAGGCATGGCTCGTCTCGTTTAAGCCCTAACAAAAGTCATCATTCACATTCGAAAAAATCCTTATTTTTTCGTAAATATGGAGAAAAAGCAAACCTTAGCGTTATATTGACATCATATGAAAAATAAAGTCCAGGTGTTTTTTCCGCAACTTTTAACAGACTATAAAACTCCGACTCCATCTTCTGCAAGAAATGGAAAAGGTTACACAAATCTCATAAGCTAATCACCTATAAAATCATTTCACCTTTTCATCGTGGGATCCTTTCGGTGAACGATCACACGCAAAGACTTTTAGCGACAACACTTTGTAGATGGGATGGCCTAAGAATGATCCAACACATTCACGTTCGGTTATAACTATTAAATACGATCCTGCCAACATATAGAAACAGTTTAAGATAGTTGTATATATGAAAGCTTCACTGCATGAAAAACAAGTTACAATGATTAGAAAATCATCTGACCTGCCACAAGCTTTAGCATCCCAATAACACCATAAATTGTCTGGATTTTCGGGACACGAACATTGGTACAATGTGGGACTTCATCTACATAAACAAAAGTTGTATGAACATGTTTGATATGGAGGCATGGAGCTAATCCAAGAGTTCACAGGAGCAAAAGGGTAAAACCAAGTGGGCTAGAAAAGGGACGCCAACTTAAAACCGACATAACTTTTGATCCTTAAGGATTATGGGGAACTTAGACTAGTAAAATATGGGCGAAATTAGCGTAACGAAACGGACATTGTGACAAATGCGATAGGCGGTTTACCCTAACTATTGGACCGATCCACTTTGATTGATTCCATTTCTTTCGGTTAAATTGGATTTTAATAATCCAAAGAGTTAATTACTGTTTTCGTCCCTGTGGTTTGTCAAAAATCACTATTTCAGTCCATTAGTTTAAAAATTGCGATTTTAGTCCCTGTGGTTTCACTTTCGTAACCATTTCAGTCCACCTCGTAACCATTTCAGTCCCTGTACTAACAGAATAAATGGATTGAAATGGTTACGAAAGTGAAACCACGGGGATTGAAATGGTTACGAAAGTGAAACCACAGGGACTGAAATCGCAATTTTTAAACTAATGGACTGAAATAGTGATTTTTTACAAACCACATGGACGAAAACAGTAATTAACTCTAATCCAAACTATGACCTAGTGGCTGATACTAATTCATATTGGTAATGTGACCAATGACACTCCTAACTTTTAGTTCGTCATCAAGGGCAATCTCACTCCAACAGAGACGTAATTGTGCTTGCCCTTCACATCATTTTGATCGGTATAAAAAAGTCAATCCATTTTTTTTTCTCATTTGTAAAACGCGTGTATTGTACATGTTATTAATTCATGCTTTTATTTAGTCATCTGATTCAAATTATAGGCTATTAGTTTCAATTCTCAAATTGAGATTTTCCCAATTAAAGTGTCTTGATCAGTTATCACAATACCGGTAATCATCTTGAATCAAACAAATAAATCATGAGTTGCAAATCTGAGAAGAACAAACAAACAAACAAACAAACAAACGAACCAAGAAGAGTAATGGAGCCATCATGATTAACAGCCAAACAAGAACCAGAAGAACCATCAATGGGTTCTACAACATATTGATCAGGTAACTCCCATAATCTCATGCGGGAATACAGCTTCGCGGTCTGATCCATCTTCTCCATCCTTTATCTTCTTCGATTATGGATCCGTATTGTATTTATTTAGATTGAATTCGTAAAGAAATTTTGGTAAGATAGATTTAAAAATGGAAAGGGGAGAGTGAAGAAGACCCCCACAATTGTTGTTAACAGAAAAGTGCTTAGATTTAGGAAATGTTGTATGGATTTTGAAGTTAGTTATTATGGTTGTTAGATTGAGCTCCCTATTTATGCATCTACTGCCCATGGCTTTATAGCCTAGTGGCATCTTAGGGGTGAGATAAGGCTTTGGGATCAATAGGTCCTGGGTTCGATTCTCACAAGGGGGGTTTTCCCACATTTATTGGCATTATGCCTACTGGAGATGAATATGATCGGGTGATTCCGCTGGTGGCACAATGACACTCCAGTGATCCAAATTTGCCGTTAAAAAAAAAATTATGCATCTACTTGGACATATGTCATATGATGATTGCTTTAGCAATGACTTTTCACTAAACACCCTCAGCGCATCCGTAGTGGACCAGCGAATGATGTCGGTGGGTCAACGTGGCATCAGTGGCGGACCTATAAATTATTTGCTGAGGGGTGCGGATAAGGTGTTCAACCATATTGTCAAAGAGTGCGGTCGGGTGTTTTTTGCCTAAAATATACACTAATTTTTTTTTTCAAGGGGTGCGGCCGCCCACCCTGGCTTTGAGAGAGGCGCAGAGAGAAAATATGAAAAGCGAGGGGTCCGTGAGTTAAGTAATAAAAAAAACAAATCAAATACTATAAAAACATTATAACAATAACAATATGTATTATAAAATGTAAGTTATTCATTATTGTAAATTGGGAATAAAAAAAATAACAAGTTCAATTGGTAGAGCATGTTCAACATTGGTTGTTCACACATTTTGAACCACCATTGTAGTAAGTAAACTTTTTTTCTAAACCACCCCCCTACAGAATACCTCAGTTGTTAATACCAACCCCAAAGTTTATGTTAACATAAACTACACTCATTATTGTTGTGCTTGTGCCTCATCTACAATAATAAACTTTGCTGGCTCACACTTTGCTGCATACCCAAACTTTGAAGTGTTGTACTTCCTATAAACTCCTGTTAATCTCCCTGTTCCTGCCTTTTCATGGTATCCCACAATCATCCTTGAACATTCCCTATAACACAAGTCAACAAAAAAAGTCAACAAAACCATAAATTTATCTTAACAGTCAGTCAACAAAACCATGATGTATGGGCTTACAGAAGCTGATGTTCAGAGTAGTTTGTGTGCCATTCACACGTCTTGGACCATTGTTTGAACCCGTATAGCGTACACTGAGCGGTGTAGACCGCAACCGCGGCCAAGAACGACGGGGCAAATTTGATCATTTCGTATTCTACAAGACAGAGCTCGATCAAGAAAGACGACATTTGATCGAGTTTTGTATCGGATTGAGCCGCCTTGAGATATCTTTTCAAGAACACATATGGTGTTGGCACTGACATGTTGAACTCCAATGTGTTTAACATTAACTTTTCCTTAATAAACACAAAAAAAAAAAAAATATTTAATTATAATTATTACTATTTCAATAAAATCTGTAAGAAATTGTTAATGAACATTTTAGTACCATTTCAAGAATTTCACTTCTTGAGTAAGCTTTTATCTGAGATGAAAATCAAATCCTCAACAACCGGGACCGAAACCTCCTCGTATTTACACGCTAAAAGCATCGCAACCAAACCGACCAACTGCAGCTTCTTTCTAACAACATTTTGCTTAGCCAAAAACCGGTCTATGAGATTAACTGTCAAGAACAGTGTCTCATGTTGAAGGTCAAACTTGTGATGCACCTGTTTTTTAAAAAAAAAAAAAAAAAAAAAATCTTTTTAGGTAATTATTAATTATACAAACAATAATATTTAAAGGAGTAAACTGCCATTTGGTCCCTGTGCTTTGGTCACTTTTGCCATTTTAGTCCAAAACTCAAACCTTTTGCATCTGGGTCCCTGTGGTTTCAGTTTTATTGCCATTTTGGTCCAAAAATGAAATCAGATCACATTTTTCTTATAAAATCCTGCTATTTTGTCTTTTTCCGCAGGGGCAAAATGATCATTTCTTTTTTATAAATAAATACCATATTTTATAAGACAAATATGACCTGATTCGCCCCAGAGGAAAATGACAAAATTGCAAGATTTTATAAGACAAGTATGACCTGATTTCATTTTTGGACCAAAATGGCAATAAAACTGAAACCACAGGGACCCAGATGCAAAAGATTTGAGTTTTGGACTAAAGTGGCAAAAGTGACCAAACCTCAGGGACCAAAATGGCAGTTTACTCTATTTAAAGGGTATGATAGAGATTTCAAATTTAAGTTACCTCAATTAGCCAGTCAATTAGTATGGATCTCATCCTCTCATTGATGTCAGATTGTTGTGTTAGCATATAGTTTGGAGAAACCATACCATAAATCTGCAATTCACAGCATAAAAGTTACAATCTTTGTCATGTGGGTCCCTATATAAAGCATTCCAAAAATATATAAGAGTGAATTTCAAGGATTGTCTTTTATCTTTATACTCATTTTCAGGCGCTGTCCTTTATGTTCAAAATTGACGAGTTTTGTCCTTTATGTTTTCATATCATACACGTTTTGTCCTTTAGGCCTAACCCAGTTAGTTTTTTCAGTTAAATTTGGTCATATGCTTTGTACATAAGAGCATTTTTGTCAATTCAAAGGTAAGTTCAACGGCAGATTTACAGCTCAAAGCTTCTGCAACCTTTGAATTGACAAAAATGCCCTCATGTGCAAAGCACATGACTAAATTTAACTGAAAAAACTAACTGGGTTAGGCCTAAAGGACAAAACGTGTATGATATGAAAACATAAAGGACAAAACTCGTCAATTTTGAACATAAAGGACAACGCCTGAAAATAGGTATAAAGATAAAGGACAATCCTTGAAATTCACTCAATATATAAATAGTAAAAAAAATAACCATTTTAAAATCAAAATTGTTACCTCCATCTTTCTATAATAAGCATAAAGTTCTTCAACATATTCCACAACAGCAAGAGTATTTTTGGTGTCAGAAATATCTATATCCACAACTGGTTCTTCAAATATGTCCTCCATTTCAACCTCCTGTTATAAAAATATATCAATTATTTCTTATTATTTTTTTTAAAATTAATATGGTATTATGCACAAAAAATGCAGAAAAATCAATACCATATGATCTTTTTGAGGCTCTGCTGTTTCCAATGCCATGGGCACAGGTTGATCCTCATCATCTTCAAAGATCTTAAAACTCTCACTCGATTCTTTCGGCTTCAAAACATTCTGATTTCGATTAACATGTTTCGGTTATTAACAAAATATATATATTAAATTGAAAAAGAAAAAAAAAAAACTTCATGGGCAATGTTGTAGAAGGCGCTAGGCGCTAGTCGGGCGGTGAGGTGCCGCCTAGGGATTAATCGGGATTAATCAGGATTAATCGGGATTAATCAGGATTAATCGGGATTAATCGGAATGGGATTTTTATATGTATTTTTTCAAAATTATATATATATACCCAATAATATAAAAATAATACTTCAAAATTCACATAAATACTTCAAGTTTCAGATGGTATGGTTCGATTTTGACCGATTTTGACCAATTTTGACCGCCTAGGACCGATTTTGACCGATTAATATAGTCCGATTAATCCGATTTTTGACCGCCTAGGACCGCCT
Organism: Helianthus annuus; assembly: GCF_002127325.2. Classification (NCBI taxonomy): domain Eukaryota; kingdom Viridiplantae; phylum Streptophyta; class Magnoliopsida; order Asterales; family Asteraceae; genus Helianthus; species Helianthus annuus. The sequence goes on along the minus strand of NC_035448.2, from coordinate 202,861,095 downwards.
AGGTACCGCACCGACTTTGACCATGGCCGATTAATTGACCAACTAGCTCAAAATTAGGCAGTAAGTGGCCGCCTAGCGCCTAGGCGCCGATTAATCGGCCGCCTAGGCCGATTTCTGCAACACTGTTCATGGGTATGTAGAAATTTAAATTGTACCTCAGGAGCACATTGTTTCTTGTTGGCAATTTGAGCAGCAAGTTTCCTTTATTAGAACAAGTAAATCAGTAATCTGACCCATAAAGATTCAAACTTTAAACTTTACCATAGTCAAAGGTTACAATACCTAGTCATTGGTCTATGAACTTGATTAACATCATTGTTCTCATTGTTTCCATTTGCTCTAAAGATAAAATAACATTAAAAAATCAGATAAATTATATCTATATCATGGGAATTATATTTAAAGAAAATATATTTATATATAACTTTCTTTTTTTAAATATTATATTGAACACATACTGTGATAAAGCTCTCTTGTTGACAGCACAAGGGTAGATCTGGGCTCCTCCTTTCTGATTAATCACACCCAAAGCTCTTCTGTTATTGTTGATCTCAACCCCAAATTTCCTACTGGTCATCTTCTCTCCTATAATTTCACAAATTAAAGTCAAAGTTAAAGTCAACACTAAAGTCAAGATTTAGGAATTCAAATGTGTAAGATGCAAGTAACTCCAGAATTAACTTTTGACTTGCAAACACATAAAAAAGATACCCAATTTAATTTATAAACTTAATCAATCTTAGATCTGTTAAAAGGGTTTTCAAAATTCAAACTTGTTGATCTAAATTCAAATCTGAATTTAGGTTTTTTTTTTCAAGATTCAGCTAAACCCATATAGAAAACAAAACCAAAATTTGATTTCTATAAACAAGATTTAAAATTTAAGGTTCTTATTATCAAGATTTAGCCAAACCCATATAAAAAAACACAAAGAAAATTTGATTTGTATAAACAAGATTTATAAATTTAGGGTTTTTATTATTAAGATTCAGCTAAACCCATATCAAAAACAAAACCAAAATCCCATTATCATAAACAAGATTTATAATTTAGGGTTTTATTATCAAGATTTACCTTGTAGATTTGTGGGTTTGTTGTTATCTACTGAAATATCCATTACTCACAACAACAAAAACCTGAAGAAACTAATCGAAAAGATCTCGAATAATCAATCAATCAAGAAACCCACAAATCAAAGAACCCTGGAGTGTAGATAAAGAGCATTTAATTTAAGAACAACACCCTTGAAATCTACACACTTTTAGGGTGCATTAACTGGAAGAAGATGAAGAACAATGAAGACAAAGAGTGAGAGAAAAAGGGGATTCTGAAGGGGTAATTATATTTGAAATCAACGGCTAGTAAAATATTGCCGTTGGATTATAAGATATAATAAAAAACATATCAGGAATATATGACTTTTTAAGGTCTTTGGACAGCAAGCCAGCAACGGTCAGGTTTTGGCTTCAATGAACATGTGATGGACACCTTTGATTTTAAATATTTTTAATTAATACATATATCTTATTAGGGTGTAAGGGGTGCTCACCTAAGAGGTGAGTCCCCTCTCTTACGCCAAACCAATCCTCGTGTGCCACGTCAACTCCCCTCTTAAACTTCCCTAACACCCTAAATTGATGGCGGCACTCCCCTCTTAGGTGACTTGGTTTTTTATTAAAAAAAAAGAAAAAAAGAAAGAAAACTTCTCATTGGTCCACTCATCCTCTCTCCTCCCTCTCTCCTCCCCCTCTCTTCGGTGAATCCCCACCCATTTCACTCCCCTAAACCACTCACCTAAGTGATGGCGGCGGTGTTCCCCTTAGGTGAATGGGGTCACCGAATGGACTCCCCGCTTACACCCCGTGCACCCTTAGGGTGGGGTTCGGCTACAAAGTCCATTTTTCCTACAAAATGTACAAAGTCATAAAACACCATAATTTCAGCCATAAAACACACTCAAAACCCACAAATAACAGAGTGAAGATCACTAAAACACAATATCCAAACCCTAACAATCCATAAAAACTTCAAACACACCATCATAGAACTATGAATATAAAACACAACAGGATAATCAACATAAAACACACTAATGTTATCCATTCGATAATCAAAGTCTTATCATCCAAAACATAATACAAAACCCACAAATATGGTGTTTAGTAATCTTCACTATGTTATTTGTGGGTTTTGAGTGTGTTTTATGGTTGACATTACGATGTTATATGACTTTTTACACTTTGTAGGAAAAATGGACTTTGTAGCCAACTCCCACCCTATGTTATTAATATATTATTATTATTATTATTATTATTATTATTATTATTATTATTATTATTATTATTATTATTATTATTATTATTATTATTATCATCAACACCAAAAATAGATTAGCTTTTTCTCCAAGTTTTGTACTCACATATATACTGTTATTGGTGAAATTCTGAGCCCATATCCTGGGTAATATCTTAAGTTATATCTTAGTTATATGATATATGTTCATGCCCGGGATACTCATTCAGGATATTGGTAACATCCTGGATGATATCCTGAGGATCACTAACGGATTATGTGCAGGAATATGAGTCCAAGCTTACAACGTTCATGAGGACCTTTTCTCCGGAAGACTCGCTCTAAGTTGTTCAAAGAAGGACGTTGAACCCGCTTTACCTGGTCTCCAACGGCTACTAAAGAATGTTCGAAGGCATCCCATACTTATAGGAGATTTTGTTTTCGTTTACTTGCTATAAATAGATGGATAAATCAGATCGAATAGGACAAAACAACACTCACTGCTCTCTAACACTTTAACTCTCTCGTAACTTTCACTTTCACAAAAAGCATTGTAACACTTAGCGATCTGATCAATATCCTGCACTGTATCCTAACGTTTGAAGTAATAAGAAGAACAAGGCAGCTGCGATTGTCAGCTCCCGAGGTTTTGTGTCGGCGATCTAGATTGATCAAGGGCTTTCCTCGTATATCTCGTGTCACCCCTTTTACTTTTAGCTCATTGTTTGTGTCACACCCCAACCGATGGCGGAAACATCGGGATGAGACGAAGTGTGTATAGATTGCTAGAGACTTCATAACACTATGTGACAATATTTAATTTAATTCAAATTTCATTGCAATACTAAATGTCATACAAGATTCGAAAAGAAATAACAACATTGTTTCAACAAATAACATAACATTAAGAGATAAATAGATTAAAGGTGTGTATCTAGTCCACCCTAAACTTGTTTCATCAATCATCCATACTTCATTAGTCAACCTGCAACATGTATTAAAATAGAGTTTCAATGCAAAGGCAATGAGCGAGTATACAAGTTTGTTTACATAGCATAATAGAATAAAAGGCTCAAATCCAACATGATTCATAATATGTGAATTACTAGTATGCAATTTTGGCGTACACTATGATCAAACCCAAGAATCCAACGCATAAAATAGCCTAATCCCAATTGATAGCGGGATGGTAAATGTTTAACTTAACAATACCCCAAGTTTAACGGGCGGTGCGTAAATCCTATAGCGCTATAATTGTTAAGGTGGCCTAGCAAAGTTAATGAGCATATACGTTCCAAATCGTTCAAATAGAGCATACAAGAATCATAAGTAAAGCACATTAGTTTCATGTTTGTACAAGGATTGAGTATGTTTAGTTTAGTTTAAAGATGTTTGCATAATTATACATGTTGCATCCCAAAGTGTAAAGGGGAAAAAGGGATCGAGTATACTCACATAATTGCTAAGTCTCCGATTATCCAAGTGTTGACGAGTGTACGAGTTTAGGAGGATGGAACACCGAGGTCACCCTATATGGGCAAACGATGGTGCATGAGTAAACGGAATTACGACGGAGGATTTGAAGTGAGATTTAAAGCATAACTAGTGATGTATATGTATATATATACGTAAAAATATATATATATTTTATTTAGTTTAAGTAATACATCAAAATTAATTCTATTAAAAGTATTGTTGAAATGTTGACCAAAAGTAAAAATAATTATACATTTATATCTCTTTTATAAAAACTAGTCGTATTTGATATGTTTCGTTTTATAAGATTTACACGTTTTGTTTTACGAAATTTTACAAAAAAAAAAAAAACGGGCAGAGTTTCCTTTGTTTTGGACGATCCCGACAACCAAAGCGTCGATATAAATTTCAAAATTCAACAACGACAAAACAACATATAATTATATATGTTTCTATGTATTTTTTTTATAACAAAAAAATATATATATAAAGCGGTTTTGTGATAACGAGATATATAAAACAATATAATTGGAATATTTACGTCGTTGAACTACCGAGTGCATCGAGACCTCAGTTGACCAAGTTTGACCCGACAGTTGACCGTTTGACCGGGACATCGAACCGAACCTGCTGAACCGAAATAAGAATCAAACCACCATTCATCGGATTTAAAGAAAATAGTAGTAACCAACTGAAAGAAAAGAAATGAGGGATTACCGATTGAACTCGACTGAACCGGATCTGAACCAATCGATCCGAATCTGAACCGAGCCGCGTGAGTCGAAACAAACCGAGAACCAAAACTGAATCGGAGCTAAGTTGAGCCAAGATCCAAACCAAACTGATGTCGAAACACGAACCAGACTCGACCCGAGTAGGACCTGAACCGAACCGAGTAGAAACCGTGACTCCTTGTTAACTGACCCGAGACATGTCTTGAATCGAACAAAACGAATCGGAACTAAATTTACCCAAATGAAAACTGAGATTAAGCTTTAATCAGAAACATAACCTGAATCGAGAGGAATATATCTCGAGCCAAACGACTGAACTGAGCACAAACTGGGCCTAAACTGACCTGAGAGGAAGAAACCACTTTTACCGTCGCCGTTGCCGGCGCGGTTGTCGTTTCCGGTGACCGGTACGGCCGCCGCCGCCGCCAATTCTTTCTCTCCCATCTCGCTTCCTCTCTCTTCGATCCCGTTGTCGTGCGTCGCCGCCATAAAGGTGGTTGGCCGTTCATTTAGAGAAGGGAAACAAGTGAGTGTGGGTGTGTGGATAATCGTGCTTGCCGGAAACCGATCGGAGACGTTGAGGGTGTGGGCGGGTGTCGTGTCGGAGAAGAAAGGGGGTACCGGAGCCGTCGCTGGCATTCACTCCGACTGCCGGAGTTGAGGAAGGGAGACAGGGGTGTTTGCCTAGGGTTGTGGGTGCGGCTGTGGATGTGAACGAGGGAAAGGGAGAGATGTTAGCTGCATTCTTTTATTGTAGGGTTTCCATAAGGCACAAAATGAGAAAAGGTTAGATATATAATTTAGTTAACTTGTATACTTAACAACTAACTAGGTTATGATTATTATTTTTTTTATTTATTATTATTTTTTTTAAACAAACAAGTCTTTTATTATTAATTAAATTAATTAATTAAACAAATAAAATAAGTAACCATTTCTATAACGAATTAAATTAAAGATAAGAGATTAAACTAAAGATAAGAGATTTTTCGACGTTACAACGGATTAAAATTTTGAAAGAGGCAAGCTTGTAAAAGTATTTCTTTTTTTTTTTAGACTTAATTTCTAAATCAGGAAGGTTATGAAAACGTGGAGCGTTACAGTCTCCCCTCATTTAGGAAATTTCGTCCCGAAATTTATTCAAGAGAAAGACTCAAAAGGGTTTTTGGTAAACCACAGAGGATTGTTTAAAACTGAGGCTTTGGAGTTTGAGACAACAGAGTATAATTGAGGTATAAGGGTGAACGATCGATCTAATAACGATTATGAGTATAAGAATAGCATAAGCATCAGATAAACTAAAGTAGTGTTAAGGATGAGGCCTCGTCGTGGATAATCGGACATAATGCATTTGTGAGTTGTTTAAAGTTTGAATTTGGTTCAAAGGTCTGCAAAACACTGAATTTCTCATGGCACGTTTTACGAAATTTTGGTAACATGGTGAAACACTTATATATAGGATGTACCAGCGGCGTATCCACCATGTTTTGACCATATTACGCCCGTCTCGTATTTGGTGTCATGTTACGTTCCGTGTTTTTACCATACGCAGTAGTGCACACTATGGTTCTCATGCGCTTATTACTATAATCCCGTGCGCACCCGTGATTATACCAATCGTCGCATGATCCGCATAGCTTGTACTAGTTGCGTATGAATCAAGGTATACATAAATTCTGAAAATAAGATTGTGTGTGTAAGAAACGTAGCATATAAGCATGTTTGTGTTCCAAATAGCATAAGATCAACGTAAGCGAATCCCTCAGGTTTTGCTCGCGTATGGGTGCGAAAGTATAAATCATGTGTATAAATGAAGCATAAGCATAGCATAAGTTTAAATATGAATACGCATGTGCGCACAGGCACAAAACATATGACAAGAGTGTGAGCATAAGTACAAGCATAACATGTATTAAAATGAGCATAAATGTGAGCACAACGAATGACGTGAGTATAGACACAATTTGTATAAATGAGAGTACAAACAAAAGTACGAGTACAACATAAATCTTATAAACGCGAGTATAAATGCGAGTACGAATATAACGTAAATCGTATAAACGAGAGTATAAATGCGAGTACGAGTATAACATAAATCGTATAAATGAGAGTATAAACACGAGTACGAGTATAACATAAATCGTATAAATGAGAGTATAAATGCGAGTACGAGTATAAATATGAGTATAAACACAAGATGCATGAGTATGGATGTAAATGTGAAAATTAAGTGTAAAACATGAATGTTTAAGTACAAATAAAATACATGTGTATGAGTATAAGTGTAACAAAGTTGTAGAAGTGCAAATGAAAACATAACTCGTATGAATATGAATACGAATGTAGTATAGACATGAATGTAAGGACAACGTAAATGTATAATTGTGAGTGTGTGTATAAACGTAAAACATATGAAGTTTGAATCATGAGTATAACATAAATGTTTAAGTGTGAACATAAGTGAAGGCATAAAATGTATAAATATGGATATAGGAATTAATGATTTTGTTTACAGTATAAATCGAAATACACAAGTTTATGCGCGTAAAAGATTAAAAGTTTTGAGTATGAAAGAAAAAAAAAACGAGTGACGTGCGTGAGATTGTTGTGAGATATTGATTAAAACGTGTAAAATGATATACATATATAGTTGTTTGCGTAAAACGTGAAGTTAAAATAGATTGAGTTGTCATGGAATGTAAAATCTAGTTTGTGAATGTAAGGAGAATATAAAAGAAAACATCTTTTGATTATGCGAAAGGATACTTTGTAAAAGAATGGAATTGCTATTATGGTTTTAAAAGAATTTACATAGTTGAGAACTTGTCGGTCCTTATGAAGTTTCCTTGCCCACGTGTTTTGAATTTAATTGGCGTATCGAGCGAGGTTTTGAAAAGTTCTTGGGGTTAACAAGCTTGCATCGTTTTAAGTAACTTTTATATTAGAAAGTTTTGAAGTTTATAGATTCTTGAGGAAAAGTTGATCCTTAGAAAAAGGAGTTTGGTATACGAGCTTAGTGATTGTTGAAAAATGTTTTATTGGTTTTGAAAAGGAGTTTTAGTAAATGCTTAAATAATACTGGTAATATTTTATAGGTGTGTGCGAAAAAGTTGATTTGATTCTCATTTAAAAATAGAAAATCTCTAGTTTAATGATATGTGATGAGCTTGTTTTATTAGTTATGTTGAATACAAAATTCGTGGGCAATGGATTTGTTAGACCGACTAAGTTGACGAGTAGTATTTCGTGAAATTTTGAATATTGAGAAACAAGTGTCTACGGAAAAGTTAAAAATTTCACGTGTGTAAGCTATATGAAAATATAGATTGTAGGATAAGAAGTTCATTCATATAAACAATGCATTTTGAAATAATTAGAGATTTGATTAATGATAACCGATTTAAATGTATAAATGATCGTGTTTACATAACATAGTCTATTAAAAGAAAGTATCGGTAACGATCACCTAGGTAAGGGAATCACCCCTAACCCATTGGTGAGGTCGTTGTAAGATGAGAAAAAGAAGCGGAGTTAATCGTCAAGGTAAGGAAATCACTTCTATCTCGACGATATGTCTCCACTTGTTGTTACAAAAAGAAAAATGTAAATAAAATTACGAGAAATTATGCATGCTAGTAATGCATAATCGTATGAAAAGTAATAGTATGATGTGTGCGCAAAAATGAAATCTCAAAAATGGTTCAAAATCGACAAGAGAGAGTTTCATCATAAAAGATCGAGAATAATAAAGCGTAAGTTTGATAAAAAGAAACTTGGATGGTTCCAAAATGGAACGTTGACAAACCAAAGTGGTCGAAAGGTCCTTTGAAATTGAAAACATGCTTTGGCCTAATAGGTGAAATACTCTCGCCGACAAGTCGGTTAACGGTATTCACCCTTCCGGTTACTACATGCCCCAATTCAATCGAAAATTCGAGACTTGGCGAGATTTATAAAAATCAAGGAGTGGGACTAGTCGACGAGATGCGGGTTTCACCCCTAGCTTGACGAGTTCGTACCCTAAGTGTGGTTGGTACTCGTTGGGTCAAAATTTAATTTCGACACGTTAACGAGGGTCCACTAGAAATTGAATTTGAAATTTGAAATTTGAAATTTCCATTAAGATGTGGATTTCACTCCTAACTTAATGGTGTAATTTCGTGCAACAAAAATGAAATCAAGCGGGATGAGAGTTGTTTACCAAATTGTGGGTTTCACGCCTATTTTGGTAATCTTGTCTCTTTTGTACAACATGAGTGTTGTCGGATTTAGATTACTCGAGTAAAATGTAAGAGGAAAAGTGTATGTTAAAGATTAGACGAACAAGTATAAACATGTCAAGAATAGCAAATAAGGAATGGAATAATGAAACAATTATTAACACATAAAAATATGTTAAGAATGACACATAAAGGGTAGAATGAGGAAACAAGTATTAGCACATAATAAGACAAGTGTAGCATGTCAAGTGTTAACAAATAAGTGACATATATGCTTAAAAGATCAAAAGAGAATGAATAAAGACAAACAAGGTAGCATGCAATGTAGTTTCAAGCAAAACACAAAAATAAAGCTCTAAAACTATAGACTAGGTTAAAGCATTCCTACTTTTCCTAATTCCCTATAGTTATGGTTCTGATACCAATCTGTCACACCCCAACCGATGGCGGAAACATCGGGATGAGACGAAGTGTGTATAGATTGCTAGAGACTTCATAACACTATGTGACAATATTTAATTTAATTCAAATTTCATTGCAATACTAAATGTCATACAAGATTCGAAAAGAAATAACAACATTGTTTCAACAAATAACATAACATTAAGAGATAAATAGATTAAAGGTGTGTATCTAGTCCACCCTAAACTTGTTTCATCAATCATCCATACTTCATTAGTCAACCTGCAACATGTATTAAAATAGAGTTTCAATGCAAAGGCAATGAGCGAGTATACAAGTTTGTTTACATAGCATAATAGAATAAAAGGCTCAAATCCAACATGATTCATAATATGTGAATTACTAGTATGCAATTTTGGCGTACACTATGATCAAACCCAAGAATCCAACGCATAAAATAGCCTAATCCCAATTGATAGCGGGATGGTAAATGTTTAACTTAACAATACCCCAAGTTTAACGGGCGGTGCGTAAATCCTATAGCGCTATAATTGTTAAGGTGGGCTAGCAAAGTTAATGAGCATATACGTTCCAAATCGTTCAAATAGAGCATACAAGAATCATAAGTAAAGCACATTAGTTTCATGTTTGTACAAGGATTGAGTATGTTTAGTTTAGTTTAAAGATGTTTGCATAATTATACATGTTCCCAAAGTGTAAAGCGGAAAAAGGGATCGAGTATACTCACATAATTGCTAAGTCTTCCGATTATCCAAGTGTTGACGAGTGTACGAGTTTAGGAGGATGGAACACCGAGGTCACCCTATATGGGCAAACGATGGTGCATGAGTAAACGGAATTACGACGGAGGATTTGAAGTGAGATTTAAAGCATAACTAGTGATGTATATGTATATATATACGTAAATATATATATATATATATATATATATATATATATATTTTATTTAGTTTAAGTAATACATCAAAATTAATTCTATTAAAAGTATTGTTGAAATGTTGACCAAAGGTAAAAATAATTATACATTTATACCTATTTTATAAAAACTAGTCGTATTTGATATGTTTCGTTTTATAAGATTTACACGTTTTGTTTTACGAAATTTTACAAAAAAAACAGGCAGAGTTTCCTTTGTTTTGGACGATCCCGACAACCAAACGTCGATATAAATTTCAAATTCAATAACGACAAAACGACATATAATTATATATGTTTCTATGTATTTTTTTATAACAAAAAAATATATATATAAAGCGGTTTTGTGATAACGAGATATATAAAACAATATAATTGGAATATTTACGTCGTTGAACTACCGAGTGCATCGAGACCTCAGTTGACCAAGTTTGACCAGGTTTGACCCGACAGTTGACCGTTTGACTGGGACATCGAACCGAAACTGCTGAACCGAAATAAGAATCAAACCACCATTCATCGGATTTAAAGAAAATAGTAGTAACCAACTGAAAGAAAAGAAATGAGGGATTACCGATTGAACTCGACTGAACCGGATCTGAACCAATCGATCTGAATCTGAACCGAGCCGCGTGAGTCGAAACAAACCGAGAACCAAAACTGAATCGGAGCTAAGCTGAGCCAAGATCCGAACCAAACTGATGTCGAAACACGAACCAGACTCGACCCGAGTAGGACCTGAACCGAACCGAGTAGAAACCGTGACTCCTTGTTAACTGACCCGAGACATGTCTTGAATCGAACAAAACGAATCGGAACTAAATTTACCCAAATGAAAACTGAGATTAAGCTTTAATCTGAAACATAACCTGAACCGAGAGGAATATATCTCGAGCCAAACGACTGAACTGAGCACAAACTGGGCCTAAACTGACCTGAGAGGAAGAAACCACTTTTACCGTCGCCGTTGCCGGCGCGGTTGTCGTTTCCGGTGACCGGTACGGCTGCCGCCGCCGCCAATTCTTTCTCTCCCATCTCGCTTTCTCTTTCTTCGATCCCGTTGTCGTGCGTCGCCGCCATAAAGGTGGTTGGCCGTTCATTTAGAGAAGGGAAACAGGTGAGTGTGGGTGTGTGGATAATCGTGCTTGCCGGAAACCGACCGGAGACGTTAAGGGTGTGGGCGGGTGTCGTGTCGGAGAAGAAAGGGGGTACCGGAGCCGTCGCTGGCATTCACTCCGACTGCCGGAGTTGAGGAAGGGAGACAGGGGTGTTTGCCTAGGGTTGTGGGTGCGGCTGTGGATGTGAACGAGGGAAAGGGAGAGATGTTGGTTGCATTCTTTTATTGTAGGGTTTCCATAAGGCACAAAATGAGAAAAGGTTAGATATATAATTTAGTTAACTTGTATACTTAACAACTAACTAGGTTATGATTATTATTTTTTTTATTTATTATTATTTTTTTTAAACAAACAAGCCTTTTATTATTAATTAAATTAATTAATTAAAGAAATAAAATAAGTAACCATTTCTATAACGAATTAAATTAAAGATAAGAGATTAAATTAAAGATAAGAGATTTTTCGACGTTACAACGGATTAAAATTTTGAAAGAGGCAAGCTTGTAAAAGTATTTCTTTTTTTTAGACTTAATTTCTAAATCAGGAAGGTTATGAAAACGTGAAGCGTTACAGTTTGATCACAGATATAGCTTGATATCCTGAGCTATATCCTGAAACTGTCTTTTACAAACAAGTTAACAACCATATTTTCGATACACTTTCTTAGCACACTATCTCACTTAACTAATTTGATCACTAAATTGCTTAGGTAATTTTTGACCAAAACATATACATATTAGTTAAAAATATTTAAAATATCTCATTATAAAACATCCCATTCCATAAATAAAATATGATAGTTTTTCTCTCTGTCGTTCTTCTCTTATAATTATATTATTAGGCAAGTTTCACAACACGTTATCGGCACACGTACTCTCACCAAAATCCTAGTCCTCTTCCATGATTTATCGTTCCCACAAGTGATATGTAGTCGTTTCATCGAAGTATGATCACTCACACATTCTTACAAATAAGTTTTATTTTATATTATAAGAATTATTATTTATATATATTAATGTTGTATTATCTTTTGGTATTGATTTTTGGGTGATTATAGTTAATCTTCCTAATTAGGGCTGTAAAGAACCGAACGAATATGAACGAGGCCTTGTTCGTGTTCGTTCGTTAAGGAAATAAATGTGTTCACGAACGGTTCATGATCACTTACCGAACGAGATTTTATGTTCGTGTTCGTTCATTAAGGAAATGAGCGTGTTCACGAACACAAGCGAACATAAATAAATTTGGCGAACGCGATGAAGGATGAAGATGGATGGCCCAGAGAATAACACTAGAACTTGAATCCCTTATTGTGAAACGGAGGTAGATCATATTCGTCGATGTAAATAATGAGAAAAGAAAGAGAAATGGTGCATAAACAAGGTGAAAAAGGGTTTCCTAGTTTAATTGTTAGGGTAATGATATAAATAAAAGTTTAATAGTATAAAACGTATAGATAAAATATCTGAAAGTATAAAAATCTTTAATTAAAACACGAACATACGAACATAAACGAACGAATGTTCACGAACACCTTACCGAACGTTCACGAACACAATTGAACGAACGATACCTTTGTTCATGTTCGTTCATTTAACTAATCGAACGGAATTTCTTGTTCATGTTCGTTCGTTTATTAATGAACATAAACAAACTTCCCGTCGAACGGTTCACGAGATGTTCGCTGAACGTTCGGTTCGTTTACAGCCCTATTCCTAATTGGATATTAACGATACTAAAAAAAGCTATTTTATATCATAAAACAAATATTTTTCAATCAAAACTAAAGATTAAAATCAATGAGATTTTATATAAATACAACAACACAACAACAACAGTACCCAGCAAGTCCCACAAATAACAAAGCTATTGTTGGGGTCTGGGGATGGTGGGATGTAGACAAACCTTACCACTACCCATATGGATAAAGAAGCTGCTTCCAAACAGACCCCCGGCTCGAAACCAAACATCAAGCAAACAAAGCAAACTATAGATATAGCAATAGAAATCCACCAATCACAGAATAAGTGGAAACCGACTAACATAGTAGAATAGAGACAACTATAGCCCCTAAAGTAATATATATATACACACACACACGCGAGATGATAAACACATGTAAGGTCCACTCGAAAAGTAGAAAATATTAACTCCTAACCCAAAAATCTGAGACACCTCAACACGAACAGAAAAACGTACGTGTATAATGTGTATTTTAATACACATATATAATGTATATAAAATAATATGATATTTCTTACTTGATGTTACTTTTAGTTTTACAAAAGTACAAGAAAATGTGTTCTATAAATAATATTGATTATATTATTCTATTCAAGTGTTTTATACAGGTTATTATTATTATTATTATTATTATTATTATTATTATTATTATTATTATTATTATTATTATTATTATTATTTGTTAGACTGATTAGTGTGGTGTCTAAAGGATTAGAAACTTGTTTGGGATTATCATACTTGTTTTAAATAGTTGTTGCATATGTAAGAGTTGTAGGAATTTTAATATTGACTAAAATAAAGGTTTGAAAGATACGTTATGTATAGATTGCTACTAGATGAGATTAAACTGGACTAAAAGAAATTGAGAACCAATAAGATGAACTTGAATAAAAATTTGGCAACAATATTTATGATTCATTTGTTATTCTTTTAACCTATATGTCTGTATGTATGTATAGAATTTGTTTGCCTGGTTATGTGTATATTTGTTTGGTTGTTTTTATACGGGTCGAATCTAATGCGTGGGTTAAGTAGCCTTAATCCATTATACAATAATAAGTAACTGAAAGTTTAAATATTATATAAAATCTATACATTTGCTTGTAATTGATGAACATAAGCATTAATAATATATCATAAAGTTTTGTTATAATTAGTTTTATAATGCAATATAATGTCTATTGTATAATTTAACTTTATGGTATCATATATATACACTCTATTATATAGATAGTATTGAATAGAAAAAATTAATTAAAGTTGTGGTTTTTTATCACTCTCATGAAAGAGTATAACTTTGATATGATACATAAAGTGTCATATTCAATGAATCTCATTATTAAGTTATAAAAAATCATAAGATTTTAGACTGATAAATCGTACATGACTCCGACATATTAGTACTTCTCAATTGAAGTTATGTGAAGAGAAGATTATTTATAAAAGAAAATATAGATAAAATAATTTTCAATTATCTTACCTCAATTTGCTCCTAAAGTAGCAATATTGTCGAATGCATAAATGCTAAATGTATGCATGCCATTGACATTTTAGGCACTTGCACAAGATTTTAACTACATCCAGGTGCATGCCAGGCCAGTAGTACCCGACATTTATGATCATGGCCACCACCATGCGTGGTCCTACGTGGATGCCACATATACCTTCATGTATTTCGCGAACTAGGTATGTGGTATCTTGGGAATCCACGCATCGTAGGAGTGGCCCCAAGTATGATCTTCGATATAAGATACCGTCTCCTATTTGGTATTGGCACGCCTTGTGTTGCAACTTGCGTGCTTCCGCTTTGTTTTTTGGGAGTATGCTTATTTGTAGGTATCTTATGATGGGTGTCATCCAAGATGGTGACCCTAATTCAATCATGTTAACTTGGCGCAAGGGCACTGTGTCACACACCAACCAATGGCAGAATCATTGGAGTGGGACGAAAAAGATTGTTCATCACACATAACGCTAACTTGTGACAATAATTAATTCAAACTGACTTCATAACATAGCAAAATTGTCAAATTACATCAAGAAATTTAAAGTACAACATAAAGGACAATACAACAAGTTCAAAAATTAAATGACTAATCTAGTAATTTGAAATGGGTTTCTAGTGTCATCCCTACTAGATTTCGTCATAGTCAACCTCATTAACCTGCAACATCTTAACAAAGTATAGTTCAACACAAAAGTGCATTGGCGAGTACACAAGTTTAAGCATATAAGTATAAGTGATGCGTGTTAGTGTATATATGTTTTTAGATATTTATTTAAGCCCTTTTTACACTTTTAGCCAAGTTTTAAATTTATAAAACACGATATTTACTAACACTAAGCACACATATGGGCAAGTGCACCCATCGTGGACGTAGTATAGTGTTGGTAAGATACCGAGGTCGTCCAAGGACACAAGAGCTTTTAATACCGGTTTATCCTCAACGTCTAATCAAATCAAAAAGTTAGAAAAATGTTTTAAACTAAGAACAATAAAAACTAACTAAATGCTGAAAAATAAAAACAGATAGACAAGATGAATCACTTGGATCCGACACGTGTATTAGTATAACCTTTGATTATTTTCGCACTTTTGCACTTGTTTAAGAGATTATCTTAGTTATTGTAGTAGGCCCCTTTTTCGGAGGTGACGTTACCCTCAACCCAGTAGTTTGAGTCAGCAAGGATACAATCCTAAAGGGTCGGATTATTGAAAGATAATGAATTAAGTTATTAATGCAAATTATGGTAGGCCCCGTTTTCGGCAGTGACGTTACCCTCGGCTAAGTAGTCCGAGTCAGCAGGGATACAGTCCTAAATAGCCGGGTTATAGTATTAATAGTAGTTAGCTTATGAGGGGGTCAAAGAGTTTGGATCCCCGCCATCCAATACCTATGGGCATTGAAGGAGATCCTACTAAATTTGACCCAGGTCCCAAGCAGGACCTCTAAACGCTGAACAAGGGCAAGACCTTTACCAAACCGTTCCCTTAACCCCCGACCAGGTAGCCAACATACCTCCATATAGACCGTGGAGATATGAATGGTGAAAATCTTTTATTTTATATAGACAGTAAAATAATGCCAAGACACCACGGACAAACGATAAGGAAAGATCACCTTCAACATAAGTAACTAGTTATTAAAGTCATTAATACAAAACCAAATAAAAAGTGCAAAAGATTAAAAATAAAAAGTATTATACTAAACACTTGTCTTCACCAAGTGATGTAAGAGACTTAGGCAAACATGGCCTTGATTGTCAAGAACTCTTACGATCAATCTTGGATCCCGAGACGACTCACACACTCTATGATGGACAATGGATGATGGTGGTGGATGATGGTGTTATGGTGGTGATGGGTGGTGGATGAAGTGTGAGAGAGGTGGTGTGCCAAGGGATGAGAGAGAATGAAACCAAGCTCCTCTATTTATAGGCTGAACAGAACGCTGGACACGGCCCCGTGTTCGCTGAACACGGCCCCGTGCCCGTCTGACATTCTCTCTCTTCATTAATTGTAATTGCGAATTACAATTAATGCGCCTGCTGTACTTTCAACACGCCCCCGTGTCCGCTGGGCACGGCCCCGTGGTGAGCAATGGAAGCTTCTACTGGTTTGTCTTTTCTGCTGCTTCCTGGGCACGCCCCCGTGTTCGCTGGACACGGGGCGTGTTCAGACTTCTGTTCTCTTCTCTTTGTCTTGGGAGGTGCCGTTGAGGGTCCGGGCAGTCTACTTTTGTTCCTTTTCTTGTATTTATGGTAGAATTAGTGGTCTTTTTGCTTCTTTTGTGATTTTGAGCTCATTTTATCCTGAAAATACAAAAGGAAGACAAAAACACTCTTTTTCCAACATTAGTACTTAAAAAGGGTTAGTTTTATGCCTTAATTGATGTGTTTTATATGTTGCATTTTACACACATCAAATACCCCCACACTTGAACTTTTGCTTGTCCTCAAGCAAAACTCTTTTAATGTGGCTTACACTCCCAAATGGAATAGGTAGAAGAGAAGTTTTTAACTTGTCCTAGAGTGTCGGGAATCCAAGGTTTGTATAGGTTCTATTTTTATTTTATTTACAATCTTATTCGTCATGGTTTATTTTGAACTTTTCATAAGATAAACTACTTATTTGGGCATAGCATGCCTTATTAAAATTCCATTTATATACAAGTTCACATACCTCACGGGAGATCACTCAATCACTCGGCCGAAGGTGTATATTTAAGTGAATCGCTCGAGAGCGGCACGGATTTACATTCTCCATATGCTTGCCAAGCGATCAATCCTCCTCCTTTTTAACTTTTTACCTTTGTAAATATCAAGAGGTCTTTTGGGGTGAAGGCTTGGGTTTAAAGGTGGGTGGTTGGTTAGTGGTTAGTAAAAAGGGCGAAAATCGTAACAAGTGTCGGTTTTCGTGAAATACCTTATTTTTAGTGACATTTATTTTTGAAGTATTTCTCCAAACAAGCTTTTTGTAGCTTATGTTTGTTTTTGACTTCATTCATTTTTTTTTTTTTCGTCACGTAAAGGGTATGTTTATGAAAAACCGAGTTTGTTACTAAAATAAAGGTGAAAAAATGAAAAAGGTTTTTGGTGGGTAAAAAAAAATTGTTTTGGGGGTAATGAAATGAAAGGTTTAGGCTCAAAGGGGTTTTCTAGGGGGATTTTGGGTAGGTAAAAAAAATGAAAAATAATGGTTTTGAAAGAAAAATAGTTAGTCCTAATGCCTCCATCATTTACTTACTTGGGTTTAAGTTGGTAAGGACCGGGAATGTATCGTCGTGGCAAATTCTAGATTTGTAAAGACCGAGCGGCTATTCACACAAGAAACGAAAAATGAGCATTTAATCTAAATATGTGTATTTTTATGCTCAATAAAGGCTCAAAACTCACTTTTTTGTGGGAATGGGTTTTTAATGTGACCAAGCATATATAATCGAATTTTAGCTAGACTTGTTATACCGGTTCATAATTTTCTTATGTTAGTTCTTTTTATCACGACGCTATCGGTTGTAAGTTTGTAAAAATATAACCCTTTTATAACTTGTTATTCCCAACTTAAACTAAGACAAGTAAATAATAAAAAAAAATGAAAAAGTTTTTGAAAAAATTTGGGGTGTTTAGCGGTTCCAATAGAGTTTTGTGTAAGGCTTGTTTTAGGATTTTGCAAAATTCCAAGGTTTTAGCATCCCCCCCCACACTTAAATTACACATTGTCCTCAATATGTTCCAAAAATAAAGTTTTTGGTTGATTAGAATATGTAAAAGTGTGTTTAAAAACAAAGATTTGTGTTACTGGCGCTCTGGACACGGCCCCGTGTTGACCGGGCACGGCCCCGTGGTCAAGTGCCAGTAACAAAAATTATAGAAGTGAAACAGAAGCCTGGACACGGGGGCGTGTTCGCTGAACACGGCCCGTGTCCAGTTACCTGAACTGGGTGATTTCCTGCAGGGGGCTCAGCACGGGGCCGTGTTGGTTGGGCACGGCCCGTGTGGAGCCTTCTGTTATGGAGATTTTTGTCGGTTTGTTCTGTTCTTCTGCATGGTTCCATTTTTTCTCGTTCCCTTTTTCATCCATTACCACCACGAGTCCATAAATCATAAAAACCATCAAAACATTGCTAATAGAGAGATTACATAAATATAGTTAATTAACTAAGGTTATCATAAAGGTTCTACTTATTTATGAAAATTTCGGGAATAGCTTCCCGATGTAGAAACATTCTTCAGCTTATGGCTCCTAGGTTCTCACTCAAAGCCATTCTTCTATCTCCCTTGGGAGGTAGAAGGTAGCCTCATTCTCGTCGGTATCTTGAGGAGGAGCGCCTACCGGGATTCCTTGCACTACCCTTGGTTGCGGTACTTGGTGCAAGGCGTGCCATTCTGCTGGGATGATAACTTCGGGTACCACATTCCACGCCCTGTGTGTAATCACCGGAACCAAAGGCGGGGAAGCAAGAAGGTTTAACCTTTGGTGCAGAAGGTTCACTTCTTGCAGGCAGCCCTCCAAACCTATCGTCAGATGATTAACGCGGTCCACTAAAGCTTCTTCTACACTCGTCAATTCGTCCACGGCTTCCCTTAAAGCGTAAACGTAGTTTACTAGGGAATCCTCTGCGGTGGACGATCTCCTTCCATTTCGGTTATTCCTTGAAGATGCTCCGCTGTTTCGGCTGGCCATTTTCTGCGAAATAAGCCGAGGATAACTAAATTTTTGCAAAACAGTACCTCGAACACGGCCCCGTGTTCAGTGAGCACGGCCCCGTGTTCAACTGTCTGCAGGAATTTTTGTCTAATGGTTCTAGGTTTTTAAATTATTTCTATATACTTTCGTCGTGTTATGAGCTTAGATAATTTAAAAACAAAGTTATAGAACTAACTTTAGACAAGAATCCATAGCGAAAATTCCTACAAACCTTGCATAGAAGGTTGGAATCATGGGTTTCCAAGCTTCCATGGAGGTAGGGTTTGAAAAATTTTTGGAAGAAGAGGAAATGAACAAAAGTGGAAAAGACAAGATGGTCCTTAGGAACCTTCTTTTGGTACTTACCTAGGATGGTATATGTGAAGATTCCAGGGATCTCTGCTTTGTGGAGTGGTCAAAAATGAGCAGGATTCAGGCTGCATTTAAAGAAAACGACAGCACATTGAACACGGCCCCGTGTCCGCCGGACACGGCCCCGTGTGCAGAAAAAATCCTGACACATTTTGTCCGTATTCTGACAGAATCAGCAGAAAATCTTCTGAGCGAACACGGGGTCGTGGTGACCGGACACGGCCCCGTGTCGGAGGGCTGTCTTATGGAGTTTTGTCTTTTCTAAGGAGCTAACTTGTATCGGGTGGCTCCTGACTTGTTGGAACAACCCCAAAGTGCCTAAGATACCTTAATTGTCCTATACTAAGGCGAGAACGCAAGAGGTTGTCGGTGAGGGTAATTCCTATTTTCATTCTAGGTGGACAAGTCCAACCCTTTCCCGGGCTCTCGTTAAAGAAGGTGTATGCCGAATCGCTCAGGTCTATGTATGCACCGAACGAGGTCGATGGGGAGTCCTTCACGGCACAATCGGCACAGGGACGACTATCGTCCACGTCTTGTCTAGGAAGAAAGGTATTTTCGGGAGCAACGAGGTTGTCAGAATGCGGTTCCAACATTTCCTCATGGTCATCATCTTGGGATGGATCTAAGAAATCCTTCCTAAGTTCTTTTGACCAATTTAGAAGTAGTTCTTCTAGTTGAAATAGCTCGTCAAGGAGCATATCTCCTAGAATATCCGGTTGGGCGCATTCGAGGGAGAAATAGTGCTTATTTTTACTTTCGCCCCTCTCAAGGCTACAAGGAATTGGTGGGTCTATATAGTGTGGCCTATAAGTGAGGAAGAAACATTTTAATTCCTCGTGTTCGCCTCCACATAATTGACACCACAAACCATAAGAGTGCCGAAAGTAAAAAGAATCGCTATTACTCATGTTTGTATAAAAAGTTACCAACCGCCGGGATCAAACGGTTCTGTTTTCAGTAACTGAATCTTGGGCACGGGGGCGTGTTGAGTGGACACGGCCCCGTGTTCAGCCTACTGTCTGATATAAAACAGGATTGCCAGTTCCAATGATTGGGCACGGGGGCGTGTTCAGCGGGCACGGCCCCGTGCTGAGCTCTGCAGAAGCTGAAAAATCTAAAAAAAATCCTAAAAATTAAAGAAAAATAAAAAGATGATTAGGCCGTTGATTCCTAACTTTCTTAAAATCCTTGTGTCCCCGGCAACGGCGCCAAAAACTTGATGCGTGTTAGTGTATATATGTTTTTAGATATTTATTTAAGCCCTTTTTACACTTTTAGCCAAGTTTTAAATTTATAAAACACGATATTTACTAACACTAAGCACACATATGGGCAAGTGCACCCATCGTGGACGTAGTATAGTGTTGGTAAGATACCGAGGTCGTCCAAGGACACAAGAGCTTTTAATACCGGTTTATCCTCAACGTCTAATCAAATCAAAAAGTTAGAAAAATGTTTTAAACTAAGAAAAATAAAAACTAACTAAATGCTGAAAAATAAAAACAGATAGACAAGATGAATCACTTGGATCCGACACGTGTATTAGTATAACCTTTGATTATTTTCGCACTTTTGCACTTGTTTAAGAGATTATCTTAGTTATTGTAGTAGGCCCCTTTTTCGGAGGTGACGTTACCCTCAACCCAGTAGTTTGAGTCAGCAAGGATACAATCCTAAAGGGTCGGATTATTGAAAGATAATGAATTAAGTTATTAATGCAAATTATGGTAGGCCCCGTTTTCGGCGGTGACGTTACCCTCGGCTAAGTAGTCTGAGTCAGCAGGGATACAGTCCTAAATAGCCGGGTTATAGTATTAATAGTAGTTAGCTTATGAGGGGGTCAAAGAGTTTGGATCCCCGCCATCCAATACCTATGGGCATTGAAGGAGATCCTACTAAATTTGACCCAGGTCCCAAGCAGGACCTCTAAACGCTGAACAAGGGCAAGACCTTTACCAAACCGTTCCCTTAACCCCCGACCAGGTAGCCAACATACCTCCATATAGACCGTGGAGATATGAATGGTGAAAATCTTTTATTTTATATAGACAGTAAAATAATGCCAAGACACCACGGACAAACGATAAGGAAAGATCACCTTCAACATAAGTAACTAGTTATTAAAGTCATTAATACAAAACCAAATAAAAAGTGCAAAAGATTAAAAATAAAAAGTATTATACTAAACACTTGTCTTCACCAAGTGATGTAAGAGACTTAGGCAAACATGGCCTTGATTGTCAAGAACTCTTACGATCAATCTTGGATCCCGAGACGACTCACACACTCTATGATGGACAATGGATGATGGTGGTGGATGATGGTGTTATGGTGGTGATGGGTGGTGGATGAAGTGTGAGAGAGGTGGTGTGCCAAGGGATGAGAGAGAATGAAACCAAGCTCCTCTATTTATAGGCTGAACAGAACGCTGAACACGGCCCCGTGCCCGTCTGACATTCTCTCTCTTCATTAATTGTAATTGCGAATTACAATTAATGCGCCTGCTGTACTTTCAACACGCCCCCGTGTCCGCTGGGCACGGCCCCGTGGTGAGCAATGGAAGCTTCTACTGGTTTGTCTTTTCTGCTGCTTCCTGGGCACGCCCCCGTGTTCGCTGGACACGGGGCGTGTTCAGACTTCTGTTCTCTTCTCTTTGTCTTGGGAGGTGCCGTTGAGGGTCCGGGCAGTCTACTTTTGTTCCTTTTCTTGTATTTATGGTAGAATTAGTGGTCTTTTTGCTTCTTTTGTGATTTTGAGCTCATTTTATCCTGAAAATACAAAAGGAAGACAAAAACACTCTTTTTCCAACATTAGTACTTAAAAAGGGTTAGTTTTATGCCTTAATTGATGTGTTTTATATGTTGCATTTTACACACATCAATAAGTATAAAAGTTTAAAATGAATCCACATGGCAACCTAAGTTATTCAATATCAATATATCACGGCAGGCAATATTTCTAGTCAACCCTCTGTTTACGCAATAAAGAATGAAATTTAACATGACCTCTCGTTCACGGGTGGTGCGTTAATCCTATAGCGCTATACATGTTAAATGGAGGCTCATACAAAGCTAATGACAATAGTATCACATAAGAATCACCCAAGCATGTGAATCTAGCATAACAAGTAGTTTTCATGTATAAGGATTGTTTTGTGCATTTGCATAAAGAATAAAGTATTGTGATTTTTGATAAGGTTAACATATTGCACCCAAAAAGTGTTAAAATGAAAATGGGTCAAGTGTACTCACGGTTTTGCAAGCTTCCACTTGTGAATCCATGAAGAGTTTGTTGATTGATTTAGGATGGAACACCAAGTCCTTCTACACGAGGAAACGTAGGTGTATGAGTATTGGATGGTAACAGAGGATTAGG
This sequence comes from Helianthus annuus, assembly GCF_002127325.2. Classification (NCBI taxonomy): domain Eukaryota; kingdom Viridiplantae; phylum Streptophyta; class Magnoliopsida; order Asterales; family Asteraceae; genus Helianthus; species Helianthus annuus. Next base: position 202,838,237 of record NC_035448.2, on the reverse strand, counting down.
AATTCGGAATTAAAAGTATAAGAAAGTAAATATACAAGAAAATAATCACTTAGACTTAGCACTCGTTCTTGACACTACGGAATCCCATAAGGGTTAGAATGATTTCATAGGTTTAATACCTATTAGAATCGTAACGAGGAACTATGAACTTAGGTGATGTAAGTTAATAACTTGATGAATAACCATTAGATTATCTTCAAGGGTTCGGTTACTATGGATTTTATATATTTTACGTAGTATTTATAAGTTTAGTCCAACAATGTTACAAGTATTATCATAGAAGTCATGCATAGAGGTAGGAGGATGAATCTTCCATTTTAAGACCTCTTTTGTATATTCACCAATGCACAAGTTGTCATAAGACAACAAGGATGGTCATGAATGGATTAATACAAAAAGAATATATATATACTAACTAAGAGAAATCATCAAGTGAAGTGTAGATTGTAAGTAGGATAGCCCAAGCTAACCAAATAATCACACATACACAAGTTCAAGACTTGTTCATCACTTGTGGGTTAAAACCGTTTTAAAAACAGAAAGTTTAGAGGATTAAAACCTCTGGATTTATATGTTACAACCTTGTTTTTAAGCACACATAATAATAGTCTTGATTAGTGGCATAAGGACATAGGAATGTATGAAGAACACATAAGTTTAAGTATGTTTAACAAAGTTTTTGTACAAAACAGAAAGTTTCTTGCACTTTTAACCTCATTATGGTGATGTTCCATCCTTGGTTTTCTATGGAAAAACTGTGGAAATATACCTAGGGTTGTTCCAAGTGCTAAGAAGCAAGAAGAAGTGAAAAAGATGGAAGATAAGTGAGTTTACGCTCACTTTTGCAACTTGATATGATTCTGATTTGCTACTGTTTTCCCAGCTGATTTTAGTGTGTTTGAGAGTGAAAGTGAAGTGTTTGCAAAGTGGAAAATGTGTAGGAATGGGTTGGGTTTTATAGGGAGCGATTAGGTTAAGTTAGGTGGCCATTTAATGGAAGAAACACACCAAAGATCGCCCAGTAAAGGAGCTATTAACACAATTCTGCGGATCCGGGCTTCTGGCCGGGCGCGAGAGCTGGGGGGGGGGGAGGTTGCGGCCCGCGAGCCACCTTAGCTGGCGAAAATTTTTGTTATTTTTACACTTTTGGCGCCTATAGTTCTATATGTTAGTGTTTTAATGTGTTTTAAGCATATAAGGTAAGGTGTAGGGTTATATTATGGAATTAAAGCATAAAGTAAGTATAAAATAAGTATGAACAAGTATGTTTGTCGAGAATAAGTATCATATACGCATGAATTGAGCATGTATGACAATTTGTAAGTTTAACGCATTTTGCAAGAATTACGAATAAGGTATTATATGTATAATTAATCCAAACGTATGAACATGTATGATTATGTAGGATATGAATTTAAAGAAATACGAATTTTATTTTGATCCAAGTCTCGGATTTTACAACGATACAACAAAAAGACGAAATACGAGAATTACAAGAATCTAAAAATAGAAATACGAACAATGCTTTCTAATTATGGAAAGTACGAAAAAGCAGGGCGTTATAGTCTCCCCTCGTTTAGGAAATTTCATCCCGAAATTTAGGAAGAAATAACGAAAAGTTGCGGATACTTAGTCTTCATATCACTTTTGAGTTCCCAAGTAAACTCAGTGCCACGTTTCCTTCCCATCGAACCTTGACGATATGAATTCAAATGCGCCTCAATTGCTTGACTCCTCGATCCATGATTTCGACCGGTTTCTCCACAAAATGCAGAGTCTCGTTGAGTTGAAGATCTTCGAGTGGACCTTGAAGTCCTTCTTCAGCTAGACACTTCTTTAAGTTTGAAACGTGGAAGACAGGATGAACGTTGTTGAGTTCTTCAGGTAGGTCCAGTCGATACGCAACCTTGCCAATCCTTTCGAGAATCTTGAAAGGGCCTACGTAGCGAGGTGCGAGTTTTCCTTTCTTACCAAAACGAACTACGCCCTTCCAAGGGGATACCTTGAGAAGCATAAAATCACTTATCTCGAATTCCAAGGGCTTGCGACGCTTATCAGCGTAACTCTTTTGTCGGCTCCTGGCTTTCAGAAAATTGTCTTAAACCTGTAAAATCTTGTCCGTTGTCTCTTGTATAAGGTCAGGACCGGTGATTTGAACTTCTCCAATCTCGTGCCAACAAATAGGCGAACGACACTTACGACCATACAATGCCTCGAAAGGTGTCATTTGAATACTCGCGTGATAACTGTTATTGTATGAGAATTCGATCAAAGGAAAGTGCATATCCCAGTTGCCACCAAAATAGATTACGCAAGAATGAAGCATATCCTCTAAAGTTTGGATAGTACGCTCGGTTTGTCCATCAGACTGAGGATGAAAAACAGTGATAAGGTTTAGAATAGTACCCATAGCAGATTGGAAAGTTTGCCAAAGACGAGATGTAAAGCGACCATCACGATTAGAAATGATGTCAATGGGGATACCATGACGACAAATGATTTCATCAGTGTAGATTCTAGCCAATTTCCCGACTTTGAAATCTTCACGAATGGGGAAGAAGTGAGCTGATTTGGTCAATCGATCAATGATCACCCAAATACTATCATGACCAGAAGACATATGAGGGAGTTTGGTGATAAAGTCCATCGCAATGCTCTCTCATTTCCAGATAGGGATTTCTGGTTGTTCAAGCAAGCCAGAGTGACGTTGGTGTTCAGCTTTAACCTTCTAACAAGTGAGACATTTCGCAACGAAAGTGGCGATATCTTTTTTCATTCCAGGCCACCAATAGGACGTACGCATATCTTGGTACATCTTATCAGCACCAGGATGAATGGAATATCTTGATTTGTGTGCCTCCTTCATCAGAAAGTCTTGAAGGTTATCACGATTAGGAATCCAGATGCGATTGAGATAGTATAGTTTACAATCGGATTTAGACTTAAGATCTTCTTCAACACCACCTCGTATCTCGTAGGAGAGACTACCTTTGTTAATAGAGGCATATTGAGCTTCACGAATGCGGTTTTGAAGATCGTTAACGAGTTGGAGACAACGAATACCCATTACATGAGTTTTACGACTAAGTGCGTCGGCCACTACATTCGCTTTCCCTGGATGGTAGCGAATTTTGCAGACGTAGTCGTTTAACAACTCTACCTAACGACGTTGACGCATGTTAGTTCCTTTTGGTTGAAGATGTGTTGAAGGCTCTTATGGTCGGTGAAGACCACACACTTAGTACCATATAGGTAGTGTCACCATATCTTCAAGGCAAAAACAACTGCACCAAGTTCAAGGTCATGTGTAGTACAGTTCTTCTCATGTATTTTGAGTTGCCTCGACACGTAAGCGATAACCTTGTCTTATTGCATAAGGACAGAACCAAGGCCAAGGTTTGAAACATCGCAATCCAGGACCCCAAACAAAAGGTTTTTCTTTTTGAGTCAAGGAAGTAAGAGGAACAGCGATTTTTGAGAAGTTAGAAATGAAACGATGATAGTAACCAGCTAGACCAAGAAACGAACGAATTTCGAACGGAGACTTAGGTGCAATCCAGTTCATCACAGCTTTGATTTTAGCAGGGTCAACGTAAATACCAAGTTCGTTGACGGTATGACCAAGGAATTGAACTTCTTTCAACCAAAACTCACCTTTAGAGAATTTGGCGTAAAGACGTTCAACGCGTAGAAGCTGAAGGATAAGACGCATGTGTCGCTCGTGCTTTTCTTGAGTCTTGGAGTAGATTAGGATATCGTCGATGAAGACGATCACAAAACGGTCCAAGTACGCTTTACTTACGCGGTTCATAAAATCCATGAAGACATCAGGTGCGTTAGTCAAACCAAAGGGCATGAGCACGAACTCGTAATGACCATAGCGTATACGAAAGGCGGTTTTGGGTATATCTTCTTCGAGGACTCGAAGTTGATGATATCCAGAACGAAGATCGATCTTGGAAAAACAAGTCGCACCTTGTAGTTGATCAAAGAGATCGTCAATACGAGGAAGAGGATATCAGTTTTTGACAGTGAGCTTGTTGAGCTCACGATAGTCAATACACATTCGAAACGATCCATCTTTCTTTTGACGAATAAGACGGGAGCGCCCCAAGGAGAAGTACTAGGGCGTATAAAGCCTTTATCAAGAAGCTCTTGAATTTGGCTCGAAAGCTCTTGCATCTTAGAGGGTGCTAAACGATAAGGAGACTTAGCGACATGCGTAGCGTGTAACACCCCGTGTTACGAAAGTCAAAGTACAAGTCAAAGTCAAAGTCAAAGTCAAAGGAAGAAAAGATTGCTAATTGCGATTTGTCACTCCTTGCTTAATTACTGAATTGTTCTTCTTGACTTGTAATCGAATCCTTTTAATTATTTGCTTTAGTTGTATTATGTGGAGTATCTATTAATAATCGAGGTTTATTGCGTAAATCGCATGTTAATCGCTAATCACATCGCAATCGCCTTCGCAACTCAAATTATGCGTTCTGGATATTGTTTCACGTATGTGTGCTATTTATGTGTTACTTGTGCATGTTTATTTATGTGCTGTGGTGATTAATCGAAATGCAATCGCAACTCTATCTCAATGCAACTTAATCGCAAGTGCTAAATGCAAGTTATTTAGGATGATTGTATGTTAGATATAGTATTTATGTGGTTATTATTAATCTATCGCATCGCTAAATCGAAACTCGCTCAAACACATCGCAACGCTCAGCACGCGAAATGAAACGCCGAAAACCAACTCGCGGAGCCACCCGATCGAATGACCATTCGGTCGAATGGTCATCCATCCGATCCGTTACCTGCACTCCTCTTTCCTCTTTTGCCAACCTATAAATACCCCCTGTCACATCACAAGTGATGTGACAGCTCCCTCATTCGACCAGCACACTCCAGCACACTTTTCTCTCGATTTCTTGCGATTCTTGTAAGTTTTCAACTCAAATCTTGTACTTCTATGATCTACACGCACTTCTTCATCATTTTCACCTTTGAGTCTCAACTTCTAACCGTGAAATCAGTGGATTTGAGGTGTTCTAGGATGATGTCATCATGGGGTTCTTATGAACTTCAAGTTTTGACCTCATTCCACCAAGAATATCTCAGTTTTGAAGGATTCCACATGATTAAACAATGTTTTCGCATGGATCTAAACATTTTCAAAGATAAAAGGATTGAAAGATACTTTTCTAACTTTTTTTCAACTCTTTTACACTCAATGCACTCAAAACCGATAGAATCGGAGCTCATTCAGGCCTTCTACTCTTCTCTAGCGATGTGTCGGGTTGAGATCTGGATTCTATCAACAAGAACAGTCAACTGGTCGGATTAGCGTGATTCCTGTTCGATCGGACGACTTGGACTTGACGAGGTTCCGTTGTTCAACACGTTGTCATACCGTCTCGAGCAAATCGTAAAATAATCAAGTTCAAAACGATCAGATTCGTTGGGACGGATTGCCGTCCATTCGGATTGCCATCCGATCGAACAACAATCCGGTCGGATTGCACTTGAGGTTCAATACTTAAACATTTTCAAACTTTCAAAGATCTGAATGTTGAACGGATTGCCGTTCGATCGGATTGCCATCCGATCGAACGACAATCCGATCGGTCAACAATTGGATCTCCAACACTTAATCTTTTTGATAATCATCAGTTTCTAACGGATTTCCATCCGATCAGAAGACCATCCGATCGAATGACCATCCTGCTGTGAACTTGTTGTCAACTGAAAGGTCTTGCCAATCGGATCACTATCCGATCGAACGACCGTTCAATCGACCGACCTGAAGGGTAGAGATACTTCTCTGTTTTCAAAATGCTATAACAAAAACTTCAAAGCCATCATACACAAACACATCCATCCCAAATGAATGTCAATCCGACCGAATGGCCATCCGATTGGATGACCATCCGAACGGATTGACATCCGATCGAATGACCAACCAATCGGATTGCCATCCAATCGGATTACCATTCGTCACTTAGCGCTTTCGCGCACTGTTCATCGATTATGCTATCGTTAACTGTTCAGGCCAATCTCTCAGCGCTCCCTTCTATCCAAGAGAGTGTTTACTTGTTAAACACTATCTGTGAGTATACTCGATCCCTTTTTGCTTTAAGCACTTTTGGGTGTTACATACGTTACTTATGCAAATCACAATCGACACACAAAGCAAACACTATTCATAAGCTGACCGTTATTGCATGTTACGTGTTACTTGATGAATGCTTGTATGTTATGTTAACACAGTGATTGTTGCCTGACACCTTAGCAACGATAGTACTATAGTTTGGACTCAGCACCTGTCGTGGGCAGGGGTTGTTAAGGGCTTTACTTCACGTGTCCCAGTGGGGATATGTGTTGCGCATTCTATAACTCCTAGTCACGTCTGTGCATATTTCATTGTCGATAACCTACTAGCTTTCACTTTGCTACATGTTACATGCTGGTTATGCGTAAACAATTTCGAACTCTATTATACTATTAAACTTGTATGCTCACCTTTACACTATGTGTATTGACCTCTATTTTAACGTATGTGACAGGTGTTTGAATGCTAGGAATAATGTGCTTTGGTGAATCAAACTAGGGGTCTAGTTATGTTACGCTTAATCTGAGTTGTCGGAACAGTGTTTGTTTTTGAGACAATTATTTATAATAACTGTTTTATTTGGATATGTTGTGGTATGGGACATGACGTTTAAATATCTGGTAATTAATAGTGTTATGGATACTCATGGACAATCTGTTTCGCTCTGTGCCATGCCCCGATGTTAACGCCATCGGTTGGGGTGTGACAGATTGGTATCAAAGCCATAACTATAGGGAATTAGGCAAGACTCGACCTAGTCTGGGTCGATGCCTTAGAAATGACCTAGTCTATAGTCTAAGTACCAATGGACCGACTTGTGCATACCCTGTAGGGGTTTTGTACGAGCTTACTTGCTATTCTCGCTCGCATTCGCTGCACGCTATCACACTGCCTTTCCTAAGGCGGTCGCACCGCACGCTATTTCCGAAAATGAATGAATGATTAGATCAAGATTAGGTGTGAAAGACGCAAACTCTCGATTGGATCGCTTGTTCGACCCGCATTTTTACTACAAACAAGAGAATTTGCGTTGAATAAGGAGTGAAATCCGTACTTCGACGCAAATATCTCTCTCAATCTTGTGATTCTATCACGCAAACACGAATGTAGTCGCTAAGTTAGGGGTGAAACCCAAATCCTGATGTCTCGTTCCATTCTCAATCTCGATTTTACAAAACTCTCACCAAAGTCTCGATGGATTCCAACGACTCGAGTTGCGTGAATAACCGAAAGGATGCGTGCCATTCACCGTATGTCGGTGATAGAGCACAGTCTATTAGGCCAAGACGTATACTTGTAGTCCTTGAGAATAGTTGAATCACTTTGGTTAGTCAATGTCTATCAAGCCGAGACACTCTATTTTCATTTTCAAGCTCGCAATCACTGATTTTATGTGTTTCGATTCTGAGCCCGCAATTGTTGACTCTGATATTTGTTGTTTTTATGTGGATTTACATGTTTAAGTGATTTTATCTGTTTATGTGTTTCGATTTTTGGTGATTTCTTCAGTTTTCGCTATTCGCTTTGATCGTCACACACAACTCGCACTACACATCTATCTCAAAACGTAAACAAATCGCTTGATACTCGTTTATGCTGTGCTGCTCGCTATGCTACTCACTGTGTACTCGCTAATCGCAATCGCTATTCTCAAACTCGCGAACCTTGAATGATAGGTGAATATGTAAGACAAATGTAGGTAAATACGTGCAAAATATAGTGTGGTTTCTGTGGATTACGTGCTTCTGTGTTTTATGTGCCTATGTGCTTCTGTGATTATGTGCCTATGTGTCTACGTGGTTATGTGATTATTCGTGTTCCTGAGCTTTATACGAAGTAGTTTTGAGCGGAGTAGGAGTCTATTCGAAGAGTAATCGAAATTTGTGTCTGAGTCCTATGGCGATGATGTCTATTGCAGAAAATGTCATCATTTGGGTCGTTTCACTCTCGCTCAGCTTTCCGCAATCATGAAGATAAGCGTATCGCAACTCTCGTCGCTAAGCAGATGGCGAAAGTCATACCACAAATTGTTAGCGAGCTGAATGAAAACGCTAGCAAGTCTTCTGAAGAGTCTAGGACTGATGCTCCTAAAGCTACTTTTAGCTTCAAGCAGTTCAAAGCCTGCGGTCCCACAGAATTCACCGGAGAAGATGGACCTACTGCCATGTTTCAATCGTTTGATTCTATCGAAGTCACCCTGCGCCAAAGCGGCTGTCCTGATAATCTCCGCACTGTTAAAGCTACCGGCGTTTTCCAGTCTAGGGCTCTGGACTGGTGGACTGCCAAGAGAAACAAGCGTGGAAATGATGCAGCTTATGGGCTAACGTGGGACGAGTTGAAGGACATCATGATGAAAGAGTTCTGCCCTCCCCACGAGCTTCAAAAGTTGGAGGATGAGTTTTGGCACATCAAACAAAAGGATGGCGACAACGCTGGTTTAACTGCTTGCTTCAAGCAGCTGAGCATAATCTGTCCAGGCCAAGTTACTACCCCCGAAATCACCATCAAGAAGTATATCCGTGCTCTACTGGATTGCATGGCTGATTTCGTTCAAGCTGCGAAGACGACAACTATTGAGGAAACCTTCTTACTCGCTGCTGAGATCAATGACAAGCGAGTCAAGGCTGGTTACTTTGATAAGGCCTCCAAGAATCTCCATCAAGTTACCGCTGCTCTCACCGCTTAAACCGCCACCGCACCGTAGTCTTCAAAGTCCTCCCGCCGCAAGAGAAAGAACAACAACAATAACAGTAGCAAGAATTGTGCTGTCACAGCTGCCGCTCCACTTCAAGCTGTCCCTGCCCAACAGCAACCCCAACACCGCCAAGTCATGGCCCCAGTCACCAATGCACCGCTGACTAAGCGTGCGTATACTGGTCCTCACCGGCTTGCGCTACCTGTACTTATCATCATCCTGTGGGGATTGCTTGCAGATACTGTGTGCACTTCAACATGTACGACCATTTCACTGCTAATTGCCATACTGGTCCATGTCAAGCTCCAGCTCCAGCTCAAGGTCAAGCTCCTGCTCAACAAGCTCTACTTCCTGCTCCTCAAGGCCAACAAGCGGCTCCTGCAACCGCGATCCACGCTAGATCTTGCTTTGCGTGTGGTGATCCTAACCACTTGGCAAACATGTGTCCCAATCGAGTGGTAAAGCAAGAGCCACAACAGCAGCAACCTCAGCAGCAGCAGCAACCAGCAGCCCGCGGACGTGCTTTCAACATCAACGCCCGCCAGGCTCAAGCAGACAACAATGTGGTTAATGGTACATTCCTTGTAAATGGTATATATGCTTCGTGTTTGTTTGATACTGGAGCAGATAACTATTTTATATCGTTTGAATTCGAAAAGCTTCTTAATCGTAAGCGCGCTCATCTCCCCTCGACGTTTGATGTTGAAGTTGCCACCGGAAGAATTGTCGCTGTCAATTCTGTTCTCCATGATTGTACGCCTGAACTCAATAATCAAATCTTTCCTATCGACCTTATTCGGATGCAGCTCGGTAGTTTTGACGTCATAGTAGGCATGGATTTTCTTCGCGAAAACTGTGCTGAAGTTATTTGCTTTGATAAGATGATTTGCTTTTCGCTCGGTAATGGTGGTCAATTGTGTGTCTACGGCGAAGTCGCATCGAAGAAACTCCAACTCATGTCGTGTGTCTAGGCTAGCAAGTATCTCCGCAAGGAATACCAAGCTTTCTTGGCGCACATTGTAGTAGCAGAGAAAAAGGAAGTTAAGGAGATAGACAGGGTGCTTATAGTTCGTGATTGTCCTCTTGTGTTCCCTGATGAGTTACCTGGTTTACCTCCGAGTCGTGATATCGACTTCTGTATTGACCTCATTCCTGGAGCAAATCCTATTGCTAGAGCTCCTTATCGACTCGCTCCGTCTGAAATGCGCGAACTCTTGAGTCAACTCCAGGAATTACTTGACAAAGGCTTTATTCGCCCTAGCACCTCTCCTTGGGGCGCGCCAGTTCTTTTCGTCAAAAAGAAGGACGGGTCGTTCCGGATGTGCGTCGACTACAGAGAATTGGATAAGCTGACTATCAAGAATCGCTATCCTCTCCCTCGAATTGATGATTTGTTTGATCAACTGCAAGGTGCTACGTGTTTCTCTAAGATCGATCTACGTTCAGGCTATTACCAGTTACGCATTCGGGAGGAAGATATACTGAAAACCACTTTTCGCACCCGATACGGCCACTACGAGTTCGTTGTTATGCCTTTTGGTTTAACCAACGCACCCGCGGTTTTCATGGATCTGATGAATCGCGTGTGTAAACCCTTTCTCGATCGCTTCGTCATCGTGTTCATCGATGATATCCTGATCTATTCCAAGTCGAAAGCCGAACACGCACAACATCTACGTTTGGTTCTCGAGTTACTCCAAGGGAACCGACTCTATGCCAAGTTCTCCAAGTGTGAATTTTAGCTGGAGGAGGTTCAATTCCTTGGTCACATTGTCAATAGTCAAGGTATTCACGTCGACCCCGCGAAGATCGAAGCTGTTAAGAGTTGGGTTACACCCAAGAACCCGTCTGAAGTCCGTTCTTTTCTCGGACTAGCGGGCTATTATCGCCGATTTATCGAAGGATTCTCTAAAATCGCCGTGCCGCCTACTTCTCTCACGCACAAAGACAAGCCTTTTGTTTGGGGAACCGAACAAGAGACTACCTTTCGAACTCTCAAGCATATGCTCTGCATTGCACCTGTACTCGCGTTACCCGACGGAAACGATGACTTCGTTGTCTACTGCGATGCCTCGAACCTCGGTCTTGGTTGTGTTCTCATGCAACGGGACAAGGTTATCACTTACGCGTCTCGTCAGTTCAAGATCCACGAGAAGAACTATACTACCCACGATCTCGAGCTAGGCACAGTTATTTTTTCGTTGAAGATTTGGCGACACTACCTTTATGGTACAAAGTGTACGGTCTTCACAGACCATAAGAGCCTACAACACATCCTCAGCCAAAAAGAACTAAATATGCGCCAACGCCGATGGGTGGAACTTCTCAACGATTACGACTGTGAGATCCATTATCATCCTGGTAAAACAAATGTCATTGCCGACGCTTTAAGCCGACGAAGCTATTTGCATAGCATTCGTAATATTCACGCCCAGCACCATCTCGAAACTCTTATCCGCGACGCCCAACATGCTTGTTTCACCGAACGCACTTTGAAGAAGGAAAGGATTCTCAACGATGGCACCCAGCTAGAGAATAAATCGAATGGTATATTCCATTATCTGGACCGAATTTGGATTCCCAAGCGGATCAACTTACGACAGATTCTGCTGGATGAAGCCCACAAATCCCGATATTCTATTCATCCTGGTGCCGACAAAATGTACCAGGACCTTCGCTACAAGTACTGGTGGCCGGGTATGAAGTAAAATATCGCTCTCTATGTTTCAAAGTGCCTGACTTGCTCGAAATTCAAGGTCGAGCACCAAAGACCCTCTGGCTTACTCGTCCAACCCGAGATCCCGATGTGGAAATGGGAGAGTATAGCTATGGATTTTATATCGAAACTCTCGCGCACGCCATCAGGTCACGATAGCATTTGGGTTGTCGTTGACCATTTGACTAAATCTGCTCATTTTATGCCGATACGAGAAGACTTTAAGGTAGAAAAATTAGCCCAAATCTACACCGATGAGATCATTTGTTGACATGGGACGCCTCGTGACATCATCTCTGACCGTGATGGTCGGTTTACCTCGCGCCTTTGGGAAACATTTCAATCTGCTCTCGGTACTACTCTTAATCTAAGTACCGCTTTCCATCCCCAAACCGAGGGTCAGACTGAAAGAATGATTCGTACTCTTGAAGACATGCTTCGCTCGTGTGTCATAGATTTCGGTGGTAATTGGGACGTGCACTTACCTTTGGTCGAATCCTCGTACAATAACAGTTATCATTCTAGTATACAAATGGCACTGTTTGAGGCATTATACAGAAGAAAATGTAAATCGCCGATTGTGTGGCATGAGATCGAAGACGCGCAAATAACCGGTCCTAAGCTGCCGCAAGAAACGACTGACAAGATCCTCCAAATTCGAGACAATCTGCTGAAAGCTCGGAGTCTTCAGAAAAGTTACGCCGATAGACGACGCAAGCCCCTTGAATTTGTTGTTGGCGATCACGTACTCCTAAAGGTATCACCTTGGAAGGGTGTGATCAGATTCGGAAAGAAAGGAAAGCTCGCGCCTCGATATGTTGGACCCTTTAAGATTCTGGAAAGGATCGGCAAAGTGGCCTACAGACTTGAACTACCGAATGAACTTAACAACGTCCACCCGACTTTCCACGTTTCGGACCTCAGAAAGTGTCTGGCCGAGCAGGATTTACAAGTTCCACTTGAGGATCTACAAGTGGACAAAACATTACACTTCGTGGAGAAGCCTGTCGAGATCATGGACCGAGAAACCAAGAAGCTCAGGCGCTCACGCTTTCCCATTGTGAAGGTTCGCTGGGAAGGCAAACGCGACGTAGAGTTCACCTGGGAACTCGAAAGTGACATGAAGGCGAAGTACCGGCAGTTGTTTGTTACAGCTAAGGCCTAATTTCGGGACGAAATTCCCTTAAGAAGGGGAGGCTGTAACACCCCGTGTTACGAAAGTCAAAGTACAAGTCAAAGTCAAAGTCAAAGGAGAAAAGATTGCTAATTGCGATCTGTCACTCCTTGCTTAATTACTGAATTGTGCTTCTTGACTTGTAATCGAATCCTTTTAATTATTTGCTTTAATTGTATTATGTGGAGTATCTATTAATAATCGAGGTTTATTGCTTAAATCGCATGTTAATCGCTAATCACATCGCAATCGCCTTCGCAACTCGAATTATGCGTTCTGGATATTGTTTTACGTGTGTGTGCTATTTATGTGTTACTTGTGCATGTTTATTTAGAGTGAATTGCAAGTTTTGTCCTTTATCTTTAGGCAATTTTACAAGTTTTGTCCTTTATGTTTAAATTTGACGAGTTTTGTCCTTTATGTTTAAAAATCAAGCACGTTTTACCCTTTGGGCCTTAAAAATCAAGCATGTTTTGTCCTTTATGTTTAAAAATCAAGCACGTTTTGTCCTTTATGTTTAAAAAATCAAGCACGTTTTGTCCTTAAAAATCAAGCACGTTTTGCCCCAAAGGGTAAAACGTGCTTGATTTTCAAACATAAAGGACAAAACTCGTCAAATTTAAACATAAAGGACAAAACTTGCAATTCACTCGTTTATTTATGTGCTGTGGTGATTAATCGAAACACAATCGCAACTCTATCTCAAGGCAACTTAATCGCAAACGCTAAACGCAAGTTATTTAGGATGATTGTATGTTCGATATAGTATTTATGTTGTTATTATTAATCTATCGCATCGCTTAATCGAAACTCGCTCAAACGCATCGCAACGCTCAGCACGCGAAACGAAACACTGAAAACCAAGTTGCCGGAGCCACTCGATCGAATGACCATACGATCGAAGTGCCATCCAATCCGATACCTGCGCTCCTCTTTCCTCTTTAGGCAACCTATAAATATCCCCCTGTCACATCACAAGTGATGTGACAGCTCCCTCATTCGACCAGCACGCTCCAGCACACTTTTCTCTAGATTTTTCATGATTCTTGTAAGTTTTCAACTCAAATCTTGTACTTCTATGATCTACACGCACTTCTTCATCATTTTCACCTTTGAATCTCAACTTTTAACTGTGAAATCAGTGGATTTGAGGTGTTCTAGGATGATGTCATCATGGGGTTCTTATGAACTTCAAGTTTTGACCTCATTCCACCAAGAATATCTCAGATCTGAAGGATTCCACATGATTAAACAATGTTTTCGCATGGATCTAAACATTTTCAAAGATAAAAGGATTGAAAGATACTTTTCTAACTTTCTGTCAACTCTTTTACACTCAATGCACTCAAAACCGATAGAATCGGAGCTCATTCAGGCCTTCTACTCTTCTCTAGCGATGTGTCAGGTTCAGATCTGGATTCTATCAACGATACAACTGATTTCGGGATGAACATGAACAACCGTCAAGAACAGTCAACTGGTCGGATTAGGGTGATTCCTGTTCGATCGGACAACTTGGACTTGACGAGGTTCCGTTGTTCAACACGTTGTCATACTGTCTCAAGCAAACTGCAAAATAATCAAGTTCAAAACGATCAGATTCGTTGGGACAAATTGCCATCCGATCGGATTGCCATCCGATCGAACAACAATCCGATCGGATTGCACTTGAGGTTCAATACTTAAACATTTTCAAACTTTCAAAGATCTGAATGTCGAACGGATTGCCGTCCGATCAGATTGCCATCCGATCGAACGACAGTCCGATCGGTCAACAATTGGATCTCCAACACTTAATCTTTTTCATAATCATCAGTTTCTAACGGATTGCCATCCGAGCGGAAGACCATCTGATCGAATGACCATCCTGTTGTGAACTTGTTCTCAACTGAAAGGTCTCGCCAATTGGATCGCTATCCGATCGAACGGCCGTTCGATCGACCGACCTGAAGGGTAGATATACTTCTCTGTTTTCAAAATGCTACAACGAAAACTTCAAAGCCATCATACACAAACACATCCATCCCAAACGAATGTCAATCTGACCGAATGGCCATCCGAACGGATTGACATCCGATCGAATAACCAACCGATTGGATTGCCATCCGATCGGATTACCATTCGTCACTTAGCTCTTTCGCACCGTTTAACGCGTCGTTCATCGCTTATGCTATCGTTAACTGTTCAGGCCAATCTCTCAGCGCTCCCTTCAATCCAAGAGTGTGTTTACTTATTAAACGCTATCTGTGAGTATACTTAATCCCTTTTTGCTTAATGCACTTTTGGGTGTTACATACGTTACTTATGCAAATCATAATCGACACACAACGCAAACACTATTCATACGCTGACCGTTATTGGATGTTACATGTTATTCAATGAATGCTTGTATGTTATGTTAACATAGTGATTGTTGCCTGACACCTTAGCAACGATAGTACTATAGTTTGGACTCAGCACCTGTCATGGACAAGGCTTGTTAAGGGCTTTCCTTCACGTGTCCCAGTGGGGATATGTGTTGCGCATTCTACAATTCGCAGTCACGTCTGTGCATATTTCATTGTCGATAACCTACTAGCTTTCACTTTGCTACATGTTACATGCTGGTTATGCGTAAACAATTTCGAACTCTATTATACTATTAAACTTGTATGCTCACCTTTACACTATGTGTATTAACCTCTATTTTAACGTATGTGACAGGTGTTTGAATGCTTGGAATGCTGTGCTTTGGTGAATCAAGCTAGGGGTCTAGTTATGTCACGCTTAATCTGAGTTGTCGGAAAAGTGTTTGTTTTTTAGACAATTATTTATAATAACTGTTTTATTTGGATATGTTGTGGTATGGGACATGATGTTTAATTATCTGGTAATTAATAGTTGTTATGGATACTCATGGACAATCTGTTTCGCTCAGTGCCATGCCCCTATGTTTACGCCATCGGTTGGGGTGTGACATAGCGCCATGCACTAAATCGATACGAAAGTCAACAGAATGAGCAGGAGGTGGACTAGGAAGGTCATCGGGAAATACATCAAGAAAATCACGTACAAAAGGAACGTCACTCATGCTTGGGCCTTTGTCCATTTTTTCCACAATGTGGGCGAGAAAGGCGAAGGTGCCCTTGCACACGTATTTGTTCGCTCGAGTACACGACATAAGCTTGAGGCCTTGAGAAGGTTTCTCGCCATAGACATGTAGAGAATCACCATTGGGAAGAGGAAGACGAATAAATTTTTCATAACAAACAACTTCAGCACGAACTCGCCTAAGCCAGTCCATACCTACTATGACGTCGAAACTACCCATTTGCATAGGTATGAGGTCAATGCGAAATGTATGATTGTTAAGGATTAAAGAATACGTAGAAAGGACGGACTCGACATCAACGGATTTACCATTTGCGACTTCGACAGCGAATGAACTTGGTAACTTAGAGCGTTTACACTTAAGCAAAGGTTCGAATTCTATAGATACAATACTTTTATCGGTGCTAGTATCAAATAAACACGAAGCATAAACATGGTTTACGAGGAAAGTACCAGTAATAACATCATTTGCGTTCTGAGCCTGAGCAGTGGTGAGGTGGAACGCTCTGCCTCGAGCTGGTTGTTGAGGCTTATGCTACTGTTGCTGCTGCTGTTGTTGTTGCGGTGGGGGTTGATTGCGTTGAGGGTAAACATTGGCGAGATGGTTAAGGTCGCCACATTTGAAACATGCTCGCACAGGAGCGGCTTAAGGTTGAACCTGGTTAGGAGCGGGGTTGGCTATAATAGCTTGGTTTTGGTTGCCTTAAGGTTGGGGAACGTTTTGGCATCGGTCAGCAAAATGCCAAACCTATGACAATTTGCGCATTTTCGGCATGGTGTGGTGGCAAGGTGATGGTAAGAGCAGGTAGCACACTGAGGATGAGACCCAGTGTAGGCTCGTCGTTGTGGTTCGTTGGCGGTGACGACAGCTACTGATTGTATAGGTTGAGGGTTTGGCGGAGTGATGACCGCACAGTTTTGGCTTGAAGCCTTCCGCTTCTTGCCTTTGTTTTTCTTGGTTGAGTGGGATAGTGAGGGTTCAATGGTGGTGGTATTGGCTATGGCTTGGTGTTCGCTCTTTGAGGGAGTCTTTTCAGAGTTCCTACGAATAACGCAACTGTTGTTAAGGCGAGCAGCTAGGCGAAAAGTATCCTCGATAGTCTTTGCAGAAGCAGACTCCGCGAGGTTCCTAAAGGACGTAGGAAGGCAGTGGATGTACTTGGTAATGGCCTTTTCGGGAGTATCAACCTGACCAGGGCAAAGGATGCTGAGTTGCTTGAAGCGAAGGGTGAGACCATCATTGTCATCCTCGACTTGCTTAAGATGCCAAAACTCGTGTTCCAACTTCCTAAGTTCGTGGGGAGGACAGAATTCTTCCCTCATGAGTTTCTTCAGTTCAGCCCATGATAAAGCATGGGCTGCATCATTGCCGCTCGTGTTTTTCTTAGCGGTCCACCACTCGAGAGCTCTCGAGTGGAACACCCCTGTAGCGTTTAGGGTGTGCAACCTATCAGGACAACCACTCTGAAGGAATGTAAGCTCCAAAGCATCGAACCAGGTTAGCAAGGAAGTGGAACCATCCTTGCAAGTAAACTCCAGAGGTTTATAGGCCATACATTGTTTAAACAAGAACGGTGCCTTAGGTGGTTCGACCTTTGAGTTGACAGAGCCTTGTTCAATAGAGGGCTGGATCTTGCTTACAATGTCGGGTATGACCCAGGCCATTTGATCGGCCACTTGTTCAGTGATGAGACCCACTAGCTCTTGCTTGGAAATGGAGTCGCTGTCATTGGAGTTCTTCTTCGAGCCTGATCGAGACTTCTTCGCCTTCTTGCTAGAGTTTGGAGAAGACATCTAGAGATTCGAAAGAGAAAGAAAAGAGGAGACTCGATCATAATTTAAATTAAGTTTTGCATGTATAAGCATGTAATGTCCATGTATCACGTACAATTCAAACAAAGTGCAAGCATTCAACATGTGTTCACAAGTATAATCACGTAAGAATGCGTATTAGGAGTATAAATTTAGTTTGTTCACAAGGATTATTATTGTTTTTGATTGCGAGAGACGTGCGAATAGTGTAACGGTTTTGAAATGAACTAGGTAACAAGTATAAAATCACATATAAATTGAGATAGCATAAAAGAGAGGCTCATAAAACATAGGATTGTTTCGGGTTTAGAAACGTCGACTATTCAAAAGTGAATCGAAAGTCCTTTCAAATTAGAGAAATGTGTCTTGGCCTATAGGTAAGATACTCTTGTCGAGAAGCGATTCACGGTATCTTATCATTCCAGTTACTAGACGTCTCTAATTGATCGAAACAATCGAAACTTTGGCGAGATTGAAAATCAAGGAATGGGACTTAATCGACAAGATGCGGGTTTCACCCCTAACTTGACGATTTCGTACCCTAATGTGGTTAGTACTCGTCGGGTCAAAATTTAATTTCAACACTTTGATGAGGGTCCACTAGAATTTGAATTGGAAATTTACCATTAAGATGTGGATTTCACTCCTAACTTAATGGTGTAATTTCATGCAAAATGAAGAATAAGAGGAATGAGTTTCGTTTACCAAATTGTGGGTTTCACGCCTATTTTGGTAAACTCATCTCGTTTGTATTACGAGTGTCTTCAAGTCTTCAAGTGTATTGTGTAAAATGTCTTAGGAAAGACATAATGTAAGTATTAAAACCAAAAAGAAGAGAAAGAAGCAAGGTAGGAAGAATAACATTTTAAGCATGTAACAAGAATGGTCAAAATAAGGTACCTACTATAGACTAGGTCGAACATGGCAATTCTACCTAATTCCATATAGTTATCGCTCTGATATCAATCTATCACACCCCAACCAATGGCGGAATCATTGGAGCGGGACGAAAAAGATTGCTCATCACACATAAAGCTAACTTGTGACAATAATTAATTCAAACCGATTTCATAACATAGCAAAATTGTCAAATTAGATCAAGAAATTCAAAGTACAAAATAAAGGACAATACTGCAAGTTCAAAAATTAAATAACTAATCTAGTAATTTGAAATGGGTTTCTAGTGTCGTCCCTACTAGATTTCGTCATAGTCAACCTCACCAACCTGCAACATGTTAACAAAGTATAGTTCAACACAAAAATGCATTGACGAGCACACAAGTTTAGTTATATAAGTATAAGTATAAAAGTTTAAAACGAATCCACATGGCAAACTAAGTTATTCAAGATCAACATATCATGGCATGCAATATTTCTAGTCAACCCTCTATTTACGCAATAAAGAATGAAATTTAACATGACCTCTCGTTCACGGGTGGTGCGTTAATCCTACAGCGCTATACATGTTAAATGGAGGCTTGTACAAAGCTAATGACTATAGTATCACATAAGAATCACCCAAGTATATGAATCAAGCTTAACAAGTAGTTTTCATGTATAAGGATTGTTTTGTGCATTTGCATAAAGAATAAAGTATTGTGATTTTTTTATAAGGTTAACATATTGCACCCCAAAAGTGTTAAAATGAAAATGGGTTAAGTGTACTCACGGTTTTGCAAGCTTCCACTTGTGAATCCGTGAAGAGTTTGTTGATTGATTTAGGATGGAACACCAAGTCCTTCTACACGAGGAAACGTAGGTGTATGAGTATTAGATGGTAACAGAGGATTAGGAATTCAGAATTAAAAGTATAACAAAGTAAATATACAAGAAAATAATCACTTAGGGGCTGTTTGTTTACCTCTTAATGAGGCTCTTAATGGTTCAGACCTCTTACTGGTTCAACACTTAATGGTTCAGACTGTTTGTTTCGTGAGCAGATGTCTGAATGATTCAGACATTTACCTCTGAATGATTAAGTATTATACAGAGTCTGAATGGTTAAGACCTCTAACCTGAATTGGTCAGACATTTTCCTCTGAAGGGTTAAGCATTATACTGGCTCTTAGTGGTTCAGACCTCTTACTGATTCAGACCTCTTACTGGTTCAGCACTTAACCATTCAAAATTTGCCAAACAGCCCCTTAGACTTAGCACTCGTTCTTGACACTACGGAAACCTATAGGGGTTAGAATGATTTCATAGGTTTAATACCTATTAGAATCGTAACGAGGAACTAAGCACTTAGGTGATGTAACTTAATAACTTGATGAATAACCATTAGATTATCTTCAAGGGTTCGGTTACTATGGATATTATATATTTTATATAGTATTTATAAGTTTAGTCCAACAATGTTACAAGTATTATCATAGAAGTCATGCATAGAGGTAGGAGGATGAATCTTCCATTTTAAGACCTCTTTTATATATTCACCAATGCACAAGTTGTCATAAGACAACAAAGATGGTCATGAATGGATTAATACGGAATGAAATATACATACTAACTAAGAGAAATCATCAAGTGAAGTGTGGATTGTAAGTAGGATAGCCCAAGCTAACCAAATAATCACACATACACAAGTTCAAGACTTATTCATCACTTGTGGGTTAAAACCGTTTTAAAAATAGAAAGTTTAGAGGATTAAAACCTCTGGATTTGTATGTTACAACCTTGTTTTTAAGCACACATAATCATAGTCTTGATTAGTGGCATAAGGACATAGGAATGTATGAAGAACACACAAGTTTAAGTATGTTTAACAAAGTTTTTATACAAAACAGAAAGTTTCTTGCAATTTTAACCTCATTATGGTGATGTTCCATCCTTGGTTTTCCATGGAAAACCTGTGGAAACACACCTAGGGTTGTTCCAAGTGCTAAGAAGCAAGAAGAAGTGAAAACGATGGGAGATAAGTGAGTTTTTTGTGACAACCCTCACCAAATCAGGTATTCGTACGACTTAATTAACATTTAATTACTGCTTAATTACTGTGCTTGCTTGAAATTGTGGATAAACTGCTACTTGAATACTGATGCATACACATACTTTCATCATACTTTATTAACTGTCACTCCATTATTTACATACAGAACTTTAGTGACAAACTTGATGCACAAAAGCACAGTAGCACAATGAACGGATAACCCAGTAAACGTGCTGACATAGCCAGCACCAGGCACCAGGCAGACACTGCCTCTAAGGCCAGTATGAGCCAGAAATAGTTTACTACACTAGTAGGAAGTGTAGGGAGATGAGGTTTGTAGAACTGCGTCACTAGGTGATAGTTATAGTGACCGGATGTGCCTAAAACATGTTCTAAACACAAAATTCTGCACTTTACTATAAAATTCAGCATTTAAGCTAACTAGTAAAGTGCAAAAACATGGGAAAATAATACTAGACACTTTCCAAGGTGTCGGGAATTCTTTGTGTCACTAAAAATAATAATAAAGACACCTTAAAGCTTTGTTAAGCACTTTAACGGATCAGTATCCAACCGAACAACCGGACTTAACCCGGGACATAAAAATATTGTCATTGACACTGTTTTTCTTTTTCTGAGCCAGTTAGGGTCCCCGAATACCCTAACACCTGCTTTAATGCATGACACACTACAAATTAGTTTAACCTTCTAATTAATCTTAACTAGCTACTAACTAACTAGTTAAAATCGAACCGATTACCCCCCCCCCCTGTAACCAATTCGGTCCCATGAGGGGACAACCTCTTACCAATTTTTTATTATAATAATCTCAATGCTTGATATCTTGACTACACAATATACATTGGGTAATTAGAGTGGATGGATTATAAATGTGTCCATAAGATCACTTCATTCACATAAACAACAACACTTCAAAAATTCATCTCTTCCTCTCCCTCTCATTGAGTTCAGTCGAAACCCCCTAGCACCACCTCACCATTTTCAAGTTTTGATCAAGGCAATTTATTAACATACAAAGGTGAAGGATCACGTATAAGGAAGAGTGGTGCTTACGGATTGCCAAGGACCTCACCACAACGCTATTATCCACCTTGTTTTCGTCTAGTTTCTTCCCTAGCCACGAGCTAGTAGTAAGTGACTCTAATCACCTTCTTGATCTTGTCTAAAGTGGTTAATAAGAGATTTGTCGGATGAAAATCATAAACACTAAAGATCAGAAACTAAAAGTCTTGTAAGATGATGAACAAAGTGGTTAAAGAGTAAATATTAGTGTAAAACTCTTGGATCTTGTTTTGTTATGATTCTTTTATGTTGTTTGATGCTAGTAGATGACGAACACTACCACTTATGAACATGAGCTTGTGTAAAAGTGGTTTTTCTTATAAAATAGAGTCCAAAACTAGTAGATATAAACATCTACAAGTGGTATTTTCGAAGAACCAAGTGTAAAACGAAACCATGTTTAGAAGCCGGATCTTTCTTGAAACAAAGGTGTTTTTGTGAACAAACAAGTGTGTAGACACTAATGTAACAAAAGGATTTAACAAAGGAATGTTTTTGAGATTTTTGACAAGAAGTTGTAAACTTACACTTTCTTTAAAAATAAGATTTTCAAGAAACCGATTTCACTTATAAAGATAGAAAGATCTACTAAAACTATTGGAAGGTTACTACACACTTTTACACATAACCCACAAGTTCATGGGTTTGCGATTTATGTATATTTCTGACTAGTTTGATGTTGGAATATTGTTTAATGATGTTGAGAAAATTGTTGATTGGATTTTGAAAAGAAAATGATACGCTAGAAAGCGTGGCCACCTCCGGTTACAGAGGAAACTCTGGTGAAATTTTTCCAGAAATATAACACTTGGAAATATTTTTACAACAAGTGTTATGAATATATTTTCAACTTGTTATCCAAATAAATTTCGCCATGATTTTGGTTACAAGATTACCAAGTGTCGGAGGTGGGTTTTCGTAAATAAAACTTGCTAAAATATATATTTTTCATAATAGCACTTGTGTGAATTTTTATGATTAATTTGTGAAATATACAAGTATTATTTTTAGAGTAAAAATAATATTACCGGAACACACTGAAAAGTAACGACTCCAAAATAATACGAAGTTACACCGGTATTATTATTATTACCACCCGAACTCTAACTGTAACTTACGTATTTTCAGAAAACACTCTTAAACGCGTATTTTGATAAAAAGTATTATTTTGGGAAAATCATATGGAATAAAATATAATATTTTTGGGAAAACTATTTATATTTTGGAGATAGAATTAAAATATATTTTTAACTGTGACTTAATAATATATTTTTGGAATTACAAGAAAACGCACATGTATTAAAGCCCCATCATTGGGAAGGAATAAATTTACTAAATAATTATGAAGTGTAAACACGAAATAGTTGTCTAACTATTTTCCAAAAACTTAAACCTTAAGCTAAGGCACGACCGTCCGTCTAATAGAAGTTAGTACGTGTAGGTCGTCGCACAGCAGGTTGACTGGGAGATTTCTAGTTAGAGACGCACTTCGGTGAGTTCATGTCCCCCTTTTCTCTTAACTGTTTTCAGTTTTTAAACTGCGGGGGTGAAATACATGTTACTATGATTATGAGTACTTTTACACATGGTATGATTAGCGTAAGGAGGGTTACTACTTAGATCATGTGAGTGGGTAGGCGGGAACTGAAGGCCATTAATCCTCAGTATAGGACCGAGGGACAGTAGCGGTAGATCTATCTGGGTGTAGGGAGCCCAGCCCCAGGCCCATCAGAACGGACCTCGGGGTGACTTTGTACTCAACGCAAAAATCTGCTAGGTTTGAGTCTTCCTACTGCACATCACACATATCAATGGCCTTGCAAACCATTGGTGATCTCTTTATTTCCTTATTTGCTACATACCAGAGATTTTTATACTTACAAAGGTTTTACATACTCACTACACATGAACTCGCTCAACAATTTTTGTTGATTTTTCCAACTTACATGTATTTCAGGGAACTAAAGATCTGGCACGGTATGCTACGTTTCCACGCTGCGTTAGAGTTATGGGATCATCCTCGTTTAGGGATTGCGACTTTTACCTGGACGAGTCGCAAGTCTTAAACGGTGTTTAGTTCATGTTGTGGTTGCGTCATAAGAACAATGTTTTTATTTTGTAGTGTTGTAAACTCGATGCATGTGTCTGCATTTTAAAACAATGTTGTGGTATTTTGTTTTTAAGACTTTAATCAATGGATGATCTGCATGGTTTTACTCTCATATAGCTTTGTTGTGATTAAGCTATGGTATTAAGAAGTCACACCAAATTAACCCACGCTTCCGCAAAGCCTGGGTGTGACATTTATGCTCACTTTTGCAACTTCATATGATTCTGATTTGCTACTGTTTTCCCAGTTGATTTTAGTGTGTTTGAGAGTGAAAGTGAAGTGTTTGCAAATTGGAAAATGTGTGGGAATGGGTTGGGTTTTATAGGGAATGATTAGGTTAAGTTAGGTGGCCATATAATGGAAGAAACACACCTAAACACACCAAAAATCGCCCAATAAACGAGCTGTTAACACAATTCTATGGATCTGGGCTTCTGGCGGGGCGAGAGAGAGCTGAAGGGGGGGGGGGAGGTCGCGGCCCGCGAGCCACCTTAGCTGGCGAAATTGTTTGTTATTTTTACACTTTTGGCCCCTATAGTTTCATATGTTAGTGTTTTAATGTGTTTTAAGCATATAAGGTTAGGTGTAGGGTTATATTATGTAATTAAAGCATAAAGTAAGTATAAAATAAGTATGAACAAGTCTGTTTGTCAAGAATAAGTATCGTATACATATGAATTGAGCATGTATGGCAAGTATTTGTAAGTTTAACGCATTTTGCAAGAATTACAAATAAGGTATCATATGTATAATTAATCTAAACGTATGAACATGTATGATTATGTAGAATATGAATTTAAAGAAGTACGAATTTTATTTATAATCCAAGTCTCGGATTTTACAACGATACAACGAAAAGACGAAATACGAGAATTACAAGATTCCAAAAATAGAAATACGAACAATGCTTTCTAATTATGGAAAGTACGGAAAAGCAGGGCGTTACACACTGAAGGGTTTTTGAGAACTTCAAGGCGCACGTCCTTGGCAAAGTGTTGAAAACTTGTAGATGCTAATTTGGAAAGTGCATCAGCTGGTTTGTTCTCACTCCTGTTGATGTGAATGATTTTGAAGGAGTGGAATTTGGATATTAGTTGCTTGGCTTGCTCTAGATAGAGAAGCATAATGTACCCTTTTGCGGTGTATTCACCACTTATCTACCTAGCTAGCCGCAACCCAGTAAGAAATGCTTCATACTTAGCCGCATTGTTTGTGCTTTTAAATTCGAGGCGTATGGCATACGTGAATTCTTGGTTGTCTGGGCTAACTAGGCGGAGGCCTGCGCTTGCGCCGTCTTCATTGGACGCACCATCTGTGTATAGTGCCCAGGTTTCAGTTGACGGCGAAAGACGTGCAGGGTTCTGCTCTTCTTCGCATTCTTGGATGCGATTCGCCGACACTTTAGTGGCGAAATCAGCTAACACTTACCCTTTGATAGCTGGTATTGGCTTAGAAACTAGGTTGTGCCCACCTAGTTCAATAGCCCATTTGGCAAGTCTGCCTGAGATCTCACGCTTTGAAAGGATTTGTCCTATTCTGTAATTGGTCAAGACGTTAGTAACATGCCCTGCAAAGTATTGACGTAGGAGCCTGGAGGCGTGTACTAGCGCAAGAACCAATTTCTCCATGATCGAGTATCTCATTTTCGGGTCATTGAGCATCTTGCTCACATAGTATACCGGTGTTTGTACCCCGTTCCGGTCTACTAGGAGCACCGCGCCTATTGCTCTGTCCGAAGCGGACATGTATCGGGTTAGTGGCTCCTTTTCGCGCGGAGCTGTGAGAGTGGGGAGTTGTGTCAAACACTCTTTCATTTCCTTGAAAGCGCATTCCGCTTCATCAGTCCATTGGAAATGATGCTTCTTTAGGCAGTTGCGTAAGGTGCTTATGAAAGGAAAAGATTTGGCTGCATGATTGGCCAGGAATCTGTTCAGCGCCGCTGATGTAATGCAAATTACATCTGTTTCCATGTATAGTTTGTATAATATTTGAGTTGTTTTATGTCATTTTATCATTGGTTTGTATATTCTGGTGTCTTGGGTGCTTTGTAGGGTCCCAAGAGGAAAACGAGCTGAAACTTTAAAGAAACGAGCACACGGGAGGAGGTTTAGGCTTAGTGAAGGATTCTCATTGAATGAAAATGGATATTTGATAAGATGAGAAGATAGTGAATTACGAACCCGTAGGTGAAAACGGTGAAGAAAACAGAGTTGAAACGAAGAAGTTATGGCTGAAACCGTATTCTCAGTATGCGAGCCTCTCGCCACCCACGAGGAGAGGGACTATATGGCTCGCGGGGCACGGCGTTTTGGCTGATCAATGCGTAAAAATTCATATTTAAGTGGAACGCCTCGTATTTTTGTATTTCTATTTTAGAAAATTTACATTCATATTCTACTTTCGAGGCGTTAATAATAATTAAATTCGTATATTTATACCTGGTTAATACATGCGTAAACCGATACTTTCTATTTGTAACTACACGTACAATAAACACTAAGACATTAATATGTAGCGTAATTAAACGTAAATCAACTTAAATTGACCTTTGGTATGCCTAGGAATGTCTATCCGGTTTAACAGTACCCAAGTGGCGAGTTTCGGGAAAACTGCTAAATGCTAAACGGTAACGAACTGACATAGGACGAAAATACTAACAACGCTTAAATATTTCGATATATTTAGCTCCGTAATCAAATTTTGTTATACGTAGTTGAAATCGAATCGAAAAAAATGGATTTAAAAACGACGAATGAAGCAGCTTCCGCGTTTTAACGCAATCGACAGATACGCGTTTATTAACAATATACTAAACAATTTTAAGGGTTTTAACCTTAAAGTTTTATTTTACGACAAAACGATGATCAGGTTCGAAAAACGGGCTTCGGGAATAGGATTGGGCTGCTCAAAACTTGCTAACGGGCCCTGGGCCTAACCCGCTTAATATAACCTAGATATAAAAAGGGGCATTTTGTAACGCCTGCGTCCCTGAACTTTTAGATATTGTCAATTTTAGTCCCTAAACTATGTGATTCTTGATACTTTGATACTTGTGAATCTTAATGCTAGATTCTTGATACTTGAATCTCGATTCTTGATACTTAAAACTATGAGACTTGATACTTAATTCTAGATACTTGATGCTTAACTCTAGACGCTTGATTCTTAATACTATGAGACTATGATTCTTGATACTTGATTCTTGAAACTATGATTCCTAATACTTGATTCTTGAGGCTTGATTCTTTATACTTGATACTTGGAAGCTAGATTCTTGATTCTTGATACTTTGGTGCTTGACTCTTGAGACTCGTGAAACTTGAGACTTGGTTGAATGAGAGACTGGAGACTTGTCACTGGCGAAAACTATGAAACTTGGAAACTTTTGTCACACCCCCAAAATCCACCCGCGGAGTACCACCGCTTGGGAGCGTGACTGACCAGGATCAAGCCATCAATCATATCAAACATAGCATTTAATAATCAAAGTAATTAACGTAATCCATCAAGACATGATTGATGTTTCAAAACCAAACATTTTTTAAGTAGCGGAAGCATAGTAGTGTAAACTCAAAATAGTTATAAGTTCAGACAAAGTTCATGATCCGTATCCCACAACGACCTGCTCCTCCCTGTGCAAGCTCCATAATGTACCTAAGGTCCTGCAAGGCATGCAGCAAATAATCAACAAACTAGTTGAGCGAGTTCACAGTAAGTTCATAGTGTAGTGTGCATGTTTAACTAGTGGGGGTTTCCCAGACTAGTGTGTACTAAAGGTGGGGGCTTCCCATGTTTATCCTGGCTAATGAGGGCTTCTCATTAGCGGTACTTACTAGACTACTTCCAACCATGTGTTCTTCTTTACCGAGAACAGGAAAACGTACAGGGTCACGTAGGCTTTACGTGACGTGCCCTTCCCCGAGGACATGGTACGCGTGGGGGCTACGTAGGCTTTACGCAGCGTGGCCTTCCGACCTGGAAGCCAGTAGATGGTATTGGGTTACGTAGGCTTTACGTAACGTGTCCTCCCGACCCGGGAGACAAATGGCAAATACTGGGTTACGTAGGCTTTACGTAACGTGTCCTGACTATCCTGAGGACGATGGTCTATAGTCTAGAGAATGCGTAAGTACGAGTAATCATTCCATATTCAACATATCCAACCCAATTCCCAACCCGGGAATCCCATGCCTTGGCTGTGTGAACTCACCTTGGTTTGCTCGGCAGATACACAAAGAATATAGGTAGCAAGTAATTGGTCAACCACGTCCTATCAT
This sequence comes from Helianthus annuus, assembly GCF_002127325.2. Taxonomy (NCBI): domain Eukaryota; kingdom Viridiplantae; phylum Streptophyta; class Magnoliopsida; order Asterales; family Asteraceae; genus Helianthus; species Helianthus annuus. The sequence goes on along the minus strand of NC_035448.2, from coordinate 202,810,248 downwards.
GGTTATAGTACAAGTCAGGTTTTGACTTCACGTAATGCACGTATAAAACATACAAGTTAACATGTTTCATGGTAACACTTAGCAGTCATGAGCATAACTTGTGTTCTAATCTCGGCCCAAATAATATGTCAGCCCAACAGATAAGCAGTCCAATAACATAACAGTCATAAGTCCAAACATTTGGCCCAACTGATTGGGCCCGTGACAACGAAGGCCCAAAACAGTGTACGTGCAAAGGTGGTCTCGAGTCGCAACCGGCGATCTCGAGTCGCAACAGGGGATTGCGAGTCGCAACAGCTGGTTACGAGTCGCAAGGGACGGTCTCGGCTCGTCATGGTCTGGTTACGAGTCGCAACGGGACTCGCAACCATGGTCTCGGCTTGTGCTGTTGTGGTCTCGAGTCGTGACTGTGAGGTTTCGACTCGCAATCTGAGTCGCAACCGTGTGTGTGTAACTGGTTTCCATAATTCCTGTAACAATCATTCCGTGATTCTAGCAAACAACTTAGGCAGTTTCGGAATTCAGATCAAACAATGTTTGTTCAGCATTCAATCATATTCATATCACCTTCACAATCATCATCATTAGCATGTTCATAACAGCATCAAACAACTAATCGGATTAGCACACAAATCTAAACCGAGTCATAAACATATCATCGGACTAGCATGCAACCTAACCGAATATCATTCATACAAAACCTGATTATATCTATCATCATACCATCCATCCGAAGACCAAGCATAAACAACATAATTTAATCGGCCAACATAATCTAATCGACCAACAATCTAACCGGCCCTAGTTTAATATCATGCAACACTAATCGGTTTAACATATACTTGGACCGATTGATCAAACCATACACGACATCACAACAAAACAGAAAATCATAAACTCAAACTAACCGAGATGGAGAGAAGGGATCCGGATTCAACAAGCTTCGATGCGTGTATCACTTCGGCAGCCCTTGGTTCCGAGTTGAGAGAGAGTTTGTGCGTGTGTGTGTTCTTGGTTGCAAGGAGAATTGTGAAAACTGGCAACCCTAGTTGTGTATGCATACGTATAAGAGGAGTGGGCCGGAACCTCACTTGGGCCGCCTTGTGGTCTCGAGTTGGGTGTGTGGCCCGAATGGGCTTGTGTGACCGGTTAGCCTTGTGCAATCGGGTTTTAGTGTGTAGTTTGGGCTCGTGCAATACATAACATACATACACACATAATGCACATAAACAAACATTCATTTAAAATCATATAATTCAGTTCTCATAAGCACGTAACGTTACATCAAAGCAAGTCTAAGGTTCGAGTTGTCACATTATCCCCAACTAATTGGAAATTTCGTCCCGAAATTTGGTATGCACTCACTGAGGAAGCTAGGTAAACTGTATTGTTCACTGATTGAGGAAGCTAGGTAAACTGTATTGTTCACTGATTTTCCTGGGGTGTCACAACTTTTGTGTTAACGATATAATCCTATTATGTGATACTATTATGCAATAATAAGCAACGCGATGCTTAATCTAACTCGGAAAACGAATCGAAGACGAAAAATGGCAAAAGGATGGGATTGGCCGAATGGCAATCCGATCGGAGGGCCACTCGATCGAAGTGCCATCCGATCCACTGCCACACCGCCTTTATTCTCTCTCTCACACTATAAATAGGACCTCTCACATCATTCTTCACTGATGTGACAACCTCCTTCGACCAGACGCAAGCTCTCCCACTTTTCTTCCATTTCTCGGCGATTTCGGTATGTTTTACACTAGATTCTTGTACATCTTTGATCTATGCACTAATCTCTACACAATTCTTCTTTGAAATCATACTTTTCACCGTGAAATCTCTGAGATTTGAGCCCTTGAGGGTGACGACATCATGGCGGTTTGTACAAACTGTTGTGTGATGTCATTCTAGTCAAGATCTAGCTCAGATCTAAGGAATTTCATGTGTTATTACACCGAATCTTTACTAAATCTAGACTTTTCAGCTAAAACTCATGTTTTTCCTTCATTTTTCTTAAAACTTTACTTAAAACGGTGGAATCCGGATCTAAACGGGCTGTAGACTTGATGATTAGTCTAGAGTCGGCTTGGAAATGGATTATCGCCGGAGAAGACGATCGGATTACGGATTCCGACATGAACACTGTCAAGAACAGACGCCTGATCAGACGGGGTGATGCCCATCCGATCAGACAGGCTGAACATTGATGTGTTTACCATTGTCTCAATGCGTACCATGCCATCACCGTTAAACTCGAAACATAGAAACTTTACAAGGTTTGTGAAACAGGAAAAGGTCCTCTCAATCGAATGGCAATCCGATCGGGCTGCCGTTCGCTCGAACGACCATCCGATCGAGGTGGCATGTGTCTTTCAAACCTTCTATGCTTAAACTATTTTGAATCTGAAACTTTGAACTTTGAAACTAACACATGAAGAGTCATTCGACCGAACGGTCATCCGATCGGATGACCATCCGATCGAAATGACCTGGTCTGAACACTTGGTATAGAAAGTTTAACATTTTGAAATCTCAACACTTAGATCGAATGACCATTCGATCGAATGGCCATCCGTACGGATGACCATCTGATCGGATGGCGGTCTGTCCCAACACACATATGTCATCCGACCGGAGGACCATCTGACCGGATGGCCATCCGATCAGGTGACTGATCCGACACTTGCACGAATCTTGTTATTCTGTCCGACGCTTATCTATTGTAATCTAATCAGGCTAAACCTAAAGAGCTCCCTTTGATCCAATAACAGTTGAACTGTTAAGCAATCACTGTGAGTATACTCGATCCCTTTTTTTTAACTTTTGGGATGCAACATGTATTCTATGAAACTTGAAACTTGATACTTTTGAATCTAAACTCTATCCTATGTGAATGTGAAACTTGTGATTCTTGATTCTTGATTCTTTATGCTATGTGAACGTTTAATCCAGAGTGTGTAGTTCCGCCTTAACAATAGTAGCGCTATTGGAAGATGCACCTCCCCGTTATTCTTGGGGGTATTGTTAGGAGGATTCTAGTTTTTCTTAAGTCTTGGGAAAACACCTAAAGCATCGGGACACTTGGGCTATCACTTGGACTGCGAACACTAGCATGGCTGAAACTATTTTATCATTTGCATGACGGATATGAGTCTTTTTAATCTACTATGCTATATACTCAAACTTGTATACCCGCCAATACTTTCGTATTGATATTTTAATACATGTTGCAGGTTGACAGGATGTTGAATCAAGGAAACAAGCTAGGATTGATGCTTAGAAATGCACCTAGTCAAATTCTAGACATTAAATAATGACTTATGTGATGTAATGTGATACTTCTATCTGTGATTGGTGTTTTAGACTATGTTATCATGAAACTTAACTAATCTATGTTGAAACCATTACTGTTATGGAAATCTCATGAGCAATCTGAACGCTTAGTGCCGCACCCCGATGTTTCTGCCATCAGTTGGGGTGTGACACATTTATACACTTCAACTTCATTTGTCAAAACCCTAGAACAATTAACACAGCCGACACCCCAGCTGCTCTTCTCTCCCCCTCGCCTCACGATTTCGGTCACTGGAGTACCTTCGACACCCCTCCTTCTCCGACTGGTTATCTCCGGCCCGACACACACACCTCCTCCGACCTCCTCGTCATCTCCTACATGCACTCCCTTCTTCGTAGAACAAGTTGAATCAGAGAGAGAGAGATAGAGAGACGACAAAGAGGGAGATCGGAGAGATGGAGCCGACGGCAAACCGGTGACGGCTGTGGAAGTGTCAGCGGTCATTTCGAGACTCCTTCGACAAGTTTTTCAGTAAAACACCCCCTGTCTTCCTTTCATTTTATTTTTTTGTGTTTTCCTGATTATTGATGACGATGCTGGTGGTTCCGAAATGGTGGTGCACCGTTTTCAGAAGATAAAAGGGCGGCAATGGTGGCCGACGGTTACGAGGGCCACGTCGGAAAACTTTATGGTGGTGGTGGCCGATGATGGCCATGAGCGACGTCGGGAACACCACCGATCAGTGTGGTGGTCACTGCTACTGGGATCGGGTCAATGGTGGTGGTCACTGTTGCTGGGTTCGGGTCATGGTACGTTCGAGTCAACATCGTTCCAGATTTGGGTTACAGTTCAACGGATGCGGGTTCGGTTCGAGTCAACACCGGTCAACAGAAGTCAAAGATGGTCAACTCAGATCCGGTAAATTTTTAACGACGTGAAATTTAGTTAGTTTGTTATAGATTTTTAGATTCTTAGTTAAACTCGAACCAATTTAATTTGAGATTTGATTACATTTATTATACTCAACGAAATTTTATATAAATTGATCATATTATTGAATTGTCGAAAATTGTTGAATTTTGATAAAAAAAATATCAACACTTTGATTGTCGAGATCATCCAAAAACAGAGGAAACTCTGCCCGTTTTTCGTAAAATCGGTAAAACGAAACGTGTTAAATTTATAAAACGAAACCTATCAAATTCAACTATTTTTTTATAAAAATAAATATAAATGTATATTTATTCTAACAATCCTCCTATAATCTCCGAATTCTCTCTAATACTTTGCATTTGCAAGGACAAGTCTCGCGTGCTTCGAGAACCAAAAATGCGACCTCAGCATTCCATCATTCAACCTTTAACTCTTCACGGAGCTACCTAAGGAAGCTTCGCAAAACAATGAGCATGTTTTAACGCATTTTTGGGGTGCAACATGTATACAGAATCCACTTTACACCATCGATTATAATCAAACACACAATTCATTGAACACGTTCGTTGTTATGCTTAGGTTGTTAATACTTGTTAGTTTCAACTTGTGTTCCCATGATATTGTTATGCTTAGGCTGTTTATGCATGCTAGTTTAAAAATCATAATTTCATACTATTTGCTATGTTTAAGTTGTTTATGTATGCTCGTTTCGACGTGAATAATAAATGCTATGTGAATTTGAGACAAACTTTTATACTTATAATTATATTCAAACTTGTATGCTCGCCAGTGCTTTTGTACTGATCCATGCTTTTAATACATGTTGCAGGATTGTGACAGATGAATCCAGTAGGATTGCTTAGAAACGCATTTCAACTTTATTGCTCGTTGTATTGTAATTTGCTTTCAATCCTGTTGTATTCTGTTTCCCATACTTGTAATAATTAAGTATCAATGAAATGAAATTTAATTATTTGAATACTTATTGTGCATTATTTACTTTAATCTTGTGGTATTCTAGTTCAAACCATGTAAAATGTAATTATTAAATACTTGACTCAAAATAGCGTTATGAAGCCTCTTGCAATCTACACACTTCGTCTCATCCTGATGTTTCCGCCATCGGTTGGGGTGTGACATTAAGCCCCATACTAAACCCTAATCAATCCTAGACAACCCTAGATGAATTGGGAGCTTTTTGGACGAATTTCAGACATCTTTTGGAGCATAATCGAGCAAGACAAAGTATCGCTTGAGGTTGTGAACACTTGGGATCGTGTTGGCCCACTTGTTCAGCATCCAGGTTTTCTTGTTCTCTTGTTTATTACTTTGATTATATTTTGCTACTTTGTGATGACACTTGTTCTTGATTTCTTAATGATGTGTAGCTAAACTTTATAAACTGTCTAGATTGGATGAATGAATTTGTAAAAGTTCTGATTTTTATGGATGTTTAATTATTTTCTGGATTGTTTATGAAGTAGTCGACTTGATTATCGGTTTGATGTATATGCATGCTTAGAATTGTTTGATTGTCATTTATTTCTTCATGTGAGTCTTGGTAGATGTCTTTCACATAATAGGTTCATGCTAGATTATAATTTTTATTGTGATCTTTTGGGTTAATTGGCCAATATACCTTAGAAACGGTAATTGATAATTAAGTAGGTCTAGGTGTTCTACTAATCTTTGTTAGTGCATATTTTGTGTGCCCGTCACTATGCGAATAGGCTAGATAGAGCGTGTGTTGAATGTTGTATAGATGAGAGTTAGAAATACGGTTTTGTATTGTAAAGTTCCCTTTGCATGAAGGAATCCTTCATACGAAGGGACACATGTTCATTCGCATAAAGCCTCACTCGCACGGAAGGCAATGCCTATATATAGGAGTTGTGAGTGGGAGCTTAGGTGAAGTTTTGGAGTTCCCACAGGAGAATCTCCAGCTTGTAAAAGATGTATACTCTTTCGGTATGAATAAATCCTTCTGCTTCTACTCCGTTCTTAATAATATTCTACTGTTGGTGCATATTCTGTGACAACAACTTAATAGTTTAATTATTTAGTCTTTGGATATTTTGTATTGGGCTTAGCTTTATTGGTTAGGGAGTTTATTATTGTCATGGGCTTGGAGAATGGCTAAAGCCTAGTCCAAAGCCCAGTATGCAAACATGGGTATATAAACATGTTGTGCATTAAGGTTTAGATAATGATGGTTAGAGAGTCTACGGAGACTGGCTGAGAGATTTCTTGTGGGTCTTGAATTGATTGTAAACTTCGTGTTAGATAATCAATAGAGACCTGATTGAAAGTATTTATTTCGTGTTCTTCATCTAATAATCTTGTTTCTGTTTCATAGATTGATCAAGGGGATTCCGCACCCTTGATTAGTTATCAGTTTTGTTACGATCCATAGGGATTACAGGACCTACATTTGGTATCAGAGCTTTTGCTCTTTGTGTACGGTTCAAGACTGATTTACAGATTCAAGATTTTTATTTTGTTGATGAATTTTTCAAAGTGCATTCAAAATTTTCGTGAAGAACAGCAAGAACTGCGAAGAACAGGTTAAAATTCCTTGGTTTAATCCGTTTTTGGTAGTGGTTGATGTGTGTTTGCCGATTCTTAGAATTTATTGTCGGAAGGATTTTAAAAGGAAATAAATTTTTGAATTGTTTCCTTGGTGGAAAAGATTTGAAAGGAAACCGATTTGCTGATTATTCTGAATTGCTTGATTTTCAGGATTAATTGATTGGCTGGATTCAAAAAAAGTGTGTGGATTATTTATTCAAGTGTGCGAGCTGAACCAGTGTACAAACAAGTAAATTACACCATGTTAGGAACATTAATATATTATTATATATTATATTTAAAAATAAATAAATGAGTTTTGGAAGTTACATTACATTATCACTTTCTTTGTGCGATTCTTCTTTTGTTGATCGCATGTTAGTTGGAGTGCTAACCCGAGCTGTACGAAAACTTTCCAATACCTCCGACTTGAACATATGAGTCAACTTCCGGTTGTTTTCGTCCAACAGTGACTTAAATTTTGAAATAAGGTCGTCTTCAAAATCAACCCCGGACGAGAACAGACCGGGAACACCTTGCTGTGCCGGTATTTCCTATCTAAGGTCAGTCATCAGAGCCGGTATTTCAGGTCGATCATGGCAATCCTCACCGAACAAGTCGTCTATCAGGGTCTGTATTTTTTGTGGCCCACAATTTGGAGGTGGCATTTGAGCCGGTATTTCGGTCGGCATTGCAGGTTCATAAATCTGACGTTCAAGATCCAAATAATCTGAACTAGATATGTACCAGTTGCATTGGGCCTCAATGTTGGTGGAAAGTATGAACATAAGTGGTTTATATTCAGGTCTCTATAAATTGAAAAGCAAAAAAGTTATTTTTAAAAAAATAACTCGTTTAGATATTTAAATGTTTAAAAAATTTAACATTAACTATGTTACCTTTATTGCATTAGCGAGCAAGCGGTCGACGCCAGCCCATCCTAAAAATCTAGGAATAGTCTCAGATTGGAAAAGGTCGCTTTTATTTTTGAATTCGGGAAATACCTCCAAAATCCACATCTACAAATGTGTTAAACTATTATTTTAAATTCCACACAGATAACTGTAATAATTCAGCTTTGTGGGTACCTTAAATGGCCAGACAAATCCTTTTAAAGAAAACCCTTCAGTGTCTTTCTTTTATGCATTGTTTGAACTAATTCATTTATAGGTTAAAGAATCAAAAAAATGGCAAAACCCGGTTCTGGCCAAGGATCGAAACCGGGACCTTAAGCTCGTGTGCACCCGTCCCTTCCACTAGGACAAGTGTCTAACCCAATATATATCCGCGTTCTTCATTCTTTTATGCATTGTTTCAACTAATTCATTTACTGGTTAAAGATTCAAAAAAATTGTCAAAACCCGGTTCTAGCCAAGGATCAAACCCGGGACCTTAAGCTCGTGTGCACTCGTCCCTTCCACTAGGACAAGTGTCTAACCCAAGATGCATCTGCGTTCATTTACTGGTTTATTGTTTCAGACAAAAATATACAATATTTTCAACGATGTTTCATTGCTTCGGACAAAAAATATATTTCAGATTAACTATTTAAAGACACACAGTATCAACCAGCAAATATTACACAACATTACAATATCATCCAGCAATATTACACAACATTACTATAGGATTTACATAAGGTATACATCAAAAGTATACTGTTTTTCAACTTTAATACTGAATTGTTACAAAAAATACAACGGAAAACGGGTTTCAGATTATCGTTCTACGACATGGCGTCTAAATCCTTGAATCCCAACACTTCTCCTTTCATTACTCATCATTTATTGAATTCGAGTTCATTAAGAAGTAACGTTGAATCTGTTGCTGCAACTCTATACATTGATTGTAGATTACTATAGGATCTAATCAACACATTTTCGTCTCCAAGTTATATGCGGTAAACTTGGAGCAAAAACTTTGCTGTGATCCTCATCACCTACGGAAAATGGGTTTCAGATGATCGTTCTACTCCACGTACCGTCATAATGTTACAATAGCAGTAGATGAATCCGGGAAGACTCAATAGCAGCAGTTGAATCATTATTATCGTACAGTCCCCAGAACATTCTCCCCAAATGAACATTCTCGTTTAAAGAAGAATATAAGCTCAAGGAGACCATACGCGTGAAGACGGTAGCAGAAAATGATCATTGTCCTGCACGGACGATTCTCTCAATAGGTAGATGCTGCACGAGCAGTTTTCTCAATAGATAGGCCAACTTTGAAACATAGAAAAACATCATATAGAGAATTTCTGCCATCAAAACAGATCTAATGGAAGCACAGCCATCGATGCCGAGAGTCTCATGTTATTTGGACACCTACAATGCGTCAATGCTTCATAACATCACAATCTTCTGATTATAGCAAAACAAATGAACACAACCTGGCTTACAGAACTTATTTATCTTATTTAACAAATACTTGAATCTGGATATCATTTTCGTCATAATATAGAACCCAAATACTTGAAACATTGGAATTGTACGAAACGGCACAAGTTCTGGTTGAACCGACTGAGCTTGTACGGAAACGACTCAACTTATGCTGAAACGGCTTAGGTTAGGTTGAACCGACTTCGCTTGTATGGAAACGGCTCAACTTATGCTGAAACGGCTTGCGCCTTGAGCCAAATGAAACAACTTGAGCTTCGTGGAAAAATCCCAGCTGAGATCTTTCAACCGGCTCCGGAAAACAAGCCATCCACTGAACCGGCTCAACGGACAAGCCAATTGAAACGGCTCGGCTGAGAACTTTCAAATGAATGACGGCGTGTGAAATGGCTCAGAGTCATTTCAGGTTTTGTCGGACACGTGGAAATCATGGATTGGTGGGACTTGAAAGGATTTGCTTAAGCCGTTTCACAAGCATGAAACGGCTCCAAAAGCCATTTCAGATGGCTATTTTTGAAAAAATGTTTGGTCAAATGCTATTTTGGAGATTTTCCCTTTCATTTACGCCCTCTAATCTTAAATAGTTTATCATATAGTCCCTCAACTTTAATAAAGTTGTATTTTGATTTCTTTAAATCGTTTTACACTACAAACCCCCCCCCCCCCCCTCTATTAACTTTTTAATCATTTTTTTAATTTCTTTTCTTCTTTTTTTAATTTCACATTCACCAATGTGCTAAAAATCGATCAAGTGAAGTTGTATTCCTTTAATGTCAGATTTACCATAAGCCAAAAATAAAATTTTATTTTTATTAATATAATATATATTTACGAGTGGAGGAAGAAAACATAGGAAAAGAATTATACCATGCTTGGTCAATTTTGCCAAGTATTCGGTCTGCAACATCCACCACCAACAAGAAACCCAAATTCCTCTGCTTTTCTATACAAAGTTTATACTATGATACCCAATTTGTGCTATAAATCCATATCAATAAATTTAAAGTTAATAAAAGCAAACTCAAACATCATTATCATTATCATTATCATCTTCCTCCAAATCTTTCACCTTCTGTCATTGTAATGGCACTATTCACTTTTCAGTCCTCAATCAATCTAAAACTCCATTCAAGACTCACTGTAACGAATTCCCAGAAACCCGAACGCCGTTTTTCACCACCAAATCAGGTCAGTTTTATCTGCATTGTAACTGATGATCATAATAATTCATTCTTATTTTTTGTTAATATGTCAGAGTGTTGCAGCTGTGGTGTTTGGAGACGCGGGGCAGCAGTCAAGGTTGTATCCGTTGACAAAACGAAGATCAGAAGGTGCGGTTCCAGTGGCGGGAAGTTATAGGCTTATTGATGCAGTTATAAGTAACTGCATTAATAGTAATATAACAAAAGTATACGCGCTTACACAGTTTAATTCCACTTCGTTAAACTCGCATCTCTCAAGAGCATATTCTGCTGGATTATTAGCAAACCAAGAATTTCTTGAAGTCATTGCGGCTTATCAGAGTCCAGAAGACGCTAACTGGTTCCAGGTTCGTCATTGACCACATTGTTCACTAAATGATACGCGGGTGACTTGGATAGTGGGTCAAAACAGATTCTAGTTAAAACAGGTCATTTTTAAGTACATGTCAAAATGGAGCTGTACTAAACACTTTCTTGTCCTTTTTTCTATTTTTCACAAGTAACTTATTATTACAAGAATATCACCAAAGTAACAATCTATATTTATTTTAGAGTAAACCTCAATTTTTGTCACTGTGGTTTGCTGATTTTAACACGATCAGTCCAATAATTTAAAAATTACATTTATCATCCAACAGTTTGCATATTCTAACACTTCTAGTCCACCACTCTAACAACCATCCATTTCTCTGTTAAGTTTGAGTGAGAAAGACAATAATACCATTGGACTTAAATTGTAATTACAAAACTTTTACGGTGGCGGTGGCTTTGTTGATGGTGGTGGTTGTGCTTAATGTTTGTGTGTGTGTATATAGATCTGTGTGTGTAAATAATAATAATAATAATAATAATAATAATAATAATAATAATAATAATAATAATAATAATAATAATAATAATAATAATAAAAGTTTTGTAATAACAATTTAAGTCCATGGGTATCATTGTCATTTTCATACAAACTTAACAGAGAAATGGATGATTGTTAGAGTGGTGGACTAGAAGCGTTAGAATATGAAAACTGTTGGATGATTATTTGGACTAATAGTGTTAAAATCAACAAACCTCAGGAACAAGATTGAGGTTTACTCTTTATTTTAAGGCTTCATATGAAATAGGAATAAAAAACAAATAAATAGTAGCTTTCAGCTAACCACCACTAGTGCTCTAGTGATGGCCACGGGTATTTAAGTTCCACCTATGGTGGGCCCGGGTGAGTTTTCCAGGTCTTAAGTTCGAGTCTGAGTGATAGAGGTTTCTCATTGAGGGGTTTAAATTAGGGATCTATTGTGCGAGGGGGCTCTCTAGCGCGGACCCGGTTAAGACTACGTATGCTAGACCTTCCAACATTCGTGAATAATTCAAAAAAAAAGTAGCTTTCAGCTCATTTGACTTTTTTTTTGACTCATTTGACCCATATGGGATAAAACGTAACCCAAATCAACTCATTCATAAGAACCGGATATGGACACATCTAGATCATACCTGTGTTTAAAAAAGCGAGCTTTAAGCGCGCTTTAAGCGTGAAGCGTTGAAGCGTTTGGAAAAGCGCTTTTTTTTGGTCTGAAGCGTTACAACACGTGAAGCGTTTTGAAGCGAGCTTTAAGCGCGAAGCGATGATGGTTTGAAGCGACGCTTCAGCCCAATCAGGTCACATTTGGACCATTGTTTAGGCCCAATAGTCTTTAAATAGGGTTTAAATGAGGCCCTACTTTTTTACCCTAATAATCAGCCGCTGTCTTTTAACATATCAGCCGATGTCTTCCTCTTTCTCCTTCTATTCTCTCTGCAACTTGATTTCTGTTTAGAAATCATAATGGCCTCCGGATTAAGTGTGTTTTTTAATCATGTTTTGATGGAGATGAATACGTACTTGATTATGATGATTATTGATTAAAGACTATTTTTATGTTTATGTTTTAAGTGTGTTTCGACTTTAATTTATGTTTAACTATGTTTTTATGTGTTAAGTGTGTTTTTTCATCATGTTTTTGTGTTTATTATTGATTAACAAGTAGAATAGGTCATATTGATGTGTACAATATTTTTTTTATTTTTTATTTTATTTTGAGCGCTTCTTATACGTGAAGCTCTCGCTTCGCGCTTGAAGCTTCGCTTAAAGCTTTTGGAACCAAAACGCTTCGGAGCGCCTCACGCTTTTTTAAACCAAGGATCATACTCTGCCTTTTTTGGGTATTATGTAGGGAACTGCAGATGCAATGAGAAGATGTTTATGGGTATTGGAACAGCATCCAGCATTTGACTTTTTGGTACTTCCTGGTCACCATCTTTACAAGATGGATTATCAGAAGCTACTAGAAGCACACAGGAACAATAGAGCAGATGTAACGGTTTCAGTTCTGGGTAGCGCGAGAGATTACAACACAGGTTTTGGTAGTTTCAATGTAGGCTCTGGAAATAGAGTCATCGGGTTCGAAAAAGAACCAGATTTGATCCCAGTTTTTCAGGTTCAAGGCTCCAAGTTTAATCAAAAGTTTTCTAGCATGGGGATTTATGTTATAAACAGACAGGTTATGATAAAGCTTTTGAAAGAATCTTTCCCTAAAGCAAATGATTTGAAGAATGAAGTAATACCAGGTGCAATATCCTTGGGGTTGAAGGTGAGTCGTTAGTTATTGCGTTGTAGTTAACTGTCATTTTCGTCCATATGGTTTGTTCCATTATGTCAGTCCAGGCCAAATTTCGAATTTGTACCATCTTCGTCCGTCCCTGTCCCTGACATTCTCGATACATGTCAGTTCCGCCCAAAAAACATGAGTTAACTATCATTTTTGTCCTTGTGCTTTGTCCAATTATTCGATTCAACCTTATTTTTTTTGGACGAAGTTGACATGTTTCAAGAACGTCAGGGACGGAAATGATACGAATTTAAAATTTGGCCTGGACTGACATAATTGAACAAACCACAGGGATGAAAATGACATTTAACTCCATAAAAAAGGTTAGTGAAAGCTAAGGTTTGATGTAAAAATAGGTACATGCTTACCAGTTTGATGGATACTGGGAGGACATGAGAAGTATTGAAGCGTACTACAACGTGAATATGGAAAGCACAAAGAAAACAAACATGAAATATAAGTCGGTAACTCTGAAAACCTGAAAAGAATGTATAGCATGAAACCTAGAGGTGGCAACTTCAACCTATTTACTTATCAACGGATTATGTTAAGCCTTTAACGCTGCTTTAGATATAGACACTTTCTTTACCCATTAAAAGTTATTGTCCACGTTTCGATTTTATCATTAATGTTGCAAGTTTTTCAAACCAACTTTTTTTTGACAACTTCAATAAAACAACCTCTGACCCAAATGGGCAAAAGGCCAAGAGATACACAACGTCTCCGGCCCATAAGCAGCATTGATTGTACATGCCTTAAAATACGTTTTCTTTTTCTTTTTGTGGACAAAAACTATGGGACAGAGGGAGTGGATTAATGAAACGAGTCAATCAGGTTAAAAGTCGTCCAAAGAGTATTTGCCACCTCTACCGCGACCTAAAACTACTTACGTCCTTCACCTCTTTGTAACAGCTTCCACGATAGAGACTTTCCATTGTACACCCTGCCTCGACATCTGCCTCCATCTCTAGTAACTGATGCTGCCATCACAAGTAGCACCATTGGTGATGGTTGCATTTTAAATGTAAGTCATTCCATCAAATTAACAGAAAATATATACATATATATTACATTATTTTTTTCTTATTTGTGCAATCTTTCTCGGTTCTCTAACAAGTAGAGATGTAGCATTAGAAGTTCAGTCATTGGTCCAAGAACTCGGGTTGGAGATGGAGCTGTTATACAAGATTCAGTAATCATGGGATCTGATATATATCAGGTAAAGTAATAATAATAATAATAATAATAATAATAATAATAATAATAATAATAATAATAATAATAATGATAATAATAATGATAATATTAATAATAATAAAAATAATAATAATAATAATAATAATAATAATAATAATAATGATAATAATAATAATAATGGTAATAATAATAATAATAATGATAATAATAATAATAATAATAATAATAATAATAATTTTTACTACAAAATACAACTTTTGATGTATACTTTTCCTTAAAAAGTAACACGTTCTTAAAGTAGGAAATTACATAATAACGGTAACAAGCTGCGCCGCAACCTCTTAATAAAAAAACTTACAGTCGGTTTTCATGCCAGCAGAGTGTACATGAGCAGAGTATTGGTGTCGGGGACGGTTCTTTTATAAAAAAAGCTATCATAGACAAGAATGTAAGGATTGGCAAAAATGTCAAGGTATAGTACAATTTGTATATCGTCCTAAGGTCGGTTTGATAAGACTAACACTATTCTTAACACAAGAAGCATGTATGTTGTGTTGTAATGTAGATCATAAACAGGGATAATGTGCTAGAAGGGAACAATGAAACCAACGGCTACATCATCAAATCCGGCATAGTTGTTGTATTACGGGGTGCAGTGTTCCCAGACGAAAGCATCTTATAAGATCAACTAAAAGAAATCGTTCATGGGTGGTTTCTTACGGCCATTGATATTGTTCCCCATCAAAAACCACCTCGTATGGTGCATACGCGGCTGGAAATTTGTTGAATAATGGAGAATTTTGCTGAAATTTCAGGGATCTCTATAGCAATTGCATTCGGATACCGTAAATTGTATAAGAGAAATGAAATTATTCAATTGTTGTGTAAAAGAGAAATCACAAATGTGGTTTAATAAGATAATTGTCATCCAAAGTTGTTCTACTTTCTTACTGATTCGCCTACGAAATCAGATAATTTAAAAAAATTGAAAACACTAGTCAGTCACAATCACTAATGAAGGAAAGCACTTGTATGGCTGGACCCTAAGGAGCGCAACCCCAATGCCACCTCAACATAAATCAACCAATAGCGCCCCTCTCCCCTCTCCCTCCATACCGTCGGCACTATTGGGGGCATTATTGAAGCCCAGCTGTTAGGAGGTTATTTCGAGAGGACCCCTCTCCAATTTATAAAAGTAAATGACAAATAAACTCGAACAATTTTCTTCGTATTTTCTTCAAAATGAAAGACAATTTATAATGAAATATTGCAACTACTTGATCCTAAATTAATGTAGAAAATGGGAAAATGCAATAAGTGGGTCCTAGTTACATGCATGCACGTGGAAAGGAAATCAACTAAAATAGAATTGGTCTTGCTAGTTATGCGGCTGGACGTGGGCCTCCACTCTCTGCCTTCTTAACTGAATCGGGTACTGGGTTACTACCGGGTCGGGTTTGCGATGTTGGGTCACCTGGAATCTGGATCGTATCAATACCCCTCCCATGAAAATTGACCTTGTCCTCAAGGTCCGAAATCTTTGCTGCAGTCGGGTGACAAGGACCCGAAAGTGACCCTTGCAAGGTGATGGTGTTGCAGCCCTGCTGAAAGGTGAGTGAAGGAACTGAGAAGTCGGCGGTAACGGTGCCCAAGGAACGTAACCAATCATACCCAAGAATAACATCGAATCCTTTGAATGGCAAAACAAACAATTTAACCTTAAAGGTAGCCACGTGGAGTGTAAGGGGAACGTCCGGGCAGTAACCGGTGCATTGTAGTGGTTCACCATTTCCGATAAGCACCGGAAAGGGCTGCGCTGGCTCTATGAGAAGGTGCAAATCAGTAGCTATTCCGGGCCGAATCAGGTTATGAGTGCTGCCGGAATCAACGAGAATTTGAATCGGTTTGCCATTGACATAGCCGGTGAGACGTAAGGCGGTAGTTGGCGTGACACCATAAAACGTGGTCGGAGATAGCGCTAGAAAGTGTGGTAGGTTTGGTACCTCCTCAATAATGTGAACATGTGGTGGTGCAGGAGGGTTGGGAGCTTGCAAGTCATTGTCGGCTATGAGCAAGAACTGGGGTGGATCACATTTGTGCCCCGGGTGGTACTTGGCGGGGCAACGAAAACAAAGACCCGAGGCGCGGCGCTGCTGGAGTTGTTCATGGGATAATCGAGTAGTAGGTAAAGTGGTGGGTGATGTCATGGGAGCCGGTAATGACGGTACGTTGGGTGGTGATGTTTGTGTGGACGGAACGATCAACGGGTCTGCAGAAGACTGGGGAGTGGAATTGGATGAAGAGAACTGTGAACAACCAAGCTTGTCTTCAACACGTTTAGACAAACCATATGCTTGGTGCAAAGTGGTGGGGCGTAACACGGCCAACTCGGCTTGGATGGCTGGCCTAAGACCAGAAAGATAGCAATTAAGCAGGGCTTCGTTTGAAAGGCCGACTACCTGGTTGCATAGTTTCTCGAAAGCCGCTTGATAGGCAGTAACGGTGGTTAGTTGTTTGAGCTTGAAGAGGGTAGCTTGATGGTTTCCATAATCAGAAGGCCCGAACCGGAGTTCAAGAGCCCGGGAAAATTCTGCCCACGTGCCGAGAAGCCGATTGTTGGCGAGATATTTATACCAACTCAAGGCATCGCCGGTGAAGTAAAACTGGGCCAAAGAGAGGCGTTGAGCAGGTTGAATGGAGTAGTAATCAAAGTAGTTGGTTGCTTGAAAAAGCCAATCGAGAGGATTGGAACCATCAAAGGTCGGCAAATGAATTTTTGGTGTAACACCCCGAAAATATAAATCTTTATATTAGAAATTTAAAGATTTCATAAACAAGAAATAACCATGTAGAAATTTTAACCTAGTTAAATCCACAAGTCTTGAAATAACTTACACTTGGTTAAAACAATAATAATTAAAAACTAAATGATAAGTGAGGGACTAAACTTGCCAAAACATGAAAGTTAAATGCTGAAATAGTAACAAAAATTACCAAACACACCATTTGGTGTGTCTGGTCGATCAAGGGAAGGAGGGGACGAGCAAGGGTTTGTTCCAAACCCTAAAACCTTCATAAAACTCAAAATTGAAGCTATAAATCTGCTCCAAATCAAGTTCTAAACACGAATTAGTGATCACCTCGTCATAGGGATCAAAAGGTATGTATAATTTTGATATTTTGATTCACTATGAATTCTAGGTCAATGGTGAATAATTGAAATTGAACCTAGATATGTTATGCATGAATGAATCTTGAAATGATATGTTGCTTAGGGTTAAACCCTAGATGATTAATTGTGAAAATCATTGCATGATACTTGAAGAAATTACAATCACCATTGTAGGTGATTTATGATATTGTAAAGACTAGACAAACACTAGGATTATGAATTCCTAATCTAGTGAAAAGCTGAATTGTATGAGGAAATTCAGTAATTTGAATGTTTAAGTAGGTACAATTTGCTTAATTAAAGTGAAATTAGATGTTAAATGGCAAGTCATGAACTTGGTAATGATTGTAGAAAAATCTGACCCGTTAGGTGTTCGTTGAAATGCCTAAGTGAGATTTTAAATGTTAGAATAGGATGAAAACGCAGATTTTGATCATATCTCACAAATGATGTGAATACGGTCATGAAAAGAATTCTAAACAAGTTAAAAACTGAATTTCTAGGCAAAGAGTCCGGATCATCAAGCGGACAAGCCGGCGAGAATACACGGGGAAAAGGCGTGCTCTAAAGGTATGAAATTTATCGTTTCATTACATTGTGCTTATTGTTGGTTTTATGTCGTTATTCAAAAACATGACAATCAAGAGCTATCAATATGTCATGAATTTGATTATAATCTTAAACAAGTGAAATACATGGAAATTGAATCCCAGCAAGGTGCTTAATTCAGCACCCAAGCGGGTCAAAATAAGTCTTGTAGTAAAATGAAGCTAGATATCATTACTTAAACATGTAGATTCTTGCATAAGCGACCCCTCATGGGGAAAGCGAAACATGATAGCGGGTAATAATCAGAATATGAGTATCCTAAATTTGGTTAGGTGATGATCATGTTCGAGATTAATTTTACTGCAAACCGGGAATAGAAGGTCAATAACCAAAATAAGAAAACAAGTACAGAGACTACCGTAAGTTACGGTGGTACCGTAACTTACGGTAGCAATCAGAAGGCTACGTGGGAACCTCCTGCTTTACGGCAGGCCATGAACTTCCAGGGGCCACCGTAACTTACGGTGGCTACCGTAAGTAAGTTACGGTAGCGCCCAGTTCCAAATAATGAATTTCATTATTCTTGATTTCTTTAATTGGTTTTAACACACCGTTTTGATTATATTATTATTCAAGGACCATAATACTAACATTGGTCTAAAACGCTCAGTTTTCAGGTTTTCTTGTAGAAGGATGATGATCAAGCATATGTATCCGAACCGAACACTCTAACAAACGCTTCCGCACTTGATCCTTTGTTTTTTAAAAAAAAAACTATGTAAACAATTGTAGTTATCATCTTGATTATAATTTCGTAGGTTCATTACATGAATGTTGTGTCTAGTTATGGTTTTAACTTGAAAGTTTTTGTAAACTCTAGAACTTAGGTATGAAAGGCAAGGTTCTATGTTATTAAATCTAGTATTATAAAATGGGTGTTACAAGTTGGTAATCAGAGCTCAAGGTTGTCAATAAGTGTTCGGTTCAAGCTTGATCAAGTATCCGATAAGAATCAATTGTGTAAGTAAATTTTGATAAAATAGAAATAAATCACGAACAAATATGCATGGAAAAGAGTGTGTAAAAACACTCAAACACAAGAAAAGCATGAAACAAGAACGATAGAATCAAGAGTGTGTAAACACACGAAAAGCATGAAACAAGAACGATAGAATCAAGAGTGTGTAAACACACTCAAACACAAGAAAGGCATGAAACAAGAATGGTTGAGTAAAGTCATGAGCTTGATTAAATCAAAACAAGTAAAACATGTGTTACAAATGGAATGTTTAACAATATATGTAAACATTTCAGTATTAAAGATGGCGGACGGAGGTGATGATGATGCGGTGCCAAGAGTCACCGAACAAATGAGGATAGTGATTGCCGAAGAGGTTGGAAAGGCAATCGAAAACAGTTTGTCGAACTTCATTGATAAAATTCAAAACACGGTGTTATCAGTAGTAGAAGAGAGAATCAAGAAGCTAGAGGATAATTCGAATCTAGCAAAGGAAAAATCTGGAGGACTAAAGCCTTGTTCATACAAGGAATTCATGGCTTGTAAACCACCCATATATAATGGGGAGGTTGATCCAATTGTGTGCCAACGATGGATAGGCAATATCGAAGGAGTATTCGAGAGAACTCATTGCGATGAAGATGACTACGTAGCTTATGGTACGGGTCAATTAAGAGGTCAAGCAAAAGACTGGTGGGATAACAAGAAGAAGGAGATTGGAAGTGAGGCGTCTAAGACCATGACATGGGAGGAGTTTAAGACGCTGTTTCTTAAACACCATAGTCCCAAAGCGGTCATAAACAAGATCAAGGAAGAGTTCATGCAACTCAGACATAAAGGTGAATCCATAGACAAGATCACGGGGATGTTTATGGACAAGATGAAGTTCTGCGATGATTTGGTAACGAATGAAGAGCAAAAGGTCTATTACTACCATAACATGCTAAGCGCAGAGTATAGAGAGTTCATAACCCCTTCAAAGTACGAGACCCTTACCGAGATTGTCAATGCTGCTCGGGAAAGGGAGATCGAACTGAAAAAGAGTATAGAACGGGGTGAATGAAGGGCACAAGATGTGAATCCAAGCCCTACCAAGAAAGCAAGAACGAATGAAACAGCGAAGAAATCAGACGTGAAAGGTAGTACACCAAGTTGCAAAATTTGTGGCAAGAATCATAAGGGTGAATGTCGCTTCAAAGATAAGCCTTGTCCCATATGTCGAAAAACGGGACACATGGCTATATCATGCCCGGAGAAAGTGACTGTTTGTTACAACTGTTACCGAATGGGTCACAAAAGATCGGAATGCCTGGAACTGGTTGGAAAGAAAGAAGGGCAAGACTCGAAAGGTGAAGCCTCGAAAGCAAAAGCAAGATCTTTCCAATTGACCGCTGCTGAAGCAAAGGTCGAACCTGACGTGGTCTCAGGTATATTCACTGTAAACTCAATTCCCGCACGTGTGTTATTTGATACTGGTGCAAATAAATCCTTTGTTTCGTATGGGTTTATTCGGCACCCTTCATTTGTTCTAACAAAATTACCTATGCCTTTAGAAGTAGAGATAGGTAATAACAAAAGCTTTATTGTTTGCGATGTATGTGACAACTGTACAATGAACATTGATGACGAGGAATACGCAATAGACCTGATTCCGATGTCGATGGGAGAATTCCAAGTGATAGTGGGAATGGATTGGCTATCCCGTTACCACGCGAAAGTGGTTTGTTTTCGAAAGGAAATAAAACTAACGTCTCCTAGCGGAAAACAAGTTACGATATATGGTGAAAAAGGAGGTAACCCGGTGATATGCACAATGCTAGAAGCCCATAAACTCATGAAACATGGATGCAAGGCTTATATGGTATACGCAAGCGAAACGGAAAAAGAACCCCTCAAAATTGGGGATGTACCGGTGGTGCGGGATTATGAAGATGTGTTTCCAGAAGAACTACCGGGGATACCACCAGAACGGGAGGTAGAGTTCGGAATCGAGTTGATTCCGGGCGCGAAACCCGTGGCCAGGGCGCCATACCGACTTGCGCCGTTGGAGTTACAAGAATTGATGTCTCAAATTCAGGAATTTCTTGACAAGGGGTTTATCCGACCGAGTGTGTCTCCGTGGGGCGCACCAGTCTTATTCGTGAAAAAGAAGGATGGCAGTATGCGCATGTGTATCGATTACCGAGAGTTAAACAAACTCACGGTGAAGAATCGATACCCACTCCCAAGAATTGATGATTTGTTTGACCAACTACAAGGAGCAAGTTGGTTCTCCAAAATTGATCTCCGATCTGGTTATCACCAATTGAAAGTCAAGGAGGAAGACGTACCGAAGACGGCCTTTCGTACACGGTACGGGCATTATGAGTTCCTTGTAATGCCCTTCGGATTGACAAATGCACCCGCGGCTTTCATGGACCTCATGAACCGGGTTTGCAAACCCATGCTAGATAAATCAGTAATTGTATTCATCGATGACATATTAGTATACTCGAAGAATGAAGCTGAGCACGTGTGTCATCTGCAAGAAATATTGGAGACACTCAGATGAGAAAAGTTATATGCAAAATTCTCTAAGTGCGCTTTCTGGCTAAGAGAGGTGCAATTTCTTGGACATATCATTAGTACTGATGGAGTACTAGTGGATCCGTCCAAGGAAGAAACAGTGTCAAAATGGAACCCTCCAAGAAACCCCTCGGAAATCCGAAGCTTTTTAGGGCTTGCGGGATATTATCGGAGATTCATACAGGATTTCTCCAAAATTGCCTTGCCATTGACCAAATTGACTCGCAAGGAGGAAAAGTTTGTATGGGGTGTTAAGCAAGAAGAAGCCTTCCAAACGCTCAAAGAAAGGTTGACCCACGCTCCGGTGTTAACATTACCGGAAGGGACTGACGACATGGTAGTTTACTCGGATGCTTCCCATTTGGGGCTCGGTTGTGTTTTGATGCAACGAGGTAAGGTCATCGCCTATGCCTCGAGGCAATTGAAGGTTCATGAAAAGAAATACCCGGTTCACGACTTGGAATTGGCGGCGGTGGTGTTTGCCTTAAAGATATGGAGGCATTACTTGTACGGGGTAAAATTTACAATCTTTACCGACCATAAAAGCTTGAAATTATTTCTTCGATCAGAAGGAATTAAACATGAGACAAAGGCGGTGGTTGGAGACCGTCAAAGATTTCGATTGTGAAATACATTACCACCCTGGGAAGGCCAATGTAGTGGCTGATGCGCTGAGTCGCAAAGCAGATTATACCCCGATACGGGTACGATCAATGCAACTCGTAGTGACTTCGAGCTTACTAGAACGAGTTCGAGAAGCACAGAATGAAGCTGTGAAGACGGAAAATTGGAAAAAGGAAAGAATTATCGGCCAAGTTAAAGACCTAGAGATGGGCAGTCACGGCCTGAAGACTCGTTTCAATAGAATCTGGGTCCCTAACACGTGTGGTGTTAAAAAGCTTCTACTTGATGAAGCACACAAATCCCGTTATTCCATTCATCCGGGAGCAACCAAGATGTAATGACTTGAAACAAAACTATTGGTGGCCCGGAATGAAACGAGACACCGCTAGATAGGTGGAAAAGTGTTTGACATGTCTACAAGTCAAGGCGGAACACCAAAAGCCATACGGTAAACTCCAACCATTGGAAATCCCCGTTTGGAAATGGGAACAAATCACCATGGATTTGTTGACCAAATTACCCAAAACTAACCGCGGGTTTGATGCTATATGGGTAATTGTAGACAGATTGACGAAAAGCGCTCACTTCTTACCAATTCGTGAGACCTATACATCTGAGAAGATGCCGGAAGTGTACACCAATGAAATCATAGCACGGCATGGGGTACCGATATCCATTGTGTCAGACAGAGATACTCGGTTTACTTCGAAATTTTGGCGTGAATTCCAAGAACAAATGGGAACTAAATTGTTCCTTAGCGCTGCTTACCATCCACAAACGGATGGGCAGAGTGAAAGAACAATACAAACATTGGGAGACATGCTACGGGCTTGCATTATTGACTTCGGAGGTAGTTGGGATGTCCATCTACCCTTGGTCGAATTTGCATATAACAATAGCTATCACGCGAGTATTAAGATGGCCCCGTATGAACTGTTATATGGCAGAAAATGTCGAACCCCGGTATGTTGGGGAGAAGTGGGTCCACGAGGGCTAGCTCCTACCGATATAATCCGAACTACGAATGAGAAAATCGACATAGTTCGGGCACACTTGAAAGCGGCTCAAGACCGGCAAAAGGCATATGCGGATAAAAGGAATAGGCCAATTGAATTTTAGGTCGGCGACATGGTTATGCTAAAAGTTTCCCCGTGGAAGGGTATTATTAGATTCAGAAAAAGGGGAAAACTAAGCCCAAGATTTATTGGGCCGTTTAAAATCACTGAACGGGTTGGTAAAGTAGCATATCGTCTTGAATTATCCGAAGAGTTGAGTAGGATTCATAACACATTCCACGTGTCGCATCTCCGAAAATGTTTGGCCGACGAAACCGCTCATATCCACTACGATGATATCGAGGTGGATAACAGCCTCAACTATGCAGTAAAACCAATTGCGATTTTAGATCGTAAAGAGAAAAGTTTGAGGAACAAGGTGATAAATCAAGTCAAGGTCAAATGGGAGCACAGAAAAGGGTCAGACACTACATGGGAATCCGAAGAAGAAATGCAACGGCTATACCCTACTTTATTTGGTACGTAATTCGGTTTCGGGGACGAAACCCTTTTTAAGGGGGGTGGACTTGTAACACCCCGAAAATATAAATCTTTATATTAGAAATTTAAAGATTTCATAAACAAGAAATAACCATGTAGAAATTTTAACCTAGTTACATTGTGCTTATTGTTGGTTTTATGTCGTTATTCAAAAACATGACAATCAAGAGCTATCAATATGTCATGAATTTGATTATAATCTTAAACAAGTGAAAAACATGGAAATTGAATCCCAGCAAGGTGCTTAATTCAGCACCCAAGCGGGTCAAAATAAGTC
This sequence comes from Helianthus annuus, assembly GCF_002127325.2. Classification (NCBI taxonomy): domain Eukaryota; kingdom Viridiplantae; phylum Streptophyta; class Magnoliopsida; order Asterales; family Asteraceae; genus Helianthus; species Helianthus annuus. Next base: position 202,786,251 of record NC_035448.2, on the reverse strand, counting down.
TTGTAGTAAAATGAAGCTAGATATCATTACTTAAACATGTAGATTCTTGCATAAGCGACCCCTCATGGGGAAAGCGAAACATGATAGCGGGTAATAATCAGAATATGAGTATCCTAAATTTGGTTAGGTGATGATCATGTTCGAGATTAATTTTACTGCAAACCGGGAATAGAAGGTCAATAACCAAAATAAGAAAACAAGTACAGAGACTACCGTAAGTTACGGTGGTACCGTAACTTACGGTAGCAATCAGAAGGCTACGGTGGGAACCTCCTGCTTTACGGCAGGCCATGAACTTCCAGGGGCCACCGTAACTTACGGTGGCTACCGTAAGTAAGTTACGGTAGCGCCCAGTTCCAAATAATGAATTTCATTATTCTTGATTTCTTTAATTGGTTTTAACACACCGTTTTGATTATATTATTATTCAAGGACCATAATACTAACATTGGTCTAAAACGCTCAGTTTTCGGGTTTTCTTGTAGAAGGATGATGATCAAGCATATGTATCCGAACCGAACACTCTAACAAACGCTTCCACACTTGATCCTTTGTTTTTAAAAAAAAAAACTATGTAAACAATTGTAGTTATCATCTTGATTATAATTTCGTAGGTTCATTACATGAATGTTGTGTCTAGTTATGGTTTTAACTTGAAAGTTTTTGTAAACTCTAGAACTTAGGTATGAAAGGCAAGGTTCTATGTTATTAAATCTAGTATTATAAAATGGGTGTTACATTTGGCAGCCGCATGGCGGAGTTGTTCGGTGGTGGATTGTTTGGCGGAGGGTTGTTCGGCGGTGGGTTGTTCGGTGGTGGGGTGGAAGACACGGCGAGGGAAATGGCAGTGGGAAGACTGGAGATGGCTTCCGCTAGGCTCGTGATGGCGGAGTTGAGGGTGGTGTTGAGGGCGGTGAAGTGGGTGGTCATGTGGGCTGCGTTAGCGTCAAGACGATCGAGAACAAGTTGCAGACCGTCATCAGTGGTGGCTGTGGAGGTATCTTTCTTGGGAGCCATGGGGGAGTTCAAGATGAAAGCACCAAATGTTAGGAGGTTATTTTGAGAGGACCACTCTCCAATTTATAAAAGTAAATGACAAACAAACTGGAACAATTTTCTTTGTATTTTCTTCATGCAAAAATGAAAGACAATTTATAATGAAATATTGCAACTACTTGATCCTAAATTAATGCAGAAAATGGGAAAATGCAATAAGTGGGTCCTAGTTACATGCATGCACGTGGAAAGGAAATCAACTAAAATAGAATTGGTCTTGCTAGTTATGCGGCTGGACGTGGGCCTCCACTCTCTGCCTTCTTAACTGAATCGGGTACTGGGTTACTACCGGGTCGGGTTTGCGATGTTGGGTCACCTGGAATCTGGATCGTATCACCAGCCAACACAATAGTGGACAATAACAGGTGGGCATGGCTTGGGTTGACCGTTACCCAACGACTTTTTTTTTATATATATGTTCTTTAAAAACTAATTTTAACACTATATATATATATATAACAACTCAACCCCATTTTTTTAACACACAACACACCCCTCTTACTAATATCTTTTACACAAAATCATCTCTCACAACCCATCATCTCCATCATGTTTCCATTCAACAACAACACAAACGCGTTTGATCCGAACAACCCACGTTACACAACCACTCAACAATGCCCATGGACCATCAACACCAACACCGGCAAACACCACCACCCATCAAGATGGGACATGCAATCCCAACAACCTCGACAAACACCACCACCCATTCAAATGCTTGCTTTTTACGCGTATCCTCCCACATTTGTCGATACATGTCACAACCTTTGTCTTCTATTTCTCCTATATCTCCTATGTCTACCTCCCAAAGCCAAACCGTTCCCGAAACCCAACCGTTCCCAAAGGCCAAAACTCAACCCGATACCCGCCAAACATCATCCTCGCGGAGACACCGTAGAAAGCAACCGGATGAGCCACAAGCTTCAAAGACTCACGAAAAGTGGACAATGAAAGAGGAGTTAGTCTTGGCACGAGCGTGGGACGACATATCTAAAAACCTCATTATCAGTAATATTTTTAAAACTGTTTATTTGTTTATTTGTTAATTCTAAACTAAATGTTTTAGTTTTAAAAATACGTTATTTTTAAATATATAATTGTTATAAATGTTAAAAATATAGAATCTATATATGATAATAAGAAAAGTGAATGAACAGTTGAAGCTGCAACTGGCTATGCTTTGTTTATGACATGTGTTGATATCAGACCCTCAAAACCAAAACACGTACACACAATCATCTTCTCATCTCCTCTACCCCAATTTCATCTCAAAACCCTCGCACCAATCCACCGTAACCCTTCCACCGTTCAGCACTGCCACGAAACACCATCTTCTCATTGTGCACGTGTTTCACCCTCCTTTCTTTCCATCTTCTCAAAAGAGATATACAGGCACAAGCACAGAGAGAAAAGGGAGAAAGACAGAGGCGGAAGACAATAGAGAGAGAGCCGGAGCCGGTGAATCTCCGGCAACCGACCCCACGCGTGCTCGCCTCACACCCACAGAGACGAAGTCGTCGAGTCTAGGGTTTCCCGGCTAGGGTTCCGATCAAGTTCTCGCAATTTCCGGTTAGCCTTTTCCTATTTTCTCTTGCATTTTGGCTATTTGGTTAGATCGGTTGTCCATGAACCTAAATCTGACGAGTCATGCTAATCTGATGAGTAAGTTACCTCCGGTGAGGTTCCGGCGAAGATTTCGGTACCGCTAGGATTGTTGTTGTAAATTTTAAAAATACAGAATTGTTAACACGCATAACTCCTCGTCTAACAATCGGCCCTTATTACCAGGGACAAACAGGCTGTTTCAAACGAAATACCCTCTTCACATGAAATCAATCTTTCACACGGAATCAAGTTTTAAACGAAATCAACCCTCTTTCAAGCGAAATCAAAATGAAGCTTCACACGGAATTAGCTTTCGTACGAAATTAACTATTATTTCGTGCGAAATAACAAACTGATGAACACTTTCAAGCGAAATAGAAATTTCGTGTGAAATCAAATACTGATTTCGTACGAAATATCAAACTGATGAATGGATTCACACGAAATTGTAATTTCGTGCGAAATTAGTTCTGATTTCGTGCAAAATTACAGCAAGGTTCAAACGAAACAATATCAACTTTCGTGCGAAATTAAAATTTCGAACAATTTTAAGCCGAATTAATGTCTGAAACTTTCAAGGGTTTGTTAAAACAAAGTTTCGCACAATATACTTGAAAATCAAGTCGTTTTAACCGTGAAATTTTGTTTAATTTTGAAAAGAAGGTGTAGAAAACAGAAATTGCAGCTGAAATGGTAAGAACTCTTCCTCCTGAGCTCTGATACCACTTGTAGGATCGTTTTGGGACCCAAACGAGTCGATCAGAAGAGGTCTTCACCAATACAAAAGGCGGAAACAGATGTATCAGTGTTATTTCAGCTGTAATGCATGAGAAATCACTTTAAACTGTCTTTTGATTGATATTAGATCGATTACAATGCTGTAGACACTTCGGCAGAGCTTCGTTACCGGAATCAGAATCGTTACAAATGAATTGGCACATCAGGTATTTATAGGGAAGGTAATTTCGTACGAAACTGCTCATGCGAAATCTAATTTCACACGAAATCATTTAAGCGGAATTAGGTTCACACGAAATCTAATTTCGTGCGAAATTGTCATGTAATTTCATGCGAAATTACACATATGTAATTTCGTACGAAATACCCCTTCAACACATATTTCTCGTTTAACGTGCCCTGGTCTATCTAGACCTATACAAGACTCGATACAAGACGAAGTCGACAGACATATGTACCAACAGTTTTGACTACTCCACATAAAACGCCAAATCATGAAATAAAACGCCAAAAACAAAAATCACAGACTATTCCAAGTAAAACGTCATTAAATATAAAACGCCAAACTTAATTATAGTAAAATCCCGCCTTAAAAAACCGCCAAAAAATCCTATATATACAACATCTCAGACCTTCAGTTAAAAACACACACAAAAACCCAAAAGCCGTATTTCATATAACCCATTCGCCTTAGAAACGCCAAAAAACCCAAACATCAAATATCTTCAACCCCAAAAACGTTTTTTTTGAAATTCAGTTTGGCTGTCAGTAAGATTTCGCTCAATGAAATAGACAAAATCCTAAAGTGAGGATACAGTCCATTTCATTTAGTAAAATCTCATTGACTTATTCGAAACTTCCATCAAATTTATAACGCCAAAACATACAAAAACATTATTGAGGTTTGTTTTCAATAAAGTTTAGCTGTATGGAGTGGACAACATTGTCAGTTATCTTTCTTAACCGAGGATTAACAATGTAGTCCATCTCATACAGCAAAGCATTACTGATTTTAGCATGATCAAAATTTGAGGTTGAAGGTGATCTTATTTCGTGGCATTCTTTTTATCGGTAAAACGCCAAAAAAATTAAAAATTCAAACGTCGTTGATTGTAAAAATTCAAGATTGTTGGCTGAAGGATATAAACTCAATAACATTTTGTTGCATGAGATGGACAAATATTCAAGAAAAAGATGTTGATGTCAGACTGTGTGCTTCCAAACAGCAACACAAAAAACTACTTGAAAACAAAAAAAACAAAATGAATCATACGAAAGTCGAACCAGCCAGTTAACATGATTCAAAAAAGAGAAAGAAAGAGACTGGAGACAGAGAAGAATTGGAAGATCAATTGTTTATGTATTCTTTTTTTTATTTTTCTTTTCAGTTAATTGTTATATAATAAAAACGCCATATATAATAAAAACGCCAAAACAGCTAAAATGCTTGTTTAAAACGATATCATCCAGTTAAACGCCACCAAAAAACTGCCAAACTATAATAAAATTACTTTGAAAAATTATTATAAAAAACCCAAATAAAAAAACATAAAAATAAGAAAAAAAATAAAAAGCAAACTTGAAAATGTAACTAGAAACAGTAAATAAAAAATCATTAAATACTGAATAATCTAAAACGCCAAACTTGAAAGATGGGACGTGTTACAGACTTCAGAGATAAAAGCTTATCAAAAACATTAATTACAAAAACAGTAACTGAAAAGACAAAATACTTTATTATAATAATGCACCGCCTAATTTAGGCGCCAAAAAGACATCCTATAAAATGATGCATCTCAGCAACTTCCATTTGATCAAACTAAAAAAACAAACGCCAAATACTACTAAATACCACCCACTGTAAAACGCCAACAAATAAACTAATAAACTGAATGAATTGTTATCAGAGGGAAGTACCTCAGAAATTGATGCCAGTCATATGGCATTTTGTATTTTTTGTTCTTGAAGAAGGTTTGGATGAGGAGAAGAGGTCAATGACACTGAAGAGTGGGTTCACTATAAAGATGAAGATCCAGATAAAGAAAAAGAAAAAGCGAAAAACCCACTCACATGCCATAGATCTATGTCTCCAAACATCCACACAAAAAGACAGTTCAACAGACGAGCAGGAAAAAAAAATCAAACCCATGGGTTTGTTAAGTTTTACATAAAACGCCATATATTTGATGATAGTTCTTGTACTATTAAAGAAGAGAGAGACTGATGACACTGAAGATTGGGAAAAGAGATCCGATTAGGATTTTTAATTTATTTCTTCCCTTGTATTTTTTTTTCCTGTGGTTGAAATATAATTTAACAATAGTAAAACGCCAAGATACCACAAACGCCAAAATGTTTATAAAAAATAACAGATCAATAGGCCAACTTGTTTAAACGCCTTGGAAAACGCCATTCAAATAGATTTCCTGCCCCCTGGGTTCCATTGGCATACGATGTGAATAACGCCATAAACGCCAAAATGTTGATACAATGGAACCATTAAAACGCCATTAATTATTGAATTTGGTTAACGCCAAAAATCTCAAAAACCAAAAATTAAAACAACATTGGGAAAAAGCGGAACAGGAAAAGCAGAAGATGAAAGGACAAAAAAGCCCCTCCGCCCTTTTCTAAGCGGCTTGACACGTGTTGGGCCAGGAAGCGTTCTCACCGTTCTCACACTTTTGATCGTTTTCTCCCGATCCCGTTTCTCTCTCTCTCTCTCTCTCTCTCTCTATATATATATATATATATATATATATATATATATATATATATATATATATGGGCAAGGATCATTTCAGAACCATAAAAATTTACAGAACTCGCAGAACTCCTAATAAACAATCTTTTTATTTAGGGTAAATTACTTTTTGAGTCCCTGTGTTTTAGTGGTTTTAATTAGTTGAGTCCAAAATCAAAAAGTTTAACGACCTGAGTCCCTATAAGCATTTTCTTTAACCATTTAAGTCCTTTTGAGTCCAAATTTTAACCTTTTGAGTCCAATTTTTTGGACTCAAATCGTTATAAAATGAACAAAATTGGATTCAAAACGTTATAAAATAAATGGCTAGGGACTCAGGACGTTAAACTTTTTTATTTTGAACTCAAATGGTTAAAACCACTAAAAGACAGGGACTCAAAAAGTAATTTACTCTTTTATTTATATATTTTTATGTTTTTGATAATTTTATCATTTAATATGTGTATTTTTATGATTACATACATATTAAGAGTAATTTTATTATTTTTTATATGTAATTTTATAATTACACATATGTAAACTAGGTTTTTACATATATGTAATTAGTTATGACACATATATATATAATTTGGCTATTACACATATGTAAACTACTTTTAACATGTATGTAATCAAAGAAATACATATAATAGATGATAGAAAGATCCTAAATACAAAAAATATATATAAAACTAGGTTATCACCTGGGCAGAAACCCGGGTAGGAAAATTTAAATTACATTAATCATAAATGTATAGATAAAATTAATGCAAATAAAGTAACACATTTCACAGATTACTAACAAAGTGGATTGTAGAAGTTTTCTTTGTAAGTCGTGTACAAAAAATCAAGAAATAAAACGAATAATGTTACATTTACAATTTACTAAAAGTAACACGAGCTTTATGGAGCAATGTCACCTTCATGTCTTTTCCTTATCTTCCTCTTCATGGGTTTCTCTCTTTAAGAATCTTAAAAAGGCACAACCTTTGCACAAACACCTTTTACATGATGCGCGATGGCCATAGACTGAAATTTCCAAATCTACAATTCAACCCATTTACAACGACATACAATAGGTTGTACAAATTTCCTCCAATGAAATGCCAAATTTTTCTTCCTGAAAATTCAGTATCCCATGAATCAAAACAGAGCACAAAATACATTTTATAATTGCATATGGTATCGACAGATTCAAAGAAAACAACTTAAACTAAAAAAACCAACCTCTTCATAGTTAATGTAGTATTTACTCTTTATATGATTTTCCTTGTTTAATGTAATGTAAAAAACACCTAACCATGGCTGGAAATAGTGTTGTACTACCAAACCTTTTTTGGCTGGAAATAATGTAAAAATCACATTATTAGTTTGGTAGTCATTGGAGGAAAATCATAAATGAATATAAAAAAAGTTAAAAAAAAAAAGAAATAGAAAAACGATAATAACATTTGACTGGGAATTTATCACCTGCTCATCTACTTAGGCTCCAAAAAATAAAAATAAAAAAAAATCAACTCTTAAAAAGCATTACATTTGCATTGGAAAGGTACACCTTTTCCATTTCATTTCCAAATTAAAGGTGCCTATTCCGATTAATTTACCTAAAAATGGGTTAATTTGGTTTTCATATCTTCTATGGCTAACGGGTCTTCATTTTAAACCAAAATAGTCAAGGTTGACCTATTAAACCATACATATATATTCTAGATTTGGATTTATGAAAGTCAACTTTATAATTTTATCCTTCTGTACATTTTTTAGAGGTCGAACTCCCAACTGACCTAAAAGATACCGTTCTGAGTATTACCACCACAATTGTAGTACCATATGCTCAAAATGTTGTTTGTCTGTTAAATATGCTCTATTACATGTTTCGCTTGTTATTATGAAATATGCTCTCTTACAAGTTTGGCTTGTTATTATGTGTCATGAGTGTTAGAATAGCCTTTTATTGTCATCAAGTAACCATCTTGCTAGTAGAAATTCAACATATTTTCAATCACCAGTAGGTCAATCCCTATATCTATCTATAAACACCTTCGGCCTTTGATTATTAGTAAATAGAATCCAAAAACTTCAGAGAATAAAAGTACCCTTTTAAAAAGCCACCAGTATACTTCTTGGGTCTATGACAATTCAGCATACTTGAACCATCGTACTGCTGCAATAAAAAGAGAGATGAATTTCGTAAAGGCGAATCTAAATCATATTTTTGTAAAAAATATTAAAAAATGAATTTAAATATTGATGATATCAAAAGTTGTAACCATGTTCTCCTCAAACAGAAGTCGTAAAAAATGAATCATGATCTGCACGCACATCCATTGATAAATCAGAGTGATCTTCATTGTTTCTTGGTCCACGAGATATGTAATAGTTCTGAAGGCTGCGATGAACTGGGCATGACTTGAGAATATATAATTCATGGGTGCAGCTTGATCGCTAGCGACTTTGCTAGTATTAGTCGAGTCGGGTTGTAAACTTCTTGGAGCCATTGCCATTGATGGTTCCTCCCTAGATGATTCCAGCTTGCTTAACCTAGAAATTAATTTAGTTATGCATGTGGTGCAAGATACATTGTTCATAGTTATTTAAAATAATAAATGGTATACTTGTAAAATTATAGCTATTGTCATGAATTCCTCCAGTTGTGCAAAAGCCTCTTTATACTGTCTTCTTAAAGTCATTACTTGAAGTTGTTCCCTGGCAGATAATGTCATAGATAAAGTGCAGTATTACTATAAGAACTTGTAGGCTAATTATATAAGAACTTGTAGGCTAAAACTTGTAGGCTAATTATATAATATATTATCAAACTTTATATCAAAAAATATCTTTTTTAAAGTAATGATTCGAGCACAAACCAAGAATAGTAAGAAGATGGAGGGTTGTGATAGTAGTTGGTATGTGCTTTGTAAAATGCAGCTTTTTAATGTCACGAATACTTCCTGAACCATGGCTTCCCTTAGTTCGGCTTTGCTTAGCAACAAACACAACAAACTGTGTGCTTCTTTTAAAAATGTGAGCTGAATATTTCAAAACATCGAACACGACTGAATCAAAAACTAACATATATTGAATCAAAATTAAAATATTAAAAAAAGGAAATGTAGCAAGCATAAAGCAGTTGCTTACTTGATGGTTTTGTAACTTTAAGAAGGATGAATATTTTCATTGATCGTATGCACAGCAAACATTCAACACATGAACACAAAGAAAGTGAGAATAAGTGAAGTAGATGAAATGGATTAAAGTTTAAAATCAAAATTAGGTATAAAAAACCAATATAAAAAAACTTCACCAAACTGCCCTCTCAAGCCTTCATTTTCATCCAATCTTTCCTCTCTGAAACTAAAAACTCATATCAGATTTAGCTTATGAAAGAGTAGAGAGGAAGGGCAAAAGTACCTTACCGTGCTTACTAGATTAACGTACCTAAGCCCTGCCACAAACCTAGTTTGAAGTTAGAGACTGTAACACCCCAAAATATGCAACTTATTTATGCTACCTTAAATGTCTAATTTTGTAAAATTAACTAAGTTAAAATAATGTGATGTTAGTTTAGAATGAATGGAAGTTAGTATGTTAATATAAAACAATTAGAATTAGAAGGGCTGGTCTTGTAAATAATGAATGGAAATTATTAATTAAGAAATTAAAACATAAAACACACTATATGTGTTCTCTGGGAATCGACTAGAGCCAAAGGAGGGCTAAGAGAAAACCCTAGCTTCATAAATTCTCAAAATCAGAAGGAAATTAAGAGTTCTAATCGATGCATGAACCCTAAATCGAGTAATCTAAGCTTGTTCAACCTTTGGTAAGTCGAAATTTCTGTTTTGATGTTTTGTAGAAAGTGGGTTTCAACCCAATCTTGAAGTAAAAGTGAAAAATTATGTAGTTATGAGTTAGGATTGCAAAATAGAACAAGGAATACGTTTGATTCTAGATAGTTGGATGATTTGAAGCATAAACCCACTTGAATTAGAGAGATAATGAAGAACATGAATGAAAATATATGCAAATCATTGTAATGGGAAGTATGAGAGTTGTTATTGATAAATTAGTGATAGTTAAAAACTGATTTGAAATGATTATTGTGGGAAATTTGGATTGTTTTTTTTAATGATCTAAGAATGAACTAGTAGAACCATGCTTTGAACGCTTGTACCTTATGCTTCGTTCATGTTATGCACACCAAGTGTTTGACAAAATGACTCAATAAAGATGTTAGTCTTGTAAGTCATAAACTTTATGTGATTTGAATGTGATTATGAAGTATGAGTAAATTGTATGATGTTTTATCAATTGGTGTGTGTAATTGGTTATGAGACATAAATTAAAAGAATGAATGGTTATGTATAGGTGTTAAGGAAGAGAGTTCAAGTCAAGCGAAGCAACAAGGGAATCAAGACCGAGGTACGCTACTTGTACAATTCATGATTTTATTATATTGTTGTGTTTAACATTAGATGTGTCAATTGAATCGAGTATGAAAATGGTATATGTGTATACCCTTTTTATAAATAGGTCGAAGGATGAGATTATAAGACTAGAAGAAATGGTATGAAGTTCCATTTGGAACATACTTGTGAGCAAGAATGAAAGTATGTAGTAGTTTACAAGTTGCGGATGTCAAATCGGTTACAAATCCGTAAGATAGAATCTTGAATTTAAAGAAAGTAGTGTAGTTTTAATGAGTTTGCTTTGTTGTGGCTATGTAGGTAAATCTCAAGTTTAGCTTTCAAGCTTCGCCCGGTTCGAACACACTTCAAGGCCCGCCTCATGTTCCGCTAATTATGTAAAGAAGACGACGCTTAATATTTTGGTCACTTGTCTAAATCTAGTAGTTAAAAACTTAGTTCTTGTTATGTATTTTGAAATATACGAATTTCGTATGCATGTCGTAGTTGTTTGATGGTATATAATATGTCCTTTTTCAAAGGTGTCGTGTTAAACATATATTTTGAATGTGAAAAACAGGGGACCGCTCCTATTACGAATAGGTCATGCCTAAATTTCAATAGAAAAAGTACGTTGTTATTTAAATAATCTAAAAAAAATTTATGGGCGTTACAAGTTGGTATCAGAGCCTAGGTTTGAGGGATTCAAGCATCCGATGCTTGAACTCAAACCGAAAGCTCGTGCGAAGTGTGTGTTCGTTCCGCGGCGCGAAGCAAGTAAGTACCTTTAAAGTTTGAGTTTTGCATTACGAATAATTTGGTTATGGAATGTTATGGAATTGTTACGGAATGATGTGTAAAAGTGTGGGATGAAATGGATCAGTTTGGGTTAAGACGGGACGGAAAAATGGCTGCAAAAATATAAAAATCGAACATAGCATGTTGGGCGTCACCGTAAGCTACGGTGGCTACCGTAGCTTACGGTAGCCCTGAGACATTTGGCCACCGTAAGACAGTAGGTTTGGGCCGTAAGGAAAAAGATGCCACCGTAAGTTACGGTAGCCACCGTAACTTACGGTGGGGACCATTTTCAGCCTATTTTAAAATGGTTGATTTATTTCATGTTTTTATCACACGGGAAGTATTAAAAACGTTATAATAAGACTCTAAAGAATGGTAATATGTATGAATGTTGAACCTTCAAAGGAAGTTATGTATTACTAGTATGATTATGTGATGGAAGGGACGAATGAATGCTTGAAATAAAGAATGATGTTTATGTGTAGATTGCGGATACGAATGAGGATGAAGCAACACAACAAGAACAACTGAAAACTATGATTTCGGAAGAGATTGGAAAGGCAATGCAGGCAAATATTCCTCAATTAGCCCAAGAAGTGGAAAGCCATGTGTTGGAAGTGGTGGAAACAATGATGGCAAGTAAGATGGATGAGTTGAAGGGGATGATAGGAGAAATGCAAGGAAGGAAAGGAACTCGTAAATGCACATACAAAGAATTTATGGCGTGCAACCCATTACCTTTCAAAGGAGAAATTGATCCTATGGCATGTCAAATGTGGATTGCAAGTACTGAGGCGGTGTTCGTAAGGAGTCATTGTGAAAAGGAGGATCAAGTGATGTTTGCCACCGATTTGTTGCAACTCAAGCTAAAGATTGGTGGGATGCTTATAGTAAAGAGATTGGGGAAGACAAAGTTCAAGTCTTGACGTGGCAAGAGTTTAAGAAACCTTTTTCTAAAGTACCACTGCCCGCAATCTGCCATTGACAGGATCCAAGAAGATTTCTTACATCTCCGTCAGAAAGACGAAACCATTGATGAAATCACCAACACTTTTCTTGACAAGTTGAAATTCTGCAAAGAAATAGCGGGAACGGAAATAATGAAGATAAACCGCTATCATGGTATGTTGAAGGCTGAGTATCGGGAGTTCATAATTCCTTCTAAATGTGAAACCTTGAATGAGCTCATTAACTTGGCTCGAGATAAGGAGATTGAGCTAAGAAAACAGGCAGAAAGAGGTGAGAAGAGAGTGTCTGAGAATGTTCCTAGCTCGAGTCCGTCAAAGAAACATAAATTTCAAGATCAGGGCAAGAAGGATAAGGCGAAGGGTAGCATTCCAAAATGCAAAACTTGTGGAAAGTTACACACGGGGGAGTGTTTAAAAGGGAAGAAGGGCTGTTATAGTTGTGGTCAAGAAGGACATCCATACTATAGATGTCCTAATCCTACCAGAACGTGTTATAACTGTTTCCAACCGGGTCATATTAAGGCTGAATGTCCCAAGCTTCAACAGAAAACTGATAAGGAAGCAAGAAAGGAGGAAGCCCCAAGAGCTAAGGGGAGGATGTTTCAGATCACGACCGAAGAAGCAAAGGACCACCCGAATGGTGTATCAGGTATATTCTTATTAAACTCGATTCCTACGTACGTGTTATTTGATACTGGAGCCAGTAGATCATTTGTATCAAGTGAATTAGTGTCACACCCCTCTTTTAGAATCGAAAGAATGCATGTGCCATTAGAAGTAAAGATAGCGGATAGTAAGAGTTATTTGCTGCACGAAGTTTGTAGAAATTGTGAAATTATCATTGAAGACGAGAAGTTTGTCATTGACCTTATTCCCATGGTAATGGGAGAATTTAAGGTTGTAGTTGGCATGGATTGGCTAGCTAAACATCATGCCGAAATTCAATGCGAGAGAAAGGTAATTCATGTGTTGACACCAGGAGGAAAACGAGTAAGTATACAAGGGGAAAGGAATGTTAATTCGAAGCTTTGTTCTATAGTCCAACCATTCAAGTATGTACGAAATGGAAGCAAGGCATTTCTAGCCTACGTGGTGGATACTAAGCAGAATACCCCTAAGATAGAAGAGGTTGAAGTCGTGAACGAGTTTCTTGATGTTTTTGCGGAAGATTTGTCGGGGCTTCCACCAGAACGTGAAGTGGATTTTAAGATTGAATTGTATCCCGATGCCAAACCTGTAGCCAAAGCTCCTTACAGGTTGGCCCCAACTGAGATGCGGGAGTTAATGGTTCAAATACAAGAATTGCTCGACAAGGGATTTATATGCCCGAGCGTATCGCCCTGGGGTGCGCCTGTACTTTTTGTCAAAAAGAAAGATGGTTCGATGCGCATGTGCATTGACTATCGAGAGTTGAATAAGCTGACGGTGAAAAACCGATACCCGTTGCCCCGAATCGATGATCTCTTCGATCAGTTACAAGGGGCAAGTTGGCTTTCAAAAATTGATTTACGATCCGGATACCATCAGTTAAGGGTACGGGAGGAGGATGTGGCGAAGACGGCATTTAGAACCCGATACGGACATTACGAGTTCTTAGTAATGTCCTTTGGGTTGACGAACGCGCCCGCCGCGTTCATGGACCTTATGAATCGAGTTTGTCGGGCCATGTTAGACAAATTCGTTATAGTTTTTATAGATGATATCTTAGTTTATTCCCGAAGTAAGGTCGAACATGCATGTCATTTGCGCGAGATTCTTGAAGTGCTCCGTAAGGAGAAATTGTACGCGAAATACTCTAAATGTGCCTTCTGGCTTAGAGAAGTACAATTTCTCGGTCATGTGATTAATGCGGATGGTATCTTAGTGGATCCGTCAAAAGTGGAAGCTGTTATGAAATGGGTACCTCCAAAGAACCCAAGTGAAGTGAGAAGCTTTTTGTGTTTAGCAGGCTATTATAGGAGGTTTATTCAAGGCTTTTCTAAATTGGCCCTGCCGTTGACCAAGTTAATCAAGAAGAATGAGAAGTTTACATGGGGTATAGATCAAGAAAAGGCATTTCAAACTTTGAAGGAAAAGCTGTCGAGCTCCCCGGTACTAACCTTACCGGATGGAACGGAAGACTTAGTGGTGTTTACTGATGCATCACACCAAGGGTTGGGATGTGTTTTGATGCAAAGGGGTAGAGTCATTGCCTATGCTTCAAGGCAATTGAAATCACACGAAAGTAATTACCCAACCCATACTTGGAGTTAGCTGCGGTAGTGTTTGCTTTAAAGATATGGAGGCATTATCTATACGGTACGAAAAGCGCAATTTATTCTGACCACAAAAGCCTTAAATACTTTTTTGAGCAAAAAGATTTAAATATGAGGCAACGAAGGTGGCTAGAACTTCTTAAAGATTATGATTGTGAGATCCTTTATCATCCGGGCAAGGCTAATGTAGTGGCCGATGCCCTGAGCCGAAAGGATTATCTGCCTCCAATTCAAGTGAAATCCATGAAGATGGTAGTTACACCTCGATTTCTCGAAATGATTAAGGAATCCCAAATCAAGTCGCTGAGCGAAATGGATTCAAGAAAGGAAAGAACAAAGGGGTTTGTGGATAAATTAGAAGAAAGATCCGGTGGAATTAAATCAATGTATGACCGGATATGGATACCTCGGTTTAGTGAAGCAAAAGACGTGTTACTCGAAGAAGCTCACAAATCCCGATTTTCGATTCATCCAGGAGCTACAAAAATGTATTTGGATTTGAAGAAAAGTTATTGGTGGCCCGGTATGAAACGTGATATCGTCAAGTATGTTGCAAAATGTTTGACATGTTTGCAAGTAAAGGCAGAACATCAGAAACCATACGGAAAGTTGCAACCGTTAGAAATTCCGGTATGGAAATGGGAAGAAGTGACGATGGACCTAGTGACCAAGCTTCCTAAGACAAGGAAAGGTCACGATGCTATATGGGTGATCGTGGACCGCCTCACCAAGAGCGCACACTTCTTACCCATTCGGGAGACTTTCTCTTCTGAAAGGATGGCGGAGATCTATGTTAACGAGATAATATCTCGACACGGAGTCCCTGTATCTATTGTATCGGATCGAGATACCCGATTCACATCTCGATATTGGCAAGGTTTTCATGAGAGTATGGGTACAAAATTACATTTCAGTACCGCCTACCACCCCCAAACGGATGGTCAGTCTGAGGGAACCATTCAAACACTCATCGACATGCTGCGAGCATGTGTGATAGATTTCGGGGGAAGCTGGGATGACCACTTGCCATTGGTGGAATATTCATACAACAATAGCTACCATAACAACATTCAAATGGCACCGTATGAAATGTTGTATGGAAGGAAGTGTAGAACTCCAATTTGTTGGGGAGAGGTGGGGCAAAGAGAAATTGCGCCCAATGATGTAGTAGCTAAAACTAACGAAAAGATCGATCTTATGCGAGCCCGTTTAAAAGCGGCTCAAGATCGACAAAAGGCCTACGCAGATCGAAGGAGACAACCTATCGAGTTTCAAATAGGCGATCATGTGTTATTAAAGGTTTCCCCATAGAAAGGTATAATCCGTTTCCGTAAGCGAGGAAAGCTAGGTCCCTGTTACATAGGACCTTTCAAGATTTTAGCCCGGGTTGGGAAGGTAGCATATCGGTTGGAATTGCCGCCAACTTTAGATGGAATACATGACACATTCCATGTGTCACAATTGAGGAAGTGCTTAGCGGATGAGACGGCATACGTGGCCCTCAACGATATTGAATTGGACGGAAGATTGAATTACATTGAAAGACCGATAGCTATCAAGAATTCCAAGGTAACGCACCTTCGGAACAAAACTATAAAGCAAGTCTTAGTGCAATGGCAACATTAGAAAGGATCGGATCTTACATGGGAGTTAGAAGATGAAAGGAGGGAGCACTACCCGATATTATTTGGTACGTGTTAAGGTTTCGGGGACGAAACCTCTTTTAAGGGGGGTAGACTTGTAACACCCCAAAATATGCAACTTATTTATGCTACCTTAAATGTCTAATTTTGTAAAATTAACTAAGTTAAAATAATGTGATGTTAGTTTAGAAAAAATGGAAGTTAGTATGTTAATATAAAACAATTAGAATTAGAAGGGTTGATCTTGTAAATAATGAATGGAAATTATTAATTAAGAAATTAAAACATAAAACACACTATGTGTGTTTTCTGGGAATCGACCAGAGCCAAAGGAGGGCTAAGAGAAAACCCTAACTTCACAAATTCTCAAAATCAGAAGGAAATTAAGAGTTCTAATGGATGCATGCACCCTAAATCGAGTAATCTAAGCTTGTTCAACCTTTGGTAAATCGAAATTTCTGTTTTGATGTTTTGTAGAAAGTGGGTTTCAACCCAATCTTGAAGTAAAAGAGAATATTTATGTAGTTATGAGTTAGGATTGCACAATAGAACAAGGAATACGTTTGATTCTAGATAGTTGGATGATTTGAAGCATAAACCCACTTGAATTAGAGAGATAATGATGAACATGAATGAAATTATATGCAAATCATTGTAATGGGAAGTTTGAGAGTTGTTATTGATAAATTAGTGATATTTAAAAACTGATTTGAAATGATTATTGTGGGAAATTTGGGTTGTTTTTTTATAATGATCTAAGAATGAACTAGTAGAACCATGCTTTGAACGCTTGTACCTTATGCTTCGTTCATGTTATGCACACCAAGTGTTTGACAAAATGCCTCAATAAAGATGTTAGTCTTGTAAGTCACAAACTTTATGTGATTTGAATGTGATTATGAAGTATGAGTAAATTGTATGATGTTTTATCAATTGGTGTGTGTAATTGGTTATGAGACATAAATTAAAAGAATGAATGGTTATGTATAGGTGTTAAGGAAGAGAGTTCAAGTCAAGCGAAGCAATAAGGGAATCAAGACCGAGGTACGCTACTTGTATAATTCATGATTTTATTATATTGTTGTGTTTAACATTAGATGTGTCAATTGAATCGAGTATGAAAATGGTATATGTGTAGACCCTTTTTATAAACGGGTCGAAGGATGAGATTATAAGACTAGAAGACATGGTATGAAGTTCCATTTGGAACATATTTGTGAGCAAGAATGAAAGTATGTAGTAGTTTACAAGTTGCGGATGTCAAAACGGTTACAAATCCGTAAGATAGAATCTTGAATTTAAAGAAAGTAGTGTAGTTTTAATGAGTTTGCTTTGTTGTGGCTATGTAGGTAAATCTCAAGTTTAGCTTTCAAGCTTCGCCCGATTCGAACACACTTCAAGGCCCGCCTCATGTTCCGCTAATTATGTAAAGAAGACGACGCTTAATATTTTGGTCACTTGTCTAAATCTAGTAGTCAAATACTTAGTTCTTGTTATGTATTTTGAACTATAAGAATTTCGTATGCATGTCGTAGTTGTTTGATGGTATATAATATGTCCTTTTCAAAAGTGTCGTGTTAAACATATATATTTGAATGTGAAAAACAGGGGACCGCTCCTATTACGAATAGGTCATGCCCAAATTTCGCTAGAAAAAGTACGTTGTTATTTAAATAATCTAAAAAAAATTATGGGCGTTACAGAGACGTATTAAAGTTATGATAATAAACATCCTAAATATTAAACAATTTTACAGTAAAATGTATCAATTAACTAAATTTAAAATTATATGAGCATTATAAACTTTATCTTCGCTATAAGTTTCTAAGAATGCAAAAGGGGTCTACATAAATTGTAATTATAATAACAACAAATTTGCCTGGTAGTTGATATTAATGATGAATAAAAATAGAAAACGTTTGGCTTGATTCAAGCTGCATATGACACTTTTTATCCACACAGGACCACTGACATATAAATGTTCTAATTATGATAGTAAAATCAAAAAATGGTCCTTAGCGTGGTTGTACATGGGCCCTGAGCTTACAAAGCTGACGATGCATCATATATTCTCATTCTATAGAAGTAAACCATATCTTAACTACGTGTTCATTCAAGAGATTTACAACTCTATACCATACAATCTCCCTTATAAAGCGTTATGCTAACCAAAGAACACTCATAACCAGGCTTTGTTAAGAATTTATGACAACTTATCAACCAAATCCGATTTCTAAAAGCTATAATAAACAAATCAGCTCAAACTTAAACGCGGAAAACATATAAACTAATGTCTAACTATCCAAAGGTAACAAATTAACCAATACAGAGATCCATACCTCCTTCCAATTGTAAACAATCCTTAAAAAAACCACCTCTTATTCCATTACAAAACAGTCTTCTAACATTTTAATCTCATCTTGATATACTAATTTCAATATAATACTTAATAACTTCCATTCCTTCATATTTCTAACCAACTTTTCACACAATTAAACCTAACACAACTACCAACAGATTTCAAATTTAATCATCATCAATCACCATTTCAATTGCAGTTTAATGACATAAACAACCACAACAACACAGAAAACCAAACAACTACAAACAGATAATCGCACCTAATTTGTTGCAGCAAAAAAAAATCACTTCAATTACCTGAAAATCAGTAAACAAGTACACACAATGAATATTATTAATTCACAAACCTTCTCTCGTTTATTCCGTCATTGAACTTGATTTCGATTTGATCAAATCTGAAGAAATTGATGGAGAATCATGCAAAAAACCTGTTTCAATTGGCTCACGTTTCACCGGATTGCAGAAACTAGGGCTCGAAAGTTGTAGATCAGACGTTGACTGGATTGAAACTTAAAACCCCAAATCGCGTGTGTAGTTCCCAATCCCCTTTGAAAACTTGTAGTCTGCTCAATCGATCATCTAAGTATAATTAAACAAAATCTCAAAAGAAAACGGAGATTCAAAAATCATTTTTCAATGTAGGGAGAATAGGTGGCGGTGATGGGTGTCGGCGGCGGCGATGGGTGATGGTGGCGGAGGCGAGTGGCGGTGTGGCGGTGACGACGAGTGGTGGTGGCGGCAAGGTGGCCGTTGGTGGTAGGTGGCAACAGAGGTGGCGGTGGGCGGCGTCGGCGGTTAGTGGTGGCGGTGGTGGTGCCAGCTGTGGTGGTGGCGTCGACGATGGTGGTGGTCGGCGGCAACGAGTGGCGTTGGCGGTTGGTCGCGACTGTGCTGATAACGGTGGCGAGTGGGTGGCGGCGACGACGGCGATTGTGCCTGTCGGGGTGAGGTGGTGGCGGGTGGCGGCAATGGCGTCGGTGGTGGGTGGTGGTGATGGTGGGTTGTGGCGAAGGTGGTGGGTTTTGGTGTTGTTTATGAATGGTGCAAGAGGGGATGGAATGGAAAAAAAACATGGGGGGTGGAAGGAATGATTTTGAGGGAATGGAATGCCTTTTGGAATGGGTGATTCCATTCCATTGACCAACCAAACACCCTTTTCTTCATTCCCTCGTAATCATCCATTCCATTCCACCTTCCATTCATTGATACCAAACACTACCTAAGTGTTTTAAAGCCTTTGTCTTTGCCAATGGACCACCACCCCAAGTTAAGAACCAAAACAAAATTGTTTTAAAATATGCAATTAGTTGGGCTGAGGATTTATATTCTACCAACCATTTATCTTTAATGTATAATTTTCTGAGGATTTAAATCTTAAAAGTTAAAACATAACACTATTAAGTTTACAAAAACAAAATAATTTTATATGTTACAACCGTTCCGTTGTACCACAGATGCTTGTGGCTGGTTTATATTATCATGTGTTGCATTAAATATATTATATTACCATGTCATTCATATTCTCTTTTTAACGGAAAATTTGGATCACTAACGGGCCACTACTGGATTATTATCATGCAATTAAGAAGTAAACCCCCCCACCCTTGTGGAAATCGGACCTATTGCATACTTCGTAAGGTCACAAAGTCTTATCACACATCCAAAATGTTACTGAGCTATAAAGCCATGGGCATACATATTGCATATTCTTTTTTGAATGACTAATTTCTTTTTTAATAAGAATTATGTTGTCCGTCCAAAAAAAACATTTCTTTTTTTAATTTCTGCTGTATATGGGATTTAAATATAAAAAATGACAAATTTCTTTTAATTCATGTTTGTGGGACTTAAGCCCAAGACCTTTCACTCCCTCACTTAGGTATTTAAACGTTTTGCCTTTTTTTTAATGGACTACCACCCCATTGTTATCCTAAACCCAAGTGTTTTACGGTTTTGCCTTTGTTAATAGAGCATCACCCCATTGTCATCCTAAATCCAAGTGTTTAAAGGTTTTGTGATTGACAACCGAACATCACCAATTAATTACCAATTGTCACGTGTTATATATTCATGTTTCCTGTTTCATCTATAAAAGACCAACAACCAATATAATCTCTTTGTTACTCCGTCCTCAATCCTCTCACCATCAATCACCATGAACAGGATCTTCCACAAGACAAAGCCTTGGTTCATCCGCACGACTCATTTCCAAACAATTCGAACTGGTCAACATCTGCGTCGATACTCTCAGGTGTCTGAGCTACCTGAAGCTGCCGATGATTTGCGGGCGGAATCATGGAGATCGGTGGAAGGACTTGTTCGATGCTCAGCGAACTTTGTTCCTTTGTCGCCGATTAGTTTTCTGGAGAGAGCGGCGGACGTGTACCGAGAGCGGACATCGGTTGTTTATAGATCGTTAAAGTATACATGGGAAGAAACACATGGAAGGTGTGTGAAGCTGGCCTCTGCACTAACTCAATTGGGGGTTAAACGTGGTGATGTTGTAAGTTTTTTCTTCTCTCTGTTTTATTATGGCTCACACTATTCCCGTACCTCTAAATCTTATTTATACATTCTCTTCTCACTCTATCTCTTTATATCCAGGGTAATGCTAGACAAAAAACACTTAAATTTTTAGAAAACTCTGGAAACTCAAATCTCTCCCCATTTTTACCCAACCTCCCGACATTTTTTTTTTGAAAAAAATAACACATGTAATAATATACATGTTTTAAAGTGTTTTGGGCCAAAAAAAACAAAAAAAAGCGCCGAAGGGATTTTTTTTAAAAAAATAAACAAATTTCAGCAATGTCCGGTTGCCTAACATGTGTTAGGCACAAAAGACAGAAATTGCTGAAATTTTTTTTTTTTTAAATCATCCTTCAGCGCTTTTTTTATTTTTTTTTGGCCCAAAACTCTTAAAAACATGTATATTACATGTGTTATTTTTTTCAAACATGTGTTATTTTTTTCAAAAAAAAAATGTCGGGAAGTTGGGTTTTTTAAGGTTTTTTATATATATAGGGTTTTCTATATAGCCCTACCCTATCTATCTATCTCTTTATATATGTATGTATAGATAAATGAGAGAAAATATTAACTCCTTTTATTCTAGTTAGTTGTAGATAATCTGAATCTTGAGTCGTTACAATTATCTTTTTAATGAGTTTACAAATAAAATAAAAGTATGTATTTTGTCTTAATTAGTCATCCATCGATCAGTAGCTGACATGAAACATGAGGAGGAGAGAGGGTGAGTGAAATTCGTCGATTGGGTAAGAGCCAAGACTGTGAGAGGGAAAGAGAGTGGTGGCGCGTTACCAAATATATTATTATTATTATTATTATTATTATTATTATTATTATTATTATTATTATTATTATTATTATTATTATTATTATTATTATTATTATTATTATATAATGGTTAGCATGAGTTACTTTTTTGACTTTTTACCATCAAGCTTTTGTGACTTTGGTTTTTCTTGTCACTAAGCTTTTCTTTGATATGTACTTTTACCCCTTCAATCAAAGAGATTATTGAATTTTATCACCTTCAACTAATCTATTTTAGCCGTTACTACTCTCAACTTTCACTTTGTCTTCAATCACCCTCAACTTAACACTTAAGTCGTTGTTTCACCACGTCGTTAACCAAGCACTAACTTAGTTAGTTTTATTGTCCTACGTAGCTAATTTATCCAACATGGCAAGCTAACGTGGATCTAGAGCATATTCTTTTTAGCTATTTAGTTTAAAATATTTAAGTAAATAAACAAAAAGTAATTAAAAATTACAAAACTTTTATATATATATTTATATATATAGGGAAAGTATAATGTACTTCAAGGCTTAACCTACATTAACATACATGACAAAAAATATAACGTGCGTTATTATCATAGAACGTGCGTGATTATAGTCCCATGCGTGATTATGTGGTCCCATGCGTGATTATGTGGTCCCATGCGTGATTATACCCCTGATCCAACGGTTATCATTGTCTCCTACGTGATGTATGATAAGGCTTTTTGTATGTTAACCTTACTCTATATATATATTACATAAAAATCAGTTTATATTCCCTCTCTCGCTCTCTCTCACTTAACACCACCACCATCCACCCACACCATCATGCCTTCCACCCCACCACCACCCTCCGCTGCTATCCACCCTACCACCATACTCCCGTGTTCAAGAACCATTGGCCACCACCCACTGTAACCACCTACCCCACACCACCAACGACCGCTTAATCTGGATCTCGAAGCCTATTCGAGATGATATCGAAAACAAATGACGATGGAGTCAAAACCGCTTAATCTAGAAGCCTATTAGGGTTTCGATTTTGGTGGATTTGGTGGATCGAGGATTGAATTTAGGGTTTTGATTTTGGAGGAAAACGGGGTGATGATGATAATCAGGTGATGTTGAGGAGGGGAACAGTGGTGCCGTTGCAGGCGGTGGTGGTGTCAGTGGTAAGAGGGGGGGGGGGGGAGATGGAGTCGAGTTCAGTGCCTAGCCTTTGAGGTTTCAAAACACCACATCAATAGTCTCCAATTCTGTCACTTTTCCTAGCCGGACTTTAAATACTTCTTATGGCGAACTCTCCGGCGTTGGTTTCTCCGTCCATTTCTGCCGCTAAAGGTAGATTCATAACATATATGCATGTTTTATTCAATTTTGTGACTGATAAAGTAGATCCTTATGTTAATTTTGTGATGATGGTGTTGTGGGTAACAGAACCAACGACAATTTGTGGTGGTTGGTCAGGTGGGGCGGTGGTAGAGAGAGGGGTGTTGGACGACGGTTTGTGGTGTTTGGTCAGGTAGGGTGGTGGTAGAGAGGAGGAGAGAAGTAGAAAAAGGAGGGATGAGTTCTGTAAAAATTTTGATTTATTTAAAAAATATTTTTTTCATCAGTATGCCACCTCATTAAAACACACCACGTCATCTAAAATTAGCCACGCAGAACAATAAAACTAACCAAGTTAGTATTTGGCTAATGACGGGGTGACACAGTAACCCAAGTGTTAAGTTGGGAGTGGTAGGAGCCAAAGTGAAAGTGGGAAGTGACAGCGGCCAAAAGTGATTAGTTGGGCGTAATAAAATTCAATAACCCTCAAATAAATAATTTAACTGGAACTTTTGAGTGTAGATATTTAAAAATACAATTTCATGACTTGTCTGATATATTATATTTGTAAATTTTATTAATTTTATGAAATTTAATAAAGATTTTATATAAAAATTAAAAACAGATGTATGGATACTTGTATTTTTCTTTAACAATACCTAATCAAAAAGAAATATTTGATAAAAAATGAGCACCCAAAATATATTTTTAACTTTTGTTTTAATTTAGAATTTTAATTTTTTTATCATTTCCCTTTTGAGCATATATTCTTAATATCTTTTGACTTAACTAAACAATTATCAAGGATTCAATAAAAGTTCTATTCGAACACTTCAAACAATGTTTTAAAAACCGGTAAATACCGGCCGGTTATACCGGTATTACCGTTTCCAGATGTAAATCCGGTACGAAACACCCCGGTAAATAAGTGAAACGCCATAAGGTTTGTACTGGCGGTAAAATCCGGTATACCGGTTTGAAACGTAATACCGGTACCGGCCCAGGGTTATTTTAGTTTGTGTTGTTACTTATTTTTATTATATATGTTACTTATCTTACGTAATTTTTATATATTATGATTATTCGTAACTAAAAGTTCTTACTTAATATTGTATATGAAACGAAAATAGTTATCCTCTAGTTGATGAGGATGAAATTAATAGTGAATTTAATCTTTTATGCGATCGTGAACTTGATGTATTCAACACCCAAATGACTTAAACATATCGTACATTTTCATTTAAAAGAGCTTGTTAGAAATTGAATGTTTTTCGATCATTTTTTGGATGATTTTTTATTATGTAATTACTTTTGAATCATCTTTTAACATATAATCATGCATTTTTTGATTAACTTTTGAGTTAATGTTGTAATTTATAAAATTATAGAGTTAGTTAGTCAACTCGGTTGAACCGCTCGGTACAACCTGGTTCAACCGGTTAAACCATTTTTTAGCATAATCCGGTTTGATTTAAAAACCGATTTTTAAAACATTGACTTCAAATATAGCAAAAAAAAATTATCATTTGGTTTAAAATAAAATAAATAGTGAAGCGATAGAATGGTCATTGGGTTAAAGAATATCATTTTTTTGTTAAAAGGAAACTTGCACCGATTTTAGGTATAGATTTATTTTGGTTTGTAAACTTTTATAATAATCTTTATGCTTGATAATACATGCAGTTGTCTTAGATTATAAAAATGCAATAATTGTTACACTATTCAACGCATGAATATAATTTCTTCTATTTAAAATAGAAAGTATTATAATATATCATGAAGAAATTCAGTATAATATAAAAATAAATATGCATTATTTTTCTTTTAGCGTATTTGACCTGACATCTCCCATGTTACATACTTCTGACTTATCGCCTTGTAACCAGTAATTTTATTTCTATTATTTTAAATAGTTAATAAAATATTAGACATGATAAAAGTTGTACCAAACAGTAAACATATTACTTTTAGGGTTTTTTTTTATATTTCCCTCTACTAAGCTGTTTATTACATATTTCACCCAAACAAAAAAAATAAGTATAAATTTACCCTCCCTAACCCATATATATTATATATTTCTAGGGTTGTAAACGAACCAAACGAATACGAACAAGGCCATGTTCATGTACGTTAAGGAAATTAACATGTTCGCGAACTGTCTACGAACGTATATCGAACATAAGTTAGCACATATTAAAACAATACATACATAAAAGTAGCACTTCTGAATTATATCCGCACATGAAAATTAATCAAGATAATTGAGTTTAGCACATACGTGAATGATATCAACATTTTTCTTTATCGAGAATTATATCTAACACGTTGAAAAAGAGACAAGGCAATTCAATATAATTGATATTATTTAAGTTATTATTTTACCATTTCTTTATAATTGGTTGGATGCTACATGACACCTTTTAAATGGTTTTTCCGGTTTGTATATGAAATGTGGTTTGTATTTGATCATACTCCTCCCCAATTCATGTATTATTTCCCCAATTCTTCTACTTGTTACTCTTGTCAAAGAGTACAAACATAACCATAATACTCATAATGAAAAACACAAATTTTCATTAAAATACAATCCTTACTTTTTCATAATCAATTGCGCTAAAAAAACATAGAGTTTCATAAAATTTAAGAAATACAAATACAATACCAAAAATTCAAAATCAATTGCTCATTATGTGGAACCGATATGGAATCAACCATTGAGATGTTATATACAACCATAAAATAAAAAGACGACAACCAGTTCTCTATGAGTTTAAAAAAATGTGTTGCTAGCAAAATGAGACTAATATTTTTGTTTCTTTATCATATTTTGCTTTTATTATTAAAATTTATGTATATATCTCATAATCCACCCACCCTATCAGTGACTTTGCTATAATGGATTTACCGGATATTGTTGTTCTTGTTGTATTACTAACTAGTTGGATGCTCCGTTCGTATTGCAGGGCGCTAAGCCGAATATTTCTTAGTTTTATAACATGTATGTATGTATTTTAGTTACTTGTACATACTACTTATAATACGATCTCAACAAAAAATACATCGAGTCAACCAATTAAACCAAAACATTACCATAGTTTTATTAAAAAAAAAAAAAAACTAAAACGATGGCAAGTCTGTAATCTTGAGCTGGGGCAAAATAGTAATTTGTCAGAACCATAGTTGCAAAAGTCTCTAGGCGCTCCTTAGTCGGTCGACCGGGGATTTGAGAGTACTCGACCTAAGCGGAGAGTACTCGAGGAGTACTCGGACATGTTAAATTATAGAGAAATTAGTTTTCGGAAATAAATATATTTCAGATAACATAAATGTACTAATATTTATCACAAAATACGTGAAAATGATATTCATTTTTTAATAGGATAGGCATAGAAATTATGTTTTTATTTTTTTAAGTCAAGCTCGACCCAAGTTGATCTACTAGATCCGTTTCTTGCCGAGGTTGACCACGTTTGATCGATTCCGAATAATTAGACGGAGTTGAAGAAAATCGCATCGGTGACCTGGCTTGTAACGACTAATCGGGGAGTACTCGGCCTTGGAAACCTTGTTTTACAACCATGGTCAGAACCAACGGGCGAGTGCTAGACACCTGCTTGACTTAAATTGAGTCAACCAAGTAAAATAAAGAGTTAAATGTCATTTTAGGCCATGTGGTTTGGATCATTTTGCCAATTTAGTCCAAAGGTTTCATTTTTCTCCTGTGAGTCCAAAAAGGTTTCACCGTTGCCATTTTAGTCCACTGGGTTAATTTCATCCATTTTTTCTGTTAACCAGAAGGGCAATTCGGTCATTTTATATGTATTTATGTTAGCTAGAAAGGCAATTTGGCCATATAAAATAACCGAATCGCCCTTCTCGTTAACAGAAATAATGGATTAAGTTAACCTAATGGACTAAAATGGCAACAGTGAAACCTTTTTAGACCCACAGGCGGAAAATGAAACATTTGGACTAAACTGGCAAAATAGCTCAAACCACATGGACTAAAATGGCATTTAACTCTAAAATAAAACTACTAAAGTTTTGCAAAATAAAAAAACTAAA
This sequence comes from Helianthus annuus, assembly GCF_002127325.2. Lineage (NCBI taxonomy): Eukaryota > Viridiplantae > Streptophyta > Magnoliopsida > Asterales > Asteraceae > Helianthus > Helianthus annuus. The sequence continues at coordinate 202,758,972 of NC_035448.2, read as the reverse complement.
ACGATGGCAAGACTACAAATTTTAACTGGGGGAAAATCGTAATTTTTTAAATGAGGGCAAATTCGTAATTTTAAGTTGGGGGCAAAACCATAATTTTATTTTAAACTGGGGCAAAATCATAGTTTCGAACTAAGGGCAAAATCATAATTTTTAGCTGGGAGCAAAAGCATAATGTTATTTTAAACCGAGGGTAAAAGCGTAATTTTGAACTCAGGGTGAAATCGTAATTTTTGAAAAGGGGGCAAAGTCATATTTTTGAACTGAGGGTAAAATTGTAATTTTGAGCTAGGAAGAAAAAATTAAAACGATAGCAAGACTACAAATTTTAACCGGGGCAAACTCATAATTTTAAACTGACGGCAAATTCGTAATTTTAAGCTGGGAGGCAAAACCATAACTTTATTTTGAACTAGGGCAAATCATAGTTTTGAACTAACGGCAAAATCGTAATTTTGAGCTGTGGGCAAAAACATAATTTTATTTTGAACCGAGGGAAAAATTGTAACTTTGAACTGAGAGCGAAATCGTAATTTTTGAAAAGGGGGCAAAATCATATTTTTGAGCTGAGGCAAAATCATAATTTTAAGCTGGGGCCAAAAACATAATTTTATTTTGAACTGCGGGCAAGACCGTAATTTTAAACTGTGGATAAAATCGTAAATCGACTGGACCAATAGAGTTGTCTATTGAATTTGTTTGTTCATATACATATATCAAAACCACTCAATCAACCACGTGTACTTTTGATAATGCTCAATTATAATTATACTAAGCTTAAAAATGCAAAAAAAAAAAAAAATAATAAATAAATAAATAAAAAAAGAGAAAAAAAGAAAAAGGGCAGCCCCCCTTTTCCAACAGGTAGAACTATTGCCGCCATGTTCTTTGTATATGTAGGTAAATATTAATATTAATATTAATATTACGGTTATTAATATTATTATTACTATTACTACTATTATTATCTAATAAAAATATGCTAATGACGCAGGTAGCGACACTGGCACCAAATGTTCCGGCAATGCAAGAACTGCATTTTGCTGTTCCGATGGCCGGAGCCATCCTCTGCACTTTTAACACTCGCCATGATTCCACCATGATCGCAACGCTTCTAACTCACTCCGAAACTAAAATCCTCTTTGTAGATCATCAGTTTCTTCACACTGCTTTGGCCGCACTCAATCTGCTCAAGCCCCCACACACAAAACCCCCTCTCATTGTTACCATCACCTACGAAGGCACACCGCCGCAGTCCGAGCTGAATACCAATGCCTACCACCAATACGAAAGCCTCATTGAGGGTGGAGTTTCCGGGTTCAATGTAGTTCGACCCACCGACGAATGGGATCCCATCAGTTTAAACTATACTTCTGGCACGACGTCGAGGCCAAAAGGGGTGGTTTACAGTCACCGTGGCGCGTATTTGAACTCAATCGCAACTGTTTTCATGCATGGAATGGGGGCGAGAACAACGTACCTCTGGACTGTGCCTATGTTTCATTGCAACGGATGGTGTGTTACATGGGGCCTGGCGGCCATCGGTGGTACTAACATATGCATTCGGAGATGTGATCCGAAGGACATATTTGATAACATAGATCTTCATAAGGTTACGCATATGGGAGGTGCTCCGACGGTCTTGAACATGATTGTGAATTCTCCGGTGACTGAGCGGAAACCGCTACCACACAAAGTCGAGATTATGACGGGTGGTGCACCACCGCCTCCGTTGATCCTTTCGAAGATGGAGGAGCTTGGGTTCGGTGTGTCACATTTGTATGGTCTCACGGAAACGTACGGTCCGGGGACATTGTGTTTGTGGAAACCCGAATGGGATTCGTTGCCAACTGAAGAACGATTGAAGCTCAAAACCCGACAAGGAGTGAGACATCTTGGGTTGGATTCCGTCGATGTGAAAGATCCGATCACAATGGAGAGTGTCGAATGTGATGGGAAAGCAATGGGGGAAGTTATGTTCCGGGGGAACACAGTCATGAGCGGGTACTTGAAGGATACAAAAGCTACCGAAGAAGCGTTTGCCGGCGGATGGTTTCGGAGTGGTGACTTAGCGGTCAAACATCCAGACGGGTATATAGAAGTTAAGGATCGGTCAAAGGACATTATCATATCAGGAGGCGAAAACATAAGCACGGTTGAGGTTGAAACAGTAATCTATAGCCACCCAGCAGTTCTCGAGGTTGCAGTGGTGGCACGACCCGACAACCACTGGGGTCAAACGCCGTGTGCGTTTGTGAAACTGAAAGACGGTTTCAGCGTTGACGGTCAGGAAATCATCGACTATTGTCGCAATCGTATGCCGCGTTATATGGCCCCTAAAACCGTCATTTTCGAAGACTTGCCGAGAACCTCGACGGGGAAGGTGCAAAAGTTTTTGTTGCGGGAGAAAGCAAAGGCTCTCGGCAGCATATCTTGAGGCAAATGTATATTTTTATCCAGTGTACAAGTGTATTTTTCTTAAATTTTTTATTAATAAACTCTTTAAAATAACTTGCAATCAACTTTATTAAAAGTTTAAAACATATAACAAGACAGTAACATTTTCAATATTTAGAAACATTATTAAACTGTACATACTTGTAAAAAAATGATGACAAATAAAGCTGCAAAAATGGCATCCTGGATGGCTGTCGTTACTGCCTCAGCCCTTCGGGATTTTTAGCGACAAACGTCAAGATGAAATTGACAGTTTCCTCTAACGGTTATCGAGGCCATCGGAACCTGATGTTTTGGGTATACAGTATACAACCGCAAGTTTTTGTAAATTGAGTTATGCCTTCAACAAGTTTCAATCTGCACATATATTATTGAGAGTGAGCTGGCAATTCTGACATGACCCAAAACACTAGTTTAATAAATGGGCCGTGTTCATGTTGACCACTTTAACCCATTTAATTAAACAGGTCAACCCGTCAACCCGTTTAACACATTTACAATTTGATTAGAGCCCACCAACCTGTTTGACTTGCTTAGATAAATGGATTGTGTTCGGGTTACAAGATTTTATATGGGTTGCGTTCGGGTTCAACTATACAACCCGTCAACCCGACACGATATACGCACCGCACCTACTGATATTATGACCTAAACAATGATGTAAACTACCGATAGTCTCACAATATACACTTTGAGTCACGTTACTAACCTCGGTTTCAGGGATCTCTTGCAAGAACCCCCATGGGCCGTTCTTTTCAGCTAACCTGCAAAACAAGAACGTTAAGTCTGTTATCGGTTTCTTGCATAGCACTGAATCAACAATCAAGTGATCAACATCACGTATTTTATTTTACTTTATTAATTAATTTATATTTATATAACTATTCTTTGTTATTTGCTTAAGATACCTCATATATCCTGCCGCAGCACGCATCCCCATGAATAATGTTAAGCCAGCCCAGACACCCGCAAGACCGAAAACCGAAGGAGCATAGAGTAGAAACGCAGACGACATTGCTCCCACCAACATCTATATATCATTAATGGTTAGTCGTAGTACTCGCATTTCTACGTATTTTATTAACCGAATATAGAAGGTCTCTTACCATGGAGCATGCTGCAAATTTGAAATCTGAAACTCCATAATGAAGGCCGTCGTAAATATAAGCAAGAGCGGTAATTGGTTGACTTGCACTAACGAACTGTTAAAAAATATTAACCGAGTTACTTTTATCCAACTTTTATGAACAATATGTGTGTACTGTCAATTGTAATGCAAAATGTATATTATTGCATAATGATATCATATTTGGAAGAAAATGATTTTGAAGGCTTTATATATTATTTGGTTTGACTTTTAACTGTTTCCTTACTAATAAGTTTTTTTTTTTTTTTTTTTTTTTTTTTTTTTTTTTTTTTTTTTTTTTTTGCTTTTACCCGTTGACCCGTTAGGGATAAAGCATAAGTGCATAACACGAATTTGCACCATTAGTAATTTTATATATATATATTAAAAACCAACTCATTTTATCTCACTATTCATCCTAGCCAATCATATGATGCCACATGTCAGCCTCTTTTATCACTTTAGTCCCTCAACTTTGCTAATAACATATTAACATGTTTAGCCCCTCTACTTTAATAAAGTATTCGAATTCCTTTGTTTCCTCTTTTAACTTTTCTAAACTAATATATAGTATATACTAGTATACATGTTTGGTCCCTCTACTATAACAAAATTTAATCAACACAATTTTAGTCCCTCAATTTTGCTAATAACATGTTTAGTCTCTCTACTTTAATAAAATTTCCATATTTCTTTGTTTTTCTTTTTTAATTTTACTAATATACACTTTTTTGATCTACGTTTTGGCATTAATTTTTGTAACGTCATTTTTAAACCAAACGGCTTTTACAAATACGGTGGTTACGTTTAAATTTTCTTTTCCTCATGGTTTTACGTTACGTCTTTCGACTGGTATACTGAGTGCCGGTACGGCATTACTGTACTGATAATCAAATTCTCGCCGCAACGCGCGGGGTTAAAAAGCTAGTGGCAAATTAAATAGTACAAAGCTCCGATACATACCAGTACACCAGATCTAGCAATGGCTAGAACTTGTGCATCGTTGGTGAACAACGTGGCTAAAGTACCAAACGACAATCCCAATACGACAGCTAAGCTAACCCCGGTTATTAATCCAGTCTGCAACACGCGATGACAAACAAACAAACACCGTCAAAAGCAGAAATGTTTTGAAATTAAAAAAAACGTAGCGAAGATAACCCATACCTTTAAAGCATAAAACATGATCTCTTTAACTCTGCTGTAGTTTCGTTTTGAGAACGAACTTGCGATCAGAGCCTGACCCGCAGACGCTTGCGCGTCTGCAAGTAGAGACGAAGATAACCATACTTGCAAGCATATTTGATGTGCAGCCATGGATATTGGTCCTTGGCGTGCGGCCATTGACGTACTCAATGTTACGGTTGCAACAGCCGCTAGAGTTCTCCCTAGCAGAAAACCGCCTGAACAGAAACCGTAAACGGTAAATGGTCAACATTTTCAACCTTTTGACTACTTTGGATTGTTCACAGACATGGTTGCAAAAGTCGCTAGGCGCTCCCTAGTCGGTCCACCGGGGAGTTGAGAGTACTCGGTCTAGGCGGAGAGTACTCGGGGAGTACTCGGACATGTTAAATTATAAAGAAGTTACTTTTTGGAGATTAAATATATGTCAAATAACATATTTTTACTAATATTTATAACAAAATATGTGAAAATGATATTCATTTCTTAATATGATAGGCATAGAAATTATATCTTATTATTATTTAAGTCAAACTAAGCCCGAGTTGACCTACTAGATCCAATTCTGGCCAAGGTTGACCGCGTTTGACCGACTCCGAGTAATTAGGCGGAGTCGAAGAAAGTCGCCTCGGCAGCCTACCTTGTAGCGACTACTCGGGTAGTACTCGGCCTTGGAAACCTTGTTTTACAACCATGTTCACAGATAATATTTATAAGAAACGCGTACCGGATTTCAGGTAACCTCCAAAATGTAAATCCTTCATTTCCGGTAGTTTCAGCACGGTCTTCTTATTAAGGTACCATATCATTGCAAATGTCACGATATATCTGAATTATATAAACAAAGTAATAAGCGTCACAAACTTATTTTAGGTATATTTGATGTTCATAGTTAGGCCCAATCCGAAAACGTACTGTGATGCGATGGTGGAGATGGCAGCACCGGTGACACCCAATCCGAAAACGTACATGAGAACGGGAAAAAAGAATACCGCAGCCAAATTTCCTATTCCTGTACATTTCAATACACGCATGAATAAACCATTTTGAAGCCGATAAGTAACAGGGTGTTTGGATGTGTGACATCATGACTTCGAGAAACACTTGCCTAGACAAAATACAGGCGTCTTTGTATCCTTGAATCCACGGAAGACACCTTGAATAGCCAACGAAAGTACAACAGCAGGAGCACCAATCGCTCTAAGTTGAAGAAACCGTTGAGCGGGAACGCGCATCGAAGAAGCCTGATCAATATATACGAAATGGTTATGTCTGTGTCTGTTGACTCCTGAAGAATCGAGCCGATCGTGTAAACAAATACGGCTTCAGTATGCTTAATTACTTACCGATGATATTCCCATTAGATTGAGAAAGGTTCCGGCTCCAAAGTACAACGCCGTCGCTTCAAGTATACCAATCCCGACAGATAATACCAGTGCGGTAGAGACTGAAGGTAATTGCCTTCTTTCTTCTGCAAGAATACGGAATTTTTTCGGGTATGTTTTGTGTATCTATACGGTAATATATATTTTTATATGTTGAAGGTATACCTGAATCCGAATCACTTTTTGCATGCTTAGCTATGTCTTCAGCCACAAATGAAGTTGCAACACTAAGCAGGGGAATATTGAACACCTTCGATACTATATTGAAAATTGATATCGACACACCGGCTGAAGCCAACTCCAACGCACCTTAAACGGGAACCGAGTGCACAATTTACAACATGGACATGACCAGTAAAAGTAGGCATTTTATGATGAAAGCATGTTACATACATAGTTGTTAAAAAGCCATCGCCTCTTGTGCCTAGGCCCATTTTTCAGGCGAGGCGAGGCAGTTCCGCTTTAAGTCGAGGAATTTGCGCTTTAAGTCGAGGAATTTGCGCTTTAATTCTCCAGGTGACGGTTCAGGCGTACATTCCGGGCGAGATTCCTAGATTCCGGATAGTTTCCGGCCAAATTCTCTAAATTCCGCCGACAAGATTCTAGCCAAATTTCTACTTTTATCCAAGGAAAACTACTTTTCTACACTAATACACCAATATTTTTAGAACTTTTGGTTTTAAATAGATGATATATAGTTTTATATAATAGCTTTTGTTTATTTTTTTTTTTTTGAAGAATAGTATTCTTTTTCTAATACATAATATATTTTTAACTTTTTTTCATTATGCGCTTAATTTTTCTCAGTCCCTCGCTTTTTTTGCGCTTTGCGCTTAGGCCCCAGGCAAGGCCTATGCGCCTTGAGTGTGCTTAGCGCCTTTAATAACTATGGTTACATAAACAAATAACAATACATATATGCAAATAATAATAGATACGTGAATCTAGTGGTGTGTATCACATTCATTTGAGTCGTTACTGACGGGAAATACAAGCTCGGTATGAATGCTTACCTAGTCTACCGATATAAGCCGTTTCCATAAGTTGTGCCAAAGGTTCAATAGCTTGGCCTGCAATGGCTGGTAATGCAAGCAATACAAGCTCGGTTTGCACACTAGGAGACCGTTTAACATCGTTCGAAGTTCCCAAAGATTCACTAACCAAAACCAATCATAATCAAACAAAAATCAGAACCACACATTTCATATCACTCATACAACATCAAAAACAGCAATTAAATTATTAAAACACATGATCAATGACTAGAAACTCTTACATTTGATCATCAACCGAACCATTTACGACCCTATCGCGTGTTTCGGCTAACCTTTCTTCCAAATTTGAAGCACCCAGATCATAATCCAAAGCCTCTTGATCACTAATCAACCCACAACCCCTAATTACATTATTGAATCTCAATCTCCTATTTTGAATTCCATTTCTTAGAACAACCTTTTGTATTGGCAATTGGGTAACCAGATTCTTTCTAATTGCCTTATTTTCACTTATAACACCACCAATTCCACAACTCAATGCACCAGCAACCACCATTTTTGCTCAAAACAGCAAGACCCAATTCAATTTCTGCAAAAGTTATTAACTTGTGAGATAAAAAACTTGAAACCCAATAAAAAAATGTTGAATAGTTATATAAAGATGATTCTTTAAGTTATACAATTGCTCTGAAACAGCATAGTTTTTATTGATTCAAGAAAGATATAAATATTGTGAAGATTGATTGAAGAAAGTGGCGAGAGAGGTGGGTAGGTGGGAGATTGGGAAGGAAGGCGCAGACATGGTATGGTAGCAAACAAACTCAAGTGGGGTTCACAGTTTAGAAATAATTGTATTCCAACTTTGAGCATGTGAAGGAAATTAGAATGTAATATAATAACTATTTTAAATGGGATAGGTTATTTATTCACACACTCAGTGGGTGTGACGATCCACATCCTTAAGTAGAATCGAATTAACCGATCTATAACCAAAATAATCAAAAAAACCGAACCGAAAAAACCAATGGGTCGGTTTTTAATTTTTAAAAAACAGACAATCATGGGTCGATTATCATTTTCTACGTTTCCAAAACCGCCATAACCGAACCAACCCGCTAACTAGTAAAGTCTTGGTTAACCGACCCATATGCATAACCGATCCGATATTCTATATTATTCAAAATTTCAAATTGCTGGACATGGAGGAATACCAAAGGACGAGCATTGAATTAATTAAACCAATAAAAAATATCCCGTATTTTGGAATACGCGGTTACTTATTAATATTAAGGTTCCAAAGTGTATTCAGATTTCAGTCATTCAGGTCGTCCTTTCGGTTCCATTTTTCCTTTCAGTGCGTCCATTGATCTAAGGAACAAGAGTTCGATTCAAAGTTCGACTTCCAATTCAAAGTTCCAGCTTCCAAGTATAGATTAGCTTCTTTATGTATTGATTAACTGACTTTGATTAACTGATTGTTTCTTTACGTATTGTTTAACTTTTTTTCTTTTGAACGGCATAAATAAACTCGACCAGATCATTCTCTCTGGATATGTATCATCTCTTTTACGTATTGTGGTATTTTTTTTTCTTTTGAACGGCATAAATAACTGATTATGCTTTACGAAACTGATTAGCTGATTATGCTTTACGAAACTTATTATCTGATTAACTTTTTTCTTTTGAACTGTTAACTGATTAGCTTCTAGGTATCGATCTTTAGTATTTACGAAACTAATTACCTACCAGGTATTGATCTTTAAGTATTGATTAACTGATTAGCTTCAAGGTATTGCGATCTTTACGAACTGATAACTGTTTCGGTGATTAAAGGTATTAATATTTATAGATAATATTGTTTTGAGCTAAATTTAGCTACGCCCAAGTTCATGGTTAACTGACCCATAACCGACCACCATAACCATCAAAACCGCCATAAGCGAAACCGCCATAACCACCGGTTATGGTTATGACTTTTCAATAACCGACATCTCGGTTATGGTTATGGTTATGACCCAAAATCGACCCAAACCGACCCATGCACATCCCTATCCTTAAGGATGCTCTTTCATGTTAGTATCCACGTCATTATGTAAGGATGATGAGTCTCTAAAGAGTAACCATGGACCAAGGGTGTGGAGGATGAGTCTTCTTTTTTTTTTTTTATTTATACTTTTTTGTTTTTTTTTTAATTTTACAAGTAATATGCAATATATATAAAAGTAAAATCAATTTAAACTCTAAAATTAATATTAATATTAATGTTCACATTAAATTAAAAAAATAAAACCTAAACTTAAAAAAAAAACAACTAGTCGTCGTTTGCCACGTTGTTATTGGGTTCAACTTGTGTGTTGTTCCAAATGTATTCCACCAAATCCGTTTGAAGGTTTAGATGTGTGTTCTCGTTACGTAACAAGAACCTAATTAAATCTTTTTGTTCTAGACTTACCGGAACAGAATTCCCGATAGGCACATTTTCGTTGTACTCACAAATCGCTCTCCCTTGATCATGTTATGCAGCAAGATAAAAGCATACATACAGTATCGCAACTTCTAAAAGCACGTGCTGGATGTTCAATGATATGTCATTTTTTTGTAGAACCCCGAAACACCATTCAATGTCTTTTCTCGCCGCCTCTTGAAACTTGGCAAATTTATTTCTTTTATCGTCTGCCGAGTGCGTAATAGTTTTAACGATTGTAGAGTAGGTTGGGTAAATTTGATCAACAAGATAATAACCGCGCCTATATTCCACCCCCGAAACCGTAAACTTGGTATTTGTACCAGTTCCTCTTATGACATTGACGTGGTTGCGAGTGTGTATGATTTTTAATTACTTTTTACTCGTTTATCAAGCTTCAAATTTATAAAACACGATGTAACACTATCACTCTCGATAACACGCTAGGGCAAGTGCACCCATCGTTGGCATAGTATAGTGATGGTAAGATATCGAGGTCGTCCAAGGACACAAAAGCTTTTAATATCGAAATATCGTCAACGTCTAATCTAACCAAATTTTGAGAAAATATTTTTAATAAGTAAAATAAAGAAAGAAACTAAAGTAATAAAAGAAACAAATAGACAAGATAGAATCACTTGGTTCCAACTCATCTTTTATGTATCCTTTGATGATTTCCGCACTTTGGGTTTTTTAAGAGATTATTTTAGCTATAGTGGCATGTCCCTCTTTTGGAGGCAACGCTACCCTCGGCCATATTGGTCTGAGTCAGCATGGACACAGTCCCGCAAGGCCGGAATATTGAAAGATAATTAAGTAAGTTATTAATACAAAATGTGGCATGTCCCTCTTTTGGAGGCAACGCTACCCTCGGCCATATTGGTCTGAGTCAGCAGGGATACAGTCCCGCAAGGCCGGTTTAAAGTTTTAATAGTAGTTTATTTATAAGGGATTCAAGTCGTTCTTACTTCCCCCGATTTGATACACTCTGACTCAAAGGAAGTCCTAATAAGCTTGAATCATCCTCATAGGATCTATACACTGAACGAGCCAAGAACTTTATCCAAACCACCATTCTAACCCCTTCCGGACAGTTAACGTGCTTTATATAGACCGTAAACACACGAATGAGTGAATCAACAAAACATGAAGAGATGATAGAATAAAGTTCACTTTCAATATAAAAAACTAGATTTTAAAGTCACTAAAACAAACTCAATTAAAATTTAACCAAAAATTGGAAATAAAAAGTAATACATAAAAAATATGTCTTCAGAGATTAGCCAAACATGGCCATAGTTTGACAAAGCCTCTTACAATCGATCTTGGATCCCGAGACTACTACGTACTTGAAACTCTAATGGTTGTGGTGGGTGATGGTGGTGATATAGTGGTGGAGTGGTGGCAAGTGTGAGAGAAGTGGTTTGCCAATGGATGGATTGCAATTAAACCAAACACCCCTATTTATAGTTGGAAACAGACAGTTTACACGGCCTCGTGCCTCCTTCTTCTCTGTCTTCATTTAATGAGTTGTGTCAGTCCGGATGCTTGCACGACCCCGTGGCCATTGTACTTGTTGTACTATCCAAGATTTGCATATCTGTGAGTTGACCATGGCTCGTGTCCATAGGACACGGCCCCGTGTCTCTTGTCTACTTCTGTTTATCTTTTTCTTTATAGAATCTTGAGTGGGGCACGACCCCATGCCTTGGTGGCACGGCCTCGTGCTTGTCTTCTGATTCGTTGTTTTTGGTCTTGTTGTGAAGCTCAGAAGGTCGGTATGATTTATCAACTTCCCTTCTTTTGTATTTATGTTGGTTTTTGCCGTTAATTTGTTCCTTTTGTACATTAAGCTCTTTTAATCCTAAAAAATCAAAAGTATACAAAGAAACACATTTTTCCAACATTAGTACTAAAAAGGGTATATTTTATACCTTATTTGAGATAATTTATATGTTGCATTTGGTGCATATCAAATACACCCACACTTGAATCTTTTCTTGTTCTCAAGCAAGACTCTTTAATTTTGCTTACACACCAAATGGAATTGGTAGAGAAGAAGTTTTTGGGTCTTATTGTAGTCGGGAATCCAAGTTATTTTTATTCTTGATTTTATTTTATTTACAATCCTTTTCGACATTCTTTTTAAGAAAAATAAATATTTTTGGACATAACATGCCTTTTTAAAATTTCATTTAGCTATATACAAATTCACACACCTCACAAGTGATCACTTAACACTCGGCCGAAAATGTATAAGTGAAACGCTCGATCTTGGCATGGAACCTACTCCTACCATATGCTTGACAAGTAACCAAACCTGCTCCTTTTTAACATAATCTTTGTAAATATTAATAGGACTTTTAGGGGTAGTTTTGGTTAGAGTAGTTTTATTTGAAAAGTGACTAAAGGTGTAAAATGTCGATTTTCTTTTGTAAAATTTATTTATTTGTGACTTAGGGATGAACTAAAGGTTTATAAGCAAAAAAATCTGCTTATTTTATTTCAAGCAACTAATTTTTTTTCGATAGAATAAATGTTCACAATATAGCTAAGTCACATATTTTTGTGTATTTCAAAAGAACCGATTTTACTAAAATAAAGGGGTGTAAAAATAAAAAAAGGTTTTGGGTGATGGGTGTTTTACGCAAAATTGTATTTTTGCGGGTTTGAAACGAAAGGTTTAGGCTCAAAAGGTCGACTAGGGGAAATTTTTGTTTTTGGTGGGGAGATAAAGAGAAAATAAGGTTGAAAAGGAAAATGGTTTATAGTCCTAGTGACTCAATCATTTACTTACTTGGATTAGTTGGTAAGGACCGGGAATGTATTGTCTTGTCAAGCTCTAGATTCGTAAGAACCATACCGGCTATTCACAGAAGAAATGAAAAGTGAGCATTTAGTAAAGATATGATATTGAATGCTCGGTAAAGGCTCAAAACTCACAATTTGTGGGAAAAGGGAAAAGTGTGAAAATAATATATACAATCAAATTTTAAGAGAGATTGTCATGCCTTTTTATAAACTTTTCGTATATGGTTCTTTTTATCACAGTGCTATCGGTTGTAAACTTGTAAAAACTTGAATTTTTAGAACTTGGTTTTCTAACTTAAACTAAAACAAAACAAACTAAAAAAATATTTTGAAAAAGATTTGGGGTGTTTTAGCGGTTCCAAATAGAGTTTTGTGTAAGGATTGTTTTAGGACAAACAAATTCAAGTTCCCCCACACTTAAATTACACATTGTCCCCAATGCGTCCAAAATGGGTTAGATTTGAGTAAATGTGGGTTAAAAACAACATTTTTTTTTCAAAAATCAGGCACTAGGCACGGGGGCGTGTCTAAGAGACATGTCTCCGTGTAAAAAGTGTCAGTATCATGTTTTTAGCAAAAACTTACAGAAGGTTGACACGGGGGCAAGTCCAGAAGAAAAATGTTTCAGCGACGAAGAGGCACGAGGGTATGTATGGGAGACACGTCCTCGTGTAGAGCTACTGTTTGTTGTAGAAAAAAGGTGGTTAAGGTGTCGGACTTCTTGTTTCAGGTCCAGGGTGTCCTATGCTTGGTGGATCCAAGCATCACAAGGTACATGTAAGCTTATTCACACAACAACAACAATCTAATAAGATAAATAAAAATCCTAAATTACAATCGTTTAAGTTTAATCATCCATCACCAAATACAAAAATAAAATGCAGAAAAGTAAATTGTTTAAAGAGTAAATTGTTCAAACGGGCCGCAGCCCGCAATAATCATCATTGTTCAAAGGGAGGAAAGAGTTAACATGTCACGTCGCCACCATGCCACCACCTGTAACACCCTGTGTTTTCGAATGTCAAAGTCAAAGTGAAAGTCCAAGTCAACTTTGACTTTCTTTGACTATAGATAGTCGATTTTGTGTGTTAGTTGTATTATGTGGAGTAGGTGTTGTAATCAGCAAGAATCGAAGTAATCGAACGTGTTTTAATGCGAACCGATCTACGACTGTGAATGATAGGAAGTAACAATGCGATAAAGTTAACCTAATCAGCAATCAAACCGATCTAACAATCAATCAAACTTGAGACTCGAATTATGCAAATTGTGGTATGGATATACGTGTGTGTGTGCCTTATGTGTCACTTGTGCGTACTTTATGTTCGGTGTGGTATTCAAGCAAATCAATCGAAAATCGAATCGAAACTCGAAAGGCAATCGAACTCAATCGAAACTGACAACGAAACGTGAAATATAGATGCTTGTATGTAGACATAGTCCCAACTACTAAAAGTACTTTGACTAGGAACTCTATCAAAATCGTATCATCGTCCATCAGAATCGAAACGTCGAAAATCGTCGCAAAATGCTCAAAGTGCGTGGAGGATCGAACTGGAAGCATCCTGATCGAACAGGCCAGCCGATCGGCTAGCACCTTGCCAGCCGATCGAGCAGCGCACTTGATCGGATCTCCCAGCCGATCGGCTGACACTTTCCTCTTTTGGAAGCCTATAAATAGGGCTGTCATTGTCATACTTTCCACTTTTGGAAAGCTCTGACCGAACCAGCTATCTTCTCCACCTTTTCTCAGATTTCTCTCAACTCCGGTAAGTTTTCACTCTAAATCTTGTACGTTTTTGATCATTGCTAGATTCTACACCTTTCTATCTTTCAAAACTTGAATTCTAACCGTGAAATCACCAAGATCTAAGTGTTCTTGGGTGATGTCATCATGGTGTTCTTGATGAACTTCAAACTTTGACATCATCCAACCATGAATAGCTTAGATCTAACCGATTTCCACATAAACAAGTTAAGATCTTTCATAGACCTAAACATTTTTAAGTTGTGAAGGATTGAAAGAAGGAATCTCAACTTTCTTTCAATTCTTTTACACTCAATGCCTTCAAACCGATAGAAACAGGGCTTGAACCGGCTAACTAATCATTCAAACGGCTAAGAGGTTCAAGATTCGGGTTCTATGAACAAGGTTCCCTGATTTCGGGTTAAACTCTAAACCGACATTCCGAACCGTTCACTGACCGGACTTGGGTGATTCCTGTCCGAGCCAAGGAAACAAGTAGGGACGAAGGTTATCATAGTTCAACATGAAGCATAGTATTGAGGAAGAGATGTTCGATCGAACCGCGTTTGGTAAACATTACTCTTCAGATCATGAGATACTACTTTTCAACACTTAATCGTTTTCACAACTTGTTCGAAGTAGAGAATGTCAGCCGATCGAATAGACTGTCCGATCGAGTGACATTCAGTTGGGGACTAACATGAAGCTCCTAGCCGATCGAGTGAGCTAGCCGATCGAACGAACCGTTCGATCGAACGACTCGAAAAGGTAGGAACACTTCAGTGTTCTCAAATACTGCAACAAAAACTTCCAAAGTTCAAATCCTCTAACACAAACACACCAGAGGAAGAAACAATCCACTCGAATGGTCCAGCCGATCGAGCCAGCCGGCCGATCGAACAGGACTGTCCAATCGGATATACCAGCCGACCGAACAGGCCGTTCGATCGAACCTGCCGTTCGATCGACCAGCCCATTCGATCCATCCATACTTGTTTTACCTTTCCGCGTTACTTATCATTATGCTATCGAACTATTCAGGCTAATCTTACTCTCAGCGCTCCCTTCAATCCACAATCAATCACTGTGAGTATACTCGAACCTTTTTTGCATTAGCACTTTTGGGTGTTACATACGTTACCTATCAAAATCACAAACGAACACACTATACAAACTATTTAAACGCTAACCGATCGCATGTATTACGTGATTAAATGTATGCTTGTTATTATGTTTACACGTGGAAAGCTGTCTACCTGCCTTAGCAACGTAGTACTATAGTTTGGACTCAGCACCCGCTTACACGGGGGTTGTTAAGGACAATCTACTTGCATGATTTACGGTGGTGATCATGCATTGCGAACTGTCTCGGACAGTCAACCCGCAGTCACTGGTATTGATAGGTCCATGTCGATAATTTACATGCATCATTGCTCTCTCTCTGTATACGTGCTGGTTATGCGTAAACTATTCGAACTCTATATGCTATTATCAAACTTGTATGCTCACCTTTACATTTTATGTATTGACTTTATTTTTAACGTATGTGACAGGTGCTTAAGTTACTAGGATGCTTAGACGTGTGGTGATGAAATCGAAGCTAGGAAGAGTCTAGAAACCAAGACAATTTATATGTTTAAATCTGAGTTGTCGGAACATGTTTTGTTTGAAGAATATCTATGTCTGTAATAACTAGATTTATCTTATGGGTCACGGTATGGGACGTGATATTTAAAACTATTTGGTAATAATAGTTGTTATGGAATTTCTTTGAACAATCTGTTTCGCTCAGTGTCGCGCCCCGATGATTCCGCCATCGGTTGGGGTGTGACAGATTGGTATCAGAGCCATAACTTTAGGGAATTAGGCAGACACGACCTAGTCCGGGTCGCTGTCTTAGAGACCTAGACTATAGTTAGGAACCATCAGACCCAGTTTATGTGCTGAATACTGCGATCCTTCTCTATCACTGCACTTGAATTTCCAAATAAAAGTCGGAAGGTTTAGTTGGGAATAGGTGTGAAAGCCGCAAACTCCTGACCAAACTGCCTGACTTATGCCGATTTTATTTCGTTATTCATGCTCATCTCATTATTTTTACCAACAAACAAGGGGGATTATACCAAATAAGGAGTGAAATCCATATTTTGATGCATAATTTCCCCTACTTTCATTAAAAACAAGGAAGAAATTGCTAAGCCAAGGGGTGAAACCCTGACCTTGGCAGTTTGTTCTGTACTTACTTATCTCACCAAGGCATCGACGGACTCCAACGACCTGAACTCACAAGTATGACCTAGGGAACGCGTGTGGAATGCCCGAGAATCGAGGCAGAAACACGACCTCTAGAGTCGAAAGTGACGACAAGTCTACTGCGAATAGTCGAATTGTCTTGGGTAGTCGATGTCTAGTAGCCGCAGACAATCTATCTCTCGATTTTATATGTTTCGAATTTAACCAAGTCGTCAGGTACTCTTGTTGATTTTATGTGTTTATGTGTGCCTTTTCTGCCTTGTGTTTATATTTGCTTCTCTGTTTTATTTCGGGATGTTATTCGATTCTGCTACCAAATTTCAATCGACACACGCAACTCGCATTATTATTCTATCCCTAAACGACACTCAGCTATCGCAAAGCTAGACGATATCATACTATACTGTGCTATACGACTAACTTAGGTTATCTGCTAGACGGGATCACTGTATGGCGACACTCGACTTGAAAGGATAGGTTTCTGTTTTCTGACTACATCTGTGATTAAATGTCTATGTGCCTCTGTGCTTCTGTGCTCTATGTGAATTTGTGCTTCTGTGATTCTGTATACTTCTGTGCTCTGTGATTATATGTATCTGTGATTACGCGCCCATATGTTACGTAATATGTGATTCGACGTGATTCTAAGCTTTAGTAGTCTGGACGTCTGAGGTGAGATTCGATTTCGTTGTGTTGAGTCCTGTGACGATGTCTGTTGCAGACCATGTCGTCGTCTGGATCACGTCAACGTCTGACCCGCCAAGAAAAGAGAGACCGACGTCTCGCTGCTATCATCTCCAAAACCGTGGCGAAAGCTGTGAGTGAGGTGTATGAAAACGCTAGCAAGTCGTCAGAAGAATCCCGAACTGAGATCTCTAAAGATTCCAGAAAGGCTGCTTTCAGCTTCAAGCAGTTCAAGGCATGCGGACCAAAAGAGTTCACTGGCGAAGATGGTCCAACAGCCATGTTTCACTGGTTCGACTCGGTCGAAGTCACTCTGCGCCAGAGCGGATGTCCTAAGCATCTCCGTACTCTCAATGCTACAGGCGTCTTCCAGTCCCGTGCTCTAGACTGGTGGACGGCCGAACGAAACAAGCGCGGAAATGATGCAGCTTACGGGCTATCATGGAAGGAGTTGAAAGCGATCATGATCGAAGAATTCTACCCTCCTCATGAACGCCAAAAGCTGGAGGACGAGTTCTGGGAAATCAAGCAGAAGGATGGAGACAACGCTGCTCTCACTGCTCGCTTCAAGCAGCTTAGCATTATCTGTCCTGATCAAGTCAAGACCTCAGATCAAGCCATCAAGAAGTACATCTGAGCTCTACCCGACTGTGTAGCCGACTTCGTTCACGCCGCCAAGCCAGCAACAATCGAGGAAAACTGTCACACCCCCAAATAACCACCTAGGGCATGTCCCTATTGGAGGTGCAACGATCCAACAAAGAGCCACCAATCATATCAAACGCAAGATATAATGTATTGAAATACCCAATTGAAAGAAATGTATCGTTTGAAAAGTTAAACCAAAACCAAAGTATTGAGCGGAAGCATAAATGTATAAGTGTGTAAATGAATGAAAACCAAATCAACATAATTGTTTATTATGACCACAACCACTCCAGCAGCATCAGACGGCAAGCTCCCAAGTTCCTTCAATAATTACCTACAAGCATGCAAACAAGTGTGTCAGACTACGCTGGTGAGTTCAAGGTTTTGTTAACTGTTGTGTTACCAGATGTATGTTAATGCGATTCAATGTTGCGTTACGATGTTGCTCATGTTAGATACCCTAGGGAATGTACCCATATGTATCCGGGGAGTGGGTACCCCTTAACGACCGATTGCTATGTTGCCTTCGTTAGATACCCTAGGGAGAGTGCCCATATGTATCCGAGGAGTGTGCCTCTAACAACCATAGCCATACCCAGATAATTAGTTCACGCCCGTCCTTACGGCCCGGTGTGAGGTTTCCCACCTAATAGCGCTATCAACTAAATACCTCCATTGCCCTCCAGGCAATAACCAAAACCGATTAAGTTGTTTACCCAATGTTTCCCTTCCAAATGTTTACCAGTTGTCCCAAACCACCGGGACGCATGCTTGAAAAAATGCAATGAACTCACCTTGATTTGCTCGGCAGATAGCTTACTTGCTAAAATGACTTTTGATCAATCGCGTCCTATAATAGTTATTACATCTAGTCAGGTTCGCACACAAGTACTTTATGCAATTGCTCACATACATAATCATGTAGCACAGAAGGCGTCACATATAACCCAAGTAACATACACCTCCTCATACAATAGTAACAGTTGGTCATGATAAGCAATTTACACATACATTATAGCATCACATAGTTGATGTTTAGTTCTTCCAACATGCTTCTGTTTGTATAACTATATTTAAAATCCCATATCTTAACAGTGTACAAATCGTGTGACAAAATCTATGGCCCAACACTAAATCATAGTTCAATAAAGAATAATAAGACACAATACTTCATGAGGTGTTCGGCCCTTCAACAAGCAGGGCCCAATCGCCCAATCTGTTTTATGTTTTCCTCAATCGTGGGCTACCTAATGGTACCAATTAATAACATAACTGGCCCAATACAATTTATATTATGCATAAGGCCCCTTAATTCCTTTGGTTTTTGTTTAGCCCATATATCTTATTACAAATTCAGTTATCAGTTCTCATCTCATGTTTCACTTCATGATCGACCACAGCATGTTTCTCATAACATCAGATACACAAACTCATATCCTTGCAAATCTAAATATCAACAAAAAAAATATATCGACACGCATGATAGTATACGAGTTCGTGTTTTCGAACCGAAGTCGAACCAGAACTCTTTCACACTAAGCCTAATACACGTATTTCATCATGCAAATCATGTACCAACTACCACATATTATAGAAATCGTAATTCATGGACTTAATTCCTACAACTGGACCTATGGTTTTCGATTCGACATAGTCCACTCGGTTCGTGTCTACACAACCTCATGTAGTCTACCGGTACATATACATACATATTCGGACTAGCAAGTTTCCGGTATTCATAACGATACACATTCAAACGGTTACGTTCATACATGTTAACACAGACATAGTTTCATAACTTTCAAGTCCATTGTTGTTTATATACATACACATACATATAGTTCCATACATAGTTTCATCACCTTCAACTTTACTGTTGTTCAAATACATATCATCGAACAAATATATGGATACTTTCATACAGTTTCAAGAAATCACAAATCACAGACACCAAGCAAAACTACGGTTGAACCGAAACCGAGACAACATGTTCGCGAAACGAAGTAACGAGATATGTGGGGCTTACCGGCGATCGGTGACGGAGAAGTGGTGATGTGCTCCGGTTGCCGAGGGAGAAAGAGGGACGTTCGTGAAGGTGAAGGAAGCTACCGTCGATCGCCGTAGGGATTGCGTTCTTGTGAGATCGTTATATATAACCAACCTCACGTAGTTGATGGCTGAATAAAAGGAAGTCGGTGGAGACTTGTGGGTGTGGGCCGAAACCAGAGGTGGGATGGGTGTTAGATTTGGGTTGCATGAAGGGCTGATAAGGTGTGGGTTGATTGGGCCGAAATAAGTTGAGCAGCAACATTAAATATTTGATGAAATTGATATACGTACATGGGGAAAGTTGGTTTGGATTTAGATTAACTATGTAATCTATTATTTATTTATTTTTCATTATTATTATTACTATTTTAAACATAGTAAAAATTTATGACAAACCAACTAGCTTAGATTAATAATATTCACGCTAAGGGTGCGGGCCTCAAAAGTTTCGAGTTATACGGGTTATGTCATGGTTCAAACGGTTCGGGTCGGTTCATCACCAAATGGACTTGGTTTCAACTCGAAGTTATGGGTTGTCACAAAACCTACCTACTCGCCACTGAGATCAACGATAAGCGAGTCAAGTCAGGTTTCTGGGATAAGCAAACCAAGTCCCTGCATCAAGCCACTGCAACACCCACCGACTCATCTGCTCAATCCTCCAAGTACTCAAGAAGGAAGAAGAAAAACAACAACAGCTCCAGCAACAAGAGCTGTGCTGCCGCAACCAACGCTGCTCCCCTGCAATCTGTACCAGCTCAACAGCAGCAGCGCCAGCGTTCAGCTCCAGTGATCAATGCACCGCCAGCAAAGCGTGCATACACAGGCCCTCACCCACTCTGCCCGACATGTTCGTATCATCATCCAGTGGGTCTAGCTTGTCGTTTTTGCGCTCACTGCAACCTCTACGGTCATTTCACTGCGAACTACCGTTATGGTCCTCGTCAAACCCCAGCTCAAGCTACTGTCAACCAAGCCCTACTCCCTGCCCCTCAAGGACAACCAGCAGCTCCAGCACCAGCAGTCAATGCTAGAGTCTGCTTTGCATGTGGTGACCCTAACCACTTTGCCAACAGATGCCCGAACAGGGTAGTCAAGCAAGAGCCCCAGCAGCAACAACAACAACAGCAACCTCAGCAGCAGCAGCAAGCAGCCCATGCCCGAACTTTCAACCTCAACGCCCGTCAGGCTCAGGCAGATAACAATGTGTTTAATGGTACGTTCCTTGTGAATGGTATTTATGCATCATGTTTGTTTGATACTGGAGCCGATAACTGCTTTGTGTCATTTGAATTCGAGAAGCTCCTTAGTCGTAAGCGCTCTTATCTATCCTCGTCATTCGAAGTTGAAGTTGCTACAGGAAGGACTATTGCCGTTAACTCAGTACTCCGTGATTGTACCCTCGAACTCAACAATCACATCTTTCCGATCGACCTTATTCCGATGCAACTCGGAAGTTTTGATGTCATAATAAGCATGGACTTTCTTCGTGAAAACCATGCTGAAGTTGTGTGCTTTGAAAAGATGATTCGATTCTCGCTCGCGAATGGTGATTTTCTATGTGTTTATGGTGAAACAACGTCGAAAGGTCTCAAGCTTATGTCGTGTATTCAAGCCAGCAAGTATCTCCGCAAGGAATACCGAGCCTTCTTGGCCAACATCGTAGTAGCGGAGAAGGGAAAGAAAAAGAAAGTTGAAGTCAAGGATGTTCCAGTGGTTCGTGAAATTCCTCAGGTGTTCCCTGATGATCTTCCCGGACTACCACCAAGTCGTGATATCGACTTCCGCATCGACCTCATTCCTGGAGCTAACCCCGTTGCCAAAGCCCCTTATCGACTCGCACCATCCGAAATACGGGAACTCTCGAACCAACTCCAGGAATTACTCGAAAAAGGCTTTATTCGCCCGAGCACCTCTCCTTGGGGCGCGCCAGTCCTTTTCGTCAAAAAGAAGGACGGGTCGTTCCGGATGTGCATCGACTATCGGGAATTGAATAAACTAACCATCAAGAACCGATACCCTTTGCCCCGAATTGACGATTTGTTTGACCAGCTCCAAGGTGCAGCATGCTTCTCTAAGATCGATCTACGTTCAGGAGATCATCAGCTACGGATTCAGGAGGAAGACATTCCTAAAACTGCTTTTCGAACCCGTTATGGCCATTACGAATTTGTTGTCATGCCCTTTGGTTTAACCAACGCACCCGCGGTTTTCATGGATCTGATGAATCGCGTGTGTAAGCCATACCTTGACCATTTCGTCATCGTGTTCATCGACAACGTCTTGATCTATTCCAAATCGAAAGCCGAACACGCGCAACATCTACGTTTGGTTCTCGAGTTACTCCAGGGAAACCAACTCTATGCCAAGTTCTCCAAGTGCGAATTCTGGTTGGAGGAGGTTCAGTTTCTGGGTCACATAGTGAATAGTCGGGGTATCCATGTCGATCCTGCGAAGATTGAAGCCGTCAAAAGCTGGGTTACGCCTAAGAACCCGTCAGAAGTTCGTTCTTTCCTCGGACTAGCGGGCTATTATCGACGATTCATCGAAGAATTCTCCAAGATCGCTGTGCTGCTTACCGCTCTTACCCATAAGGACAAGCCTTTTGTGTGGGGAAACGCACAGGAGACTGCCTTTCAAACCCTCAAGCATATGCTGTGCAACGCACCGATTCTTACTCTGCCCGACGGAAGCGACAACTTCATTGTCTACTGTGATGCTTCTAACCTTGGTCTCGGCTGTATTCTCATGTAGCGAGACAAGGTTATAGCCTACGCATCTCGTCAGCTCAAGATCCACGAGAAGAACTATACAACCCATGACCTCGAGCTAGGCGCGGTTGTCTTTGCATTAAAGATCTGGCGACACTACCTGTATGGCACAAAGTGTACAATCTACACTGATCACAGGAGTTTACAACACATCTTTAATCAGAGAGAGCTTAATATGCGTCAACGCCGATGGGTAGAACTTCTCAATGATTACGACTGTGAGATTCGTTACCACCCAGGCAAGGCAAATGTGGTTGCTGACGCTCTCAGCAGAAAGAGTTACGTGCTCAGTACCCGAAATATCCAAGCACAACACAACCTCGAAACCCTCATCCGAGAAGCTCAACATGCTTGCTTTAACGAGCGTACATTGAAGAGAGAAAGGATCTATCACGATGGAGCTCAGTTAGTGAGCAAACCAGATGGGATATTCTATTATCTGGACCGAATTTGGATCCCCAAGCGGACCGATTTGCGAAAGATTATCATGAACGAAGCCCACAAATCCCGGTATTCTATTCATCCCGGTGCAGATAAGATGTACCAGGACCTTCGTTATAAGTACTGGTGGCCGGGTATGAAAAGGGATATCGCTCTGTACGTTGGAAGCTGTTTAACTTGTGCAAGAGTCAAGGCTGAACACCAAAGACCTTCTGGCTTACTCGAACAACCGCCGATACCTATATGGAAGTGGGAGAGTATAGCTATGGATTTCATAAAGAAACTCTCGCCCACGCCATCAGGTCACGACAGTATTTGGGTCATAGTTGATCGTCTAACGAAATCAGCCCACTTTTTGCCTATACGAGAAGACTACAAGGTGGAACGACTAGCCCAAATCTAACCGACGAGATCATTCGTAATCATGGTACGCCTCGTGATATCATTTCAGATCGTGACGCTCGGTTCACTTCGCGATTGTGGGAAACGTTTCAAGCGGCCCTTGGTACGTCGCTTAATCTAAGTACTGCATTCCACCCTCAAACCGACGGACAGACTGAAAGGACGATCCGTACTCTTGAAGACATGCTCCGAGCGTGTGTTATAGATTTTGGTGGAAGTTGGAACAAACAGCTGCCATTGGTGGAATTCTCGTACAATAACAGCTATCATGCCAGCATCTAAATGGCACCTTTCGAGGCTCTGTATGGTAGAAGATGTCGATCGCCTATTGTGTGGCACGAGATCGGTCACTCGCAACTAACCAGTCCCGAGATTCTACAAGAAACGACTGACAAAATCCACCAGATAAGAGACAATTTGGTAAAAGCTCGGAACAGACAGAAAAGTTACGCCGATAAAAGACGCAAGCCCCTTGAATTTGAAGTTGGTGACTACGTACTCCTAAAGGTATCACCTTGGAAGGTTGTAGTCCGATTCGGCAAGAAAGGGAAACTCGCGCCTCGATATGTTGGACCTTTTAGGATTCTGGAAAGAATCGGAAAAGTCGCCTACAGACTCGAATTACCGGAGGAAATCAGTAACGTCCATCCGACTTTCCATGTCTCTAACCTCCGAAAATGCCTTGCTGATCATGATCTAATCGTACCACTCGACGATCTTCAGGTCAATGAAACGTTACACTTCGTGGAAAAGCCTGTCGAAATCATGGATCGCCAAACCAAGCAGCTCAGGCGCTCTCGCATCCCGATCGTGAAGGTCCGGTGGGAAGGCAAACGAGGCGCGGAGTTCACTTGGGAACTCGAAAGCGACATGAAGGCCAAGTACCCGCAGTTGTTTAGATAAATAGATCTGAAGCATCAAATTGGTAAATCACGGTGTTGTGTAGCCTTTGAGCCTAATTTCGGGACGAAATTCCCTAAACAAGGGGAGGCTATAACACCCCATGTTTTCGAATGTCAAAGTCAAAGTCAAAGTCAAAGTCCAAGTCAACTTTGACTTTCTTTGACTATAGATAGTCGATTTTGTGTGTTAGTTGTATTATGTGGAGTAGGTGTTGTAATCAGCAAGAATCGAAGTAATCGAACGTGTTTTAATGCGAACTGATCTACGACTGTGAATGATAGGAAGTAACAATGCGATAAAGTTAACCTAATCAGCAATCAAACCGATCTAACAATCAATCGAACTTGAGACTCGAATTATGCGAATTGTGGTATGGATATACGTGTGTGTGTGCCTTATGTGTTACTTGTGCGTGTTTACTTTATGTTCGGTGTGGTATTCAAGCAAATCAATCGAAAATCGAATCGAAACTCGAAAGGCAATCAAACTCAATCGAAACTGACAACGAAACGTGAAATATAGATGCTTGTATGTAGACATAGTCCCAACTACTAAAAGTAATTTGACTAGGAACTCTATCGAAATCGTATCATCGTCCATCAGAATCGAAACGTCGAAAATCGTCGCAAAATGCTCAAAGTGCGTGGCGGATCGAACTGGAAGCATCCTGATCGAACAGGCCAGCCGATCGGCTAGCACCTTGCCAGCCGATCGAGCAGCCCACTTGATCGGATCTCCCAGCCGATCGGCTGACACTTTCTTCTTTTGGAAGCCTATAAATAGGGCTGTCATTGTCATACTTTCCACTTTTGGAAAGCTCTGACCGAACCAGCTATCTTCTCCACCTTTTCTCAGATTTCTCTCAACTCCGGTAAGTTTTCACTCTAAATCTTGTACGTTTTTGATCATTGCTAGATTCTACACCTTTCTATCTTTCAAAACTTGAATTCTAACCGTGAAATCACCAAGATCTAAGTGTTCTTGGGTGATGTCATCATGGTGTTCTTGATGAACTTCAAACTTTGACATCATCCAACCATGAATAGCTTAGATCTAAGCGATTTCCACATAAACAAGTTAAGATCTTTCATAGACCTAAACATTTTTAAGTTGTGAAGGATTGAAAGAAGGAATCTCAACTTTCTTTCAACTCTTTTACACTCAATGCCTTCAAACCGATAGAAACGGGGCTTGAACCGGCTAACTAATCATTCAAACGGCTAAGAGGTTCAAGATTCGGGTTCTATGAACAAGGTTCCCTGATTTCGGGTTAAACTCTAAACCGACATTCCGAACCGTTCACTGACCGGACTTGGGTGATTCCTGTCCGAGCCAAGGAAACAAGTAGGGACGAAGGTTATCATAGTTCAACACGTTGTCAAGATACCTTGAAAGAATGACAAATAAACAAACAGCCAAGTGTTAGACGAAAGGCCGACCAGGTCAGAAATGCTGGCCGAACGGCTAGGCTGTTCGAACAGCCCAGCCGATCGGTCATGCCAGCCGATCGACCGGGCCAGCCGATCGGCTAGCACATGGTCCCCCACTTTTAATGTTTCATGAAGCATAGTATTGAGGAAGAGATGTTCGATTGAACCGCGTTTGGTAAACATTACTCTTCAGATCATGAGATACTACTTTTCAACACTTAATCGTTTTCACAACTTGTTCGAAGTAGAGAATGTCAGCCGATCGAACAGACTGTCCGATCGAGTGACATTCAGTTGGGGACTAACATGAAGCTCCTAGCCGATCGAGTGAGCTAGCCGATCGAACGAACCGTTCGATCGAACGACTCGAAAAGGTAGGAACACTTCAGTGTTCTTAAATACTGCAACAAAAACTTCCAAAGTTCAAATCCTCTAACACAAACACACCAGAGGAAGAAACAATCCACTCGAATGGTCCAGCCGATCGAGCCAGCAGGCCGATCGAACAGGACTGTCCAATCGGATATACCAGCCGACTGAACAGGCCGTTCGATCGAACCTGCCGTTCGATCGACCAGCCCATTCGATCCATCCATACTTGTTTTACCTTTCCACGTTACTTATCGTTATGCTATCGAACTATTCAGGCTAATCTTACTCTCAGCGCTCCCTTCAATCCACAATCAATCACTATGAGTATACTCGAACCCTTTTTGCATTAGCACTTTTGGGTGTTACATACGTTACCTATCAAAATCACAAACGAACACACTATACAAACTATTTAAACGCTAACCGATCGCATGTATTACGTGATTAAATGTATGCTTGTTATTATGTTTACACGTGGAAAGCTGTCTACCTGCCTTAGCAACGTAGTACTATAGTTTGGACTCAGCACCCGCTCACACGGGGGTTGTTAAGGACAATCTACTTGCATGATTTACGGTGGTGATCATGCATTGCGAACTGTCTCGGACAGTCAACCCGCAGTCACTGGTATTGATAGGTCCATGTCGATAATTTACATGCATCATTGCTCTCTCTCTGTATACGTGCTGGTTATGCGTAAACTATTCGAACTCTATATGCTATTATCAAACTTGTATGCTCACCTTTACATTTTATGTATTGACTTTATTTTTAACGTATGTGACAGGTGCTTAAGTTACTAGGATGCTTAGACGTGTGGTGATGAAATCGAAGCTAGGAAGAGTCTAGAAACCAAGACAATTTATATGTTTAAATCTGAGTTGTCGGAACATGTTTTGTTTGAAGAATATCTATATCTGTAATAACTAGATTTATCTTATGGGTCACGGTATGGGACGTGATATTTAAAACTATTTGGTAATAATAGTTGTTATGGAATTTCTTTGAACAATCTGTTTCGCTCAGTGCCGCGCCCCGATGATTCCGCCATCGGTTGGGGTGTGACACCACCTTTGCCATCATCGCCTAATCCGAGTCCATGTCCTCGCCCTCCTCCTCATCATTCCAGTACGCCATATGCTCTCGAATGTAGGTAATGTCGGATTGCATGAAGGCAATGTTCCTCTCCATGCCACCGACTCGGGTGTTCGTGCTTTGTCCCAAGCTGAAGGCGTTTCGAGATACTTGAACTGTTTCCTGCATGATATTATACAAGTTATGCATGTTAGGAAAGTCGCTTCCCCCTTGGGAGGAAGATCCCGGAGTGAACCCGTAGGAGTATCGTGGATGACGGTTGGGGTCGTCTTCTATTACGAGGACTTGATCCGGATCATTCGGGCTCCAAACTTTTCCTTTGCTGTCTTTAAAGCGCAAGAGCTTGTTGTTGCAGTCGGCGATGAGGTTCAAGCTACGGCATAGGCTGATATCGGCCCAGGTGACGCCAACCCTATTGTGAAGCTTCATGGGGTGCATCCTGCGTAGGTCTTGTAGACCCGGGCGATCCAGCCGCAGAAGAAGATAGGCGTCGGATGTGTGGCTTTGGCATTGGAGGCTATGTTCTTCAACAACTTGTAGACGAAGTTGAGGGGCTGTTGGTTAAGGGTGCAGTAAAGGCAAGTGAGCTCCCGAAGATTAACAACGCCCCCGCTATCTTTCCTCTGACACAATGTACCGCTTAGGACCCGATGGATGTAGCGAGTGAACGATCCTATATTTTGATACTCTTGGTGTGACTCGGGTTGTATATCCCTTCTTCTATCTGTGCCCAGAATGCATTTCGTGTGTTATCGGGCAATTCAAAAATACTATCCGTGAAGACGGGCTCACCAGCCTCATCTTTGGTGTAGATCCCCACATCTACACCGAATTGAGCCATCGAAATACCATACCAAGTACCACCACATCTGAATGTAACTGCTTCATTATCAAACATTTCATTGATATCTTTCTTGAGGGCAAATGTGCTCAAGAATTCAAGGTTGAATTAACATTATCTAATAGCCTTGTTAGTGCTGCGGAATGCTGAAAAAATGATGCGAAGTGCTGAATTTATTAGTTTATTATTCAGATTGGACAATTTATGTGTTTAGGCATTTTTCGAAAAGTTTATTTATTATTGCAATTGTTGCCCCTAATTAGGGTTTTTGTATATATGTTTATCATGATATGCTTTCATATCATTCGTTAGTCGTTTCAGGGAGTTTCTGAACTCTCCTGGCATGAATAGTATGTTCGCATTGATTACCAACGTAGTATGACATCGTTGTTCGTTTTCGCGACACGACGAAAGTAGCAATATAAATTGTAATGTTTAAGCATGTCCTATCATTGCTAGACTTTGTACGACTTAATCATTCATAAATCAAGTCAAATGAACGCAATAAAATTGTATAAATAGTGACTAAGTTGTACGGAATTACCATTTAATTTTGCCGATTGTCACAACATTATTTTTCAATTTTGCCATTATAATCTAAATCATTAGATTATAGATCAAAGGATGTAGATTCTTTCCTACACTTCTCACAAAACACACCCTTTTTACAATAAGCCTACCATATATATATATATATATATATATATATATATATATATATAGTGTACGTATTGGCAGAAAACCCATAGTTATTGAGAAACCTAGGAAACTCTCACCTCACAATATTTTTTGATTTTGAAAACAATCACACGTGTAATATACATGTTTTTAAGAGTTTTAAACAAAAAAAAAAAAACAAAAAACAAAAAAAAAGCGCCGAGAGGATATTAAAAAAATAAACAAGTTTCGCACTATGCGACTTACATATGGCTTTTACATATGTTACACAAAATCTTGTTTATTTTTTTTTTATCAATTTTGGTCGGTGCTTTTTTGATTTTTTCTCAAAATCCTTAAAATCATGTATATTACATGTCTGAGTATTTTTTTCAAAATCAAAAAATGTTAGGAGGTTAGAGTTTCCTAGGTTTTCTCAATAACTATGAGTTATATATATATATATAGGGAGAAGATCATGCGAGAACCACCTCTTATTGTGAGAACTGCGAGAACCAATGTGAACACACCAAAAATGCCTAAAAATAGCTAAAAATCACACAAAATTTTTTTTTTGAATTTTTTAATATTTTTTATAAAAAAATCGCTACTTTTCGAAGCAAAAAAAAAAATTTTTTTTATTTTTTAAAAAAAAAAAAAATTTTTTTTGGCTTTTAAAAGTAGCGATTTTAACATAAAAAATATTAAAAAATTCAAAAAAAAATTTTTAGATTTTTTTTAGATTTTTTTTAGGTTTTTTGGGGGTTTAGTTTTTAGCATTTTAGCTTGGGGGGGGGGGGGGTTTAGGTTTTTGGGGGGTGGGGGAGGGGGGTTTAGGTTTTTTTTGGGGGGGGGGGTGGTGTTAGGTTTTTTTTAGGTTTTTTTTAGCATTTAGCTTGGGGGGGGGTTTAGATTTTTTTTTTTTTGGGGGGGGGGGGGGTTAGGTTTTTTTTTTGGGGGGGGGGGGTGGGGGGTTTAGGTTTTTTTTGGGGGGGGGGGGTTAGGTTTTTTTAGGTTTTTTTTATGTTTTTTTAGCTATTTTAGGTTGTGTTCACATTGGTTCTCAAGGTTCTCACAATAAGGGTGGTTCTCGCATGAGCCCCTCCCTATATATATATATATATATATATATATATATATATATATATATATATATATATATATATAGGGTGGGGTTCTAGAGTGAACACTAGTGTATTTGCGAACTGAGTGAACAAATCCTGGCCATTGATCTACGCACGTGTATGGCCAGGATCTCATCATCAAATCGTAAAATACACTAGTGTATTTCAACATCAAATCCTGGCCATTGATCTACACACGTGTATGGCCAGGATTACTTTACTCAGTTCCCAAGCTACACTAGTGTTTGATACAGATCGGAAGCGTACTCAAATGGCTCAAGAACAATCGATTAATCAAAGACGATAAATTGAACCTACGGTTCCAAGAACAAAGTTCTTTTTATAATAATCAACTCAAAATCTAAATAAACAATAAACCCTAGCTCCCTACTTATAGGTTAAATCATAATGTAACTAGGAAACAAATACGATAAAATAGGAAATTGAAATCTAACTAAATAATAAAAATAAATATTAATATGATCTGCATCTTTCTCCTCCTCTTCGAGAAAAACTCGTCCTCGAGTTTTGTTATTGAACCAAGCCCACCGGGATCAAAAGGAACATCAACCCTATTGCTTTTTATTATGAACCGCTTATCCAACTTAACTTTATGGTTCATCTCGCCCAACTCAGGACCTGGACCACCCGGGTCAAAAGAAACATCAGATCGTTTCTTGTTCCACTTTTTTGCACCCTTTGAAGTAACATTTTGATCACAAACAAGCACATGAATAGTATCAAACTGGATTTGAGTAGCATCATAGTCCACCGATTTTATTATTTTAATTAGGCTCGCCAAACCGATAAATCCATCAGTTTTTTTGTTGCATTTCGTTGTTGGGCTTATTGGCATTGTAGGCCCACCATGAAAATGCTCAATGACATTATTTGTGTACTGCTGCTGCTCCACCGAAAGTTTACATGGCCTAGAAAGACCTGCATTACTTAAATGTAATTGGTCAATAGGATTAATCAGAAGTGGACCTTTACAATTTGTGTTGTATGAACATTGATCCACTAAGTCATTTAAACCTTTCCCATTATTAAATATTTCACATGATTCAATTTGAGAAGCCTGTACACGTGTATATGTTCCACCATTTTTAAGGATATTATCTACATGCACGTGATCACATAATATCACCCCTGTTTTCTGAATATTCGAAAAATCCCATTCCATTTGAAATCCCAAAATCCTTGGGCCAAGATCCAATCTTATAGTTTTTTTCGGCATAAAGGATGGACTTACCGTAGAAGCACATTGAATCCAATAGATAGTCGCCGAACCACCCATCACCACCGTAGAACCACCACCTTCAACACTTTCAATACTACAAAACTTGGAAATCGCTTAATCAAAACCACAACGATATGAACCACCGGTTGCCCAAGCATACCACACATCATCCTCATACTCATCAAATACGAGAGAAGAATCATAGATAAGGTCAGGATCCTCGCTGCCTCGGGCGGTGAATCTACGGGGATGATAACCATCACATGATTCACGAAAGTTTGCATGGTGCACAATCTCGTTGCCTCGGGCGGCGAATCTACGAGAATGATCACCATATCCTCGGGGATTAAAAGGAACTTCGTCGTTGCCTCCGGCGGCGAATCTACGAACGAAAGTTTCTTCTTTTCCACGTAGAGCCATTTGAAAACCAAAAGCTCTGATACCAAATGATACAGATCGGAAGCGTACTCAAATGGCTCAAGAACAATCGATTAATCAAAGACGATAAATTGAACCTACGGTTCCAAGAACAAAGTTCTTTTTATAATAATCAACTCAAAATCTAAATAAACAATAAACCCTAGCTCCCTACTTATAGGTTAAATCATAATGTAACTAGGAAACAAATACGATAAAATAGGAAATTGAAATCTAACTAAATAATAAAAATAAATATTAATATAATCTGCATCAGTGTTCACTCTTGAACCTAATCCTATATATATATATATATATATATATATATATATATATATATATATATATATATATATATATATATATATATATATAGCGGAGAGTTCAAATGAGAAGAAATTTTTTGTAATAATAAAAAAGAAGAAATTTCAACCAATAAGAATGCTTCATTTTACTTCATTTAATTTTTGTATTTAATATTAGTGTAAGGGTATATTGGTAAACTTAGATGGATCATTAATTGGTAGTCTTCCTTTTTAATAGCTAACTACATTAAATTTGTAACTTATTTTCAAAAAAAAAAAAAAAACATATTTTTCAAAAGAAGAAAAAAATATTTAATTTAAAGTGTAGCATAAATTACGAGGTGTGTAGGATGAATTATGAGCTGTGTAGTATTGGGATTAAACCCTACAAAGGAACAATTGATAAAGCCAAAACTGGATCAGATAAGTGGATTCATCATAAGCAATTGTTTGCATCAGATCTTTCCCCTTGAAAGTGGCCCTAACATCTGATGTCCTCTAAGTACTGCTCTTTACAACAACTGCTGATTCCTAAAGACTGTTGAAGACAAAGCACTGATGCTCAATCAACTGATATGGTTCAAGTACTGCTAAAGACACAAAGCACTGTTGGAGCTATAACAGTGGAATGAAGAAGCAGTAGTTTAGTTTATCCTTTGTATTATTTGTAATCAGTTGTTTAGATATCAGTGGTTGTAATAGTCAGTGGTTAGAGGTTGTTAGGTGGTTAGATGTCACTTTCATGGTGACATCAGCCAAAAGATGCTTAGTGGTTTGTTCTGTACTATAAATAGAACAGTACCCTGTACTGTTCTATCAGCTCTCTTCATCACCAAGTCATTCTGTACGAACAATCACTGTGAGCTCAGGCTGAGGGGGAGATTATGTGCATGCATGTATTGTGATTGATTTTTGTAACAAATACAATCATTCGATTTCAATATAAACATGTTTGCTAAAACTTATTCTCTCATTGATTGTGTGTTGAAAGTTTGTTTCATTTAATTTCGCTGCATTTAACTCTGTTTCATCTTCATTATTATCAAACAAACACAATCAAAAGAAATTTAGATCCTAACAATTGGTATCAGAGCTAGGACAGTCAAACTTGATCTAACAATCATTTTGATGTAAAAGTTCAGCTAAATCTTATTGATACTCTCGATTGTTCGGTTTTAGTTGTAAAATAGAGTGAGGGATAATCATGTACAAAGTTGATTATTCAGAGCCTGAAAAGCAACCAGAATGATGTCAGAATCACAGGATAACACTAATAATGTTGGTTCACTCTTCAAACCACCTATGTTGGTTAGATCTGAATACAACATCTGGGAGTGAAAGATGGGTCCCATCTTAGCTCAACAAAATACCGGATGTTGGAAGTCGGTTATCTTTGGACCACATGTTCCAATGGTGCCGAGTGCGGAGGATCTAAAAGTCATGGTTCCTAAGAAAATTGAGAACTATACAGAACAGGATTTTCAGAAATTGAACTAGATGCCAAGGCATTTGGCATCGTTGCATCAACACTACCAAATGAAATCTATGCTGGGCTGTTACATTGTAACAATGCCAAGGAATTGTGGGATGCACTTAAGGAACAGTTTGGGGGGACTGAAGAAGTAATTGAACATAACAGGGAAATTTTAAACCAACAGTATGAAACCTTTTGTCACATTAAGGGTGAATCATTAACACAACAGTTTGAGCAATTTAGCTGTCTCATAAGTGAATTGAAACTTGTTAAGGTTGAATTTGCTAATGCGACACAAAATAGTAGGTTTCTCATGTCACTTCCTGAAAAATGGGACACAATTGCTTTTGTAACCAGGAATTCAGTTGGGTTCAAAGATCTGACCCTAACCCAACTTCATGGTAGACTCCTGACCTATGAAAGGGAGTTGAACCAGAAAAAGAAGTTACAAGAGTCTGGGAAAGTTGGAGATGACTATTCATTTGGCAACACAGCTCTTTTGGGTCAGGAAGAATCAGGTAGTAGTAAGGATCAGGGTTCTGATCATACATTGACATAACAGCTCGAGGAGCTTTTAATAACTTTGATTCTTACTCATCCAATTATGCTTTTACAGCTAATGGAGAAAACCAGAATTCTGACAATCTGTGCTTTGAACTCAATGATTCCAGCATTTTGTTCCAACTGATTTAGAGGAAATGGACATATTACACCAACTTGCACTGCTGAGTGTTAGAACCAGCAAGTTTTATAAAAGGACAGGGAGAAAATTTCCAGGGTTACATGGGAATCTGAAAGTAGGGTTGGATAAATCAAAGATAAAATGTTACAAGTGTAATAGGTTAGGTCATTTTGCTAGAGAATGTAGGAGTCAAACTAGTGGACCAATCATCACACATCCTAGTCCTAGCCCAAGACCACAAAATAACCAAACCACTGTGCATTATTCCCAATATGCCCCTGCTTATGTAAACACTGCTCACTACGCACACCCTGCAACCCCTGTTCCTGTGCACTATGTCCAAACCACTGTTCCTCAGATACAGTATGTCCAAGCCCCAACTCCTCAGGTTCAGGTGCAACAAGCTACACCTCAACAAGCTGCACCAGCAGTTGTTCAACCAGATCAACAAAGCTTTTTCACCCAAGGCTTTGTTGACTGGAGTAGCTTACCTGATGAGTTAGGTGATGAAAATTTTGCACTCTATGCTAAAAATGATGCTTCTAGTGATGATTTCTGTTTTGTAGCATTGGAATCTATACCAGAAGGGCTGGAAACTGAAGAAGGACAGTCAAATGAAGAAACAGTGGATACAATTGCTGAAGCAGTGGTTACTGCTGTTGCTGGTGAAATACTGTTGGGAGAAAATTCTGAATCCCTGTTGGAACCACTGTCTGACCCCTAGTCTGAAGAATAAGAAAAGAAACAAGGTGAAAAAGAAGAAAAGAGCCAGAAGAAAGTGAACATGTCTGTGATTTTGCCATGATGGCTGCAACTAAGGTATCACCCCAGGTTCTTAAAAACCTTTGTTTAGACAAATGCATCATAAAATTTGCAAACATTAAGGAGGTGAATGAAAACATTAGAGATAGATTGTTAAATGATGAAGTACAATTTGAAAAATCTTTAAAAGAATTGAAAAACAAATTGTCGAAAAAGATAATGAGATTTGCAACCTCAAACAAGAGCATTGCATAACCAAGCACATTAGTTGTTGTGAAGAGCAGTACTTAGAGGACATCAGATGTTAGGGCCACTTTCAAGGGGAAAGATCTGATACAAACACAATCAAAAGAAACTCAGATCCTAACAATTGGTATCAGAGCTAGGACAGTCAAACTTGATCTAACAATCATTTTGACGTAAAAGTTCAGCTCAATCTTATTGATACTCTCGATTGTTCGGTTTTAGTTGTAAAATAGAGTAAGGGATAATCACGTACAAAGTTGATTATTTAGTGCCTCAAAAACAACCAGAATGACATTAGAATCACAGGATAACACTAATAATGTTGGTTCGCTCTTCAAACCACCTATGTTGGTTAAATCTGAATACAACATCTGGGAGTGAAGGATGGGTCACATCTTAGCTCAACAAAATACCGGATGTTGGAAGTCAGTTATCTTTGGACCACATGTTCCAATGGTGCCGAGTGCTGAGGATCTAAAAGTCATGGTTCCTAAGAAAATTGAGAACTATACTGAAATAGATTTTCAGAAAATTGAACTAGATGCCAAGGCATTTAGCATCGTTGCATCAGCACTACCAAATGAAATCTATGCTGGGCTGTTACATTGTAATAGTGCCATGGAATTGTGGGATGCACTTAAGGAACAGTTTGGGGGACTGAAGAAGTAATTGAAAATAACAGGGAAAGTTTAAACCAACAGTATGAAACCTTTTGTCACATTAAGGGTGAATCATTAACACAGCAGTTTGAGCGATTTAGCTGTCTCATAAGTGAACCGAAACTTGTTAAGGTTGAATTTGCTAATGCAACACAAAATAGTAGGTTTCTCATGTCACTTCCTGAAAAATGGGACACAATTGCTTTTGTAACCAGGAATTTAGTTGGGTTTAAAGATCTGACCTAACCCAACTTCATGGTAGATTCCTGACCTATGAAAGGGAGTTGAACCAGAAAAAGAAGTTACAAGAGTCTGGGAAAGTTGGAGATGACTATTCATTTGGCAACACAGCTCTTTTGGGTCAGGAAGAATCTGGTAGTAGTAAGGATCAGGGATATGAGCATTACATTGACATAACAGTTGGAGGAGCTTTTAATAACTCTGATTCTTACTCATCCAATTATGCTTTTACAACTAATGGAGAAAACCAGAATTCTGACAATCTGTGCTTTGAACTCAATGATTTCCAGCATTTTGTTCCAACTGATTTAGAGGAAATGGACATATTACACCAACTTGCAGTGCTGAGTGTTAGAACCAGCAAGTTTTATAAAAGGATAGGGAGAAAATTTCCAGGGTTACATGGGAATCTGAAAGTAGGGTTGGATAAATCAAAGATAAAATGTTACAAGTGTAATAGGCTAGGTCATTTTGCTAGAGAGTGTAGGAGTCAAACTAGTGGATCAATCATCACACATCCTAGTCCTAGCCCAAGACCACAAAATAACCAAACCACTGTGCATTATTCCCAATATGCCCCTGCTTATGTAAACACTGCTCACTATGCACACCCTGCAACCCCTGTTCCTGTGCACTATGTCCAAACCACTGTTCCTCAGATACAGTATGTCCAAGCCCTAGCTCCTCAGGTTCAGGTGCAACAAGCTGCACCTCAACAAGCTACACCCGCAGTTGTTCAACCAGATCATCAAAGCTTTTTCACCCAAGGCTTTGTTGACTGGAGTAGCTTACCTGATGGGTTAGGTGATGAAAATTTTTATAACAACCCTAAAAGAAAACCGACACCCTCATAATTTTTCCGACACCCTAAAAATATTTAAAATATCCCAATACGTCCCCAAAAACACCCCATACGCAAAAACGGACCCTGAATACCCTAAATATTATCAAAAATAATTAAAAATTGAATTTTTAGGTTTGTCACGGGCCGCGTAAGCCTCTTAAGGATCTTACGTGGGCCGCTAGAGATCAAGAATGTGGCGCAGCCCGATGATGACACGTGTCATCATCATGGCATGTCTAGTGGATGACCCGGATCAGCTACAGCGTTGACCAGAGTTGACGCGGGCCGCGTAGGCCTTTGTCTACTCTTACACGGGCCGCGTAGAAGTCAAATTCAGTCCCTACAAATTGATTTGCTCGGATCTTCAGTCAGTTTGTCCCAAATCTTTCTTTCTCACTTAATTTCTGAAGTGTAGGCATAATACTCGGGTATTATACCCCCCTAAAATAGCGAGGTTCTGCTACGATGTAAGTATCATAACCCCTAGAGACGTATTAGATACTCTGCCCGATTGATCTAGGGTTTTGTAACGACTGTCGTGGTTCTGCCCAACGTAGTCGTTGGAATGCCGTCTCGGGGAGGGTATTACTAATGTTAAAATGGGTTATTATACAAACACGCGTGCATTTGTGTAATTTATAGATTATCATCAGGAAACCCTAAAGGATAATCTAAGACAGCAATGTGAGTTTATCCGCTTTTTGTAAATTTATTGTTAACTGTTTTTACAAAACCTCACATGAATAATTTTATATTAAGCAGTTATTGAGTATAAGTAAGAATACAATTATCATGGGTATGTTGGGGTTTTGTATACAAAATTTGTTACTGCAGGGGTATCATTTCCACAAGTCGGGTCTGTCACACCCCCAAAATCTACATGCGGAACACCACCGCTTGGAGGCGTGACCGACCAGGATCCAGCCACCAATTATACTGAGCATTGATTAGTAGTAGAAATATTTGCTATCCAAAGTAGTTAGCAACATCGTAGTTTAAGTTCGATAATTAGTTTAAACAAAACAGCGGAAGCATAAACCAAACAGTTTTAAAGATAGTTATTAGTTCTAGATAATTAAACCCAACACACGGGTTTTGACGAACACTACACATCCCCAAGCAGCAGCTCCTCAGTCACTGGTTACCTGCAAAGCATGCAGTAAGGGGTCAACAATAATGCTGAGTGAGTTCACTAGTTGTCCAGTTTTAGTTTGCCAAAAACTTAAGTTGTTTAGATAAAGCATTTATAATCACGTTGTGGGGAGCTACCCCATCTGTAAGCTCACTAAACTGTAGATACCGAAACTGTTGACGGAAAGTTGTTGTGTCCCGAGTCAATGTCTATCGTCATTGACCATGATGCAAGGTCTACTAGTTCACGCCCGATCTCCCCCGGTCACGGTGTGAGGTTGTCAAACCTAATAGCGCTATTAACTAATAACCCGTTCGCCCCCGGTGATTAATCGGTACTGTAAGCAGGGACTTAAAGTGATAGAGTTTCGTTTAGCATGGCTAGTTGTGATTTATAAATAATATCCAAACGTATCTCCCCCGGAGATAGTAGTTACCCATTCTGATTTCCCCCGGAAGTAATGGTTCAAAAGTGTTTTTCCCAAAGTTGGCAGTTTGTCCGTGTCCCTCCACGGGACGCATGCTTTTAGTGCGTGAACTCACCTTGGGTTGCTCGGTAGATTAGGTTACTTTGTCAAACACGTTGGTCACCACGTCCTAACATGGTCACCGGTATAGGTCAGGTTTGGTGTACGAGCAATCACGTATAATCTACACATAACTAATACGTAGCATGCATACAACATACAGTGGGTTATTGGGCCTGCCCTAACATTTACACAATCAAACAGAACTTCAGCAACACATAGTCTAGTCAACAGGTAGCCCAAATTAAACACATTATGGCCCAATAACCAAAGTGGACAGCCCAGTCGAAACTAGGTGGTCTCGACTCGAGAACATGCGGTCTCGAGTCGCAACCAGGAGGTCTCGGCTTGAGCTGGCTGGTTTCGAGTGGTGCAGGCTTGACTCGCAACCTCAGAGGTTCCGAGTCTGGTTTCGAGTCGCAACCGTTGCGGTCTCGAGTTGTCACGCTGTGGTCTCGAGTCGCAACCGTTGTGGTCTCGAGTCGCAACCATTGCGGTCTCGAGTTGTCACGTTGTGGTCTCGAGTCGCAACCGTTGTGGTCTCGAGTCGCAATGCTGTCCTTGTCTTGTTCACGTGTTGATTCAGACTTAGTCAGGCTAATGGTACAAAGCATCAGGCCCAAATCAGGAAACAACCAATGAGGTTTAACAAACAAGTTTTCCTAATCTGTCTATTAGTAAAAATGGATCAAACATTGCCCTTTTAAATCTTCAAATCATATTCAACAAGTTCATCTTTTAGGGTTTTCATATTCAAAGCAAACATAAACCAAATAGTTCATGAATTACACACAATCCTTGGTTCACCATCTTTAAACAACATTTTCATACAAGAATATGTTTTGTCATAAAAATCAATCATTCATCTCCAAATTACCTACCATTTAGTTTAAACATTCAACTAGTCATTTTGAACATTTTATCAAGTATCATATCATGGTTTACACATATGGTGAAACTCACAAATCATCCGAAAAATCATGCATAACACTACTAACTAAACACTTTCTAGTTCATTCAACACACATAAATCCTTTACACATACAATAACACTAACCGGTTATGAAGAAGGCACCGAAACAAGGAAGAAAATGAGAAAATGAAATGTCCGACTTGTGGTGATGATCTTGACCGAGTTTCTTGACCGAGATCCTTTGTTGTTACCGATTTGCTCCAAGCTTGAACCGAGAAATTTGAGAGAGAAAGTGGTGTTGTTGAGGGTTTTCTAGTGAGAGAGAAGGGAGTGTGTTTTGTGTAACAAATGAAGGAGTGGGGAAAGGTTTGGGATTTAATACCAAGTATCAAATAGGCTAAGGGGGTTTCGGCCCAAACCGGTTACGGCCCACTCGAGACCGAGTGGTCTCGAGTCGTGGTCTCGACTCACTAGTATATACGCATAAATATATATATAGTACATACATACAACACATATCATGCAAAAAGTCACGTTTCCATTTAATAACATATATACACACAAAGATATTACAAGATGTTTGTTCGGAAAAACCTAGAGTGTCACAGGGTCTGACAGTACCACGGGTGATAATTGGTATAACTTGGAAACAAATGTAATTGCGAGACCGCCCTCAATACTGCACAATGGTTTTTATTAAAACTTGATTAAACTGGGATTCACTCACCATTATTTCCCACTGACAAAATGTCTTTAAAACGTGTTTCAGGTAACAAAATGTGAAAGCCAAATGGAAGCCAGCTGGATAGCACTGAAGGCTTGGAAAAGTGGCAATAAAGTTACCTAAAAATAAATAGATGTTTTATTAAATAAAATAGGGTGTATCCCTATGAAATGTGTGTACTGAAAACTTGGGTTTTATCCCATGTGTTTAATATTATGAAAGTGTGGTATTTTACTCTAATAAAATATTTCCTAACTACAGTCCTGATGAAAATTTCGCTGCCAAATTAGACAAAAACAAGATACCACCAGAACTGACCGCGGCCGCCCGTTCCCGGGTTTGTACCAGGGGAATGGGGGTTGCGACAGAAGGTGGTATCAGAGCTAAGCCACTGATTCAGCCACAGAAGTGTTCTGCTGACACCAAAATTCAAAGTGTTAGGAAATAAATTACGGAAATACGTGTATGATTGTATTTATTTGTTATGTGTTATTTGACTATTTGTTAGTTTTCAGTATGAGCGACCAAGGACCACTGACGCGTATCGTCAATTGTCTGGTTCGCCTAGAAGCGAAGGTACCTCTTCTCAGCCTGCCCTCTCGGGGTACTCTGCTGATACGGAAGAAGGAATATTCGTATTTAAGGCTCAATCTGAAGAGCCATTTCCTCAGAAAAAGAGGGGATGGTTCAATTGGGAAGCACACTAGCGTAGAAAGTGTATGAAAAAGTTACAAGACCAGAGAGCACTAGCCGCAGCTAAAAGAGAAACCGATGCTTATGCCCAGGATATGCTTAATAGGGGTATAGCCAATATCCACATCTTAGCAACCACTGCAGCTGACCCAAACCTGGAGCAAATGTTAGCACCCCAACCACAACCACCAATTCCTGACCAACCCATGGAGAGAGAAAACCCTGAAAATCAAATAGAAATGCATGATTTCAATTCGGAAGAAATACCTAGGGTACCCGCACCAAATCCCTTAGATCCAAATTATGACCCATGGTGGGACGACAACAAGGATTATGTGCAACGTTACCCCATCCATGAAGATTTGCCCATGCAAAACCTAGGAGCCTACCCAGGGTTAGATCCTCTAGATCCCTATTATGATAATGATGTATTCATTAGGGAGATTCTAGAAAATCCTTACCCATACCAGGCCCCGTACCAGGAACCCGAACCCCAGATTCCGAACCCAGTCCTAGAACCTGCACCCCCAATGAGTGCAGAAAACGTACAAGAACTTAGGACCTTCGGTGAGGAAATTTTAGAAAGTAGTGAACGGATGAGACAGGTGGGAGAGCGTCTCGTATGGATATACGATGAGCGCAATATGGATTTCTGGATGAATCCATATCCATGAATGGGATGGCGAAAATGGTATAAATAATATAATAATATAATAATATAATAATATATAATATGTGTGTTTGAAAAAAAAAACTACAGATGCATATTACTACTAGTGTAGCTTTAAATTTCAGTCGGAGTTGTAATTTTAATTTCAGTACTGGTGTGTAATAGATGCATACTATATGAATAGAGTAAAGTTGCAATGATCGACGCTTTTGACCAAAAGTGTGTGACATGTGATTGGCTATATTCAAATATTATTTTGTGATATTAATACGTGGTAAATGTTTAAAATTCAGATGGACAATGAAGTGAACCAGGAAAACCAGAGTGATAACCACCTAAATAACGATAATCTGAATAATGAGAATCCAAACAACAATAACAATGGAAACCAAGTGGATATTAGTGCCCTCCAACATATAGTGGCACAAGGAATCATAGATGCGATGCCATTTATTATCCAAAATGTTAAGGAAGCCGAAAATAAAAGTAAGCATAGTAGTAAGCGACCAACTGAACCTGAACACAGCATAAACAATGGACCTGTACTTCAAGTGCCCATTCCCAAAAGAAGAAGAACCATGCCTTATGGTTGTTCTTATAAAGAATTCTGGTCCTGCAAACCAATAGAATTCTCGGGCAATGAAGGACCCATTGCAGCTCTACGCTGGATAGAAAAGACTGAGGCTGTTTTAAAAATAAGCAAATGTGTTGACGAAGACAAGATAATGTTTGCTTCGAATCTGTTTAAGAACTCAGCCTTAGAATGGTGGAACACTATCCTCCAATAAAGAGGAAGTGATAGAGTATACAACATGGAATGGGAGGAATTTAAAAATATGGTAGAAAGGAAATTCTGCCCTCCCAATAAAAGGAACAAATAGCAAATAAGTTCCTGAACCTTAGAATGACTGGGGTAGATAGTTAGGGGTATACTACTACATTCTTTGAATATGCTAGAATAGTACCAACCCTTGCATTACCCGAACCGGTATTAATCTCCCGTTATATCTAGAGATTAATCGGGGAGATTAGGCATGTAGTCAAGGCAGCTAGACCTCAAACCATAGAAGAAGCTGTAGAACTAGCCAATACCTTGACTGATGAACTAGTGCGCACTAGAGAAGAAGACCAGAGGAGAAACCTAACCCAAAGGCTTACTCAAGAATTCCGTCCTGGGAATTTCAACCGTAGAAATATAGGGTCGACTTCTGCACCATACTGCAAAGCCTGCAGAAAGAAGCATTCTAGAAGATGCTCCACTCACTGCAATTTCTACAAAGCACCAGGACACAAGGAAGAAGATTGTAAGAGGAAATCTAGTAATGGACTGTGCTTCAATTGTGGAGAAAAAGGTCACATCAAGCCAAATTGTCCGAAATTGGCTCCAGCTGCGAACAACAAGAATACTAAAAATGCTAGAGCATTTGTTCTGACTGCCGATGAAGCCAAAATGATTCCGGACGTAATAGCTGGTACGTTTTTAGTTAATGATGTTTTTGCTGAAGTATTATTTGACTTTGGTGCAAACCAAAGTTTTATTAATACTTCGTTTTGCAAACTTCTAAATCAATCATTAACTAAACTCCCACAAGAATGTCTAGTAGAAACCGCAAATTGAGAAACCGTTAGGATTTCTGAAGTCTTGTAGGGAGCAAGAATAGAAATTTTAAATCAAAAATTTATTGCAAACCTTTACCCAATGAATCTGGCAGGATTTGACATTGTGTTAGGAATGGATTGGTTAATAGCCAATAAAGCCAGTATTTTGTGTGATCAAAAGTCAATTCAAGTAAATTCACCAAAAGGTGAAAAGATCACAATTAAAGGAGATAAACCATTTAGATCCACTAAATTCATCTCTGTGATGAAAACTGCAAGTTGTATAAGAAAAGGATCTATAGTGTATTTGATTTCTATAATCACTAACACTAAAGAAAAAGAACTAAAAGACATTCCAGTAATGTCTCAGTTTTCAGATATTTTTCTAGAAGAATTGCCAGGATTACCGCCAGACAGAGAAGTTCAATTCAGAATCCATCTGCTACCAGGAACGGCACCGATTGCCAAAGCACCCTATCGTTTGGCACCCGCCGAAATGCAGGAACTGAAGAAACAGTTAGACGAATTGCTAGAAAAAGGATTCATACATCCAAGCTCATCGCCATGGGGAGCACCGATTTTATTCGTCAAAAAGAAGGATGGATCAATGCGTGTGTGCATTGACTACCGTGAATTGAATAAAGTCACGACTAAGAAACGGTACCCACTACCAAGGATCGATGATCTGTTCGATCAACTTCAAGGAGCTCGATTTTTCTCAAAAATCGATTTAAGATTAGGATATCATCTGTGACAACTCGAGTTTCTGACTTTCTCTTTCGCATTAAATGCGCGTTGACTTTGACTGTTTAGTTGTTTGAAGTTGTGGACTTGAAATTGTACGCGTTGTGTTTTAATGAAACGTATTGTCGTTTTGCCTATATGTGATTACTTGCTGTGGTAGAAAATAATATTAGAATTATTATTAAAACACTTAGTCTAGATCACGAAACATGACCTACAGTTCGAAGGATCTCGAAACATATCCTTCGATTCGAAGGATCAACTTTCGGTTCGAAGGATCTCGAAACACATCCTTCGACCAAGGACTCTATCCTTCGACATCTTTCGGCCCAGTCTTTCTAATGGGCTTGGCCCATTCCTGTGATACGTTTATATACGTGATGCATGTAACCGACAATTAGTTTCAAAAACCCTAATACCCTTCTCTCTCTCTCTCGAAGTCTTGGAGTCGGCTGAAAGTTCTTGTGCACCCGAAACCCCACTAGTTTCAATCCCCTAATCCGGTTAGTGTTTCACTATCATCGTTGATGACATGATGTTATTATTATTACATGCTTTGATTAGAACGATTAGAATTGATTGTATGTTGAATGATATGAATCGTATAAAGATGATCTTGTAGTTGTATTGCATGATAATAAGTTTAAATCGATTCAATGATGCTTGTTATGTTACTGTGACGATGTATGCTTCGGATTGATAACTTGTTGATATATTAGTGAAATCGGGTTATTATGAAATCAGTTTACATGAGGTTGTTATGTCTTAATAGTAATCCGAATGAATATGGTTATTGTTCATGATTTTCGGTTAGGGTTCCTGAGATTGAATATATGAAATATGCTTGTTTG
This sequence comes from Helianthus annuus, assembly GCF_002127325.2. Lineage (NCBI taxonomy): Eukaryota > Viridiplantae > Streptophyta > Magnoliopsida > Asterales > Asteraceae > Helianthus > Helianthus annuus. The sequence goes on along the minus strand of NC_035448.2, from coordinate 202,714,414 downwards.
ATCGGCTGTATGTTAATCGAGAAATTGGAAACCTGTTGATTGATAATTGTTATGTTTGGAAACAATGTAACAAATTCAATAAATTTAGGAAACACGTAACTGATATTTATCGAAAGATGGTAGTTATTCGAAACATAGTTGTGGTGATCGAAAGATACTTGTCCTTCGAACCATAGTAGCATTGACCGAAGGATAGCATTGACCGAAGGATAGCATTGACCGAAACATAATTAGGTTGACCGAAAGATGACAGTTGGTCGAAAGATGACGGTAGGTTCGAAACATAACTTTTGGTCCGAAAGATAACTATGATAACTGTTTGTCGAAAGATCACTAATGTGTCGAAAGGTAAGAGTGGATCGAAAGATATATGGTTATGAACATACTTTGAATGATTGAATGTATGCTTGATTTATTTGGCATGCCATGCTTGGTGATGAATGTTAACATTGGTATTCGTGTACACTAGCTGATGATTTGATGTGAAACAATACGTGTTGTGCCGATATGCAAACTGACTGTTATGTGAACATTAAATTGCATGCGTATCATTGCGAACATGAACTGATTTGTTATACGTGCATACAATAGGACGTGATTAATTACTTGTGAGTGCATAACCTAGCATACCGAGCAAACCAAGGTGAGTTCACACAGCCAAGGCATGGGTTCCCAGGGTGGGAATGGGTTGGATGATTGTTTGTGCATGCTTAAATGATACTTGTCGAACTGCCTTCGCACACACCCTGGTTGGTAAAGACTATGGTCGCGAACGAACTACTCAACTGCCTTCGCACACACCCTGGTCGGTAAAGACTATGGTCGCGAACTGATCAATTGCCTTCGCACACACCCTGGTCGGTAAAGACTACGGTCGCGAACTAACGAACCTAATCTTCGCACACATGCCTGTGAGGCCGCGATGGAACTGATACGATATGAAACTTAATTGAACAAACGCACTATTACCCAAACTAAACTATTAACTGTGAACTCGCTCAACTAGTTTGTTGATTATCTGCTGCATGCCTTGCAGGACCTTAGGTACATATTGGAGCTTGCACAAGGAAGGAGCAGGTCGTTGTGGGAATTGGATCGCGAACGTTAATTGAACTCATAACTACATTTGAGAATTTTATTACTATGCTTCCGCTACTTAAATAATGTTTGGTTTTGAAATATCAGTCATATCTTTATGAATTGTATTAACTACTTTTGATTATTAAATACTATGTTTGATATGATTGATGGCTTGATCCTGGTCATGTCACGCCTCCAAGCGGTGGTACTCCGCGTGTGGGATTTTGGGGGTGTGACAGATTGGTATCAGAGCCATTGGTTATAGAGAACTTGGTTTTAATATGGAAAAAACGTTTTATTAAAACCAGACTATAACCAGAACAGTGCTCTCAACGATCCACAACGACGCTTCGCTCCACGTGCAAGACTCAACTTCCTAGGTAATAAGGTTTATGTTTATTGCCTACATGCTAGAATTTGCATAGAACTTTGCTCGTAGTATGCTTACATTACCTTGCTCACAACTTGTCATTGCATGAGAATACTTATGTGCTTACACTCTTCTGTCATCGCACTATTCGCGAACCTTTCTCACTTATGTTGCCTTTGATGTGAAGATCAATGGCCGCACGAATTACCATGACTCAAGCCCAGCTAGAGGCTCTCGTTGCTGCGGCAGTTGCAGCCGCCCAAGCAGGTAGTATACCCTGCAGTATAGACACTAGGATCTTTAGATCCTACATTAATTCTCGTACTTAACTTTGCCCTATTCGTACACAATAGGTCAACCCGCTCAGCAACAACCTGGGTGCACCTTCAAGAATTTCATGGATTGTCGTCCTAGCTCGTTCAGTGGCACGGAGGGAGCAGTTGGACTCCTCCATTGGTTTGAAAAGCTCGAGTCGGTTTTCGAAATGTGTGAATGCCCTGAGGCTCGCAGGGTGAAGTTCGCCACTGGCACACTTGAAGGGATTGCGCTCACTTGGTGGAACGCACAAGTGCAGATCTTAGGGTTGGCAGCTGCTAACGCCACACCCTGGAATGATTTCAAAGAACTGATCAAGAGGGAATACTGCACTAGAGAAGACATTCACAAGTTGGAGGACGAGTTGTATAACTTGAAAATGGTTGGTTCGGAAATCGAAGCTTACACCAAGAGATCAAATGAGTTGGCTGTGTTATGTCCAACTATGGTGGACCCTCCATACAAGCGTATTGAGTTGTATCTCAAAGGTTTGGCACCAGAAATACAGAGCCACGTTACCTCGGCTAACCTCAACAACATCCAGGAAATCCAGCGTCTCGCTCATCGCATCACCGATCAGGCAGTGGATCAGAATAAACTGCCAAAGCGTGTCGGCGCTACTGCTACAGTCACTCCAGCTGCTACTTCTGCTACACCCAACGACAACAAGAGAAAATGGGATGGGGATTCCAGCAGGGGATCGGTGTCTGTTCAGTCCCAAACTCAGCAACGTCGCACCAACGATTACCAGAGTCCGAGTCAGCAATCATCGGGAAGTCAGGGACAACGTGGTTATCAGGGAAATCATCCGTGGTGCAACAGGTGCAACAAACACCACAGTGGAAGGTGTCGGAAAGATCGCTGTCAAAGATGCCACAAGATGGGCCATGAGGCCAAAGATTGTAGAAGCGCGCGACCAGTAAACCAGAACCAGCAACTTCCACCGCCAGCTCCACAGAATCAGCAGCAGCAGCCACAGCGTGGAAATCGGGGATGTTTCCAGTGTGGGGCTGAAGGTCATTACAAACGCGATTGCCCTCAGTTGAACCAGAATCGCAACAACAACAACAACAACCAGGGCAACGGAAATAACAACAATAACCAGAACAACGGGGGAAACAACAACAACGGCAATGAAGCTCGTGGACGTGCTTTTGTGCTAGGTCGGGGTGACGCAGTGAATGATCCCAATGTGGTTATGGGTAAGTTTCTTCTCGACGATATTTATGTTACTGTCTTATTTGATTCGGGTGCTGATACAAGCTATATGTCATCGAAAATGAGTAAATTATTAAAACGTACACCAACACCCCTAGACACCAAACACGTCGTAGAACTAGCAGATGGTAAAAATGTAGAGGCCGCTCATGTAGTCAAGGGTTGTAGTATTGTTCTAGCGGGTCAGACTTTCTCGATTGATCTCATACCCATAGTTTTGGGTAGTTTCGACGTCGTCATTGGTATGGATTGGCTATCCCAACATCATGCGGAGATCTTATGCAAAGAAAAAGTTATTCGTATTCCTCGCTCCAGTCAAGAACCTCTCGAGGTACAAGGTGACAAGAGTGGTGCTGTGGTTGGCATCATCTCTTTCTTAAAGGCGCAGAAATGTTTACGAAAGGGGCATACTGCCATTCTGGCACTTGTCACTGACGCATCTGCGAAGGAAAAGAAGCTGGAGGATATACCAGTTGTGCGTGATTTTCCTCAAGTGTTTCCTGAAGATTTACCTGGTTTACCTCCTCATCGTCAAGTCGAGTTTCAGATTGAGTTAGCTCCTGGAGCAGCACCAATAGCCCGCGCACCGTATCGTTTAGCTCCAACCGAACTGGAAGAACTGTCGAAGCAGCTACAAGAGCTCTTGGAAAAGGGCTTTATTCGTCCAAGCTCTTCGCCTTGGGGAGCTCCAGTGTTATTTGTGAAGAAGAAAGACGGTACGTTCAGGATGTGCATCGACTACCGCGAACTCAATAAGGTGACGGTGAAGAACCGTTATCCTCTTCCGCGCATAGATGACCTATTCGACCAGTTGCAAGGGTCGTGTTACTATTCCAAGATTGATTTAAGGTCAGGGTATCATCAGCTGAGAGTCCGGGATGAGGACGTCTCCAAAACCGCTTTCAGAACTCGCTACGGTCATTACGAGTTTCTTGTCATGCCATTCGGGCTTACGAACGCGCCTGCAGTCTTCATGGATCTTATGAACAGGGTGTGCAAACCTTATCTTGATAAGTTTGTTATCGTTTTCATCGACGACATTTTGATTTACTCCAAGAGTCAGGAGGAGCACGAGCAGCACTTACGCCTTATCTTGGAACTTCTTCGAAAGGAGCAACTGTATGCAAAGTTTTCAAAATGCGACTTCTGGCTTCGTGAAGTCCACTTCTTAGGCCATGTGGTGAACAAGGATGGGATTCATGTCGATCCATCCAAGGTTGATTCGATCAGAAACTGGCCAGCACCGCGTACACCGACTGAAATACGCCAATTCTTGGGTTTGGCGGGTTACTACAGGCGATTTATTAAAAACTTCTCAAAGATCGCGCAACCACTTACTATGCTAACACAGAAAGGTGTCGTTTACAGATGGGGTAATACGCAAGAGACCGCTTTTCAGTACTTAAAGGATAGACTCTGCAGCGCACCTATTCTTTCATTACCAGAGGGCACGGATGACTTCGTGGTTTATTGTGACGCATCGATACAGGGGCTTGGTTGTGTATTGATGCAGCGGGATAAAGTTATTGCCTACGCTTCGCGGCAACTCAAGGTTCATGAACGAAACTACACGACGCACGATCTAGAGCTGGGAGCTGTTGTTTTCGCGCTTAAGATATGGCGACACTACCTGTACGGTACCAGGTGCACGATTTACACCGATCACAGGAGTCTCGAGCATATTCTTAAGCAAAAGGATTTGAATATGCGTCAACGGAGATGGGTTGAACTTCTAAACGACTATGAATGCGCCATCAAGTATCATCCAGGCAAGGCCAATGTTGTGGCTGATGCCCTCAGTCGGAAAGACACTCTACCTAAGCGCGTGCGAGCGCTACAGCTTACCATTCAATCCAGTCTTCCGGCACAAATACGAGCTGCTCAGATTGAAGCACTAAAACCCGAAAACGTCAAAGCTGAAGCCTTACGCGGCTCAAGGCAACGCATGGAACAAAAGGAAGACGGCGCCTACTATGTAACGGGGCGTATTTGGGTCCCACTTTATGGCGGTTTACGCGAACTTGTAATGGATGAAGCTCACAAGTCTCGCTATTCGGTACATCCAGGGTCGGATAAAATGTACCACGACATCAGCACTACTTATTGGTGGCCTAGTATGAAGGCTCACATCGCTACGTACGTTGGAAAATGCTTAACCTGTGCGAGAGTCAAGGTTGAATATCAGAAACCAGCTGGTCTACTTCAGCAGCCTAAGATACCACAGTGGAAATGGGAAGAAATTTCCATGGATTTCGTTACGGGCTTACCTAGATCTCAGCGTGGGAACGATACAATATGGGTCATAGTTGATCGACTCACCAAGTCTGCACACTTCCTGCCGATCAAGGAAACGGACAAGTTCTCCACTCTCGCAGACGTCTATCTTAAAGAAGTTGTCTCGAGGCACGGAGTGGCCACCTCTATTATTTCGGATCGCGATGCACGATTCACGTCAGAGCTTTGGCAAGCGATGCACAAATCCTTCGGCTCACGTTTAGACATGAGCACAGCATATCATCCTCAGACGGATGGGCAGTCTGAGCGAACTATCCAAACTCTAGAAGACATGCTTCGAGCGTGCGTTATCGATTTCGGCAACGGCTGGGAAAAACACCTCCCTTTAGTGGAGTTTTCATACAATAACAGCTATCATACCAGCATTCAAGCCGCTCCATTTGAGGCATTGTACGGACGTAAATGCCGGTCACCTCTCTGTTGGGCAGAGGTGGGGGATAGTCAAATTACGGGTCCAGAGATTGTAGTGGACGCCACAGAAAAGATTGCGCAGATACGACAACGCATGGCGGCAGCACGCGACCGTCAGAAAGCCTACGCGGACAAGCGTAGAAAGCCATTGGAATTTGAGGTCGGGGACCGGGTTTTATTGAAAGTTTCACCCTGGAAGGGTGTGGTTCGATTTGGTAAACGAGGCAAACTGAATCCGCGGTACGTCGGACCATTCGAAATCTTAGAAAAGATTGGCAAAGTAGCCTACAGATTAAATCTACCAGCTGAACTCGGTGCAGTTCACAATGTATTTCACGTATCGAATCTGAAGAAATGCCTATCAGATGAGACCCTCATAGTTCCTTTTAAGGAACTCACTATCGACGAACGGTTGCAGTTCGTCGAGGAACCAGTTGAAATCACGGACCGGGATGTTAAGGTCCTCAAACACAAGAGAATCCCTCTTGTGCGAGTTCGTTGGAACTCCCAGCGTGGTCCAGAGTATACCTGGGAACGCGAAGATCAGATGAAAGAAAAGTACCCCCAGCTATTCGAAACCAATGCATCCACTTCTGAGGCTGAAGCTACTACTACTGAATTTCGGGACGAAATTCCAAATCAACGGGGGGATGATGTGACACCCCAGGAAAACCAGTGAACAATGTAACTTACCTAGCTTCCTCAGTAAGTGCGTACCAAATTTCGGGACGAAATTTCTTTTAAGTTGGGGATAATGTGACAACTCGAGTTTCTGACTTTCTCTTTCGCATTAAATGCGCGTTGACTTTGACTGTTTAGTTGTTTGAAGTTGTGGACTTGAAATTGTACGCGTTGTGTTTTAATGAAACGTATTGTCGTTTTGCCTATATGTGATTACTTGCTGTGGTAGAAAATAATATTAGAATTATTATTAAAACACTTAGTCTAGATCACGAAACATGACCTACAGTTCGAAGGATCTCGAAACATATCCTTTGATTCGAAGGATCAACTTTCGGTTCGAAGGATCTCGAAACACATCCTTCGACCAAGGACTCTATCCTTCGACATCTTTCGGCCCAGTCTTTCTAATGGGCTTGGCCCATTCCTGTGATACGTTTATATACGTGATGCATGTAACCGACAGTTAGTTTCAAAAACCCTAATACCCTTCTCTCTCTCTCTCGAAGTCTTGGAGTCGGCTGAAAGTTCTTGTGCACCCGAAACCCCACTAGTTTCAATCCCCTAATCCGGTTAGTGTTTCACTATCATCGTTGATGACATGATGTTATTATTATTACATGCTTTGATTAGAACGATTAGAATTGATTGTATGTTGAATGATATGAATCGTATAAAGATGATCTTGTAGTTGTATTGCATGATAATAAGTTTAAATCGATTCAATGATGCTTGTTATGTTACTGTGACGATGTATGCTTCGGATTGATAACTTGTTGATATATTAGTGAAATCGGGTTATTATGAAATCAGTTTACATGAGGTTGTTATGTCTTAATAGTAATCCGAATGAATATGGTTATTGTTCATGATTTTCGGTTAGGGTTCCTGAGATTGAATATATGAAATATGCTTGTTTGATCGGCTGTATGTTAATCGAGAAATTGGAAACCTGTTGATTGATAATTGTTATGTTTGGAAACAATGTAACAAATTCAATAAATTTAGGAAACACGTAACTGATATTTATCGAAAGATGGTAGTTATTCGAAACATAGTTGTGGTGATCGAAAGATACTTGTCCTTCGAACCATAGTAGCATTGACCGAAGGATAGCATTGACCGAAGGATAGCATTGACCGAAACATAATTAGGTTGACCGAAAGATGACAGTTGGTCGAAAGATGACGGTAGGTTCGAAACATAACTTTTGGTCCGAAAGATAACTATGATAACTGTTTGTCGAAAGATCACTAATGTGTCGAAAGGTAAGAGTGGATCGAAAGATATATGGTTATGAACATACTTTGAATGATTGAATGTATGCTTGATTTATTTGGCATGCCATGCTTGGTGATGAATGTTAACATTGGTATTCGTGTACACTAGCTGATGATTTGATGTGAAACAATACGTGTTGTGCCGATATGCAAACTGACTGTTATGTGAACATTAAATTGCATGCGTATCATTGCGAACATGAACTGATTTGTTATACGTGCATACAATAGGACGTGATTAATTACTTGTGAGTGCATAACCTAGCATACCGAGCAAACCAAGGTGAGTTCACACAGCCAAGGCATGGGTTCCCAGGGTGGGAATGGGTTGGATGATTGTTTGTGCATGCTTAAATGATACTTGTCGAACTGCCTTCGCACACACCCTGGTTGGTAAAGACTATGGTCGCGAACGAACTACTCAACTGCCTTCGCACACACCCTGGTCGGTAAAGACTATGGTCGCGAACTGATCAATTGCCTTCGCACACACCCTGGTCGGTAAAGACTACGGTCGCGAACTAACGAACCTAATCTTCGCACACATGCCTGTGAGGCCGCGATGGAACTGATACGATATGAAACTTAATTGAACAAACGCACTATTACCCAAACTAAACTATTAACTGTGAACTCGCTCAACTAGTTTGTTGATTATCTGCTGCATGCCTTGCAGGACCTTAGGTACATATTGGAGCTTGCACAAGGAAGGAGCAGGTCGTTGTGGGAATTGGATCGCGAACGTTAATTGAACTCATAACTACATTTGAGAATTTTATTACTATGCTTCCGCTACTTAAATAATGTTTGGTTTTGAAATATCAGTCATATCTTTATGAATTGTATTAACTACTTTTGATTATTAAATACTATGTTTGATATGATTGATGGCTTGATCCTGGTCATGTCACGCCTCCAAGCGGTGGTACTCCGCGTGTGGGATTTTGGGGGTGTGACATCATCAACTAAAGGTACAAGAAGAGGACATTCCTAAAACTGCTTTTAGAACAAGGTATGGCCATTATGAATTTACTGTCATGCCATTTGGTTTAACCAATGCCCCAGCCGCATTTATGGACATGATGAACCGAATATGTTAGCCATATTTGGATAAATTCATAATTGTTTTTATTGATGATATTCTCATTTATTCTAAAAGTAAAGAGGATCATGCAAAGCATTTGCACGCACTTTTAAGTTTATTAAGAAAGGAAAAGCTTTATGCTAAATTTTCAAAGTGCGAGTTTTGGTTAGAACGGGTACAGTTTCTCGGACACTTAGTTAATCATGAAGGAATTCATGTGGATCCAACAAAGATTGAGGCAATTACCAAATGGAAAACCCCTGAGTCACCAACCGAGGTTAGAAGTTTCTTAGGATTGGCTGGTTATTATAGAAGATTTATTCGAGATTTTTCTAGAATAGCCATTCCTTTAAGCAAGTTAACCTGTAAATCCATTAAGTTTGAATGGGGACCAAAACAAGAAGAAGCTTTTAGAATCCTTAAGCAAAGATTAACCCATGCACCCATACTAGCGTTACCAGAAGGAACTGAGGACTTTGTAGTCTTTTGTGACGCTTCTAAGTTAGGTTATGGATGTGTATTAATGCAACGTCAAAAGGTTATCGCTTACGCATCTAGACAACTTAAGAATCATGAAGAAAATTATTCAACCCATGATCAAGAATTAGGAGCCATAATTTTTGCCCTTAAGATTTGGAGACATTACCTTTATGGTAGTAAGTTTACCATATTCACTGATCATAAAAGTTTAAGGTATGTTTTCGGGCAAAAGGAGCTGAATATGAGACAAAGACGCTGGATGGAGATCCTTAATGATTATGATTGTGATATCCAGTATCATGAAGGAAAAGTAAATGTAGTTGCTGATTCTTTAAACCGAAAGTATCACGAAAAGCCAAAAAGGGTACGTTCTCTTAAATTAAATCTACAAGTAGATTTAAACGATCAGATTAGAAAAGCACAAGAATCAGTAATCAAAGATGATACTGAAAAATTAAAAGGAATAATTAAAGAATTAGAACAAGGAACTGATGGAATTTGGAGATTCCATAAGAAGAGAATGTGGATACCTAAATTAGGAAACCTACGTCATCGTATATTAGGAGAAGCTCATAAGTCTGAGTATACGATGCATCCAGGAAGTGATAAGATGTACCAGGATTTAAGGAAAATTTTCTGGTGGATAGGAATGAAGAAGGATATATCAGCCTATGTTTCTAAATGTCTAACTTGTTCACAAGTCAAAGCTGAACACCAGAAACCCTCAGGATTGCTGCAACAATTGGAGATGCCAGTGTGGAAATGGGAATTGATAACAATGGATTTTGTTACCAAATTACCCAAAACAAGAAAAGGTAATGATACAATCTGGGTGATTGTAGACAGGCTAACCAAGTCAGCTCATTTCTTACCAATGAAAGAAACTTACAATTAGCCAAATTGTATGTAAATGAAATTGTTTCATTACATGGAATACCTTTATCAATTGTTTTTGATAGGGATAGCCATTTTACCTCTCATTTTTGGGCAAGTTTCCAAAAAGAAATGGGAGCCAAGCTAAATCTAAGCACAGCTTGTCATCCTCAAACAGATGGACAAAGCGAAAGGACAATCCAAACAATGGAAGACATGCTTAGAGCTTGTGTAATTGATTTCGGAGGTAATTGGGATGATCACTTACCTTTAATAGAATTTTCTTATAATAATAGTTATCACACATGTATCAATGCTGCACCATTCGAAGCACTTTATGGACGAAGTGCCGAACCCCAGTCTGTTGGGCAGAAATTGGGGAAAAGCAACTATCTGGACCTGAGATAGTACAAGAAACAACTAACAAAATCATTCAAGTCAAGGAACGACTGAAAGCAGCACGTGATCGACAGAAGAGCTATGCTGATAACAGACGTAAGCCGTTAGAATTCCAGGTAGGTGACAAGGTATTGTTAAAAGTCTCTCCTTGGAAAGGAGTGGTAAGATTCATCAAACGAGGGAAGCTAAGTCCCAGGTATGTTAGACCTTTTGAGATTATTAGAAGAATAGGACATGTAGCTTATCAGCTACAACTGCCAGAGGAAATGGCAGGAATACATGATGTATTTCATGTATCAAATCTCAAGAAATGCCTAGCTGATGAATCACTTGTAATACCTCTTAAGGATATAGAGGTAAATGAACAACTTAAATTTGTAGAAAGGCCTCTACAGATTGAAGACAGGAAAATCAAGAATCTTAAGCACAAGAGATTACTTCTGGTCAAAGTGAAGTGGGACTCCAAAAGAGGACCTGAGTACACATGGGAACTTGAATCGGAAATGCAAAGGAAATATCCACACTTGTTCCAGTAGATCTCGAGGACGAGCTCTAAAACAAGGTGGGGGAGGATATAACATGTCACACCCCCAAAAATCCACACGCGGTGTACCACCGCTTGGAGTCGTGACATGACCAGGATCAGGCCACCAATCATATCGAACATAATAAGTAATAAATGTAAATCAACCATCAATATGAAAGGTGTTCAAAACATGACATATTAAGTGTTTAGTGGAAGCATAAATGTAAACCCAATGTAAGTAATAAGTTCAAATGTTTAAATGTTTCAGCATGGCATCCACGATCCATGTCCCACAACGATTGTGCCTCCCGTGCAAGCTCCATGTATACCTAAGGTCCTGCAAGGCATGCAGCAGAGAGTCAACAACTAGTTGAGCGAGTTCACAGAAAGTAAGTTCGTAATAACAAATCGTATATTCATTTAGTGGGGGCTTCCCGTGTATGTATGTACTACTAGAGGGGAGGGGGGGGGTTTCCCCTGATTATATGTATTACTAGCGGGGGTTTCCCATGATTACATTTATTTACAGTGGGGGATTCCCACGTTTATCCTTACTAGACTATCGTAACCATGAGTGTTCTTCTTAACCCGAGAACAGGAATACGTACAAGGTCACGTAGGTTTTACGTGAGTGCCCTTCCCCGAGGACAGTGGTACGCGTGGGGTTTATGTAGGTTTTATGTAAGTGTCCTTCCGACCCGGAAGACAGTAGTGGGTATGAGTTTACGTAGGTTTTACGTAAGTGTCCTCCCGACCCGGGAGACAGTGGTATGTACTAGTTTACGTAGGTTTTACGTAAGTGTCCTGACTAACCTGAGGACGATGGTATATAGTCTAGCAATAGCGTAAGTACGAGTAATCATCCATTTCAAAACTTCCAACCCATTCCCAACCCGGGAATCCCATGCCTTGGCTGTGTGAACTCACCTTGGTTTGCTCGGCAGATACACAAAAAGGTTTCTTGAACTAAGAGTGGTCAACCACGTCCTAACAGGGTTACCATACAAGTCAGGTTTCAGTTTTGAGTAGTGCACGCAAGTATCACATAAGCTGGTAGGTGATTAACACATAACGATCATGGCAAACACACAGTGCACATAAACATATCAGCAGTCAATTCATAACATTTGCCACTTGTGCGATCCAAAGGTAAAGCCCAATAATAGGCGGCCCAACATGTTGTGCGGTCGGCACGGCCTTGTGCGACCCACATCATGTTGTGCGATTCAGCTGAACATCCGGCCCAAAATAACAAGAAGCCCAATAACAAATCTATAAGCATAAACACGGCCCAATCAAATAAGCCTAACCCTTGTGCGATCCGGACAACTTGTACGATCCGGATAGCTTGTGCGATCCATTTGGGTTGTGCGATCCGAACCAGCCCAACCCAACATGTACACCCGGCCCAACAGTTAAACAAACACGGAAACTTGTGTGATCCAATAAGCCTTGTACGATTGGACCATCTTGTGCGAATGGGCCTCTTGTGCGACCAGGAGGTCTTGTGCGATGGGTTTAAACATCCAAAAATTATGCATATCATTTATAGAAAAAGTAACAGTTACCAAGCATACATTAACTCGGTCAAAACAATCAATCAGTTTCCTATTTTCGTGGTTAACAATGAACAACTAACTAGTTTCAACTTAACCAAATATCGATCAAATGGGGGTTTCATCACCTTCATTCTCATGAACCCTAATATAATCATAACATGAACAATAATTCAAAACACTTAAACATAATCATCTAAGGGTTTCAATCATCATGTAACACTTCATACTCGACCATAGAACAAATCCGATTTCATAAACATGTAGCCGATTAACACTCATTCGGTTCTATTTCATCATGTAAACAATTCGAAAACAAGCTATGATAGCTGATTATCATCATCACACACATCCGATTCATAAGAACATCATCATATAGGGCATTACTGTTCATCATACATGCAACCCTAACCGTTTAATCAAAACATGGAATCATAACAATGTTAACAAACATGTATCATGAAACACTAACCGATTAAGAGAGTGAACAAGGATTGATCCCAATCAGAAAAGATCTTCGAGGAGCTAAGTGTGGTTGCCGTCGAGTTCTAGAGAGAAGGGAGAGCAAGTCGGGTTTTTGTGTGTGTATGAGTGTTGTAACAAATGAGGAGTATGCCCCCCCTCTTACTACGGTTATGCTTCAAAAGGGAAGTGGGCCGAACCCATCTTGGGCCGCCCTTGGTCCGTGTACAAAGAGTGTAGCCCGAATGGGCTTGTGCGGTTGGGTTTATGTTGTGCGTTTGGGCCATTTATATACATACATACATTACACAAAGCACGTATCATCATAACATTCATATAATCATTCACTTTCATAAAGTCACATATCGTCCACATACGTTACATCAAAGTACAAAGATAGGTCTGAAATACGAGTTGTCACATTATCCCCAACTTAAAAGAAATTTCGTCCCGAAATTTGGTACGTACTCACTGAGGAAGCTAATTAAGTTGCATGGTTTTCTTGGGGTGTCACATCCTCCCCCCGTTGATCTGGAATTTCGTCCTGAAATTCTGAGGTAGCTTCAGCCTCAGTGGTGGTTGTACTGTTCGCGAACAACTGGGGATACTTTTCTTTCATCTGATCTTCGCGTTCCCAGGTGAACTCTGGGCCACGACGGGAGTTCCAACGAACTCGAACAAGAGGGATTCTCGTGTTCTTGAGGACCTTAACATCCCGGTCCGTGATTTCTACTGGTTCCTCGACGAATCGCAACTGCTCGTCGACAGTGAGCTCCTTCAGAGGAACTATGAGGGTCTCATCTGACAGGCACTTCTTCAGATTCGACACGTGAAAAACGTTGTGAACTGCACCGAGTTCAGCTGGTGGGTTTAGTCTGTAGGCTACCTTGCCTATTCTTTCTATGATCTCGAACGGTCCCACATACCACGGATTGAGTTAGCCCCGTTTGCCAAAACGAACCACACCTTTCCAGGGTGAGACTTTGAGTAGCACTTGATCCCCAACTTGGAACTCGAGTGGTTTCCTGCGCTTATCAGCATAACTTTTCTGACGGTCACGAGCCGCCGCCATGCGTCGCCGTATCTGAGCAATCCGTTCAGTAGCATCAACTACCATTTCTGGTCCTGTGATCTGACTATCCCCCACCTCTGCCCAACAGAGAGGTGACCGACATTTACGTCCGTACAATGCCTCGAATGGAGCGGCTTGGATGCTGGTGTGGTAACTGTTATTGTACGAAAACTCCACTAAAGGGAGATGTTTTTCCCAGTTGTTGTCGAAATCGATAGCACATGCCCGAAGCATGTCTTCTAGGGTTTGGATCGTGCGCTCAGACTGCCCATCCGTCTGAGGGTGATATGCTGTGCTCATGTCCAGCTGTGAGCCAAAAGCTTTATGCATCGCTTGCCATAGTTCTGAAGTGAATCGTGCATCCCGATCCGAAATAATAGAGGTTGGCACCCCGTGCCTCGAAACAACTTCTTTCAAGTAGATGTCTGCTAAGGTGGAGAACTTGTCTGTTTCCTTTATTGCCAGGAAGTGAGCAGACTTGGTGAGTCGATCCATGATCACCCAAATGGTATCGTTCCCACGCTAGGATCTAGGCAGGCCAGTAACAAAATCCATGGAAATTTCTTCCTATTTCCACTGTGGTATCTTGGGTTGCTGAAGTAGGCCTGACGGTTTCTGATATTCCGCTTTGACTCTTGCACAAGTCAAACATTTGCCGACGTATGTTGCAATGTGGGCCTTCATACTAGGCCACCAATACGTTGTCCTGATATCATGGTACATCTTATCCGAACCAGGATGTACCGAGTAGTGAGACTTGTGTGCTTCATCCGTCACAAGTTCTCGTAAACCGCCATATAGTGGGACCCAAATACGCCCCGTTACATAGTAGGCGCCGTCTTCCTTCTGTTCTAATCGTTGCCTTGAGCCGCGTAAGGCTTCAGCCTTGACGTTTTCTGGTTTCAATGCTTCTACCTGAGCATCTCGTATCTGTGCAGGAAGACTGGATTGAATAGTGAGCTGTAAAGCTCGCACATGTCTAGGTAGAGTGTCCTTTCGACTGAGAGCATCAGCCACAACGTTGGCTTTGCCTGGATGGTACTTGATGGCACATTCGTAGTCGTTCAGTAGTTCAACCCATCGTCGTTGACGCATGCTCAATTCCTTCTGCTTGAAGATATGCTCGAGACTCCTGTGATCGGTGTAGATAGTGCACTTTGTACCGTACAGGTAGTGTCGCCATATCTTGAGCGCGAAAACAACAGCTCCCAGCTCTAAATCGTGCGTCGTGTAGTTCCGTTCATGAACCTTGAGCTGGCGCGAAGCGTAAGCAATGACCTTGTCGCGCTGCATTAACACACATCCAAGACCCTAAATGGATGCATCGCAATAAACCACGAAATCGTCCGTGCCCTCAGGCAATGAGAGGATAGGTGCACTGCATAGTCTATCCTTTAAGTGCTGAAAAGCGGTTTCCTGAGTATTTCCCCAACGGTAGGTGACACCCTTCCGTGTCAGTAGTGTAAGCGGCTGTGCAATCTTTGAGAAATCTTTTATGAATCGTCTGTAATAACCCGCCAAACCCAAGAATTGGCGTATTTCCGTTGGTGTACGTGGTGCATGCCAGTTCCTGATCGAATCTACCTTTGATGGATCAACATGGATCCCATCCTTGTTTACCACGTGGCCTAGAAAGTGGACTTCACGAAGCCAGAAGTCGCATTTTGAAAACTTGGCGTACAGTTGTTCCTTTCGAAGAAGTTCCAAGATGAGCCGTAAGTGCTGCTCGTGTTCCTCCTGACTCTTGGAGTAGATCAGGATGTCGTCGATGAATACAATCACAAACTTGTCTAGATAGGGTTTGCACACCCTGTTCATAAGGTCCATAAAGACTGCCGACGCGTTTGTCAACCCGAATGGCATGACAAGAAACTCGTAGTGGCCGTAGCGTGTTCTAAATGCTGTTTTGGAGACATCCTCATCCCGGACTCTCAGCTGATGGTAACCTGACCTCAGGTCTATCTTGGAGTAGTAGCACGACCCTTGCAACTGGTCGAATAAATCATCAATACGTGGAAGAGGGTAGCGGTTCTTCACTGTCACCTTGTTGAGCTCGCGATAATCAATGCACATCCTGAAGGTTCCGTTCTTCTTTTTCACGAATAATACTGGAGCTCCCCAAGGCGAAGAGCTAGGTCGGATAAATCCCTTACCCAAGAGTTCTTGTAGCTGTGTAGAGAGTTCTTCCAACTCTGATGGAGCTAATCGATATGGTGCACGTGCTATCGGTGCCGCTCCTGGTGCTAGCTCGATCTGGAATTCGACCTGGCGATGAGGCGGTAGACCAGGTAAATCTTCAGGGAACACCTGAGGGAAGTCGCGTACAACTGGAATATCTTCTAGTTTCTTTTCTCTAGCTGATGCATCGGTAACAAGTGCCAAAATGGCAGTGTGGCCCTTACGCAAACACTTCTGAGCCTTCAGGAAGGAGATGATGCCAACCACGGCACCACTCTTGTCGCCTTGAACTTCGAGTGGTTCCCGACCAGAACGAGGGATACGAACAATCTTCTCTTTGCACAAGATCTCTGCGTGATGTTGGGATAACCAGTCCATACCAACGACGATGTCGAAACTACCCAGAACTATGGGAATGAGATCGATAGAGAAAGTTTGACCAGCGAGGATAAGATTACAACCCTGAACTATGTGCGTACCATTTGCTAACTCTATGACATGCTTAGTGTTCAGAAGTGTGGGTGCACGTTTTAACATTTGGCTAACTTTCAAAGACATATAACTTGTATCCGCACCCGAATCAAACAAAACAGTAACGTAAAATTCATCGAGAAGAAACTTACCCATGACCACGTTAGGATCGTTCCTTGCGTCACCCCGACCTAGCACAAAAGCTCGACCCCTAGCTTCATTGCCATTATTGTTTCCACCGTTGTTACCATTGCCCTGATTGTTGTTGTTGTTGCGATTCTGGTTTATCTGGGGGCAATCCCGCTTGAAATGGCCTTCAGCACCACACTGAAAGCATCCCCTGTTGCCTCGCTGTTGCTGCTGTTGCTGGTTTTGTGGAGCTGGTAGTTGCGGTTGCTGGTTCTGATTCGCAGGCCGTGGGATCCTACAGTCTTTGGCCTCGTGGCCCATCTTGAGACACCTTTGGGAACGACCCTTGTTGCACTGGCCGCTGTGGTGCCTGTTACAGTTGTGGCACTTTGGATGATTTCCCTGATATCTTCTCTGCCCACGACTAACAGAAGACTGCTGACTAGGACTCTGGTAGTGGTCAGTCTTCTGTTGCTGAGCCTGAGACTGAACTGTTGCTAAACCTTTGCTAGAATCCCCTTCCCACTTTCTTTTGTTGTCACTGGGGGTAGCAGGAGTAGCGGCTGATGTGGTAGCAGTAGTAGCGCTGATACGTTTCGGTAGCTTGTCCTGATCCACTGCCTGATCAGTGAGACGATGAGCTAGCCGTTGAACATCCTGAATGTTGTTATGATTAGCCGATGTCACGTGACTCTGAATCTCTGGCGCTAATCCCTTGAGATACAACTCGATTCGCCTGATAGGTGGGTCCACCATAGTTGGACACAGAACGGCCAGCTCATTCGACCGCTTGGTGTAGGCCTCGATCTCCGACCCCGTCATCTTTAGATTGAAAAACTCCACCTCTAACTTGTGGATGTCGTCACGTGAGCAGTATTCCCTTTTTATCAGTTCCTTGAAATCGTTCCAAGGGGTGGCGTTAGCAGCTGCCAACCCTAGGAGTTGAACTTGTGCGTTCCACCAAGTTAGCGCAATTCCTTCTAACGTGCCAGTGGCGTACTTGACCCTGCGAGCCTCAGGGCATTCACACATCTCGAATACCGACTCGAGCTTCAAACCAATGGAGGAGTCCCACTGCTCCTTCTGTGCCACTGAATGTGCCTGGACGACAGTCCATGAAGTTCTTGAATGTGCAGACAGGTTGCTGTGCGGGTTGACCTATTGTGTACGAACAGGACAAAGTTTAAACACGAGAGTTGGTTTAGGAGTGTAGGATCTAAAGATCCTAGTGTGAGTTATAACTACAGGATATACCTCCTGCTTGTGCGGCTGCAAGTGCCGCAGCAACTTGTTCGTTAATGAGAGCCGTCAACTGGGCTTGAGTCATTTTAACACGTCCAGACATGATCTTCATAGTAAAAGTAGCATAAGTGAGAATGGTTCGGGAGTAGTGCGATGACAGAAGAGTGTAAGCACATAGGTATTCTCATTCAATAGTGTCATGTGTATCTAAGCATACTACGAGCGAAGTTCTATGTAATTCTAGCATGTAGGTAATAAATATGTACCATATTACCTAGGATGTTGAGTCTTGCACGTGGAGCGAAGCGTCGTTGTGGATCGTTGAGAGCACTGTTCTGGTTATAGTCTGGTTTTAATAAAAACGTTTTCCCCATATTAAAACCTAGTTCTCTATAACCAATGGCTCTGATACCAATCTGTCACACCCCCAAAAATCCACACGCGGAGTACCACCGCTTGGAGTCGTGACATGACCAGGATCAGGCCACCAATCATATCGAACATAATAAGTAATAAATGTAAATCAACCATCAATATGAAAGGTGTTCAAAACATGACATATTAAGTGTTTAGCAGAAGCATAAATGTAAACCCAATGTAAGTAATAAGTTCAAATGTTTAAATGTTTCAGCATGGCATCCACGATCCATGTCCCACAACGACTGTGCCTCCCGTGCAAGCTCCATGTATACCTAAGGTCCTGCAAGGCATGCAGCAGAGAGTCAACAACTAGTTGAGCGAGTTCACAGAAAGTAAGTTCGTAATAACAAATCGTATATTCATTTAGTGGGGGCTTCCCGTGTATGTATGTACTACTAGAGGGGAGGGGGGGGGGGGTTCCCCTGATTATATGTATTACTAGCGGGGGTTTCCCATGATTACATTTATTTCCAGTGGGGGATTCCTACGTTTATGCTTACTAGACTATCGTAACCATGAGTGTTCTTCTTAACCCGAGAACAGGAATACGTACAAGGTCACGTAGGTTTTACGTGAGTGCCCTTCCCCGAGGACAGTGGTACGCGTGGGGTTTACGTAGGTTTTACATACAAGTCAGGTTTCGGTTTTGAGTAGTGCACGCAAGTATCACATAAGCTGGTAGGTGATTAACACATAACGATCATGGCAAACACACAGTGCACATAAACATATCAGCAGTCAATTCATAACATTTGCCACTTGTTGATGCATAGGATGTCTGTTGACTACGTCTACAAGAAGTCTGAGGTCAAGTTTGGTCAACAGGTGGTCAAAATGTCAATTTTATGTAAATTAGTCATAGGTCCGCTTTTATGGTCGTTAGTTAAGAAGGTCCGCTTATAGGGTTAATTTGGTCCGCTTATGTGTCCAAGTGTAACAGGTCCGCTAATATGACCTGTCATATTTGCGAACCAGACTGTCTTATTAGCGAACCGTCACGTCTATATATAGGGGTTGTATCAGCGGATCTAAGTTGCGTATGTGTGTGCTTAGGAGCCGAAACTTGTCAAAATTCATTCAGAAAGCTAATAAAAGCAGTGGAATTGAAAGGAAAAGCTGTTGTAACATCATATGTACTGATTCCGCCTTTATATGTGATGATGAGCTACCTTGACTAACGTTTTAGGGTCAAACAACGGTCCAACAAGTGGTATCAGAGCTCAGGACGAGGAGTTCATACTACTACAGTTTACATCTGCAGAAATCTCTCTTTTCTACTCACTTTCTCTCATACTTTTTCGGTTTTCAGTGGTTCTCACGGTTGAAAGTGTCTGAAAATGGAATATAACGTATAAAACACATTAATAACAAACCCTTGAAAGTTTCAGATCAAAATTCGGACTAAAAATGGTTAAAACAGGTTAAAAACTGTGATTCGCTGTTACGGACAAGTGGTTCGCTTTTACGGACATTGCGAGATTTGCTTGTAAAACCTTGTTCGATTCGCTTTTACGTCACTTTCTGGTCCGCTGATAATACACTTTCTGGTCCGCTGCTAAGACATTGTCTGGTCCGCTGATAAGACATTGTCTGGTCCGCTGATAAGACATTGTCTGGTTCGCTTTTGTGACATTGTTGGGTTCGCTTATCTGTCATTTGTACAGATAGGTTCGCTTTTGTGGTTCTGTTTTCAAAAGTTTCGAAAAATTTTCTAAGTGTTGGATAATTTTGCAGGTACAATCAAAAATGGATGATATCTTCTTGAATCCTTTCAGCGACATGTATGCTTTCACGGGAAGTTCTGGAAACAACGATACGTCTTCAAGCAATACTAACGAGGATCCACCGAAAAAAAGAAAGAAGGAAGCTTGGGAGTCCGAAAGCGCATTTGGAACATTTAACAAACCTCCTAAGCTAATGGCTATAGAAGATTACAGCAGGTGGGCAACAAAGTTCGAAGACTGGTTGATGGCATTCGCTTTTCCCAGTTGGAAGAGTATGAAGAATGGTTACACTGAGGAAAAGGAGAATGGTGCAGCATTGAGATCGGCTGAAGAAATTGAGAATTTTGTGGCCGAGCAAAAGTGTGTGGCATTATTGTTTCAATCGGTGCAGGAAGACATCATTTCGCTGATAGATTATTCCAATGCTAAAGATTTGTGGGATAAACTCGGAAAGAAGTGTATTGGAAGCAAAGAGATTGTAAAGAACAAACGGAAGCTTCTTAGAAAAGAATTTGATCTTTTTGGTTGTCTAAAGAATGAATCGGTGTGTAAAATGATAGAGAGGTTCGGTCATTTGAAACTAGAGTTAGTAAGACACGAAATCAAGTTTTCTGATGAAGATCTAGTTGACAAACTGTTCGATTCATTACCAGATGAAGCTGATTGGAGATATTATGCACTTATGTTGAAGAACACTATCGCTCCTGAAATTTAACTCCAGATTTAGTGATTGAGAGACTTGAAAGTCATGAGCTAGAACTGAAGAAAACTTACAAAGTCAATCACTCGTCTTCTCAGCAGAATTTGGATCTATATTATCCAAAAAGCATGATGCCAAAAGCAACTTCTCCAAAGACTGCATTTTCAGCTGAGAATGTATCTTCAGTAAGTAAAGAAAGTCAAAGCAGTCCAAGCAGCGGAAGCCACAGTGGTTATCATAGTGGATCTACGTCTTCTGCAAATCGTTCTGATGCGAAGTTTTCCTGCAATATCGCGATAGACTTGTAGAACGCACAAAATTTTGATGAGGAGTCAGCTAAGCAACAAATGGTCTTTTTGGCGTCTGTGTTGGAATCCTACGAAGGGTTGGTGGCTGGTAAGATCGGGAACACAAATCTGACGAAAGAAGATTACGATCAGATAGACCCTGAAGAAATGGAGCTTATCGACATTCGTTGGGCGATGGCAAGTGCTGTTCGACGTGCTCAGCGTTTCATGGAAATTACCGGGAGAAAGACGGTCGGTGGTCCGTCTACAAAGTTGGGATTCGACAAATCAAAGGTGACGTGCTTTAAGTGTAAGCAGAAGGGTCACTTCAAGCGTGAATGTAGAAACGCGTATGCTGATGAGTCAGAGAATCCGTTTAGAGACGATTACTACAAAAAGGCAATCTACCATCAAAATAAATCTGAGCCGCCCAGATTGAAGTAGTCTGAAGATAACAGAGATAAATCAAGGGCTCTGGCTGTGATTTACGACGATGAGGGGTATGATTGGAGTAAGGAAGTTTTACCAGAGGAAGATGCGGTGGGTTACGCATTCATGGCTAGAAATAATGAACCCATTCCGTGGAAAGATAATCGTACAGAGGAACAGAAGTATAAATACCGGAAGACGAATGCTGAAACCAAGATTATCAGACTTTCTGGTATATTTCT
The DNA here is from genome assembly GCF_002127325.2 of Helianthus annuus. Classification (NCBI taxonomy): domain Eukaryota; kingdom Viridiplantae; phylum Streptophyta; class Magnoliopsida; order Asterales; family Asteraceae; genus Helianthus; species Helianthus annuus. The sequence continues at coordinate 202,692,490 of NC_035448.2, read as the reverse complement.
GGAAGCTAGAAGAGCAAATCGATGGGATCCAGATAGAGAGTGCTACCTTGATAGGTATGGCAACGTTGCAATTGATGACAAAACGCTAGACATTGAAGCCATCATCAAGGAGTATAAAGAAGAAGATGAATACTGGCAGCACAAATGGTGGGGAACGCCAACTGAGAAGATGATTGAAGAAGAAAAGGAGAGAGAGAGAAAGGAGAAAGAAGAGAAAGAGATGAAAGAAAAAGAAGAGAAAGAGATGAAAGAAAAAGAAGAGATCGAGAAAGAAAAGAATGTTGATACTGGCTTGATCGATACTACGCAGGAGTTGGCAGATGAGAACCTGGGAAAGACGGCTGACAAGGTGCTGGCTGCAAAAGCACTTGAGGTAGACCCTAATTCTGTTACTAAGTCTAAGGGCCCGGTCAGTCAAAGTGTGTCAACAAATGCGTCAGGTAACAAGTTTGATGGAAATGCTGACTGCAAAAATTGCACTAAACAATGCAATTTTTGTAGCACTGTCACGTACCTTAACAATGAAAAAATCAAGAATCTGACAACGAAAGTTAAAAATGTTGAGGATCAGATTCTCGATTGTGACACAAATTTAAAAGCTTCAACTGAACGAATCAATGAATTAACTACTGTATGTGTGTGCTTAGGAGCCGAAACTCTGTCAAAATTCATTCAGAAAGCTAATAAAAGCAGTGGAATTGAAAGGAAAAGTTGTTGTAGCATCATATGTACTGATTCCGCCTTTATATGTGATGATGAGCTACCTTGACTGACGTTTTAGGGTCAAACAACGGTCCAACAATCTCACTAAATGGCAATATCTTTCAATTAGTTTCTTTGTATCTTCCCCGGGTAAACTGGTGAAGAGATCAAATTCTTTCTTAAGTAATGCCTTTTTACTTTTAATCATCTTTTCACTTCCCTTAAACTTGATCTTAAGAGCATCCCAAATTGATTTTGAGGTCTTGTCATGTTGTAGCAACACAAAGATATCTTCTTTGATGGCTTGCTGAAGTAGACTAATCGTCATCTTTTCAGCTTTGTACATGTCACGTTCTTTGTCATTGAATTCCGAGATTTCTTTTTCAACTTGCAAATCTGTACGTGGTAGCACATATTTCTTCAAAATACATTCCCAAGATCTCAAATGGTTTGCTTGAACCCAGTTTTCAAACCTATTTTTCCATCCGTAATACTCCTCAATGCTCATTAGCTTCGGGGGTTTTTGTGTAGTTCCAGTTTCATTTTCCAAATTCATGTTTTGAGCAATGGTAGCTAGAGTAGTCGAAGATGTGGCAAACGCGTTATAAAATTCTTCACTCATGATTCGGTAACACGTTTTTCAAAAACAGCACTTTTCAAGTGAAATCACCTGAAATAAACAACTTCAAGCGAAATAAGATTTCAAGTGGAATAAGAAGTTCAAACGAAATCACTTGATTTCGTTTGAATTTCAAGCGGAATAACAATTGAAGCGGAATCACTGATTTCGCTTGAAACTTTCCAAGCGGAATATGATATTTGGAGCGGAATCACTGATTTCGCTTGAAACTTTTCAAGCGGAATATGATATTTGGAGCGGAATCACTGATTTCGCTTGAACTTTCAAGCGGAATAACAACTTGAAGCGGAATCACCTAATTTTGCTTGAAACTATTCAAGCGGAATATCCCTTTGAAGCGGAATAAGGTATTTTCAAGTGGAATTAAGTAATTTTTCAACTGAAATAATGATTTCAAGCGAAATCAACCTGCTTATCTCGAGCGGAATCAAAGATGTACGTTCAAGCGGAATCAGAACTTTTGTCCATTTTAGTCAATTTTACTCCGAATTTTAGTCTGAAACTTTTAAGGGTTTGTTAGAACACTGTTTTACACAACATATGAGAAAATTAGCCGTTTTTAACCATAAAAACTTGTTGATTTTGAAAAGAAGGTGTAGAAATCAGAAATTTTGAGCTGAATCGGTAAGAACTCCTCTTCCTGAGCTCTGATACCACTTGTAGGACCGTGTTGTGACCCAAACGAGTCGTTCAGAGGAGTTTTAATCTATTTCAAAGGCGAAAACAGAGAAATAGACTTCGAAACAGCTTGCAAATCACTTTAAACCTCTTTCTGATTGATATAACAACAAGTACAATCACAGGATAAACCGGCAGCACCTCGGTATCCAAATCAAGAACTGTTACATATGATTTCGCTTGAAAGCCTTTATATAGACTTGAGATTCCGCTTGAAAGTGTCACATGCCATTTCTACGGAATTAAACACATATGATTCCACTTGAAATGGTACATGTCATATTCAAGCGGAATTACCTGTTTCAAGCGAAATTACTTCTAATTCTACTATCTCGAACAACGTGCCCTGATCTAATAATCTAGTACAAGACTCGATACAAGACGAAGTCGACAGATGTATGCACCAACACTTTTGCTGAAAGGAACATAGAAATCCCAATTTTGGAAGATATCTGGAGTTCAAATACCATGAAAGCTTGGAGTTCCACTCATGGATGGGAATCAGACAAAGATATCCCTGAGTTACCAGAAAGCATGATGTGCCTCATTGCACCAGACTCACAATACAGATTGCAACATGAAGAACTTCTTGCCAAATCAGATACTCCAACAGAAGAACCTAGCAAAGAAGTTTTTAACTGTTCTTCATTACCAGAAGAAGAAGAAGAAGAAAAAGTTGAGAAGTCATGGTCATTAGAAACATATGCTGCAGGAGGAGAAGGAGTTCTGAAGATAACAAACTCACCAGAAAACAAGACAGAACATGCTGAGAGCCAAAAGATTCATGAAGCTGGAATTCATCATGAGTTTGATATTCATCAAGAGAAAGAACATCAACACTATGAAGAATCTCATATTGCTGGAGGAACTCATGAAGATACTAAAGATCAACATTATGAAGAAACTCACTTTGCTGGAACAACAAATGACGCCACTGAAGTTATACATCATGATGAGTCTCAGGTTGCTCGTACATCTCTTTTATACACAGTTTTAGTTGATACTCAATCAAAAAGAACAAACTCAGAAGATTCAATTAATGTTTCTTACAAACTAGAATATAGAAAAACTGATGTTGATGAGGAGGTTACTAGTTCCATTCATCTCAATTCTGAATCAGAAAATAAGGAAGAGGTTGAGATCTCAACAGATAGAGATCAGGGAACTGATCAAGGAAATCTGGTAAAAGGTAATCTGTTTACCTCAAAAACTTATGGAGAATCATATATTGATATGATTCAAGGACATAAGGAAATCCAGGATGAAAATGTGTTTTTCACCTCTGGTGGAGATGATTCTGGTACACTTAAGGTTGCACCAAAATCTGGTAAAGCCAAAAGTGACCCTATCATTTCCAAAACAACAGCAGATGTGTTTGCAGCTAGAATGTTAAAAGGAACATCTGTTGTTCCAAATACCCCTAAAACACCCATGACAGAAGAAAATTTGGAAACTGTTCTAGAAAATGTTGTCAAAGTTTGCAAAAAGATTCCAATGGAAGAAAAGCTTGATTTGTTGCTGTCAGCGATACAAGTCCAAAGGGCAGATATGAAGACTTTATCAGAATCAGTGGAGGTGATAAAGGCACAAACTGAAAGAAACACTAAAGCACCAAAGTCTCTTCAAAAGTTAAAAGAAAAGGCACTAGAAACCAACATCTCTGCATCAGAAGGCCAGAAGATTTTCACAGAAATAGAAAAGATCAAGACACAAGTCATAAATGCTGTAGAAGCAAGACAATCAAGCAGTGCAAACAAGGACTTGGAGGAAGTCACCATCCTAAGGGTAAGCAACAACAGTATCACAGATGCCCTTGAGAAGCTGACAAAAGAATGGGCTGTCATGTAGAAGAAAGCTCAAATTGAATTTACAAAAGTTTAGAAAAGCATAGCCAACAACTCAAATCTGGTAGGAGAGGTACAACATCTGATGAAGAAAATGCAATTCAACATTGCCAGATTGGCTAAAGTGGATCCCAAAGAAACCATGAAAGAAATTCCTGTTGAAGGTTCACACCAAGAAATTCCAAAATCAACCCCACAACAATCATCTGCTACATCAATCACTGAAGCTGGAACTACTGTAATGGGTCCACCTCCAAACGTCTCAAAAGATGAAATGCTGAAAAGGTTAGCAACTTCAAAACCTCAAGTTGTCACAAATTTGAAACTTAAAACTTCTCAAACTGTTCCAAAACCAACTTCTTCTGATGACACTGCTATAAGTAAATTGATGAATCTGCAAACAATGAATGAATGGGAACAAGAAGCTGATTCAAGAAAACCACAGATTGTCAAAAGAAAAATCTCTAAAACTCAATCTATCATGGTTAGAGAGATTGATAGGGATATAATGATATTCCCTGAATACAATCTGGTGAAATACTATTGGTCAAAAGAAGATGTACCAGAAAGGCCACCAACTCCTGTCAGAATGGCTATAAGGGCAGAGATGTTAGAAAGAGGTCCAAGAAGCATTCACTACACCAATGAGAATCCAGTAAAAAGAATCTTAAAAGTGGATGAAGTAAAAGTTAGAACTGATGGTGTTGGAGGAACTTATGTGCAGAATAGACACACACTTCTAAGAGAAAGTGGGGAAGAAGAAAAAGTGATTGATGAAGAAATTGCTGATAGATTACATCCTTTGGACATTCTGTTCATGAAGGATCAGTATGAAAAAGAAAAGAAAAACAACAAAGAAGTCAGAAAAGCATTAAAGGGCATATCAAATGTTGGAATAAAGCTGTTTGAAAGAATGGCTTTTTCTGACTTTGATTTATGCATCAACTATGATTATGTGCACAACAAAAAGGACTATATCAATGCACCAAAGACAAGAATTCCCTCAGACCTGTTGGAAGATGCAAGATCTGGAGACATCATTGAACTGCAAAGTAAAAATAACAGACATAACTATGGTGTAATCTTCAGAGATATTGAGAAGAACAAAGCTCTGTTCAGAAGTGTTGATATCTGCAAGTACTCAAATCAGACACTGAAGTTTATTATGAAAAGTATGAACAGGAGACAAGAACAACTTCAGAAGACAGGAATGAACAAAGAGAATGAAAGACAGGAAATTGAACAAATGATTGAAGAATGGATTCAAGAAAAAACCTGGTACAAAGACATGTATGACATCTGCAACAAGTATATCTCTTACAAGAAGCAATTAAAGCATGGAGATGTATTAAAGAAATTGAAGCTGCTTTGAAGATCATATTTATTTTTAAAATTTCATTTCTTTATGTAATTTGTTTTTCATAATAGCAGTAACTGGTTTAATTTGCAAATTCTAAGTTTCCACTATTTGGAGATTTTCTGTTCATGAGATAGTTCATTTTCTTACAATACTTAGGGGGAAACTGTTAGGAAACTTTATTTGTAAGTATTGAAGAAAATCAGATTCAACTTGATCTATGAAAAAGATAACAGTCCTGAAGATCACAAGAAGAAGATTGGATAGGACAACTGAAAAGAACAACATCTACTTCAAAGTATCATAAGTTGATCAAGAGCTAAAGAAGATTATTAGAGAAGGTCTTTCTAATGGATCTGATGATATTTCTGATGAAATATCATCAGTTTCTGACGATTCTGATCATCAGATTTTCTGATGATTTGTTCACCAGAATTTCTGATGAAGTGGTTTATCAGAAATTCTGATGAAGACCCCACTTGTCTAAAAATCAGCTCTATCCTGCCACAATAGCCGAAGCAACTTGACATTATTGGATATCATGATGACAAAGGCAACTTGACTGTTGGATTCAATGAATATGTCAAATAGCTACTTTCGCAGGACTTATACATGAATAAACAAATGTTTATTCATGTATCCAGCCGTCTATAAATAGAAGGCTCATCAAGCAGAGAACAATGAGTTAAGCTTAGCATTCAATACATACTACAAACTCCATTGTCCTTTCACCCTCAAAATTCAAGTATTCATTTGTAATAGATAATAATCTTACAATCACCTTGTAAACAATTTTGTTTCAAAGTGACATAAACTTGAAAATTCTGTAGGTCTTGTTTCTTGAAAGTCTGATTTCTATTTCCGCACACTATTTTTACATCTATTGAAATCACTTGCCATATTACGTGAAAAGAAGTTTTTCTGTCCAAACTGGGACCAACACTATGAAATTCTGTATAAAATCAAACCACTGATCTCATACTTCAAAGTATTTGGCTGCCCATGTTTCATTTTGAACCTAAAAGACTCAATTTCAAAATTTGCAGCCAAAGTAGACAGTGGATATCATTTGGGATACTCAACCACTGCCAAGGCCTACAAAGTGTTTAATACTAGGACTAAGACAGTGGAAGAGACTTTGAATGTTAAGTTCAATGAACTTTCGTCAACGAAAATCCTTGCAAATCCTGCTGAGTTATTTGATCTTGATAAATTCACCTTTGAAAATGTTTCTGTCAAGACTAACAGTGCAGGTTCATCTCAACCACCTCCATCAGACAATGGATATGAAGTGATCATTCCACAACAAAATTTCAAATCCATTGCCAGAGCAGCAGATGTTCAAAACAACTGTCAAAGCTCAACCACTGCTACATCAACAGTTGTTGACCAAAGTAGCCCTAAACCCCTGCTTCCACATCATCAAACACTGTTGACAAAAATCTTCAAACAGTGGATAAAAGTCAACATGTTTCCACACCACTTCCTCCTATTCCTCCACCTCCATTTCAAGACACTGTTGGATCATCAAAGTCACCAACAGTTGTTAGCTTAGATGATTCACATCTGCAGCCCTCACCCTTAAATGTCCATTGTTCCATACAATGGAGATCTAATCTTCTTGAAGTCTCATCCACCAGACCAAATCATTGGCAACATCAGTGAAGGGGTGCTCCCAAGAAGTCAATCCCAAAACATCTGTCTATTTGCTGGTTTTCTATCACTCCATCAACCTATCAAGTACCAAGAGGCACTGAAAGACAACAGTTGGGTAGAGGCCATGCAAGAAGAGCTCCAACAGGTTAAGAGACAACAAGTATGTGAGCTTGTACCACTGCCAGAGGGTGTGAGTCCTATTGGCACAATGTGGGTCTTCAAAAATAAAACTGATGAAAGGGGCATTGTTGTCAAGAATAAAGCAAGGCTAGTGGTTCAAGGTTTCAGACAGGAAAAGGGCATTGACTATGATGAGACTATTGCCCCTGTAGCAAGATTGGAAGTTATCAGACTGTTCTTGGCCTTTGCTGTCAACCACAACATAAAGGTGTTTCAAATGGATATCAAATGTGCATTCCTCTATGGTAAGATTCAAGAAGAGGTATATGTTTGTCAACCTCCAGGTTTTGAGGATCCATTTAATCCAGATCATGTCTACAAGCTAAATAAAGCTTTGTATGGCTTGAAACAAGCACCTAGAGCCTGGTATGAAACTCTTTCCACCTTTCTTCTCTCTATTGGTTTCACAAGAGGTAAAATTGATAAAACACTGTTTTTAAAATGGAGAGGGAAAGATTTGATGATTGTCCAGATTTATGTGGATGATATCATTTTTGGAAGCACATGTTATAAAATGTGTGAAGAGTTCATACAAATCATGACAGCTGAGTTTGAGATGAGTGCAATGGGTGAACTACAGTGTTTCCTTGGTCTCCAAGTGAAACAACTGCAAAATGGTACATTCATTCATCAAAGCAAATATGCTAAAGAACTTTTAAACAAATTTGAGATGAATGATTGTAAACCATGTAGTACACCCATGGCAACCACCAAGCTAGTCATGACTGATGAGAAGGATGATTTGGTGGATCAAACATTATATAGAAGCATGATTGGATCTTTATTGTACCTAACTGCATATAGGCCAGACATCATGCTTGCAACATGTTTTTGTGCAAGATCCCAATCAGCCCCTAGAAAGTCTAACCTAATAGCTGTGAAAAGGATACTCAGATACATAAAAAGTGCTCCCACACTTGGTATCTGGTACCCTGCTAATGGGAATATTAAGCTTTTAGGTTTCACAAATAGTGGCTTTGCTGGGTGTAATGCAACAAGGAAGTCCACATCAGGAGGGTGCCAATTTCTAGGTGATTGCTTAGTATCTTGGCAAAGCAAAAAGCAAGCAGCTGTTTCAACATCCACTGCTGAGGCAGAGTATATAGCTGATGCAAGCTGTACAACCCAACTGTTATGGCTTCAAAATCAGTTGTTGGATTTTGATATCACTGCCTTAAAGACACCTCTCATGTTGGACAGTCAGGCAGCAGAAAATATCATCAAAAATCTAGTTTCACCTTCAACCACCAAACACATTGACATCAGACATCACTTTATGAGGGATTGCTATGAAAAAGGTTTGATTTCTCTGCATCATGTTCATACCAAAGATCAGCTGGCAGATGTGCTAACAAAGGCGCTAGACACATCTACCTTTGAAAGCTTGATCTCAAGGATTGGCATGCTTAACATGGAATAACAGGCAAAATCCTGTTGTTCTATGAATAAAAAGCATTAAAATGTTTTTGAAAATCAAAAATTCATCCTTAAAAATAGTTAAAAATGAAAATTTTCATTAATCCTTAAATGTCTGCCATAACCACTGTTTTAGTTCAAACATCTGTTCTGTTGAATTCTTTCCACTGCTTAAAGTCAACCTTTGTTCTCTCATTGTCATTGTTAATCACTGTTGTTAAACCTCAGTGTTTTAATTCACTGATAAGCTATCCACTGATAGTCAAAAGTCAGCCACTGTTTTCATTTTCACCATTGTAAACCACTAATATTGCTTCATCAGTGGCTTCCTAACAACTACCATCCATTATTCATCAGAGGTTGTCACGTGGACAGTACTTAGCCGTCAGATCTTTTGTAACCGCTGCCATGCCAGCATACACTTTTTCACCCTATAAAACCCTGATCAAAACCCCAAACAGGGTTTTCACTGTCGAATCGAATTCAAAATTCCTTTCAAAAGCAGTTTCCATCAAATTCTCTCAAAATCACTCATCTTCTTCATTCGCTCTAAACCACTTTCGATTCACCATGGCTCTCCCATTCAAAACCCCTCATAACTACCTGTGTATACTTGAGAAACCAAATCAAAACACAACCTTTCACTCCGTGATTGATGCACTCTCGTCTTCAAAGTACAAAACTTTGTTGACCTGTAATGCACCCATTTACCTGGATACCCAACGAGAGTTCTGGAAAAATGCAAAGCTTGAAGTTAAGGACAAAAAGCCCTTATCTATTACTTCATCAATAAGGGGAATTCCAGTTACTGTCACACCTCAAACCATTTCAGAGGTTTTTGAAATCAATGATCTTATAAGTAAAACCTCTTTCCCAAAGACTGATTACGAAACTGATTTCATTGAGAGAGGGTATGAAGATGAAATGAAAAAATATACTTTGCAAAAGGGCAGTTTTCCACCTGCCATGAGATTCTTATTCCATACCCTCCTCATGTGTGTGTCAAATAAAACTACAGCTTTTAATGAAATACCATTGAAAATCCAATACTTGGGCTATGTTATTTTAACAGAAGAAAATTTTAATTACTCCCAAGAGATTTTCAATAACATGGCAAAAAATGTTACTAATATTAAAGAAAATAAAAAACCACTTTATTGTTTCCAAGGTTTTTAAGTTTTTATGTACAAAAGAAATTTTCAAAGGATAATGCACATGTGCTTATTCAAGGAAATCCTTTTCAAATAAACAACCTATCTTCTGAAACATTCACAAGGCTGTAAAAACCTTCAAAAGCACAAACAGAGGCACTTGAGCAGAATTTAGCAGCAACAACTGCTCCTCAGGTCCCTGCTGTTGAGCCCACTGCTCCTGGTGATCACAGTAGAAGACCCACTGCTGTGAAACCCACACCAAAACCCACCAAAAAGCCAATCAAGAAAACATCCCAAAAGCCCCCCCAACCCTCCAAAAAGGTAACTCTGGAAGATGATATCCCAGAGATTATACCTGTGACAACACAAAAGTCACCAATAACCACTGCTGCTACTTCCTCACAGCAGATGGATGAAAGATCTCAACCTGAGCCTAAAACGCCTCTTGCATCCTCTCAAAAGGATTAGGTTGTATCCATAGGGATACCACATTATGAAGCAATGGATTCACTCGAATCTATCTTCCACAGTCCTGCTCCCGGGGCAAATTCTCTTTCTACCTCCATCCTCACTGCACAAATTCCACCATCAATTATACCTCCGTTGGATGCACTTGATATGGACCAGACACAAATCAGTTCTTCTCAACCACCTATCACTGAGAATATACCTCAACAAGTGACCGAGTCTGGTTCCTCTATCCTTGCTAACCCACCAACAGCTGAGGAAGCTACACTACAGGAATTACAAGTAATTCCTGTCAGTAGTTCAAGTGGAGCAGCTACTACAAGTGTTGAATCCACTGATTTACACCTGGACAGTAGTTTCATTAGTAAGACTCCCTTGAAGGCAATTTCTTCTTTGGGAACCACAGTGACCACTGGTGTGTTTCCATTATATAATGGTGTGCTTAAAATGGTAACCTCTGCTGAAGAAAGAAGTCCCCAGTACCAAGAACAAGGGGCATCAGTGGATGACTTTTGGAAAACTTTCCCTAAGTCAACTACTGATACAACCACTGCTAGTAGGAAATCAGATGATCCCATTCATTTGGGTGATGGTTTAAAATATAAAGAATTGACGGAGAGGGTTTATAAATTGAAACATCTGTTGTAGATATCAAAAATATGTTGCAACAGTTGTTACAATCTCATAAGGCTACACCCACTACTGCAACATCTGCTCCTTCCCCCAATGAGCTATGGCATCTGTTTCAACCTCTGCTTCACAAACAAAGACAGTATGCCGATCAACAGCATGAAGTTCAACTTCAAATGGTCAGAAATGTCATGGAAGCTAGGTACAAAGATACTCAAGCATATATCAAAGCCATTAAAGCTCATCTGCTCCAAACCACTGGCACTGCTCCTCCTTCAATCATCTTTGTTGAAAACCTTGATGATGCCAAAAAGGGGGAGAAAGGTAAAAAGGGAAAAGAAGGCCTACATATTAAACCAGATCCAATGTCCAAACTTGTGGTAGAAATTCCAAGGCCAGTTGGTTCTAAAAAGGTTGATGAAACTCAAAATGCATTTGCTGATCTAAAGGCAAACATGAAAGAGTCTATGGAAATAAAAGGGTCAAAAAGATTTGAGCAAGAGAAGAAAGTTATGATGGAAAAGAAAGAGCAAGGTACTTCTGCAATTAAAAGAAGAAGGCTACCAGAAAGGTTAGCCAACCCAAAACCACACCTTCCAAAACCACCAAACATACTCCTCAAATCCCCAAAAATTCCTCTCATCAAACCTCCAAACCAACAGATGTTAAGACACCTGTTGTATCAATAGTTGTTGGTACTTCAGTGGTTTCAACAAATGTTATCCCAACCACTGCCATCACCATTTCATCAACCAATACTCAATCCACTGCCATACCAAAAACATCATCACCATCACAAAAACCACCTGCCAAAAAGCAGAAGACAACAGTTGACACATCAACTGTTGTAATGAAAACAGTGGTTGAAACACCAGTTGTTTCAACAACTGTTAGTCAGTCACCCATCACCACAAACACACCACCAACCTCTCCAAAGCCCAAAAGAAGAAGGGTAACAAACATTGTACTGGAAGATGACACTTCCCCACCTCCAACATCTTCACAAACTCTGACCCTAGCCACCATTCCAAACCCTGTTCCAATATCTTCAGTTCAAGCCCTCAATCCAAACACTGCCATTGTCCCTGTAGGAGTACAATATCCATTAGATCTTCCAGCAGTCAGGGAGGAGATCAAATCCTTCTACTCTAAAGATGATCCTGAAAAGAGGAAACTCCCATCTATTCAAGGTTATCCTTTGCCAAGAAACATAGAAGAGTATCTCAAAATAAAGGCCAAACAAGCAGAGGATATATCTCAAAGAGACACAAAGGAAAAGTCTGACAAAAAGATTCAGAGAAATTTGCAGTACCTGCTCACCAAAGTCAAAACCTTAGAGCAGTTCTCAAAAGATCTTTGTCAGAAATTATCAAAAAAAAGATGATGAAAGTATGAGACAAGACTACATTGATTACATCATGGCATACAAGAAATACAGGGCAGAAAAGCATCAATATAAGGAATGGACCATTAGTGAACTAAAATAGGAGACAGCCAGAATTCAAAAGATGATTGAAGACAAAGTAAAGCAAACTCCTCCAGTCTGGGCAAATTACAAAAAGAATGTACTAGAAAGGGCCTTGAAGCTGAAAAGAATGAAAGAAGAACTTATAGCTGCTGATTATGGGTCAAGGAACCAGGTTACAAGGTTTTCAGAGATAAAAGTGTTAGACACCTACAAAAGGTTGGAAGAGTTAAGGAAGAAAGATCCCACTGCTCCCAAAAAGCCTGATTATCCAGAAGCAGTGGTTCCAGTCAAACAAAAATTGCCAATTAGAAGATCCACTGCTCCACCTGCTGCCATCCTTTATCAAAGAAGGAAACAAAAGCAGATGGATGCGGAAACAAAAGAAGACAAGGCTCAAGAAGAATACAACATGAAAATGGTTCTTCAGACATTGATGGCAGAAAAATAAGACTTAGCACAATCTCAAGATCCTACCAAAGTTGTCATCACCAGGCCTCCATCTCCAAATTCATCAACAATAAAGTCTCTCCCAAGAAACCCATTGGATTCAAAAATACTAAAATGGAAGTCTGATCAAAAGACCCATGTATTAACTCTGCTCAAATCCAATGGTGAAGTGAAGCATATATCAAGGGAAGAAGCACTTGGCCTGGGTGTGGAAGATTTATAAGATCTCATTGAGCTTACACTGTGCAGGGATGAGAATGATGAGGATTCCATGAACTTTGAATTACAATTCAAAGATCAAGTTAGGGAACTCTTGATGAGGCAATAAAAATCCAGAATAATGAAGAGTTTTGGCATCATCTGTTCCAGGAGGAGATTGTTGGGATTAAACCCTACAAAGGAACAGTTGATAAAGCCAAAACTGGATCGGATCAGTGGATTCATCATAAGCAGTTGTTTGCATCAGATCTTTCCCCTTGAAAGTGGCCCTAACATCTGATGTCCTCTAAGTATTGCTCTTCACAACAACTACTGATTCCTAAAGACTTTTGAAGACAAAGCACTGATGCTCAATCTACTGATATGGTTCAAGTACTGCTGAAGACACAAAGCACTGCTGGAGCTATGACAGTGGAATGAAGAAGCAATAGTTTATCCTTTGTATTATTTGTAATCAGTTGTTTAGATATCAGTGGTTGTAATAGTCAGTGGTTAGAGGCTGTTAGGAGGTTAGATGTCACTTTCATGGTGACGTCAGCCAAAAGATGCTTAGTGGTTTGTTCTGTACTATAAATAGAACAGTACCCTGTACTGTTCTATCCGCTCCCATCATCACCAAGTCATTCTGTACGAACAATCACTGTGAGCTCAGGCTGAGGGGGAGATTATGTGCACGCATGTATTGTGATTGATTTTTGTAACAAATACAATCATTCGATTTCAATATAAACATGTTTGCTAAAATTTATTCTCTCATTGATTGTGTGTTGAAAGTTTGTTTCATTTAATTCCGTTACATGTAACTCTGTTTCATCTTCACTAACATCAAACAAACGCAATCAAAAGAAACTCAGATCCTAAAATGTAGGATAAATTTAAATATGTGTTGGAAAAATTTCAAAACGTGTAGGATAAATTTTGATGTGTGTAAGCAAAAATTTAAGTGTGGAGGATGATAATGTTTATGACTAATTAATTAGTCAAAGATAATAATAAATGAGTTTAAAGAAAAACTATTTAATGTTTTATATTTGTACCCTTTGTTCTTTTTCTTCTTAATTTAATTTTCTTCTCAAATGAACATTCCCCTATATATATACTAGGTTAGAACCCCGTGTATTATACGGGTTTAATAAATGTAATTTTATATACTAAATAAAAACAAAATATTTTTAAAAACCTCATTTATTACATCTGTTGAGTAAATATAATTTTATATATTAAATAATAAAAAATTATATCTTTAAGAACCCCGTGTATTGTGCGGGTTGAATAAATGTAATTTTATATACCAAACAATAAAAAAAGTTATATTTTAAAAAAACCCTGTGTATTCACGGGTGGAAGAAATGTAATCTTATATACTAAATAATAAAAAAAGTTATATTTAAAAAATGGATTTTTTATTACTTTTTAAATAGGTTAATGCTATTTAAAATTTTTGGTTTGATTAATAAGTTGTTTAATATAATTTCTCATAGTTAACAATAATAACATCAATAAATAATATGCATGTTTATCTACTGCTAAGTGAAACAATATTTTTTTTATTTAGATAAGACTTTACGATTTGAAGTTAATTTATGCCAATGATTTAGAGTTGATAAGATTTATATTAATTTAATTAATATTTAATAATTTAAATTAAATAATAATTATCTACAATTAAGGATGGTCTAGAATAATGACAAGTGTCCCTCCATCGGTTTTATATATATATATATATATATATATATATAGGGGGCCGCTAGAATGAGAACCACCTCGAGTTGTAAGAACCACGAGAACTACTTGATCCGGGGCGAGGTGAACTAATTTTTTTTTCAAAAACGTAGATGCATGTATTATAAACACATTCATTAAAAAAAAATTTTAAAAAAATGCCGTGCGTGTAGTTTTTTACACCACAAGTTTGTGGTTTACGAGTTCCGTAAATTTACGGAACTCGTAAACCACAAACTTGTGGTGTAAAAAACTACACGCACGGCATTTTTTTAAAATTTTTTTTACGAATGTGTTTATAATACATGCATCTACGTTTTTGAAAAAAATTTGGTCCACCTCGCCCCGTACGGGGTGGTTCTCGCGGTTCTTACAATTCGAGGTGGTTCTCATTCTAGCAGTCCCCTATATATATATATATATATATATATATATATATATATATATGGGAGGGTTATCTTGAGAACGCTAAATATTGCGAGAACCGTGAGAACGAATGAAAAAACGCTAAATATTGTAAGAACCGCGAGAACTACTTGATCCGGGGCGAGGTGGAGCAATTTTTTTTTTCAAAAACGTAGATGCATGTATTATAAACACATTCATAAAATTTTTTTTTTAAAAAAATGTCGTGCGTGTAGTTTTTTACACCACAAGTTTGTTGTTTACGAGTTCCGTAAATTTACGGAACTCGTAAACCACAAACTTGTGGTGTAAAAAACTACACGCACAACATTTTTTTAAAATTTTTTTTTACGAGTGTGTTTATAATACATGCATCTACGTTTTTGAAAAAAAAATTCGTCCACCTCGCCCCGTACGGTGTGGTTCTCGCGGTTCTTACAACTCGAGGTGGTTCTCATTTATTATCATTTTGACTAATTAATTAGTCATAAAGACTAGTATCCTCCACACTAACTTTTTTTGCCTACACACATCAAAAGTTATCTTACATATTTCGAAATTCATCCTACACGTTGAAATTTATCCTACACAACTCGTAATTTATCCTACACTTTAAATTATTTTATTTTATTTTTTTGAAAAAATATATATTTTGAAGATAAGTTACAAAAAAATTAATGTAGTTAGCTATTAAAGAGAAAGACTACAAATTAATGACTTATATAGATTTACCAATGTAACCTTATAGTAACATTAAATACTTTTATTAAAGAGTTAATTACATAGTTAGTCCCTGTGATTTGCACAAATTAACATACTTAGGTACTAATAGTTTAAAATCACATTCTAGAGTATTAACTTTTCATTTTGTAACGTTTGAAGGTATTTACATTATTTGTAGATTTAAAATCACATTCTATTAGTACCTAAGTATGTTATTTTGTGCAAACCACATGGACTAACTATGTTAATATCCTAGAAGTTAATACCTCCAAACGTTACAAAATGAAAAGTTAATACCCTAGAAAGTGATTTTAAACTATTAGTACCTAAGTATGTTATTTTGTACAAACCACAGGGACTAACTATGTAATTAACTCTTTATTAAATAAAGTAAAATAAAGCATTCTTATTGGTTGAAATTCTTACAAAAAAATTCTTCTTATTTGAACTTTCCACTATATATATAGTTGTAACACACTTAATTTTTTTTTAATTTATTGATATTTATACTTAAAACTAAGATAAAAATGCTTGATTTTTGAGGATCTTTAAATAAAAACATATTCAAATGTGTAATTTTCTTAAGCTTTAACACATACATGTTTAGCAATCAGGTTACACAATACGTTTAACACAATTAAAGGTAATAAGTTCAATAACAATAATGACACTACATGACATATGTAACACGGCTATATATAAGCTATTTAAATAATACAAATGACACAACACATTTAACATGTTATCAGAAAAAATAAAAAAATCATGGTTAAGAAATGATAAGAGATAATATCACTATAAAACACAAGTTACTAAAGATACAACCGTACAAGGTACGACACATAATAAATTATATTATATTATATTTTATTATTTATTTTAAAACGATTCAATTATATCGTTTTGATAATTGGGTAATAAACGTGTTGTGTCGACTTCTTAACTTATTTTACACTATAAGTTAAGCATGTTATTCATTTCATAAACTACTTAAGCAGGATAACAATTTTTGTAATGTATGTTGTTTTAATTTGGTGTAAAACTTTTGTATGTTTGGTGGTAGCATCCCGCCACAATGAATAAAATATTTTGTCGGCAATTCAAAAAAAAAACTTAAGCGGGATAACACCATTTTAAACACATTTATACCTCAAACAATAACTCGTTTAATTAAATAATGCGTCGTGTTATTTCTAGTCCAAAAGAACTGTTACGTGAAATGAAACTCTTCCTAAGTTGGGTAGGTCTTCAATTGGGCCTCTCCTATATCACATGGGCTATTGTAGTCAATAATAATAGCCTAAGTATTTATGGATAAAAGGTGTGGCTCAGGGCCGGCTCTGGGCCCGGCAAACCCGTGCCGACGCTCGATGCCCAAAACTTCAAAGGGCCCGAAAAGTCTTTATAAGCTTGTATATATGTATTAAATTATATATTTAGTATATTTATCCGTTTATTATTCAAAAAAGTATTGGTAGTGTAGTGGCAAAAACCATCTCAAAATAATGTAGAGGTCTCAAGTTTGAGTCTTTGCTCTATCACTAAGTTTTTATTTTTGTAATTCATTTACTCTTAACCATAATTTTGGGCCCAATTCTTTTCGGGTCCAATTCTTTTCGTCGCCTGATGCCTAAATTTTTTCAAGAGTTTTCGGAGACGGCTCTGATGTGGCTCAAACTTTGAAATAATTTATAGAGATAAATCATAAAAAAAATTAATAAGCAAGTGTTAATAATATTCTAGTATAATCATTCATAAACTTTAACTATAAAAACCACTAAGAGGTTGTTTGACAACTTCTGAATGGTTAAGTGCTGAACTAGTAAGAGGTCTAAATCATTAAGTGTTGAATCAGTAAGAGGTCAGAACCATTAAGATCCAATATAATGTTTAACCGTTCAGAGGCAAATGTTTGACCAATTCAGATTAGAGATCTTAATCATTCAGACTCTATATAATGCTTAACCATTCAGAGACAATTGTCTGAATCATTCAGACATGCGCTTACGAAACAAACTGTCTTAACCATTAAGTGTTAAACCAGTAAAAGATCTGAAACATTAATAGCCTCATTAAGAGGCAAATAAATAGCCCCTTAGTTTCATTTGTTGTTTCTTTACTGCGACTTTTTTTTTTCTAAATGTTAGCTATCTAAAAGTTAAGTCACATAAATAAAATACACAAAAAAACTTGATTACTATTTGGTGAATATTTTTTTATGTTGACTTAAATAGAATAATTATCAAAATTGTTTATTATTTACTGAATTTTTGTTTCACTACTACCTTATAGTTCAAGTTACATTAAAAAAGTAATTACTAAATAATATCTAAGTTTCATCTATGTTTTATCTAGGTCACCTATTTTATAAAAAAAATTGTTATAAGATGTTACTAAAATATATAAAAGAAGTGTTTATCACTGACGGAAAATTAACATACATTAAGTGTATGGGTTTGCGGTGGTGGAGGTGGTGTTAGGGGTGTTGCAGGTGGTGATGGCCGGAGTGGTGGGTTGTGGATGGTGAAGGTGGGTTAGGCGGTGGTGGGAGGTGGTGTTAGTGGTGTTGCAGGTGCATTGATGTTGAAGATAGGTAGAGTTATAAATTATTTTGTTTTATTTTTTAAAATGATACTAAATAAATGGGGTAAAAAGACTAAAATACCTTTGGGTGACTAGATTTAGCAAAAAATAAAATAAAATAAACTGGGTTAGGCTCAAAGGACATACCGTGCAAGATTTTGAAACATTAAGTACAAAACCCGTCAATTTTAAAAGGAAAGGACACCGCTTACAATTTGGTGTAAACATAATCCATAGTACAATTGTATTCCAAATTCATGCAACTGAGCATTATTCGATTACATTTATTTATGTTTGCCCATGTTTAAATGATAACAATGAATGTTCAATACCCATTCCCACAAAGAATACTCCCTGTTGTTTTGGCTTTTTGCCTAAGAAGAAATTTGAGAACTTTTCCGGTCGAATTCATGGGTAAAACCTCGAAACACACATTTCGTGGGATCATATTGCGAGGCAACGACTTCTCTTGACAAAATTCGATGATAGCACAACCAGTTAAAGTGCACTCGCCTTTCAATGTCACAAACGCACAAGGCGTTTCACCAAGGGCATTGTCAGGTTTCCCAACAACGGCTACTTCCTTTACAAATGGGTGAGTCCTGATGACCCGTTCAATCTCGATGGTGCTAACAATCTCCCCATTTGTGATAATACTATCTAGTTTACGATCTTTCATCTCTATATCACCATTAGGGTTTCTAACCCCAAGATCCCCTGTCATGTACCAACCGCCCTTGAACACCTTTTGGGTCTTTTCCATGTTGTTAAAGTATCCTAACATTACAATGTTTCCCTTAAACATAATTTCTCCAATTGTGTTCCCGTCTGATGGCACACTGATCATGGTCTCAGGGTCTTTGACATCAACATCTTGTGTTAAGATGTTGTGAGTTCCTTCACGACATCTTATCTTCTGAATCTCAATATCCTTGTCATTTTCTTGTGGATTGCTTGTTGTCAACGACCTATCAGTCATTGGCCCTAGAGCTTCTGTCATTCCATAACCATGGTGTATGTCAAACCCAAATTTCTCGACTTTCAATATAATTTCCAATGAGGGTAAAGGCCCGGCCACGATTACATCAACCCTAGTTGGAATCACCCGTTGTTCATCAGCTTTCGAACTTGCAATCTTGTCTAAAATCGTAGGTGGACCACACAAGTGTGTTACTTTATGGATCATAATCGAATTAAAAATCACCTTCGCGGTCACTTCTCTAAGACAAACGTTGGTGCCGCCCAATGCTGCCACTGCCCACGGGAAGCACCACCCGTTGCAACGGAACATATCAACCGTCCACAAGAAAACCGGCATTTTCTTTATATCATATCTAAAGATAACCGATAACGAGTTGAGATACGCTGATCTATGGCTATAAACTGCCCCTTTTGGCTTCCCCGTTGAGCCTGAAGTGAAATTTATCGAGATTGGATCACATTCATCATTTGGGTGTATGATATTGAAATCAGATTTCCCTGAAGAAAGAAGTTCCTCGTAATCAAGAGTTTTCGATGGCACAATGGTGTGATTCCTTTCATCGATCAGAACCACACTCGGTGATGCTAATGCGGTTTTTTCATGTGATAGTATCTTGATTGCTTCACTAACAGAATGAATGTATTGGTGGTCAACAAAGATGACTTTGGCTTCTAGCTGTTGGAGAGTGGTTGCGAGTGTTGGTGGATCGAGGCTCGTATTGAGTGAACAAAGGATCGCACCAGCCATTGGCACCCCGAACTGGAGCTCGTACTGAGCAGGTGTATTTGGTGCGAAGGTTGCAACCTATTTTTAAAATCATGTGGACTTCGTTAAACTTTATTTTAACAAGTAAGAAATTTCACTAAGAGAATGGTTTCAAGTTTCATGACTTAGGGGCTGTTTGGCAACATCTGAATGGTTAAGTGCTGAACCAGTAAGAGGTCTGAACCATTAAGTGTTGAACCAGTAAGGGGTCTAAACCATTAAGAGCCTATATAATGCTTAACCGTTCAGAGGCTAATGTCTGACCAATTTAGATTAGAGATCTTAAGCATTTAGGCTCTGTATATTGCTTAACCATTGAGAGGCAAATGTCTGAACCATACAAACATCTGCTTGTGAAACAAACAGTCTGAACCATTAAGTGCTGAACCAGTAAGAGCTCTAAACCATTAAGAGTCTCATTAAAAGGTAAATAAACAGCCCCTTAACCATTAAACATTCAGAACCAAACCTTACAGATCAGAAACCAACCAAACCTAAGGATTTGTTTCGTTTCAAATCGTCAAGTCAGTTTTAACTGTTTATAAACACAACAGTTTCAATTGTATTCTATTCTAGTATCTATAATATTTTTAAACTGAGTTGTTACAAAAGTTATTTTACTAATTTATATTTTTGTTAAAAATAAGAATTTTTTATAGGGTCCAGAATTTAATATCATATACGTCATCTCCATATTTTTATTTTACTCTATATGACTATATCCGTGCAATTAGGGACCGTATGAAACGGGCCAAATACTTATTGCCCTGTTGAGTCTCTAAAAGAAACAAATTCAATTGGAAATCATCATTCCACTTATAGAAATGTCCTCTATAATGTCTTCTTACACTTCTTATTTTTAGGAGCCTTTGTATAATAAATTAACCCATTGAAATAGTATATAAGTATATAGATGAACAAATGGCTAGAAGTTTAAGGATTAATCAGTACTTGACTCACATAGCAAGACAAAGTGGTTGGTATCAATCTTTAGTCGAATTAGGTCCACAAGGTCGATATAATGCACATGACTTTATGATTATACATGGTTCGCCTCGGCTCCAGTTATATCCAATAGGTTAATACAAATAACGTGTAGATAGTGGCTTAGAACAAGTCAGGGTGCTTTGTTCTTTACTCCAATATCGAATTCTAAAGACTAATACAAACCGACAACGATAATAACTAGTCAAGGTTGATAAGGAAATGGGTCCTAATCATACATTCTTTGAGAGTGTGAGATGGGTTAGGATTTGGAACCAATAACCAAATAAGGACTTGGGGGGTCCTAATCATACATTCTATAAATAATATTTTATTTATAGGCCCATCACATCCTTTTCTATTTTCTATATAGTGTTAACATATAGGCCCATCACATCCTTTTCTATATTGTGTAATAATAGTGTTAACATATATTGACGTTAATTAGGCTTGTAAACGAACTGAACAAACACAAACGAGGATGTGTTAATGTTCGTTTATTTAGTTTTAACTGACCACGAAGACAAATAGTTAAATGAATGATTTTTTGTGTTCATATCTGTTGGTTAAAAATCTAATTGAACAGTACACGAATGGAAACGTACAAAAACAAACAAATATAAACGAAAATAAATGAACATAAACGTTGAAGGTTAGCTGAAACGAGAGGAGATGAATCATAGCTACTCCAAGACGATGGACCGTAGCTAAACATCCACTATGGTTTTACTCTTCCTAGACGAGGAAACCCTAGCTAATTTGGAAGGAACTCAAACGACAAGGCGGACATAGCCAAAAAGGCGAAGACATAGTGGGCTTGTAATTTAAAACTTAATTTTTTAAATAAAAAATTGAAAAAAGGAAATAGTTGAAAACTTTGAAATTTCCTATATTTTAGATTGTTTTTTATATTTACTATTCAATTTTGTAGATCTTAAGTCACATGTGGATGACTCAAGGTTTTGTTTTTTTTTCTGTGTGAGTGACTTAAGTTAGTTCTCTTTTTTTTTAAAGTTTTAATTTTGTACCCCTATACTATATATAAAAAACTTTTACCTCTTGATTTTTTAAGTTTCAGTTTTACTCTTATAATGTCGTTTTTCTTATATAGGCGTTAAGTTTTTTGACAATATTACCATTCAATGTTTTGCATACAAGTTTATGCTTTATGTGGTTGTACATTGAGCTTTGTGGTCATGCCTTTTGTGTAATTTTCCTTTTCTTAGGTAAGAGTCGGTATAAGCTGCAACATGCGTGTGTGGTTTAACGTATTTGTTTGGTTTGATGACACGTCGCAACGCACGGGTCCTAAGTTGACTTATTTACTCTTTTTTATGTTTTAAGTTTCAGTCTAAACCTGTGTAAACGTTTTTACGTCTATTTTTTGTTCGATAGAAGAGTCCCGCTGCAAAGAGCGGGTCTAAAATACTAGTTTACTATTAATACGTAAATGGACGTAAATCAACGAACAAATATTTTTTGAAGTTTCCACTTTTATTATTTTTCTTAACACTCATAGCAACTCATGAATCAAAGCTGCACAAATTATGAACATTTAAAACAAACCTGCATATCATCATTTAATAAAAATAATTTTGTAAATGCTTTAAGCTTTGATTAGTATTTTTATTGAAATGAAATGAAGGTTGCCATTTTTACATTTATATACATTTTTATGTATAGTTTTATAAATAGATAAGTTAATTGTATTGTTATCAAATACTTAAAATAACATCAACACATGTTTTGCTTGGTTTGACTTGGTGAATGTATAAAAAGTAGACGCTTCACCGCAAAGTGTTTTCTCTTTTTAGAAATCTGGAAGTTGACTTTTAAGTGGTTCTCATTCACATGTTAGACCTTCCCCATTGGTGACCTATGTGGTTGGGTTGTCACTTTTAATAAATAAAAAAAAAGAAAAAATACCAATTTCTTCACAACCTGGTCGATTCCACAACCTTAGGTTGTGACCCAACCTCTACATCTTTTTGACACATCTCTCTAGTTAATTGGTTGCTTTTGTTATTTTTTTTTCCTTTTTTCTTTCAAACAATTAGTTTTAAATAAATTAGATTATTTACAATAACTTATAATATTTAAGTGTTTTTAATAAAATCAAAAAGTACAATCTTGTTCAGATTTTTTTTGTGAGCATTTAGATATAAATTTTATTAAAAACTGATTTTTTACAAAAAAAAAGTTTTTTTTTTTTTCATATAAATTCAACATTATCTTATTTGCCATATCTTATTTTCCGTTGATGAATAATTATGTAGTTCGTATCATTTGTAATTGTATTATTAGATTTCGTGTTCCGATTGTAACTTGATTGGATCAAAACCAGTTTACCTCATTTTTTATATTTAAAATAATATAGTTTAAAAAAATAAACATTTTATTACTTATAATAAATTTTATATAATAATTTAAAATCTAATAATAATATATTTAGTAAAAAATAGTTTAGGTTGGGTTGTTAATGGGTGTGAAATATTGGGATAGGTTGGGTTGGTTAGGTGGAAGAGAGAGAAATTAGTTTTTTATTAAAAGTTGGGTTGGGTTGGGTTGTGAGTGTGGATAGTCTTAGTGCTTTAAATGTTTTAATAATTAGTTAATTACATATGAAGTTACAAGAGTAACATACAACTTGCAAATATATCATGAATAACTAAGAAAAACTTATAGAATAGTAACAAAAGGAGTACAAGGTGAAAGAAGAACTTACAACTTTTCCAGGAGTAACTCCGATAATCGAAAGAGCAGAAGCAAGCTTCACACATCTATCGTATGTTTCTTTCCACGTATACGTCACATCATTATAAATTATAGACACGCTTTTTGCGTAAACAAATGCTGCTCTCTCGAGAAAGCTAATAGGCGACAAAGGCACAAAGTTAGCTTCACATTTAGAATAACCCTCCATTAGAATTAGAATTAGAAGTAGAAGTTGTATGTTTTTGTACTTCTTAAACAATAACTTGGATCCTTTTATAGGCACGCGCAAGAGCCATGATATCACATTTCCACAGTCACAAGTCATAAAGCTGAGATAATGGGTTTGACGTAATCAAAATTCTTGTAATAAAAAATTAAAAGTGGGATAAAACACACACATTTAACGATATCTGATGCTTTTCAACGATTATATTCAATCAAATTTAGATACGTAATATTATTTATTATATATTTATTTTAGGTTAAAGGTGATTAGTGATATGGAATAGATGTATACTTTTTAGAAATATTACTATATAATTAAGTTAAAGGTGATAGATATATGCCAAATGGAAGTAACCAGAACTACAGGATAAAACATTTTTTTAATCGTATTATATTTTTCTTTAGTAAATCTGATGAAATTTAGATACTTTGTGTATATGATAAAAGTTAGAAGGATAGTGGATAGATGGTTACATAACTATTATATGTAACCAGTTATGATGAAAATTGAAAAATACAAGTGTTTAAGTTGTTTCTAGTCGTTCAAATTATATATGGATAGAGTTATGTATTTTCCAAAGGTCGTGTGGTCTATAGATGTTAAGCCGGTTATATTACAATGAGCTTTTTCTTTTTTGAGAAATATTC
Organism: Helianthus annuus; assembly: GCF_002127325.2. NCBI lineage: Eukaryota > Viridiplantae > Streptophyta > Magnoliopsida > Asterales > Asteraceae > Helianthus > Helianthus annuus. The sequence continues at coordinate 202,667,879 of NC_035448.2, read as the reverse complement.
ACCGAGTTGCGACATATGTATTTTAGTTAAGATCCTAAATGTTCACATATTATTACGTACCAGGGTTATAGAATCACGTACTACCATGTTAGATAATCAAATACTACCATATTATATAAACGAGTAAATTACAAGTTTTGTCCTTTATGTTTTACTCAAATTGCAGGCGTTGTCCTTTTGCTCAAAAGTTTACAGGCGGTATCCTTAACCTTTCAAAATCTTGCACGTTTTGTCCTTTAAGCCAAACCTGGTTAGAAATCTCAGTTAATTCTTGTCATGTGCAATGCACATGAGGGTAAATGGTCTTTTCCCTCAACCCTTTCTATTCCACATTTGATCCTAATCCAAAACTAATTTAAAAACAACCATAGATTATTCGGACTATCCATCAGAAACCTAAACTATAAACGGATCCAAGGCTCAGGGGCTGTTTGGTAGCCTCTTAATGACCATTCAGATGCTACCTCTTAATGGTTTAAAACCTCGGAATGAATAAGAGGTAACCTCAAGTCTGAATGGTTAAGAGGTAACCTCTGAATGGTAAATCATCACGTCACATTCTTCTACCTTCTCATTGGTAAAATTCTTAATGGTTCCATTAAGAGGTAGCCTCTTAATGACCATTCAGATGCTACCAAACAGCCCCTCACAACATTACAAAACCTCAGTCTTTCATTCACCTGCCACGCTTCCACATAACTTCCAAACCTGAAGTTGGTTCCAATCTTCTTCCTCAATTGAGCCCAAAATGTGTTGGTGCTCATAAAAAATAGTGCAGTCAGTGTTTGTACAAACGTACGAGACGGGATTGGAAATCGCCGGAACCAGTTTACCCCCAGCCTATCATCCTCATTCCGGTTTAACCGTCGCTGTTAGGTAACAAATCATTGTTCCATATTTTTTTTGTTATCGCATTCAACCTGAAGCCCCATGATAATCTTAATTAACAGAAGTCACATTTGCATCCCGCATTCAATCCGAAGCCCCATGATAATCTTAATTAACAGAAGTCGCATTATTTGCAGATGTGGATGCTCAATTTTCTATCGGTGTTGAAAAAAGAATCAATTCAAGATATAATTTAGGATAAAATTTGATTAAACTTGGGTGGCGTAGGTTTGATGTGAGGGTGGTGATGGAGATTAGCAGCGACTGGTTGTTATGTGTGGTGGTGGTGGTGGTTTGTGGATGTGGTGGGGTGGGTAAAGATGATGAAGGTGGTCGTTGATATTTGTTGATGGATAGTCTGAATAATCTATGGTTGTTTTTAAATTAGTTTTGGATTAGGATCAAATGGGGAATAGAAAGGGTTGAGAGGGAAAAAGACCATTTTACCCTCATGTGCATTGCATATGACAAGAATTAACTGAGATTTCTAATCAGGTTTGGTCTAAATGACAAAATGTGCAAGATTTTGAAAGATTAAGGGCACCGCCTGTAAACTTTTGGCCAAAAGGACAACGCCTGCAATTTGATTAAAACATAAAGAACAAAACTTGTAATTTACACCTTTTTATAATTTGAAAACGAGTGACCCCAAGTCGTTTCTTCTCTTTTTATAATTTAAAAACGAGTGACCCCAACCAGAAGCAATGGAACTTATATATATCTATACTATATATAATATGCATATTCGAAGGGCAGAAATGATCATTTGCCACTTTTTCAACATGTACAAGCGTTTAAGGCTTATTGTACAAAGCTTCAAAGCACACCAACTTTTTAACATGGTCTTAATATGCTGTGATGCCGCATTGGACCTTGAACCGGATATTATTGACCCTTTTTTTTATCTTCCGGATCTGTAACACCCAAAAAACGGGTTTGGTAACAAAACCAAAATAACTAAGAGTGAGCGGATAAAAATACCGTTGGTGGTAAAAGTTAACCCGTAAACAAAATAACTATAAACAAATTAACCTAGTTAGTAACATGGAAATAGTAATAAAACAATGAGTTGTAGCCCTTTAAGGGGCCAAAAGGGAAAAACTAAAAGTTAAAGTTTTAATAACAAAAATAAAACACAACACGCACACTAGGTGTGTGTGTGTGTGGCGACCAACAGGAAGAACCAGGGAGCAAACCCTTGTTCAACCTTAATCCTTCAAATTGGAGGATGAATTAGGGTTAAATCACATGCATGAACATAAATTTGTGATCATCTAAGCTTGGAGTGTCACACCCCAACCGATGGCGGAAACATAAGGGCACGGCACTAAGCGAATCTGATTGCTCAAGAGATTCAACAACGCTATTTGTTTCGATAATGATTAATCAAATTTCATAAATAAATCCAAAATATGAGACATGTTCCACAACCACATAAAGTATCAAAATAACATCATGATTCAAACAATGTTCGAAATTGTCTAATTAACTATGATGAGTTTCTGAGCATCATCCTATCTTGTTTTCTTGAATCCCAGCTACTATCAACCTGCAACATGTATTAAAATACTATCAACAAAAATGTTGGCGAGCATACAAGTTTGAATACGTAGCATAATAGTTTAAAAACTCATATCCAACATGAATAACATAAAATAAGTTTCAACATCCTAGCTAATGCAGTCCAAGTGATAGTCAAGTTTCCAATGCGTTAAGTACCTTTCCCAAAGTTTAACGGGAGGTTATATGTCTCATCCTAACAATACCCCAAAGACTAACGGGGAGGTGCATTACCCCTATAGCGCCACCATTGTTAAGGCGGAACTACACACAAGGATTAAACATTCACATAGCATAAAAGTCTCAAGTATCACAAGTTTCATGTTTCATGTTTAAACGGATAGAGTATGTTTCAAATAAGTTTCAAGTGTCAAGTGTCTTGATATAGAATACATGTTGCATCCCAAAAGTGTTTGATGTGCTAAAAGTAGTTTAATAAAAACAACTAAAATTAACCTAAATCTAGATTCAAAGTAATACTCTAGACTCTCTAAACTCGACTAAACTACTAACCGGCAAGCGAACCGATCGACTCTAGTAAAGCTAAGTAAGTCCGGATATCGAACCCACGAGACTCAATTAAATTACGCTAAGAATCTATCTAGACTAAGACTGACACAACTTAGCGAATTGTTTATTTGATTTGGGGGGGGGGGTTACTAAAAATCCTAAATTTGCAATTAAAATTAAACTAAATTAACTAGATTAACTAGACGTAAATTTTGATAAAGACTTTAACTCAGTGATGATGAAGGCTACCTAGGCTAGACTCATGTTCAACTAGGAATGGATTTCTATTCGAAATTAACGTGGTATGGAACCGGAATCTTTTAATGCTAAACCCTAAGAAATCTCTACTAAGACCTCCCGATCCTTCTCAGGAAGAAACTTGTGAGACTCTACAAGGCTGTTACGACTACCGGTTGTTAGATTTCCTCTCAGTCCTCTAACTTCTTGGAAAGTGCCCTAATATGACAATCTACCTCATTGCGCAAAAGTCTAAGGCAACTATGGATTTTAACTTGGTTTAATAGACATGAGTATGATTAGGGAACTAAGACCGATTTCTCTCAAAACCTAATCCTAGCTATATACCAAACCGAGACCTATTAATAACCTCGAGCCTCACAGCGACAAGATTAGTAGAATATCAAGTTTCAATAATCTCTTAATTAACGTTTCTAAGGTTATTGGCCAATTCACCCAAAAATTACCCAAACCCGTGAAGATTAGATAATTAACATGAACCTATTCTATGAAAGACATTCATCAAGATTCATGTGAAACCAGAAGTTAATTGAAAATAAACACAAGATACGCATATACACCAAATCAAAGGTTCCAAAGTTCTTTACTTTCCAAGAAAACCCATAAACCAACGTTAATAACAAATAAAAATCCAAACTTTATCGAATAATCGTCATAGCCTAGGTAGTTTAAAGTTTCTATCCGATAATCATGTCTAAAAACATAGCAACAATCATAGTCAAAAAAGAAAAGGCTAAGAACAAGCAAAACAAGAAAGAGACGGGAAGATTAAACCCTAATTCTTCACTTCCGAATGCTCCCGAGCTTTACCCGATGATTCCTAGGCCTCAAAAGCTTCAAGAATCTTCAATCTCCCTCTAAACAGCCTCCAAGTACTCCAAAATTCGTGAATGATACGGCTGTGATCGGATAACATGTTTATATAAATTTCTAACCCTATAGCCGTTGGAAATAACGAAGTCGGCTGCAGATTCACGTTCTCGCGGCCCGCAAACCAAATTAGAGACAACCTACACGGCCCGCGACTCGCATAACTTCACAAACTATTTTAAATTCCTCGGCAGGGCGCGAAAGATTTAGTTATTGGTCTTCGCGGCCCGCCAGAAAGCTCCAATTTCTGTTTTTCGATCCGTTTCAGCTCTCGAGCTTCCATTTTCCGATCTGACACTTTGTCTTGTCAAATTTTAACTCGTTTCTACACTTTTTATCTACAGAGACCTGGAAAACATAAATATATCAAAAGTATATACAATCTAACTAAAATGACTGTTAGGATATCAGTTTCTTAGATTGTGTTTTGTTTATGTAAAATGAAGATGAAACAGAGATGTATTGCAGCGGAATTATGAAATAAACTTTTAACACACAATCAATGGAGGAACAAGTTTAAGCAAACATGTTTATCATTGAACCGAATGATTGTATTTATTACAATACTCAATTACAATAGCATGCATGCACAGATCTCCCCCTCAGCCTGAGCTCACTTGATTGTTCGTACATAATTGACTTAGAAGAAAAGAGCTAATAGAACAGTACAGGGTACTGTTCTATTTATAGTACAGGACAACCACTGAGCATCTTTGGCTGACGTCACCATGAAAGTGACATCTAACCTCCTAACAAACTCTAACTACTGACCTATACAATCATTGATTACAAACTACTGATTACAATAATCAAAGTATAAACAAAACACTGATTCTTCATTCCACTGTTGTAGCTTTAGCAGTGCTTTGGTCTTCAGAAGTACTTGAGACACATCAGTAGATTGAGCTTCAGTACTTAATTATTCATCAGTCTTTTAGATCAGCAGCAGTTGTGAAGAGCAGTACTTTGAGTTATCAGATATTAGAGCCACTATCAAGGGGAAAGATCTGTACAAACAACTGCTTATGAAGGATCCACTGTTCTGAACCAGTTTTGGCTTTATCAACTGTTCCTTTGTAGGGTTCAATCCCAACAATCTCCCCCTGGAACAGATGATGCCAAAACACTTCATTATTTCAGATCTTTATTGCCTCATCAAGAATTCCCTAACTTGCCCTCTGAATTGTAATTCAAAGTTCATGGAATCTTCATCATCCTCATCCCTACACAGTTGAAGCTCAAGGAGATCTTGTAAATCTTCTACACTCAGGCTTAGTGCATTTTCCCTTGATATATGCTTAACTTCTCCACTGGACTTGAGCAAAGTTAATACGTGGGTCTTTTGATCACACTTCCACTTTAGTATTTTTGAGTTCAGTGGGTTTCTTGGGAGAGTCTTTATTTTTGATGATTTTGGTGAAGGAGGCTTGCTTATGACACCTTTATCAGGATTTTCTGCAATCATATCCTGAAGGACAATCTTCATGATATAATCTACTTATTCCTTCTCTTCTTCTTCCATCTATTTTTGCCTCTTTCTTTGATTTAAGGCAATGATGGAAGTATCAGATGATGTGAACAGAGTTTTTAAAGAAAGGGCCTGCTGCTGTGGATCATTGGCTTTCTTGTCTCTGTATGCTGGCTTCTTTGGAAGGCTAGGATCTGTCTCTCTCCTTCTTTCCAGCCTCTCATATGCCATATCAGTGTATTGCCTTGACCATTTTGCTATGGCTTTGGCTGTACCAACCTTTGCTGCAACCAACTCTTGCTTCTTTCTTTTGTACTGCAAGGTAAGATCAGCAATTGCCTTTTTGTATGTACTCCAGTTTGGTGCTGATCTTTTCATACCTGGATCATTCTTTATTCTTTCAATTCTGTTTACTTCATGTTTTAGAGCAATGAGTGGCCAGTCATTGAACTGCTTAAACTTGGCTGGGTAGAACTTTTCCCTCATGATCAAGTCAAGGGGGTCTTTTCTCATCTCCTTTTGCAGGTCAGCTTCAGGTGGCAGGTTGGACATTTCTTTACTCAAATCCCTTGCATAATCTTCCAATTGTTTGACTTTAGTGAGCAAAAACTGCATATGACTTGAGATGGCATTGTCACTCTCCCCTTTGCATTCAAGTCTAGCTCTTATTTCAGCTTGCCTGGCTTCGAGTTTTAAATACTCATCCATGTTGTTTGGATCTCTAAAGCCAACAACAGAGGGGAATTTTCTTTTTGAAGGGTCATCCACTGTGTAGAATTGCTTCATTTCATTCTTTACTGCATGCAATTCTAGTGGATAACTGGCTGCTACTGGTATAACATCAGCAGGATCATATCCTTCAAGCATTTTTGGATCTTTGATTGGATTGGCTAAGGTTGGAGGAATGAATGGTTGAGGTTTAGCTACATTGTAAGGTGTAGATGAAATGGGAACAGGTGCTGGTATATCATCATCATGCACCTGAAATTTTCTTTTTCTTGTATACACCATTTTGGGAGAAGGTGTTTTTGTTTGAGATTTTGGAATAGAAAGGATTATGGCTTGAGAAGGGATGTTTGAAGTGATGGGTGACTGACTAACAACCGTTGAAACAACTGGTGTCTCAACCACTCTTGTCACTACAACTGTTGATGTATCAACTGTTGTCTTCTACTTTTTGGCAGGTGGTGTTTGTAATGGAGATGTAGTTTGTGGTGTAACAGTGGGTTGAGTGGTGGTTGGTGAAATGGTGAGGGAAGTGGTTGAAACAACATTTGTTGAAACAACTGAAGTATCAACAACTGTTGATACAACAGGTGTCTCAACATCTGTTGGTTTAGAGGTTTGATGTGAGGAACTTTTGGGGATTTTAGGAGTAGGTTTAGTGGTTTTGGAAGGTGTGGTTTTGGGTTGGCTAACCTTTATGGTAGTCTTTCTTCTGTTTGAAGTACCATGCTCTTCCTTTTCCATCATAACTTTCTTTTCCTTTTCAAATCTTTTAGATCCCTTTATTTCCATTGTCTCGTTTCTGTTTGCTTTTTGTTCAGCAAATGCATTTAGAGTCACATCAACCTTCTTTGACCCATCTGGCCTTGGAATTTCTACCACAGGTTTAGACAGTGGATCTGGTGGTAGATATAAACCTTCATTTCCCTTCTTTCCTTTCTCCCCCTTTTTGGCATCATCAGGGTTTTCAACATAGACATGGTAGGAGGAGAAGTGTCAGTGGTTTGAAGCAAATGAGCTTTGATGGCCTTTATATCAGATTGAGTATCTTTATACCTAGCTTCCATCACATTTCTGAACATTTGAAGCTGAATTTTATGTTGTTGATCAGCATACTGTCTTTGTTTATGAAGCATAGGTTGAAACATTTTCCATAGCTCAATGGGGGATGGAGCAGATGTTGCAGCAGTGGGTGGAGCTTTTTGAGATTGTAACAAATGTTGCAACATATTTTTAATATCTGCCACAGATGTTTCAGTTTTGTCTACTCTCTCCATAAATTCTTGGTATTTTAAACCATCACACAAGTGAATGTGATCATTTGATTTCCCACTAGCAGTGGTTGTAACAGCAGTTGGACCAGAGGAAGTTTCCACTGGATCATCCACTGATGCCCTTTTTTCTTGGTACTGGGGACTTCCCTTTTCATTAACTATCTTGTTTAACACACCAGTGGGTAATTGAAAAACACCAGTGGTAACTTTGATAGCATCAGAAACGGTTTCCTTCAAGGGAGACTTACTGATGAAACTACTGCCCAGGTATAAATTAGTGGATCCAATACTGTAGTAGCTGCTCCATTTGAAATACTGACAGGAATTACTTGTAACTCCCAATGTTATTTGTTATCTAGCAATACTGATTAAAATGGGATTATGCAATTTAATCATCTCCGATTAAAAGGTTTCTACACCTGACCAATCGGTATTATTATAATACCGTATCCCAAGCCCGTATAACGGAAAATAAGTTTAAAGTATTTACTTGAGCTTAAAATGTAATTTATACTCAGTCGTATATTCTAATCTGCAAGTGGAAGTACTTCTACTGGGGCTCTCAATCTGGAACGGAGGTTTTATTAACCTATTAGATTCCTAACGGGTCTTATTTAAGTTGTACTTAGACCGGTTAGTTTTTAAGGAAAGGTTTACGGTTCAAAACGCAAGATTAAGCGAAGACCGGATTAGAATGTGATTTAGACCTGACAAGTAAGAATACTTGTATATAATGGGCAAACTAAACACATTCTGGATTTTGAAGTAAAAACGATAAGGTTTGACCCGTTTCGGTTAATTTATGCAAACTAGTTACATAAACCATACCGAATGCGTATATGCATAACGGGTAACCAAATGAGTCATGTACAAGTCCCACAAGTTAATATGCTTTAAATATGTTGTGATATCAGTAGGATATATTCCATTATGCCCAAATCGAAGTTAAAACCAATTTAAGCCCTGTAGGCGTATTTTGGTCATTTTAAAGTTTATAAAAGAGGTTAAATAGTAAACTGAGGTTCTGGTCTAAATTATACAGTAAAAATATTAATTTTATCATGTTACATCAGTAAGATATCATACATATGAGTGTTTAAACATTTATGGCCAAACTATGCACCGTAGGGGCATTTTGGTCATTTCACATATGGTTTAAAGTCAAATTTGGAAATCTGAGTTAAAGACTTATACTTACTGTTAAAGTATAAAAATTTACTTTTAAAATCAGTAGGTAACAAGTCTTAAGCGTTGAATATGGTTTTAAACCATACTATGCACTTAATAAGCGTAAAAGTCGGTATTTGACATTATTCGGGTTGGTTAAGGAAATATGAGGTTTTGATCAGTCTCAACATGTTTAAAATAATTTATTTAATGTATCAAATCAGTAAAAAGAGGTTTGGTATCAAAATGATATGTAAAACTCATTTTATTAACAAAAAGGGCTTTATCGTCAATTACCGAATTTATGCTAGAACTCTATGTTACGGTCAGTATAAAAATTGACAAAAATTTCTAAAAATCCCAAAATATTATATTATAACAGCGGGTAGAAAGTTTGGTGCCAAAAATTGGGTTTAAATAGGATTCATGTCAAAAATGTCATTTAATTAATACAAAGCCTTCGTTTTACGATATCGAGCATAACTCTCATTTAAGACCATAAACTGACGTCAAATTTTTAGGACATACTTAAATATCAGTAATAAAGGTTTTTGTCCTCTCACATTTTCAAAAATCTCATTTCAGATCATAAACTGAGGTGCCCTTTTGAGGGTTTAATACCTACCTAATTATGATTACGTAGCCATGTTCGTAGCGATCCATGGCATGACCATACAAGGTCTAATAAAAAGTCAAACCGGTTATCAAAACATTTGACTTTTCGGCTTTAAAAGCCAAATAAACTGAACTAGGCACGAAAGGATGCTTACAAAGGGTCCAATGGACTGAAAGGAGGTTCCCAAAGGTTCAGGATCCTCAAGAATAGAGAGAGATAGCAGCTTTGAAAGGATATGCAAGTAACTTTGTGAAGAATGGTTCACCTATTTATAGTATTTCGAAATGAACAAGATTGTGACAAGTGTTTCAAGGGTTTGTGAGATTGTTACAGGTGTAAAACTAGTTTCTAAAACAGTTAACAAGTCCCAGGTTTCATAAAAAATGGTTTTGTGATAGAAGAAAACAATTAAACCTCCAAAAACCATCAAAAAGGGAATCTGTTAGCTGCTGTTGATAGGTCGCACCCCACGTACGCCCTGGCCAGCTTCTACGCGGCCCGCGAGCGAGGCCCAGCCGACTCAAAGTTTGCTGCATGTGCAGCTTTGGTCCCTGAGTTTAATTCAGCACATACGAACAACTTTAACAGCTGAAAACGTTGTTTTGAATGGTCCCAGAAGTGCAGCCCAACGGGTTCTTGGCTCATGACTCGTGCCGTGTCCAGAATAACGTTGGGGGTATGGCATGAAAGGTCCTCAAAAGTCTATGCATCACAACTTTCCAAGGTTGATGTTTTTGGCACATTATGATAAAATTCTTATGAAACGCTATAATTTGGTAGATAATTTCTAATGGCCAACCTTTCTCGCATTTGGTAAAATGACCAAGCCTTGCGGAGTTTCCGGTTTAATCAAAAGGCCTTTCAAAGGCGTAGTTTCGCAAGTCGTCGCTTTTAGTCCCTTAATCGCACAAAGTAGCGCGGAATGTCGTTAATTGATATCCAAGCCTTCCGTGGCCCCTAATGAGTATTCCTGAGCATATACTTAAATATTACAACGTTCCCGTTCGCTTAAATGGTCACCAAAAGGCGTAGATTTAATATTTGACGCTTTTGGTCCCTCTAAAGCGCAAACTTGCGCATATCATCGTTTAATAGCATCAAAGCCTTATCTAATCCATCTTAGGCATTCTTGAGAGTGTTATTAAACATCACGATGCTTCGGGTTCGTAAAAAGGTCATTCAGAGGTATAATCAAACATATTGACGCTTTTAACCCTTTAAACTTGCAAAGTTGCGCGCAACGTCACTTAAAGGCATAAAAGCCTTAGATGGCCAATATTTGGCATCCCCGAGAGTATAATCAACCATCATGAAGCTCTTGGTTTATTAAAAGGTCACTCAGAGGTAAGAACTAACATGTTGACGCTTTTAACCCTCTATCGCGCAAACTTTCAAACTATTACGCAAACGGTTACTCTTGATCAACAAGCTGCTCGTATGTGAATATGAATACCGTGTAATGTCATTCAGAGGTTTAGTTTAAGCATGTTGACACTTTTAGTCCTTCCATAATCAAAGTTTTTGATTTTTCGCAAAAACAGTCATTCAAATTCAACGTTTGACTTTACTAAGGTTTAGTACACGTGTCAACATATTATTGGACGTGATTTTACGAGGTGTTACATCCTCACCCCCTTAAAATAAATCTTGACCTCGTGATTTGCTAAAATAATGGAAGTACTTTTTGTCGTATAATGGACTTAACCTCCATAGCATATTTGGGCCTCTAAGGGCATCCCAAATGACCTTTATAATAGCTTCAGGTTTTCTTTTTGCAGCTTCTAATCCTGCCGATCCTTATTCGATACTGGTTTCTTATCAAACCCTAAATTTTCATTAATCCGCATATCATTATGAGACAATGCTCTTGATTTATCGGCGAAACATACCCTTAAATCACTAGTGTGGGACGTATTGATTTCCATCAAGCTCCTCATGTAAGTTTTAGCTTATAGGTTACCAATCTTGATATATTTGATTTCCTCGAATGATCCTATATATCCAGAGCTTAACTAGTCCGTTGTATTAAAATTCCAGCACCCTTTCCAGGGTGATACTTTCTGTTGAATCTTTAACAAGAACTTAAGAGGTTTGCGACTTTCATCAATTATTGATTTTCCGCCGATTATTGGTAGCTTCCAGGCGATCATAAATTTATATGATCTTATCCATCGTTTCCAAGGTAACTTTCAGATCCTGATAATTGGACTTACCAAAGTCCCGTCCATTAAACGGACGTTTGATATTCCATCTATACAAGTTCTCCAAAGGAGCAACCTTGATACTTATATAACAACTATTATAGAAAAGCTTATTTAAGGTGAGATGGTTATCCCAACTATTGATTAAACAAATCTTGAGGAATAGCTAATCCTTACAGTTAGTCGAACAAATTGACGATTCTGGGCAGCTGACGGCGATTCTTAATTGTTGCCTAAATAGGGTTGCGGTAATCAATGCATAAGCAAAATGAACCATCTTTCTTAATTAATAATACCAGAGCTTTCAGAATTTTGATTTAGGCTTCATGAAATCTTCTTTAAAAGCTTTTCTGATTGACTCTTAGTTATTCCATTCCGTTGGTACTAACCGTTATGGGGCCTTTCAATAGATGCAACTTTAGGTGGGATATAAATCCTAACACTACTAGCCTCTCAGGAGATAAACAGAGTGGCTCCTTGGGGAAGAAAAATCAAATCACACCGAGATTACAGAGATATTCTAAATCTCAAACTTTGGTTCATCTATCACTACCTGTGTCAAAAGAGTGACAAATTTACCTTACGAGTCCATGGATACCTTAATCAGTGACACTTATTTGGACATTTCCCTTCTGGATATCTTCTTTGAATACCATTAGCTGACTTTAGTACAACATGACCATTGGGATATCTCAGTGGTTCCATGCATTAAACCTCCATACTGATCAGGCATGGAAGTAATCTATGGAACATATTAAGATACACCAATCCTCATATGGCGCTTTTATCATACAATCTGGTATTCGCAGTTGATAGAAATCAATGAGATAACAAACTAACATATACTGACGTACTCCATCTGGAGAGAGAGTACTCTAGAATTTTACGAATGAAGATTTCTGACAGGAATAGAAGAAATGGTTCCTATGATTTTCATCTGTAAGTTTTACCTTACACTTAATATTTGGGGTTCTTATGGAAGATTTTAAAAGTTTGCTATACTTATAATTTATGAAGGGTTAATTGGTACCCGAATCAAAACAGAACTCTTAGCATTTATATTACTAATAAATGATAAGGAATGTACCTGACATCATTATTGATATGAACTACCCCTGGCATTCATCAGGAGAGTTTAAGCGCTTTCATTCTTAGGCTTTCTATTCTTAGCCGTACTTCCCTTAACAGATTTAGGGCATGTAGTCTTGACGTGGCCTTTCTCGTTACAACCGAAGCAGACTGCATCCTTTATGTCCTTACATTCATGGGTTTTATGACCAGCTCTTTTACAGATGCCACATGGTCTTGGCTTTCGATCCATTCGACACTGCCCCCAGTTTCTTTTACAGCAGGTCTTGCATACATGTTTCTTATTGGATTTTAGTTGGATCTCATTAAGCTCAAGCTTACCCTTTTTCTTAGAAGTCTGGCAGTTACCTCCCTCTCTTTTCCTTTTTGGTTCATTCCTTGCATTCGAGATATGAACAAGATCCTTCTCATGAGTAAGGAAGTGCGGTTTTAATTGGGATTTGGAGCAAGTAGCATTGGGCTCTTTGAACTTTTTCACGACCTTTCTCACATCTTTTCCAACAACTGCATCAATCATAGCTTGGAGAACATCTTGGGTAATTTTGAGGTTCACAATTGTAGCATCATTAGCATGTGTCGCATCATCAATGACGCGATCAACGGTTGTCTTATCCGAGTTTGTCATACTCGAGACTTGGTTCCTAACACCAATGAAACAATTACTTAGTTACAATACAACAACCGCTATTCATCATCCTGATGACCTAACATATACTAACCATGGTATCATTAAACCATACAGGCTAACATAGTACGAACATTCCTAATGAATGTTATTTAAATATATATCAATTATATTTAGCCTAGGCCATAAAAAGACCATCAATGGCATTTAAGGTTTAGACCTAGTCCATCACCTTTTTGACAGGGGATCGAAATGTCACATCTGTCTTTATCATATTGATGATTTTGGATAGCTTGAAAGCTTGCCATAAGGATATTGGAAAAGAGTAATTCCTAATGGATATAAAGCATCCATCTAAAATTGTTGAAGTAGTCTCTAAAGTATCATCGGCCATTTCTACCTCACGTTATATGTCTAGAGTCCTGACAGGCGGATACAACAGTTTACAACATTTATTGTCCACAACAGACTTATCTGCGCTAGAATCAAACAAATTCCCGCATAAACATCATTGTTAAGGAAAGGTACCTGTTATGATGTTATCATTCTGTACTGCTTCCTGGGCGTTCATCTGGAAGACTCGCACGTTTGTTTTCTTGGCCTCTTCAGGCTTCTTTATAAGTTTTGGGTAGTTGGTTTTGATGTGCCCTTCCTCGTTACAGTTGTAACAAGTCGCGTTCTTCAACTCCTTGCAATCTAAAGTCTTGTAACCCTTGGTCTTGCAAATTCCACACAGTTTAGCACGTGGGTCGATCGTACATTTTCCTGAATGTCGCTTTCAGCAGTTACTTAATTTGGGTCTATTATTAGACTGACTCAAGTTTTTCCTAAACTCGGAATCTTACCTGTGCTCAAAACTTCCCTTTTTCTTCTTGTAAGATAGATGAGAGTTCTCCTCTTCTCTTTTCCTTTTTCCCTCGTCAGAAGTCTTAACAGACTTATTCCTGATTGCATCTAAAGTGAAAGATAAGGATAAGTCCACCACGGACCTATATGTGGTAGGCCTAGATGCTTTAACATTTCCCTTAATTTCTGGTGCTAGGCCTCTAATAAAACGCGCTATGCGTTTAGGTTCAGGGGTGACTAAATAGGGAACCAGGCGGGACATGGTGTTGAAACTTGTTACGTAAGCCTGACAATCTAAATTCTTCATGACCAGAGTCAAGAAGTCTATTTCTATCCTTTCTACATCATGCTGAGGACATAAGTTTTCCTTGATCAGTGCAACAAATTGCTCCTAAGACAGACTATAAAATAGGATCTTCCCTGTGGCTTGGATCAATGATCTCCACCATGCCAACGCTTCTCCTTTGAATGATTGTGAAACAAACTTCACAATATCCTGTTCTAGACAACCATTGATTTCTACTGCTGTGCCCATCTCATCCAGCTATGTCATACAATTGATGGCTCCTTTTTCTCCTGTAAAGTCCCTTGGTTTACAAGAGACAAATTATTTATAAGAGCAGGTCTTAACACGTGACTCCTGATTGAGCACAATTTGTCTGGATGGAACACTTCTTTGATTTGAAGAATGATGAGAATCATTCTTATAAGACATATGTGTCTTAGAAGGTGGTTTTGTGTGAGGCATAGATTGGGTCCCACTGCGAGTACCACTTGATTCTTTGAACTATCTGCCAATGGCTCGAGTGACAGCATTATCTATCATTGTCTGTAAATCTGCAGCCGTTACATTCATCCTTGTATTGTCATTCCTCATTGTGGGATGACTGTTGACTTCGTCTGATTCAGGCATGCTGAAAGTAGTTGGTGATAACTTTGTTCAGAAGTCTTATTATGGAACCATCATTTTCGATGATTCATTGACCATGGTATAAATAGACCATATTTGGTTAATTTGATAATCAGGCTTATTTTAAACTTTTCTTTATAGTTAATCCAGTTATAAGCTTATTAAGGATATTGGAATGGCACAAAAGGCCTTGTCGCGAGGACAGTTTTGAATTTATAAGCCATGATCTTATAGGATCGAGGCATTAAGGTTTGAACATAGTTCATTACCTTTCTTGACAGGGAGTCAAAGACTACATCTGTCTTTTATCTTTTAGGACAATAGATATAGCCCGTAGGCATTTCATCACTAAGGGATGTTTATGCTATAATCATTCTGATGATTTGAGCCATGATTTCTAAATCACTAGGCTAGATGAGAAATTGGAAGAATCCAATATAAGGATGACTATCGTGATTTTCTCGAATCACCTTTGTCAAGAGTGCTAACATGTTCTTAGGTGTTAACAAGGATCTATTATCTTAAAAAGGCTTTACCATTATAACTATGTCTAAAATGACACATAGGCTAGGTTATACCTTTAAGATTTTAGCAATCATAAATTGAAACGATGTTCTGATTTAGGACATAATACATATTTATATGTTTAATACCAAAGTAAATTTCAAAAAGGAAACTTTTCATAGAAAGCCCTAAAGAATTACTATAATTGCCCTAAACGGGTCTTAAACCAAGAAATTCGCCCACGCAGGGACTTAAAAGATATATTTGTCCTTATAGTGACTACAATAGAAATGAAATATAACAAAGGAAGTTTCTTCTTCATTTTATTTCTGAAAGTTTTCTCCTTGGTTCCCTGAGTGCGGTACGGATACTGAAGGTCTTTGTGGGTAGTCAAAATTTTCTATATTAGGAATCTTTGCAAAAGTGGAATCCAAGGATTTTATACTTAATGAATAATACGGATCACGAATAAGGTCAGGACAGGTATAATTCAAGTTTGGGATTCCTCGACTTGGAGGTAAGAAATATGGGTCCTTTGGGTCCATAGGTATCATCTTTGGAGTGGGAGCCTCAGGGACAGTTGGTATGGACTCCTCCTATGTTGGCTTCTCATTTGAAGCTTCAAAAGTCTTAGGTACAGAATCTGAAATATGGTTAATGGTTTCAACTAGTTTGATTTTTGGGAATGGGTACAAAAAGGTCCTTTCTCCATACTGGTCGTACGCTTATTCGAGCTGTAGTACAAAGCTTAACATTCTTAGACTTCAGGTTTGGAGAGTTTCCACCAATGGCATCTTTGTTCGGCGACACGTTCCCGTAATACATAAATATCAAAAACAATGTATACATATAACAGGGATTAGATCTGATGTGCGTTAGGTGTAATATAATTTAGGTGTATATTTTAAGCCCTTTTTACACTTTTTAGCCAAGTTTTAAATTTATAAACACGATATTCACTAACACTAAACACACATATGGGCAAGTGCACCCATCGTGGACGTAGTATAGTGTTGGTAAGATACCGAGGTCGTCCAAGGACACAAGAGCTTTTAGTACCGGTTTATCCTCAACGTCTAATCAAATCAAAATGTTAGAAAAAGATTTTTAAACTAGAAAAATAAAACTAACTAAAATGTTGAAAAAAAAATAAAAGTAAAAACAGATAGACAAGATGAATCACTTGGATCCGACTTGTGTGTAATGTAACCTTTGATTATTTTCGCACTTTTGCACTTGTTTAAGAGATTATCTTAGTTATTGTAGTAGGCCCCTCTTTTGAAGGTGACGTTACCCTCAACCCAGTAGTTTGAGTCAGCAAGGATACAATCCTAAAGGGTCGGATTATTGAAAGATAATTAATTAAGTTATTAATGCATGATGTGGTAGGCCCCTCTTTTGAAGGCGACGTTACCCTCGGCTAAGTAGTCTGAGTCAGCAGGGATACAGTCCTAAGTAGCCGGGTTAAAGTTTTTATAGTAGTTTAACTTATGAGGGGATCAAAGAGTTTGGATCACCCCGCCATCCAATACCATTGGGTATTGAAGGAGGTCCTACTAAATTTGACCCAGGTCCTTTGTAGGATCTATACATTGAACAATGGCAAGACTCTTACCAAACCGTTCCCTTAACCCCCGACTAAGTAGCCAACATACCTCCACATAGACCATGGAGATATGAATGGTGAAAATCTTTTATTTTATATAGACAGTAAAATAATGCCAAGACACCACGGACAAACGATAAGGAAGAATCACCTTCAACTTAAGAGACTAGTAATTAAAGTCATTAATACAAAACCAATTAAAAAGTGCAAAAGATTAAAAATAAAAAATTATTATACTAAACACTTGTCTTCACCAAGTGATGTAAGAGACTTAGGCAAACATGGCCTTTGATTGTCAAGAACTCTTACGATCAATCTTGGATCCCGAGATGACTCACACACTCTATGATGGACAATGGATGATGGTGGTGGATGATGGTGTTGTGATGGTGGTGGGTGGTGGGTGAAGTGTGAGAGAGGTGGTGTGCCAAGGGATGAGTTGCAAGAGCTCCAAGCACTCCTATTTATAGGCTGAACAGAAGCTTGGGCACGGCCCCGTGCCCATCCAACTCTCCCTCTTCATTAATTGCAATTCTCAATTTCATTAAATGCGTCTGCAACAGTTGACCACGCCCCCGTGTCCGCTGAGCACGGCCCCGTGATGGGCAGTAGAAGCTTCTATTACTTTGTCGTTTTTGCTGACACTTGGGTATGCCCCCGTGCTCACTGAGCACGGGGCGTGTTTAGTCTTCTGTCTTCTTGTTTTGCTTTTGGGAAGATGCTGTCGGGAGGTCGGGCATGCCACGTTTGTTCCTTTTCTTGTATTTATGTTAGATTTAGCTGTATTTTTGCTTCTTTTGTTCATTTGAGCTCATTTAATCCTGAAAATACAAAAGGAAGACAAAAGCACACTTTTGCAACATTAGTACTAAAAAGGGTTAGTTTTATGCCACAATTGATGTAATTTATATGTTGCATTTTGTGCACATCAAGATCATTCCTTGTTCATGTCTAGACTCAGAAGTCAAGGAATGTTCTACTGTTTCATTGAGATTAAACACAAAAGGCTAGTGTTTAATTCACTCAATGTTGGCTCTGATACCAACCTGTCACACCCCGATATTTCCACGTATTACCGGTGGGCCCGGTGGGGAGTATCGTGACGTAGTTGATATCATCATAGTCAAATGATCACAGTTCAATGCACAGCGGAAGTCTAAAGTAATAATAATACAAACCGATTCGAAAGTATAATAAAATATTACACACCAGTTGTATATGGATCCACAAGCGGATCTTAAAACAGAAATATAAACATTTTTCAACAGACTTTAGACGTTTAGAACTTGCATGATTCCTTATTAACGCCCTGAGCTCCCAGCCAATTTATGTACAGTACCTGTCACTTAATCTTTCTGGAAAATACGTCAGTATACACTGGTAAATACAATTAATAGACTCTTTTGAAAATATTATGAAAATTGATTTAAGTGCACAAGGCACAAATATTCTTTTATAACTTAGGACAATTATATTAATAACAATATTATATCAGATTTACATGTTTGTCCAACATTTAGGGCCGATGTTAAATAAACCAAACAAGATTAATCAACACACCACAAATCTAAACTCACAAGAAGTTACCTGACGAGTGAGTATATCTTTTACATACGCAACAGGCAGCTGTATGCCTACATCCCGTGCTTAACTTGTGGCCACTTACGCTTTTTAAATGAGCCAAGGATATCCAGGACACGGTCATTAACCCCCAATGTTATTAGTTATCAAGCAATACTGATTAAAATGGGATTATGCAATTTAATCATCTCTGATTTAAAGGTTTCTACACCTGAACAAGCGGTATTATTATAATACCGTATCCCAAGCCCGTATAACGGAAAATAAGTTAAAAGTATTTACTTGAGCTTAAAATGTAATTTATACTCAGCTGTATATTTTAATCAGCAAGTGCAAGTACTTCTATCGGGGCTCTCAATCTGGAACGAAGGTTTTATTAACCTATTAGATTCCTAAAGGGTCTTATTTAAGTTGTACTTAGACCGGTTAGTTTTTAGGGAAAGGTTTACGGTTCAAAACGCAAGATTAAGCAAAGACCGGATTAGAATGTGATTTAGACCTGACAAGTAAGAAGACTTGTATATAATGGGCAAACTAAAGACATTCTGGATTTTGAAGTAAAAACGATAAGGTTTGACCCGTTTCGGTTAATTTATGCAAACTAGTTACATAAACCATACCGAACACTTATATGCATAACGGGTAACCAAATGAGTCATGTACAAGTCCCACAAGTTAATATGCTTTAAGTATGTTGTGATATCAGTAGGATATCTTCCATTATGCCCAAATCGAATTTAAAACCAATTTAAGCCCCGTAGGGGTATTTTGGTCATTTTAAAGTTTATAAAAGAGGTTAAATAGTAAACTGAGGTTTTGGTCTAAATTATACAGTAAAAGTATTAATTTTATCAAGTTACATCAGTAAGATATCATACATATGTGTGTTTAAACATTTATGGCCAAACTATACACCGTAGGGACATTTTGGTCATTTCACATATGGTTTAAGGTCAAATTTGGAAATCTGAGTTCAAGACTTATACTTACTATTAAAGTATAAAAATTTAGTTTTAAAATCAGTAGGCAACAAGTCTTAAGCGTTGAATATGGTTTTAAACCATACTATGCGCTTAATAAGCGTAAAAGTCGGTATTTGACATTATTCAGGTTGGTTAAGGAAATCTGAGGTTTTAATCAGTCTCAACCTGTTTAAAATAATTTATTTTATGAATCAAATCAGTAGAAAAAGGTTTGGTATCAAAATGATATGTAAAACTCATTTTATTAACAAAAAGGGCTTTATCGTCAATTATCGAATTTATGCTAGAACTCTATGTTACGGTCAGTATAAAATTTGACAAAAATTTCTAAAATTCCCAAAATATTATATTATAACAGTGGGTAGAAAGTTTGGTGCCAAAAATTGGGTTTAAATAGGATTCTTGTCAAAAATGCCATTTAATTAATAAAAAGCCTTCATTTTACGATATCGAGCATAACTCTCATTTCAGACCATAAACTGACGTCAAATTTTTAGGACATACTTAAATATCAGTAATAAAGGTTTTTGTCGTCTCACATTTTTAAAAATCTTGTTTTAATGGAAAAAGGGCATAACATTCAACTTAAAGCATTTAACGGAATCATGCAATGAACTAGGATTTCTCTGGAACCATGTTGTATAACCTTAGAGGGTTATAGTAACATATAATATGGTCCTAAAGGAATCCTAATGCATAACTAAACTAAGCTAAATCGGGTCAGAACTGAAAGTCAAAGTAAAGTCAACTTTTGCGACTTTCGGTTGCGAACCGAGCCTAAACTCAGAATTGTCGGGTTGAACATGCCTAGACATGTTCAATTAATATTTACCAAGTTATTAAAGTGACAAAACTGATTTTATTGCTTCCACATCATTAGTTATGAATTTTTATTTAAAAACCGACTCGTTTGACTTTTATTTTAATTACTTTGACCCGACAATTAACTAAGCAAACGTGATAATTAGAAGGTGCCCTTTTGAGGGTTTAATACCTACCTAATTACGATCACGTAGCCATGTTCGTAGCGATCCATGGCTTGACCATACAAGGTCTAATAAAAAGTCAAAGCGGTTATCAAAACATTTGACTTTTCGGCTTTAAAAGCGAAATAAACTGAACTAGGCACGAAAGGGATGCTTACAAAGGGTCCAATGGACTGAAAGGAGGTTCCCAAAGGTTCAGGATCCTCAAGAATAGAGAGAGATAACAGCTTTGAAAGGATGTGCAAGTGAATTTGTGAAGAATGGTTCACCTATTTATATTATTTCGAAATGAACAAGATTGTGACAAGTGTTTCAAGGGTTTGTGAGATTGTTACAGGTGTAAAACTAGTTTCTAAAACAGTTAACAAGTCCCAGGTTTCATAAAAATGGTTTTGTGAGAGAAGAAAATAATTAAACCTCCAAAAACCATCAAAACGGGAATCTGTTTGCTGCTGTTGATAGGTCGCGCCCGCGTACGCCCTGGCCAGCTTCTACGCGGCCCGCGAGCGAGGCCCAGCCGGCTCAAAGTTTGCTGCATGTTCAGCTTTGGTCCCTGAGTTTAATTCAACACATACGAACAACTTTAACAGCTGAAAACGCTGTTTTGAATGGTCCGAGAAGTGCAGCCCAACGGGTTCTCGGCTCATGACTCGTGCCGTATCCAGAATAACGTTGAGGTATGGCATGAAAGGTTCTCAAAAGTCTATGCATCACAACTTTCCAAGGTTGACGTTTTTGGCACATTATGATAAAATTCTTATGAAACGCTATAATATGGTAGATAATTTCTAATGGCCAACCTTACTCGCATTTGGTAAAATGATCAAGCCTAGCGGAGTTTCCGGTTTAATCAAAAGGCCTCTCAAAGGCGTAGTTTCGCAAGTCGTCGCTTTTAGTCCCTTAATCGCACAAAGTAGCGCGAAATGTCGTTTAACGATATCCAAGCCTTCCGTGGCCCATAATGAGTATTCCCGAGCATATACTTAAATATTACAATGCTCCCGTTCGCTTAAATGGTCACCAAAAGGCGTAGATTTAATAGTTGACGCTTTTGGTCCCTCTAATGCGCAAACTTGCGTATATCATCGGTTAATAGCATCAAAGCCTTATCTAATCCATCTTAGGCATTCTTGAGAGTATTATTAAACATCACGATGCTTCGGGTTCGTAAAAAGGTCATTCAGAGGTACAATTAAACATATTGACGCTTTTAACCCCTTAAACTTGCAAAGTTGGGCGCAACGTCACTTAAAGGCATAAAGCCTTAGATGGCCAATATTTGGCATCCCCAAGAGTATAATCAACCATCATGAAGCTCTCGGTTTGTTAAAAGGTCACTCAGAGGTAAGAATTAACATGTTGACGCTTTTAACCCTCGGTCGCGCAAACTTTCAAACTATTACGCAAACGGCTACTCTTGATCAACAAGTTGCTCATATATGAATATGAATACCGTGTAATGTCATTCGGAGGCTTAGTTTAAGCATGTTCACACTTTTAGTCCTTCCATAATCAAAGTTTTTGATTTTTTGCAAAACAGTCCTTCAAATTCAACGTTTGACTTTACTAAGGTTTAGTACACGTGTCAACATATTATTGGATGTGATTTTACGAGGTGTTACATGGAATAATTAAAATCAACTTCTGCCATGATAGCATATCCCAAGTATTGGATTTTCAATGGTATTTCATTGAAGGCAGTTGTTTTATTTGAAAAACACATGAGAAGGGTATGGAATAAAAATCTCATGGGAGGTGGAAAACTTCCCTTTTGCAAAGTATCTTTTTTCATTTGTTCCTCATACCCCCTCTCAATTAAATCAGTTTTATATTCTTCCTTTGGGAAAGAATTTTTACCTGTGTGATCATTTATTTCAAAAACCTCAGAGATGGTTTGAGGTGTGACAGCAATCTGAATTCCCCCTACTGTTGAAGTGATTGCCCAAGGCATTTTGTCCTGACTTTCAATTTTTGCATTTTTCCAGAAATCACGTAGGGTATCCAGGTAGATAGGTGCGTTGCAAGTCAGCAAAGTTTTGTACTTTGAAGAGGAAAGAGCATCAATAATGGAGTGAAAGGTTGTGTTTTGACTTGTTTTCTCAAGGGTACACAGGTAGTTATGAGGGCTCTTTAGTGCGAGAGCCATGGTGATTCAAAGGTAGTTGCGAGAGAAGAAAGAAGATGAATGATTTGAAGGATTTTGATGGAAATTGCTTTTGAAAGGAATTTTGAATTCGATTCGACAGTGAAAACCCTGTTTGGGGTTTTGGTCAGGGTTTTATAAGGTGAAAAAGTGAATGCTGACGTGGCAGCGGTTACAAAGATCTGACGGCTAAGTACAGTCCACGTGACAACCTCTAATGGATAATGGATGACAGTTGTTTAGAAACTACTGATCATCATTTAACCCTTTATCTCTAAGGTTTTCATTCACCTCCTTGATGTTTGCAAATGCTATGATGCATTTGTCTGAACAAAGGTTTTTAAGAACCTGGGGTGATACCTTAGTTGAAGCCATCATGGCACAATCACAGACATGTTCACTTTCTTCTGGTTTCTTCTCTTCTTTTTCATCTTGCTTCTTCTTTTCTTCTTCAGCAGACCAGGGGTCAGACAGTGGTTCTAACAGGTGTTCTGAATTTTCGTTCAACAGTTGTTCACCAACAACAACAGTAACCACCACTTCAGTAATTGTATCCACTGTTTCAGCACTGGATGTTCCTTGTTCAGTTTCTAGCCCTTCTGGAATTGACTCTAATGCTACAAAATAGAATTCATCACTAGAAACAACATTTTCAGCATACAGAGCAAAGTTTTCATCACCTAGATCCTCAGGCAAACTACTCCAATCAACAAAGCCTTGGGTGAAAAAGCTTTGCTGATCTGTTTGAACAGCTGGTTGAGTAGCTTGTTGAGGTGCAACTTGTTGAACTTGAGGAGCTGGGGCCTGGACATACTGTATCTGAGGAACAGTGGTTTGGACATAGTGCACAGGAACAAGGGTTGCAGGGTGTGCATCGTGAGCAGAGTGGTTTGGTTATTTTGTGGTCTAGGGCTAGGATGTGTGATGATTGGTCCACTGTTTTGACTCCTACACTCTCTAGCAAAATGACCTAACTTATTACATTTGTAGCATTTGATCTTTGATTTATCCAACCCTACTTTCAAGTTCCCATGTAACCCTAGAAATTTTCTCCCTGTTCTCTTATAAAACTTGCTGGTTCTAACACTCAGCAGTGCAAGTTGGTGCAAGATATCCATTTCCTCCAGATCAGTTGGATCAAAATGATAGAAATCATTGAGTTCAAAAGAGAGATTGTCAGAAACCTGGTTTTCACTACTAGCTGTGAAAGCATAGTTAGCTGAGTAAAAATCAGAGTTGTTAAAAGCTCCACCAGCAGCTATGTCAATGTAATGATCATAACTCTGATCCTTACTACTACCAGGTTCCTCTTGACCAAGAAGTGCTGTGCTACCAAAAGTATAGTCATCAGCAACCTTCCCTGACTCTTGTTACTTCTTTTTCTGGCTCAACTCTCTCTCATAGGTGAGGAGTCTACCATGAAGTTGAGTCAGTGTTAACTCTTTGAACCCAACTGAATTTCTGGTTACAAAAGCATTTGTGTCCCATTTTTCAGGAAGTGACCTTAGAAACCTACTATTTAGAGTTGATTTAGCAAATTCAACATTAACAAGTTTTAGTTCACTTACGAGACAGCTAAAATGTCCAAACTGTTGTGTTAATGATTCACCCTTGACATGACAAAAGGTTTCATATTGTTGATTCAAAACCTCCCTATTGTTTTCAATTACTTCTTCAGTACCACCAAACTGTTCCTTAAGTGAATCCCACAATTCCTTGGCACTGTTACAGTGTAACAGCCCAACATAAATTTCATTTGGAAGTGCAGATGCAACGATGCTAAATGCCTTGTCATCCAGTTCAATTTTCTGAAAATCCTGATCAGAATAGTTTTCATTTTTCTTAGGTACTAGAACTTTTAGATCCTCAGCACTCGGCACCATTGGAACATGTGGTCCAAAGACAACCGATCGCCAACACCCTATGTTTTGTTGAGCTAAGATGTGACCCATCCTACGTTGCCAGATGTTATACTCAGATCTGACCAACATAGGTGGTTTGAAGAGTGAACCAGTGTTCATTGTGTTATCCTGTGATTGTGACTCCATTCTGGTTGTTTTACATGTACTGGATAATCAACTTTTGTAAGTGATTATACCTTACTCTGTTTTTCAACTAAAAACGAACAATCGAAAGTATCAACGAAATTGAGCTGAACTTTTACGTCAAAATGATTGTTAGATCAAGTTGACTGTCCTTGCTCTGATACCAATTGTTAGGATCTGAGTTTCTTAGATTGTGTTTGGTTTATGTAAAATGAAGATGAAACAGAGATGTATTGCAGCGGAATTATGAAATAAACTTTTAACACACAATCAATGGAAGAATAAGTTTAAGCAAACATGTTTATCATTGAACCGAATGATTGTATTTATTACAATACTCAATTACAATAGCATGCATGCACAGATCTCCCCCTCAGCCTGAGCTCACTTGATTGTTCGTACAGAATTGACTTAGAAGAAAAGAGCTAATAGAACAGTACAGGGTACTGTTCTATTTATAGTACAGGACAACCACTGAGCATCTTTGGCTGACGTCACCATGAAAGTGACATCTAACCTCCTAACAAACTCTAGCTACTGACCTATACAACCACTGATTACAAACTACTGATTATAATAAACAAAGTATAAACAAAACACTGGTTCTTCATTCCACTGTTGTAGCTTCAGCAGTGCTTTGGTCTTCAGCAGTACTTGAGACACATCAGTAGATTGAGCTTCAATACTTTAATTCTTCATCGGTCTTTTAGACCAGCAGCTGTTGTGAAGAGCAGTACTTTGAGTTATCAGATGTTAGAGCCACTGTTAAGGTGAATGATCTGTACAAACAACTGCTTATGAAGGATCCACTGTTCTGAACCAGTTTTGGCTTTATCAACTGTTCCTTTGTAGGGTTCAATCCCAACAACGACGAAGAAACTAACTAAAAACGACTAAAATGAACACGAATAACAGATGTATTTTACAATACATCAAATATCCCCGCACTTATCATTTTTCGTCCTTGAAAAAGAATTTATGCAAAACGGAATCATAGACAGGATAATCATTTGGGACCAAAGCTTAAATTACTTATTAGAATCGAAACTCGTGTTAGCCGCGATTGCAAGTATACGTGTCCTCTTAAACCCAAACCCGGTTCCAAGCCCTTATCATGCAAATTAAGTTTAAGTGCGGTCAATCTACCTAGGGTCTCACGCTAAGAATCGTAGGTCCACCTAATCCCCCCTCAAGCTTATAGGACAAAAGGAACAACCACTGGGTCATTTCCTAACCGTTTTATACCAAGATCAAGAGAATTTAAAATCAAATCTTTTCACGTTTTTTTTCATTTTTTTCTTTTTCTTTTGAGCTTAAATGTTGCTTTACCTAATCCAGAGGCATTCCCAATCAGAGTCACCATCCCTGAGAGAGATTACAATAGGCGTCGGTAATTTTATTACAATTTGATTTCACACATCCTAGAGGCATTCCGGGTCAGAGTCACTATCCCCAACCAAGATTACATAGGCCTGCGCTGCTTTTCTTAGTTTCTAGCTCATTTATTCTTTTATTATTTTTTTTATTTTCCATCATTTGATAAGAAATTCTAACGATCTTAGCTTATAACGGCATCCCTTATGCTATTATTGACGGTTTCAATTTCCCCACTCTCCCTAGATGAGAACCCACTACTAGACCGACAATTAGGTATATTCAGATCAAAGGAACCTAGAACCGAATCAAGCCTACCCGCACATCCCAAACTAGACACAAGCTCAACTATATTATCTCATATTACTATTATTTGAACCTGAACAAAAACCCAACTTTTCTATCATTTTCCGCTTTTTAGTTTGCAAACTTCTTATTTCAAAAGACATTTTCTAATTTTTTTTAATTTTTTTGGATTTTTTGAAATTTTTTATTTTTTTTTA
Organism: Helianthus annuus; assembly: GCF_002127325.2. NCBI lineage: Eukaryota > Viridiplantae > Streptophyta > Magnoliopsida > Asterales > Asteraceae > Helianthus > Helianthus annuus. The sequence goes on along the minus strand of NC_035448.2, from coordinate 202,641,146 downwards.
TTTTTCGACTTTTTATGACTCGACTAACTATACTAACGTCTAAAACCCAAGTGTACCATCCCCACACTTAAAATTTTGCATTGTCCCTAATGCAAGGATGAAAACACGACTCTAACTACCTATAAATCAAAAGAAATAAAGACGAAATATAAAATTATGCAATATATACAAGTGGAACGACTTAGCTGAATATATATGAGACTGTCAATGTGCCAGTCGATTCCACATATGCCCTCCTCTCCAAGCGCGCTCAGCAAACAGTTCCTAAACTCGGACACGCGAACGGATGCGACAACAACATCAAGCTATCAATCAATCATAACATACCAACCAAAACATAATATTTATCATAATAACGTTAGTTTAAACATCCATCAACCAGAATATCAACCAACCCAAAAAACCCGACCAACCTATTTATGTATATAAGTATAGACCAAAAGATGAAGATCAAAACAACATAAAAAAATAAAAACAAAAGATATGATCCATCAGAACTGCTGCATCCTCGATCTCCCCAAACTACTCATCATCCGAACCCTGCTCTATATCATTAGGCTGAGCCTACTATGGCTGCCAAGACGGCGGCGGCTGCAAGTGAAGACTATCCATAATCACTCTCAAGCCATCCCGTATCTGTCCAAACTCACCCCTAATAGGCTAAACTGGTCATCAATATAATCGTGCAGACTCTCCATCCTATCATATACTGACTCCAATGTCAATGGATCTGGCCGAGGCTCTCTAAGTGGATACTGACGTGCTGCTAACTAACGTCTAGTGAGAGATACCTGGTAACATGGAGGAATGGTAGCCTGCATAGCAGCAGTTGCAGTCGAACCTACTGGAGGGTGTACCTGAAGTCCCTGAACTATCTCCTCCCAAACTAGCGGCTCATCGTAAGTAACGATCCCCACAGCCTGAAAGCTCTTCAACTCCATCATAGTCGGACCTGGACCAGTCTGCATCCTCTCTGCTGGATAATCAGTGAAAACCCCAAAACTCTTTGCGAGCCAAGTAACATATGGTCCACAATATATCCGGGCCTGCCTCCCTCCTCTCGAGGGTCTCGTCATCAACCACGCGAAAATACTCGCCAAGTTGGCTGGTCGGCCCTCAATCATGCACATCATGCAAAATTAACTATGCTGGTTCACTTTATTATCTCCCTCATGTCGACCTATCAGAGTGGCCGCCAGAATCTTGTGTATAAACCTGTGAACTGGATCCCTAATATCAGGGGCCACCATATTATTTGAATATGGTGCCTTGGCGATAGTACCCCAAAACCTGACCAACTCCTCCTTCAACACACAATGATCCTGCGTCTTTTTCACTACACCCCTCAACAACATCACAAAACCAGGCTCCTGAACCTCCTCCTGCGTATAGAACCCCGTCGCCACTGCGAACTGAGGCAAAGTCATGTTGTATACCTTCTTACCCAGTGAGAACGACACCACATCCTGCTCCACAAATCCCTCCACATGTCTTTACTCAGACGAGGAGTGGAACTCTAAAACCAGCTCATAATACTGTGGAACGTCACAATCTAATCCCAATCGAAACTTGTCTCCTAGAAGTTGCTCCAACCTCCCTCTCTGTCCCAACTGACCTACTAACTCCCAGTCTATCCTGCGATACTGTAATAACTGCACCCCAATCAGTACCTGTAGCTTTGCCCACTCAGACGATCCCTCTGCAAACTGTAACAACGGGCTATCCCGTACAACCGTACTCCGTCCATGTGCAACCCCCGGTCCACGATATCTAATCTCCCTAACCACAACATCGGCCGGCTGCTGCTGTGCCTCAGCAGTGCCACGGGAACCAGAAGTCGCACGCCTCTTCCGACGCGTTCAAGAAGATGAGGCTTCACCTGACATCCTGTAAACATATTTCAATAAAGCGCAAAACAGGTGAAATGTTAGTAATCACAAACAATTTTTGTCGTTTTTGGGTTTTTTAACACATAAGGACCCGACGCACAGACCTGACTTGACTCGACACACAAAACAATGCAAACTTGACGACTACAGACTAATCTATAACTGAATATACAAAGAAAGATGCAAGAACACATATCTGGCAGTCGACTTATGAAGAGAACTACGAGAATAATCGGCAAAAACTTTAAAACCCACTTCGAATTGATGTATCAAAAACAGATTTTTAATGGAATCGATGGTTGAGAAGTGATGTTGATGATGATTTAAGGTGAAATTGTGATGTATTAGTGGCCGATTAGTGGTGATGATAGGTGAAATTGAGTGTCTCCTGTGGTTTGTTTGTGGTCGCCGACGGTGGGAGAAAAGAGAATTAGGTCAAAGTGATTCAAAATTTGGGTTTAAAACTGTTTTGTCTGACACGCAGCGTTCTCGCGGCCCGCGATAATGAAGACTAAGGGCTTCGCGCCCAGCGACTCGCTATCATGCCAAAATTTCTGTTTCTTTTTCACGGGCCGCGAAAGATGAGCAGTAGTAATTCATGCCCCGCGAGGGCACAATGAGCAGCAGATCAGACTTGCAGCTGCAGGTTTCTTTGCTTAAAATTTGTTTTAAATATTCCCAAACTACCCCCAAAGTCCCATTTTCCGATTTAAACCAAATACATACCTGAAACGCCATTTTCCCGTCATTCTCGCCTACGTTAAGGTGATGCGTACATGCAAAAACACACGACACAAAACACAGACGCAAAAAATGACAAAACACAAAACTACGAAATAAAAATAAAAAACCAACTATGCTAATGACACGACACAGAAACGAACAGATGTACAAAACTATACACTTGAGTTTTCACTCAAGAATTTAAGCGGTGGTGCTAGGCGGGTCCGCAAGAGGAATTTCTTCCTCTTCGGTGGTGTCGATGGGGCCTCCCAAGTAATGTTTCAAATGATGTCCATTAACTTTCCACGATCCTCCCCCACTTCGTTGAACAACTCCACGGTACCGTATGGGAATACCTCCACGACATACGGTCCGGACCATCTAGACTTCAATTTTCCGGCAATCAACTTCAACCTTGAATTAAAAAAAAGTACCTTATCGCCCACTCGAAACTCCTTCAACTTACGCAACTTGCTATCGTGCAATGCCTTTGACCTTTCTTTAATACTTCATGAACGTTCGTATGCGGCATCACGAAGAGCTTCCAACTCATGGATTTGAAAGAACCTTTTCCTAGCGGCCTCGGTGAGATCCAAGTTCACGGTTTTAAGTGCCCAAAGAGCCCGGTGCTCTAATTCTACCGGTAAATGGCACGCTATTCCATACACTATCATAAAAGGAGTCGTACCTAACGACGTCTTGTAGGCGGTACGAAACGCCCACAATGCATCATCTAGCTTATCCGACCAATCCTTGCGGCTCTTCCCCACCGTCTTTTCCAAGATTCTCTTCACTCTTCGATTTGCGTTCTCAACTTGACCACTTGTTTGTGGATGATATGCGGTGGACAACTGGTGCGTAACCCCATATCGCTCCAATGCCTTTTCCATCATGGCATTACAAAAGTGCGTCCCGTGGTCACTAATAATCGCCTTAGGGGTACCGAAACGCGTAAACAACTTCTTCAAGAATCTCACCACCACTCGTGCATTGTTTGTAGGCAAAGCTTGAGCTTCCACCCACTTCGAAACGTAGTCAATAGGTTGTACCTATTCCCACTCGAAGATGGGAAAGGCCCTATGAAGTCGATGCCCCACACATCGAAGATTTCTAAAACTTGAATAGGGTTTTGGGGCATCTCACCCTTGGATGAGATGTTGTCGGTTCGTTGGCAACAATCACAAGTCCTCACAAACTCTATCGCGTCTTTAATTACAGACGGCCAATAAAACCCACAATCGAAGACTTTCTGAGTGGTCACATGTGGACCGTGATGACCTCCTGTCAAGCCCCCATGAACGTGCCGAATAATATCTAAACCCTCTTCTCTACTCACACATCTCCTTAAAATCCGATCACTTCCTATCTTGAAGAGGTAGGGATCATCCCATATGTATCTCCGTGCATCGCTTAAGAGCTTCTTCTTTTGCTGGCGACTCATCCCGTCCATAACAAACCCGCCTGCGAGGTAGTTAGCTAGATCACTGAACCACGGCAAACCCTCCTTCTCCGCCTTGATATAATCAATAGACTCGTGAGGGAATTTGTCTCCTATCGCTTCCTCACGAATCTCCTCCCTACTCGGATCCTCCAAACGCGAGAGATGGTCCCCCATGACATTCTCCGCTCCATTCTTATCCTTAATTTCTATGTCAAACTCGGAAAGGAGTAGAATCCATCGTATCAAACGCGGCTTAGCGTCCTTCTTCTGAAAAAGGTAACGCAGAGCCAAGTGGTCGGTGAACACTATGGTCTTTGAAAGAACAAGGTAAGAACGGAACTTGTCAAATGCAAACACGACTGCTAACAGTTCCTTCTCAGTATTGGTGTAATTTTCTTGGGCGTCATTCAATGTTTTACTCGCGTAATAGATCGGGTGAAAGTGGTTCTCCCGTCTCTGCCCTAACACCACACCGACTGCTTTATCACTAGCGTTGCACATGTGCTCGAAAGGCAAGCTCCAGTCGGGTGATACAAGAATAGGTGCGCTCACAAGTTACTCTTTAAGGAATTCAAACGCTTTAAGGCACTCCATGTCAAAGACAAAAGGAACATCCTTCTCTAAGACTCGGGTCATGGGGCGAGTGATTTTAGAAAAGTCTCTAATGAAGCGCCTATAAAAACCCGCATGACCGAGAAAACTACGAATCGACTTAACACTAGTCGGTGGAGGAAGCCGACTAATCGTATCTATCTTCGCTCTGTCAACCTCTATACCAGCTCTCGAAATCTTATGACCTAAGACAATCCCCTCAGTCACCATGAAGTGACATTTTTCCCAATTCAACATCAGTTTCGTCTCGACACACCTCCTCAACATATTCTCAAGATTAACTAAGCAATGATCGAAAGAATAACCGTACACCGAGAAATTGTCCATAAACACCTCCATCGAACTCTCTACCATATCCTGAAAGATCGCAATCATGCATCGCTAGAATGTAGCTGGAGCGTTACATTTTCCAAACGGCATGCGTCGGTACATGTACGTGCCATATGGACATGTAAAGGTTGTCTTTTCGTGATCCTCCGGTGCGATGGGGATCTGAAAGTAACCCGGAAACCCGTCGAGAAAGCAATAGAACTGCTGACCCGCGAGCCACTCAAGCATCTGTTCAATGATTGGGAGCGGAAAGTGGTCTTTACGGGTGGCGTCATTTAACTTTCGATAGTCATTGCACACCCGCCAACCCATGACCGTACGCGAAGGTATGAGCTCATTTTTCGCATTCAGAATGACTTTCATCCCCCCTTTCTTCGGGACGACCTGAGTTGGGCTCACCCAAGCTGAATCGGAAATCGGGTATATCAACCCGGACTCTAGCAACTTCATAACTTCCTTCTTAACTACCTCCTGCATAATCGGGTTGAGACGTCGCTGCGGTTGCACCACCGGCTTGTAAACCTCCTCCATCAGAATATGGTGTGTGCAAAAAGTGGGGCTAATACCCTTAATATCCAACAACCTCCATGCAATCGCCTCTTTGTGTTTTCTCAACACCTCAATCAATCTCACTTTCTCCTCCTCCGTCAACTTCGAAGAGATGATGACGGGCATGTTCGGCTTCTCTCATAGGAATGCGTACTCAAGATGTGATGGAAGAACCTTAAGCTCTAAGGGCGGTGGAGTATCTAAAGGAGTACTCTCATCACTAACCTCATTGAGTTTCAACGTCTCTGGAACCCATAACTCATCACTCTCATCTAACGGCTCCTCCTCAACCTCTTCTTCATCAATCTCGTCAACAACTCCCTCACCTACTAAATCGGCCCCACTACTGTACTCGAGACACATGTCGACACAAGATATGAAAGAATTTAGAAAGTAGATGGAATGACACATCCCGCTATCCTCGTCTCTACCCCCAGGATGCTGCATAGCTCTACCGATCTCTAATGTGACAATCTCGTCACCCGCACGAAGGGAAAACTTACCGTCAAAGACATCGATGATCGCCTTTGCGGTTCGAAGGACGACCAAGAATAATGGGAACTTTCTCATCGGCCTCCATATCAAGAACGACGAAATCTACGGGAAATACCAACTTATCAACTTTAACCAACAGATTCTCTACGATTCCATGAGGATACTTGACCGAACGGTCGGCCAAAGACAATGACATACGCGTGGGTGTAAGCTCTCTTAATCCTAGCCTCTCATACAAAGAAAATGGCATCAGATTGATGCTAGCACCTAAATCAGCTAGAGCATGAGCAGGGGTAACGGCTCCCCCAGAAAGGCATGGAATGGTGAATGTGCCCAGGTCGATTAATTTCCCCGGTAGCTTATTCAAAACCACCACGGAACAACCTCTGGTCAAAGGAACGTTCGAAAGCTCACCTATCATATCCTTACGCTTCAGAAGGTCCTTAAGAATTTAGCATACTTGGGCATGGACTGAAGGGCCTTTATGAACGGAAGATTGATTTTCGAATGCTTAAACATCTCAAGAAATTTCCCATATTCCTTAGCATATTTCTGATGCATAAGGCGGGCGGGATATGGGACGCGAGAAAGATCAACTAATGGTGACGGTCTAACCCTTACCGGTTGTTTCTCTACACTCTTCTCTACTTGAGGCTCCCCGGTGTGTGCGGTACTTACTGGGTCTAGCCTCATGTGCACCTTACCTGGAGCTTCCATCTCGATCTCTTCGTCTACGTCTTCCTCATCCTCTACCTCAACACTCTCTCTAACTACCTCCCCTAAACTCTTTCCACTACGGGTAGTAATAGCCTTAGCTGAATGGTTAGCTGGGTTCAGGTAGGTATTTCCTGAAAACTGACCAGGTGGGTGCTCTTGTAACTGTTTGGCTAAACCACCTACTGTCCTCTGAAGGTCTAAAAGTGCGGATTGTTGATTTTTACGTTGAAGCTCTTGATTTTTATTTATTTGCTCTTGATTTTAGCGAAATTACTGAATTCAATTAAAGTTTTCTGCGTAGCCTGATCTCTTACCATCAACTGAGCAAACATCTCCTCAATCCTACTTAGACTACCCTCTGAACCTTTACCACTACCTTGACCCTCTTGATTTGACCCCCCACTAGCAAATTGTCCCCCTGAACTTGAACCACTACTAGTGTATAGACCGGGCCCCCGATTTTGATACTGACCAGATGGAAAACCAGGAGGATTACCGAAAGAGCGGAAACCACTATTATTGCCACTACCACGCAAGTTGGAGTTATAATTAGAATTATTGAACGGATTCCTGGGACCCCTAGACTGACCGGCTATGAACTCTACCTGCTCGAGTGTAAGTGTGGGACAATCTATCGTATCGTGGCCTCCCCTACAACCCTCACACCTATCAACTTTTTTCTTAATCTCATTCAACTCCTGTCTAAAAGATTTCTCCATTCTCTCTAGAGCAACAGTTACCGATGAATCCAAGCCAACTTGGTTCACCCCTCGAGTGGCCGAGGAGGTAGTCACAGGAATGGAAGTCCTGCTGGTAGTGCTATAGTCCATGTTAGAATGGGCGAAAATCTCAAACAAATCGTTACACTCATTAACTCTCTTTTTACCCATAAGTTGCCCTCCAGCAGAAGTATTGAACCGGGCTTTGATCTCAGGGGTGAGACCATTGTAGAACTTTTCAACGAGTGCCCAATCCGATAAACCATGCTGAGAATAACGAGAAATCAGAGTTTGGAAACGCTCCAAGGCCAGGTGATAAGGCTCATCAGGCTCCATCCAGAACGAATGGATCTGATCACGTAGACGAGATACTTTGGCAGGTGGGAATATTTATCTAAGAAAGCATCTCGTAAACCTGCCCAGGTGGTGAAAGTTCCCTCTAGCTGCGAAACGAACCAGACGGCTGTGCGGCCAGCGAGAGTAAATGGTAAAACCTGAAGGTACCTGGCATCTAGATTAATACCCTCAATGGAGAAGGTGCTACAAAGGCGGGTTATTCGGTTGATGTGGGCGGGAGCATCCTCATCATCACGGCCATGGAATTGGCATGAGTTAGCGATGGTCGTCATGATGTAGGATGGGATCTGCCAGGACCTATCATTAGTAATGTTGGGAAGGGTGATGGGGGAATTAGCATCGGTGAAACCGGTGGTGGCTTGCTCATAAACGGTTCGATTGGCCATTTGAATTGCGGGTGGCGGACTCGGAAGACGGGTGGGTGGTGGAGAATTGTGGGGTGAAGGCTTCGGTGTGAAGTCGAAGGCTGGTGGTTTAGAGTGGAGAGTAGAGTCAGAAAGGGCGAAGTGTGAAGACGAAGAAGAGCTAGAAGAACTTACCTCGGACGAAGAAGACGAGAAGGAAGACTTGAACGTAAGCGGATTCGGCGGAGGTTCTGCGAGCGCGTACGGGGCATCAACTGCAAAACCGAATACAAACAAGTAAGAAGACTCTAACAAATGACTCGACAAAATATAAATATTTTTTTGATTTTTTATTTTTTTTATAAGAGTAAATTACAAGTTTTGTCCTTTATATTTGTCCCAAATTGCAGGCGATGTCCTTTGTCTTTAAAATTGATGAGTTTTGTCCTTATTGTTTGCAAATCTTGCACGTTATGTCATTTAGGCCAAACTCAGTTATAATTTTTGGTTAAAACTGATCATGTGCAAGGCACATGAGGGCATTTTAGTCTTTTTACCTCATTTATTTAATAGTATTTAAAAAATAAAACAAAATAATTAAATGTAAAGTGTACACACAACAAATACAGCCTCCACTCACTCTCTCTCCCTCTCTAGCTATACAAGAGCTCTCTCTCTCTTCTACACCCACCTGACATCACCGACACCGTCCGCCACCCACCACCCCAGTGCCACCACCTACCACCATCACCACCACCCGAACACCATTTTCTAATCCTAGTTTCACAAAACCAAAACTTAGAAACGGTGGCAGTAAAGATGGATACAAAACAATGGGCAATCCACTTCTTCCTAATCCTAGTTTTACAAAACCAAAACCTCCTTCAAAACCAGCCGCCTAGCCACTTGACCCACCCGAATCTTCTATATCACCCCACTCGTCCACCTTCATCTTCATCTCTACCCAAAATTACACCAAAAATCTTATCTTTTTCACATTCTAAATTTTGTGTCTTCTTCTTCCAAAATTACACCAAATCTTAGCTTCATTTCTACCCAAAATAACATGGTGATGTTGATTATGGTGTTTTTTTACGTCGGAGATGAGGCCGGGTCACAACTAACCACCACTAGCCACAGCCACACCCACACCGCCAACACCAACCACCAACTACCGTCGTTGCCAACAACTAACCACCACCAGCCGCCACCAATATCAACCACCGCCTCTTTCCCTCTAAACCACAACCACCATCAACATCATCTTCATCATACGAAACCCTAGTCGTCTTCAACAAATCTGAACAAACCTAGCCCCTTCATCAGATTAAAGAAAACCCATTACTATATAACCTCCGACGGCCAGATCTGAAACCTCCGGCTGCTGTAGTGTTCATCCAGAGAGTGGTGGTGGTGGTGGTGGCGGTGGCAAGTATAGTGAGAGAGAAAGACGGTGAGAGAGAGAAAGTGGTGGTAGTGGCAGATGTAGAGAGAGACGTTGAGAACTAGAGAGACGGAGTTTTGGTGGCAGCAGGTGGTGGTTACGGCGGCGGACGGTGGTGGTGGCGGCAGATTGTGGTGGCGGCGATTGATATGCAACTCCGATGAATCAGGGGTGTTATTAGGGTTTGGGGTTGAAGATGAATCAGCCATCAGGGGTGTTATTAGGGTTTTAAAAGGGGGAAACACAAGTGGGGAGGGGAAATGCCTGTTCTACCCTTCATGTGCATTGCACATGATATAACTTAACTGAAAATTATAACTGGGTTTGGCCTAAAGGACATAACGTGCAAGATTTGCAAACATTAAGGACAAAACTCATCAATTTTAAAGACAAAGGACGGCGCCTGCAATTTGGGACAAACATAAAGGACAAAATTTGTAATTTACTCTTTTTATAATTAGACTCCTACGACTCAAACAAACGAACAAATAGCACGTATGATGTCAAAAAAAGTCCAAACAAAGTAATTAACGCAATTGGCAAAGAGTCCCCGGCAACGGCGCCAAAAACTTGATGTGCTAAAAGTAGTTTAATAAAAACAACTAAAATTAACCTAAATCTAGACTCAAAGTAATATTCTAGACTCTCTAAACTCGACTAAACTACTAACCGGCAAGCGAGCCGATCGACTATAGTAAAGCTAAGTAAGTCCGGATATCGAACCCACAAGACTCAATTAAATTACGCTAAGACTCTATCTCGACTAAGACTGACACAACTTAACGAATTGTTTATTTGATTGGGGGGGGGGGGTTTACTAAAAATCCTAAATTTGCAATTAAAGTTAAACTAAATTAACTAGATTAACTAGACGCAAATTTTGACGAAGACTTAACTCAGTCATGATGAAGGCTACCTAGGCAAGACTCATGTTCAACTAGGAATGGATTTCTATTCCAAACTAACGTGGTATGGAACCAGGATCTTTTAATGCTAAACCCTAAGAAATCCCTACTAAGACCTCCCGACCCTTCTCAGGAAGAAACTTGTGAGACTCTATAAGGCTGTTACGACTACCGGTTGTTAGATTTCCTCTCAGTCCTCTAACTTCTTGGAAAGTGCCCTAATATGATAATCTACCTCACAACGCGAAAGTCTAAGGAAACTATGGATTTTAACTTGATTTAATAGACACGAGTATGATTAGGGAACTAAGACCGATTTCTCTTAAAACCTAATCCTAGCTATATACCAAACCGAGACCTATTAATAACCTCGAGCCTCACAGCGACAAGATTAGTAGAATATCAAGTTTCAATAATCTCTTAATTAACGTTTCTAAGGTTATTGGCCAATTCACCCAAAAATTACCCAAACCCGTGAAGATTAGATAATTAACACGAACCTATTCTATGAAAGACATTCATCAAGATTCATGTGAAACGAGCAATTAATTGAAAATCAACACAAGATACGCATATATACCAAATCAAAGGTTCCAAAGTTCTTTACTTTCCAAGAAAACCTATAATACAATGTTAATATCAAATAAAAATCCAAACTTTATCGAACAATCGTCATAGCCTAGGTAGTTTAAAGTTTCTAGCTGATAATCATGTCTAAAAACATAGCAACAATCATAATCAAAACAGAATTCATCAAGAACAAACTAAGAACACGCGAAACAAGAAAGAGACGGGTAGATTAAACCCGAATTCTTCACTCTCGAATGCTCTCGAGCTTTACCCGATGATTCGTAGGCCTCAAAAGCTTCAAGAATCTTCAATCACCCTCTAAACAACCTCTAAGTACTCCAAAATTCGTGAATGATATGGCTGTGATCGAATAACATGTTTATATAAGTTTCTGACCCTATAGCCGTTAGAAATAACGAAGTCGGCTGCAGATTCACGTTCTCGCAGCCCGCGAACCAAATTAGAGACAACCTACCTTGTCCGCGACTCGCATAACTTCACAAACTCTTTTAAATTCCTTGGCGGGGCGCGAAAGATTGAGTTAATGGTCTTCGCGGCCTGCAGAAAGCTCCAGTTTCTGTTTTTCGATCCATTTCAGCTCTCGAGCTTTCGTTTTCCGATCTGACACTTCGTCTTTTCAAATTTTAAATCGTTTCTGCACTTTTTTATCTACAAAGACCTGGAAAACACAAATATATCAAAAGTATGTACAATCTAACTAAAACGACGATGAAACTAACTAAAAACGACTAAAATGAACACGAATAACAAATGTGTTTTACAATACATCAGTGTTTAAAACACAAAGGGATCGAGTATACTCACAGTGGGTGCTTATAACCAAACACTGCTAAATTGGATCGAAGGGTGCACTGGATCAGCCTGCGTGCAGGGAACATAGCATAAGTCCTCTAAGAGCTGACCCGGTGGGGAACAGAGTGTCGAATGGTGCGAAAATCAAGTAAATGTGTCTGACAGAATACCTGGCCTGTGACAACTCGAGTTTCCAAGGTTTCTCCTCTATACATTACTTGCTTCACACTGTGTCTTGTGGTTCATTGCATTGAAACTGTGCATTATGATTTGTGTATAAGCTGTTTATATTGATATGTGTTTGGCTATAAGTTGTTTAGAAATTGCTTTGATATACTCCCTGTGCGACGAACACACTACCCCACGAAAACACCCTCTTGGCGAAAACACTCCTTGGCGAAAACACTTTAGTGTTTTCGTCAACTAGCAGGCCGGCGAAATCAAATGGGCCTTGGCCCAGTGGCGATCAGTTATATGCTTTATTCCCAATCTTTATGTGAAAGTTTCAATCGGCAAAACCCTAACCACCTCTCACCTTCTCTCTCCCTTTCCCTTGTGCGACGGCAACCTTGATACCCTCGAAGCCTCTTACATCGACTGGTTCATTATTCCTCTTGTTTGGGTTAGTGAAGGAGCTGTAGGCCTCCTCCACTGGTTCATTGTTCCTCCTGTGTGTACCTTTAAAACTTTTATGGACTGCCGACCTACTACTTTCAACGGCACTGAAGGAGCTGTAGGCCTCCTCCACTGGTTCGAGAAGCTCGAGTCTGTCTTCGAAATGTGTGAATGGCCTGAGGCTCGTAGGGTGAAATATGCTACCGGTACTCTTGAAGGTGTAGTGCTCACGTGGTGGAACGCCCAGGTCCAAATGCTGGGGTTGGTTGCTGCTAATGCCACCCCATGGAATGACTTCAAGGATTTGATCAAAGAGGAATACTGCAACCGTGATGACATCCACAAGCTGGATGTAGAGTTCTTCAACTTAAAGATGACGGGGTCGGAAATCGAAGTGTATACGAAAAGATCAAACGAGCTGGCTATCTTGTGTCCTACTATGGTAGACCCTCCTATCAAGCGTATTGAGCTGTACCTCAAAGGTTTAGTGCTAGAGATCCAGAGTCATGTGACTGCAGCAAACCTCGCCACTATCCAGCAAGTTATTCGTTTGGCTCATCGTCTCACTGATCAGGCAGTCAAGCAGAACAGGCTGCCCAAGCGTATTGGTGCTACTACCACTACTACTTCTGATGCCCCCAGCGACAACAAGTGCAAATGGGATGGAGTCTCAAGCAAGGGTTCAACATCAGCTCAGTCTCAGTCTCAGCAGCGAAAGACTGATGACTACAAGAGCCCTGGTCAACAATCTTCTGGTAGTCAAGGGCAGAGTGGGTACAAGGGGAACCACCCCAAATGCAATCAATACGGTTTCCATCATAGCGGACCGTGTGCGAAGGGCACTTTTCAAAGGTGTAACAAACCTGGCCATGCGGCCAAAGATTGTAGGAGTCTCTATCCTGCAAATCAGCGATGACAGAACCAGCAACAAGCTCCCAAGAATCAGCGTCAGCAGCAACAGCAGCAGCAAGGTAACAACAAAGGATGCTTTCAGTGTGGTGCTGAAGGCCACTTCAAAAGAGACTGTCCCCAACTGAATCAGAGACAGAACAACAACAACAATCAGGGGAACGGAAACAATAATGGGGGAAACAATGGTGGCAATGGTGCCAGGGGTCGAGCTTTTGTGATTGGCCAGGGTGACACGAGGAACGACCCCAACGTGGTGATGGGTAAGTTTCTTTTGGATGATTTCTTTGTTACTGTTTTATTTGATTCGGGTGCCAACACTAGTTATGCGTCCGTAAAGGTTAGTCAGATGCTTAAGAGCATCCCAACACTTTTGAACACCAAGCACATTGTAGAACTAGCAAATGGTAAAAGTTTAGAGGCCACGCACATAGTTGTGGGTTGTAATCTCGTCTTAGTTGGTTAGACCTTCTCTATCGACCCCATTCCGATCGTTCTGGGTAGTTTCGACATTGTTATTGGTATGGATTGGTTATCTCAACATCGAGCAGAGATTCTTTGCAAGGAGAAGATCGTCCGCATTCCTCGTTTTGGTGAAGAACCTTTAGTGATTCATGGCGACAAGAGTGGTGCTGTGGTGGGCATCATTTCTTTTCTTAAGGCCCAGAAGTGTTTACGAAAGGGCCACACTGCTATTCTAGCCCTCGTTACTGACACCTCAAAGAAAGAGACGAAGATAGAAGATATTCTGATCGTACGTGACTTTCCTAAGGTGTTTCCTGAGGAATTACCAGGTCTACCGCCCCACCGTCAGGTTGAATTTCAAATCGAGCTAGCTCCTGGAGCAGTGCCCATAGCTCGAGCACCTTATCGTCTAGCTCCATCGGAACTTGAAGAACTGTCCACGCAACTACGAGAGCTCTTGGACAAGGGTTTTATTCGTCCTAGCTCTTCGCCTTGGGGAGCTCCAAAATTATTTGTGAAAAAGAAAGACGGTACCTTCAGAATGTGTATTGACTACCGCAAACTCAACAAGGTGACCGTAAAGAATCGCTATCCTCTTCCACGCATTGATGACTTATTTGACCAGCTGCAAGGGTCGAGCTACTACTCGAAGATTGACCTGAGGTCAGGCTACCATCAACTGCGAGTCCGAGACGAGGATATATCTAAGACAGCGTTCAGGACACGTTATGGGCATTACGAGTTCCTGGTTATGCCTTTTGGATTGACAAACGCACCTGCGGTCTTCATGGATCTTATGAACAGAGTGTGCAAGCCTTACCTGGATAAGTTTGTTATTGTTTTCATCGACGACATCCTGATATACTCGAGGAGTCAGGAGGAGCACGAGCATCACCTGAGACTTATTTTTGAACTCCTTCGAACAGAGCAGTTGTATGCCAAATTCTCGAAATGTGACTTTTGGCTTCACGAAGTCCATTTCCTAGGCCACGTGGTAAACAAGGATCGGATTCATCTTGATCCATCCAAGGTAGACTCGATCAAGAACTGGCCTGCACCCCGTACACCAACAAAAATCCTCCAATTCTTGGGTTTGGCGGGCTACTACAGAAGGTTCATCAAGGATTTCTCCAAGATTGCTCAACCTCTCACCTCACTAACTCAGAAGGGCGTCACCTATCGTTGGGGTGATGCACAGGAAACTGCATTTCAGCACTTAAAAGATAGACTTTGTAGCGCACCAATTCTCTCCTTGCCTGAAGGCATAGACAATTTTGTGGTTTATTGCGACGCGTCCATCCAAGGACTTGGTTGCGTGATGATGCAACGTGACAAGGTCATTTCTTACGCTTCACGCCAGCTTAAGGTCCACGAAAGAAATTACACTACACACGATCTGGAGTTGGGAGCTGTTGTTTTCACACTTAAGATATGGAGACATTACCTGTATGGTACCAAGGTCACCATTTACACCGATCACAGGAGTCTCGAGCATATCTTCAAGCAAAAGGAGTTAAACATGCGACAACGTCGATGTGTCGAGCTCTTAAATGATTACGAATGCGCGATCAAGTACCATCCGGGCAAACCCAATGTTGTGGTTGACGCCCTCAATCGAAAGGATACTACATCTAAGCGCGTGCGAGCATTACAACTTACCATCCAATCTAGTCTTCCTACTCGGATACGAGATACTCAGGTTGAAGCATTGAAAGCAGGGAACATCATGGCGGAGTCCCTACGAGGATCGAGGAAATGGTTAGAGCAAAAGGAAGACAGCGCCTACTATGTAAACGGGTGGATCTGGGTTCCACTTTATGGAAATTTACGCGAACTGGTGATGGATGAAGCACATAAGTCTCGTTACTCAGTACATCCTGGTTCGGATAAAATGTACCATGACCTAAAGACTGCATACTAGTGGCCTAGCATGAAAGCCCACATAGTAACTTACGTTAGCAAATGTTTGACTTGTGCGAGAGTCAAGACTTAATATCAGAAACCATCAGGCCTACTCCAACAACCAAGATTCCTTATTCGCATTTATTGCACGTTAATTGTTTAGATTGTTTGTTTACACGACTTGTTTGTTTCACAACGGTACACGCTTGTGTTATGTTGAATCGCTTTGTGATTTATATGTATATATGGTGTGCCTTATAAGTGTGTTTTATATATTGATGTTCAATATAAGCATGCATGCTAATAATAATGTGTGGTATTAATATTGTGTTTGAGAAATTTAAAAGCAACAAACATGGAATTCACAAAAACACCCCCACCCGAAATCCTTTCCTCACAAAAACACCTTTGGATGAAAACACATTAAGTGTTTTCGTCCACCTTCAGGCCAATGAAAACAGAAGTGGGCTTGGCCCAGTAACGTCATGATATAGTGTCTGATTGTAACATGTACGCGAGAACTTTCAGCAAAACCCTAACCACCTATCACATTCCTTTTTCTCTCTCGCTTCCTTTGAAAACCGAATGGCAGCCGTGAAAGACTCGAGCCATACATCAACCAAATTGTTGTCTCTTCTGTTTCGGTTAGTCATCGGCTACCAATGATTGTTTGATCGAAGTCTGTTTGTCATTCTGACATGAGTTATGATTGTGAGTATATGATTGAATTTCATTAACTTTGTGTGCACATGTAATAAGACTTTAAATGGCCCATTCATTCTATTGCATACAAAAATCTGTTTTCATATCATCACATGAAAGGTTTAATGAATTGAAAGTATATATTGTGGTGTGTATTTATTGGAGTTATTTTGGTCCAATAGAAACATGAAAACTATATATACTTGTCGGCCCTTGTTGTTGGTATTAATTTTGGAGCATTATCATGACTTTGTGGCAAACATAAGCTGACAAAACATATGTGCATGTGTTGATAAGATTATGATTTATGTGTTACTGTTTGGTTCAAAGTATAGTGATGATGGCTGACAACTTGGGGCAAATAAACACATGGGGGCTGAAACATGTTAACTGACAATAGTTATAGGATGTGTCTATTGATTCATGGCCGACATCTATGTTTTAATAAGTTTCCATTGGGCCGCACACATGTGACTAATCTTTGCTAATAGTAGGCCGCACACACATGTTACTCGGTTAAGGTTGCATAAGGTTTTTTTTGTGTATGTGATGATTATTTATTAACTGATGTGTTGATGACGATGAGGTACCCGACGAAATCAAGAGCAAACGAAAACAGTGTTATCATCAAAACCCCTGACGAAATCACTTGGGATTTCGGCACCCTAGTGATTTCGCCAATTAGTGTTCGCCAAAAAGGGATTTTCGGCTAATGATCCGTAACTAGTACGTCAAGTCTGTTACTTGTTAACTCTGTTAGTTTTCTATCTGTTAGTCTGTTAACTCTATTAGTGGTTAGCTCTGTTAAGTTGTAAGCGATGTTAGTTTATTAACTCTGTTAGTGGTTAATTCTGTTTAGCCTGTTAATATTGTTAAGTATGTTATATTAACTATGCTATGTATACCAACTATGTTATGTATGTTAAGTCTGTTTAGTTTATTAACTTGGTTAAATCTGCCAACTTTGGTAAACCAGTTAACCCTGTCAAGCATGCTAATGAATGACCAGGTTATAGCAAACTGTTAAAGACACGCATGTGAAGCGTGAATGTTATGAATGTGACTATCTGTTTATGTGGTGCATGATGTTAACTGCCAAGCACTATGTGATGTTAGATTTGCATGCGAGTCATCACGAACTTGAACTGATTGAATATACGTGCGTACTATAGGTCGTGATTGATTATTTGTGAGCGTGTATTTCCTTAGCATACCGAGCAAACCAAGGTGAGTTCACACTCTTACTAAGGCATGGGATTCCCGGGGATAGGGAATGGGTTGAATGATGGAGTTGAATAATTACTCATACTTACACGGCTACTAGACTATCTACCATGGTCCTCGGGTTAAGCAGGACACTTACGTAAAACCTACGTAAACAGGAATATGCTACTGTCTTCCGGAGTCAGGAAGGACACTTACGTAAAACCTACCTAAACAACAACATGCTACTGTCTTCCGGAGTCAGGAAGGACACTTATGTAAAACCTACATAATGCTTGTACGTACTACTGTTCTCGGTTGTGAAGAACACTTATGGTTATGGATAGTCTAGTGTATATGCAACATGGGAAGCCCCCACCAATAGAACATACTATCGGCCCAGTAGAGCCACATGTCACGGACGAACTTACTATTACGCATTTACTTTCTGTGAACTCGCTCAACTAGTTGTTGATCCTCTGTTACATGCCTTGCAGGTCGTTTGATACTTGGAGCTTGCACAGGGAGGCGCGGTCGTTGTGGACAAGGATCGTGATTACTTGATTTAAACATTATGACATTGCACGCTTTATTTATGATTGAGCTTTTATACATTTGCTTCCGCTAAACTTTGTTATTATACTTATGTTTTGGAACACCTTTCATATGGATTGGTTTGGTTTAAATACAATTACTTTTACTATATACATTGTTCTATATGATTGGTGGCTTGATCCTGGTCAGTCACGCTCCCAAGCGGTGATACTCCGCGGGTGGATTTTGGGGGTGTGACAGATTGGTATCAGAGCCATTGGTTATAGAGAACTTGGTTTTAATAAGGGAAAAACGTTTTTTATTAAAACCAGACTATAACCAGTACAATGCTCAACGATCCACAATGACGCCTCGCTCCACGTGCAAGACTTAACATCCTAGGTAATAAGGTTTATGTTTATTGCCTACTTGCTAGAATTACATAGAACTTTGCTCGTGGTATGCTTAGATTACATTGCTTACTATATGTTACTGCTTGAGAACACTTGTGTGCTTACACTCTTTTGTCATCGCACTATTCGCGAACCTTTCTCACTTATGTTGCCTTTGATGTGAAGATCAATGGCCGGACGTATTAACTTGACTCAAGCCTAGTTGACGGCTCTCGTTAACGAACAAATTGCTGCGGCACTTGCAGCCATACAAGCAGGAGGTCAACACGCTCAGCCACTTGTTTACACCTTCAATAATCTCAAGGATTGCCAATCTAGTACCTTCAGTGGAACTGAGGGAGTTGAAGGCCTCCTCCACTGGTTCGAAGGGCTCGAAACTGACTTTGAGGTGTGTGATTGCCCTGAGTCTCGTAGAGTAAAGTTTGCTACTAGAACACTCGAAGGTGCTGCATTAACCTGGTGGGAAGCACAAGTTCAGATGTTATGGCTGGCAGCTGCTAATGCCACCCCCTGGAACGAGTTCGAAGACCTAATTAAGGAAGAGTTTTGCAGTCGAGAAGACATCCACAAACTAGAGGTAGAGTTCCTCAACCTACGAATGGTGGGGTCTGAAATTGAAGTTTATATGAAGAGATCGAATGAACTAGCCACATTTTATCCCATTATGGTAGACTCTCCCACCAAACGCATCGAGCTGTATCTCAAGGGTCTAGTGCCCGAAATTCAGAGTCATGTGACTGCGGCAAATCTTGGCACTATCCAGCAAGTCACTCGGCTTGCTCATCGTCTCACAGACCAGGCTGTAGAACAAAACAAGCTACCTAAACGTGTTAAAGCTGCTACTGCATGTGCGTCTAGTGACAACAAACGCAAGTGGGATGGAAACCTGAGCAAGGGATTAATTTCGGTTCAGCCTCTGGCGCAGCAGCAAAAGATAGATGACTACCAGAGTCCCAGTCAGCAGTTTTCTGGCAGTCGTGGGCAGAGTGGATATCGAGGAAATCATCCAAAGTGTAACAGATGCAATAGACACCACAGCAGTCAGTGCAACAAGGGTCGTTGCCAGAGGTGCCTCAAGATTGGTCATGAAGCTAAGGATTGCCGAAGCTCACGTCTTGTAACTCAAGAACAGCAACGGCCGCCTTAGTCTCCACAGAATCAGCAGCAACAACAGAGTTTCAAAGGATGTTTTCAGTGCGATGCTAAAGACCACTACAAGAGACATTGTCCGCAAATAAACCAGGACCAGAGTCAGAACCACGACCATGGAAACAGGGACGACAATGGAGATAGCATTAAGGGAAACAATGGAAACAATGACGCCGAGGCCGCATGTACGTGATTTGGTTAGGGTGACGCAAGGAACAATCCTAACGTAATAATGGGTAAATTTCTTCTTGACGACTTTTATGTTACTGTCTTGTTTGATTCGGGTGTGAATACCAATTATATGTCCTTGAAAGTTAATCAAATGTTAAAACGTGCACCAACTCCCCTAACCGCCAAACATGTTGTAGAGTTAGCTAATGGTAAAAGTCTAGAGGCCACACATATAGTTCAGGGTTGTAATCTTACCCTCGCTGGTTAGACGTTCTCTATCAACCTCATTCCTATAGTTCTGGACAGCACCTATAGCTCACGCACCGTATCGCTTAGCTCCATCAGAATTGGAAGAACTATCGACGCAGCTACAAGAACTCTTGGATAAGGGATTCATCCAACCTATCTTTTTGCCTTGGGGAGCTCCAGTATTGTTCGTGAAAAAGAAAGACGGTACATCCAGAATGTGCATTGATTACCGCGAACCGAACAAGGTCACAGTGAAGAACCGTTGTCCTCTGCCTCGTATTGATGACTTATTCGACCAGTTGCAAGGGTCGAGTTACTACTCCAAGATTGATCTAAGGTCAGGATATCATCAGCTGAGAGTCCGGGATGAGGACGTCTCTAAGACAGCATTCAGAACTCGCTACGACCATTACGAGTTTCTAGTCATGCCATTCGGGCTAACGAACGCGCCTGCAGTTTTCATGGATCTTATGAACAGGGTGTGTAAACCCTATCTAGACAAGTTCGTCATCGTTTTCATCGACGACATTCTGATCTACTCCAAGAGTCAGGAGGAACATGAGCAGCACTTACGTCTTATCTTGGAACTTCTTCGAAAGGAACAACTGTACGCCAAGTTTTCAAAATGCGACTTCTGGCTTCGTGAAGTCCATTTCTTAGGCCATGTGGTAAACAAAGATGGGATTCATGTTGATCCATCCAAGGTAGATTCGATCAGGAACTGGCCTGCACCGCGTACACCAACGGAAATACGCCAATTCTTGGGTTTGGCGGGGTACTACAGACGGTTCATTAAAGACTTCTCCAAGATCGCACAACCGCTTACAATGTTGACACAGAAAGGTGTTACCTATCGTTGGGGTAATACACAGAAAGACTTCTCCAAGATCGCACAACCGCTTACAATGCATCGCACCTATTCTTTCATTGCCAGAGGGCACGGATGATTTTGTGGTCCATTGTGACGCATCGATACAGGGACTTGTTTGTGTATTGATGCAGCGGGATAAAGTTATCGCCTACGCTTCGCGGCAACTCAAAGTTCATGAACAGAATTACACGACGCACGATTTAGAGCTGGGAGCTGTTGTTTTTGCGCTTAAGATATGGCGACACTACCTGTACGGTACCAAGTGCACTAGATCACAGGAGTCTCGAGCATATCCTTAAGCAAAAGGATTGGAACATGCGTCAACGAAGATGGGTCGAACTACTGAATGATTATGAATGCGCCATCAAGTACCATCCAGGCAAAGCCAATGTTGTGGCTGACGCCCTCAGCCAGAAAGATACTACACCTAGGCGTGTACGAGCCTTGCAGCTCACAATCCAGTCTAGTCTTCCTGCACAGATACGAGATGCTCAGCTAGAAGCATTGAAACCAGAAAACGTCAAGGCTGAAGCCTTACGCGGTTCAAGGCAGCGACTAGAACAAAAGGAAGACGGCGCCTACTATGTAACGGGGCGTATTTGGGTCCCACTATATGGCGGTTTACGAGAGCTTGTGATGGATGAAGCATACAAGTCGCGCTACTCGGTACATCCAGGTTCGGATAAAATGTACCACGACATCAGAACTACGTATTGGTGGCCTAGCATGAAAGCCCTCATCACGACTTACGTCGGCAAGTGTTTGACTTGTGCGAGAGTCAAAGTCGAATACCAGAAGCCATCAGGCCTACTTCAGCAACCAAAGATACCACAATGGAAATGGGAGGAAATTTCCATGGATTTTTTTACTGGTCTGCCTAGATCCCAGCGTGGGAACGATACTATATGGGTGATCGTGGATCGACTCACAAAGTCTGCTCATTTCTTGGCTATCAAAGAAACGGATAAGTTCTCTACCTTAGCAGACGTCTACTTGAAAGAAGTTGTTTCGAGGCACGGAGTGTCAACCTCCATTATTTCGGATCGGGATGCACGATTCACTTCAGAACTATGGCAAGCAATACACAAAGCTTTTGGCTCTTGACTAGACATGAGCACAGCCTATCACCCTCAGACGGATGGGCAGTCTGAGCGCACGATCCAGACTTTAGAAGACATGCTTAGGGCATGTGTTATTGATTTCGGCAAGAGCTGGGAAAAGCATCTCCCGCTAGTGGAGTTTTCGTACAATAACAGTTACCACACCAGCATACAAGCCGCTCCATTCGAGGCATTGTACGGACGTAAATGCCGGTCACCTCTCTGTTGGGCAGAGGTGGGGGATAGTCAGATTACAGGTCCAGAAATGGTAGTTGACGCTACTGAACGAATAGCACATATACGACAACGCATGGCGGCAGCTCGTGATCGCCAGAAAAGCTACGCTGATAAACGCAGAAAACCGCTCGAGTTCCAAGTTGGGGATCGAGTGCTACTCAAAGTCTCACCCTGGAAGGGTGTGGTTCGTTTTGGTAAACGGGGAAAACTAAATCCACGGTACGTTGGACCGTTCGAAATCACTGAAAGAATAGGCAAGGTAGCCTACAGACTAAACCTACCAGCTGAACTCAGTGCAGTTCACAACATATTCCACGTGTCGAATCTGAAGAAGTGCTTGTCAGATGAGACCCTCATTGTTCCTTTTAAGGAACTCACTATCGATGAGCGGTTGCAGTTCGTCGAGGAACCAGTTGAAATCACGGACCGGGATGTCAAGGTCCTCAAGAACACTAGAATACCTCTTGTTCGAGTTCGTTGGAACTCCCGTCGTGGCCCAGAGTTCACATGGGAACGAGAAGGGCAAATGGAACTCAGGTATCCCCAGTTATTCGAAAACCGTGCAACCACTACTGAGGCTGAAGCTGCTACTACAGAATTTCGGGACGAAATTCGAAATCAACGGGGGGATGATGTGACACCCCAGGAAAACCAGTAAACGATACAACTTACCTAGCTTCCTCAGTAACCGCATGCTAAATTTCGGGACGAAATTTCTTTCAAGTTGGGGATAATGTGACAACTCGAGTTTCCAAGATTCCTTATTCGCATTTATTGCACGTTAATTGTTTAGATTGTTTGTTTACACGACTTGTTTGTTTCACAACGGTACACGCTTGTGTTATGTTGAATCGCTTTGTGATTTATATGTATATATGGTGTGCCTTATAAGTGTGTTTTATATATTGATGTGCAATATAAGCATGCATGTTAATAATAATGTGTGGTATTAATATTGTGTTTAAGAAATTTAAAAGCAACAAACATGGAATTCACGAAAACACCCCCACCCGAAATCCTTTCCTCACGAAAACACCTTTGGATGAAAACACATTAAGTGTTTTCGTCCACCTTCAGGCCAATGAAAACAGAAGTGGGCTTGGCCCAGTAACGTCATGATATAGTGTCTGATTGTAACATGTACGCGAGAACTTTCAGCAAAACCCTAACCACCAATCACATTCCTTTTTCTCTCTCGCTCTCCTTTGAAAACCGAACGGCAGCCGTGAAAGACTCGAGCCATACATCAACCAAATTGTTGTCTCTTCTGTTTCGGTTAGTCATCGGCTACCAATGATTGTTTGATCGAAGTCTGTTTGTCATTCTGACATGAGTTATGATTGTGAGTATATGATTGAATTTCATTAACTTTGTGTGCACATGTAATCAGACTTTAAATGGCCCATTCATTCTATTGCATACAAAAATCTGTTTTCATATCATCACATGAAAGGTTTAATGAATTGAAAGTATATATTGTGGTATGTATTTATTGGAGTTATTTTGGTCCAATAGAAACATGAAAACTATGTATACTTGTCGGCCCTTGTTGTTGGTATTAATTTTGGAGCATTATCATGACTTTGGTGGCAAACATAAGCTGAAAAAACATATGTGCATGTGTTGATATGATTATGATTTATGTGTTACTGTTTGGTTCAAAGTATAGTGATGATGGCTGACAACATGGGGCAAATAAACACATGGGGGCTGAAACATGTTAACTGACAATAGTTATAGGATGTGTCTATTGATTCATGGCCGACATCTATGTTTTAATAAGTTTCCATTGGGCCGCACACATGTGACTAATCTTTGTTAATAGTAGGCCGCACACACATGTTACTCGGTTAAGGTTGCATAAGGTTTTTTTTTGTGTATGTGATGATTATTTATTAACTGATGTGTTGATGACGATGAGGTACCCGACGAAATCAAGAGCAAACGAAAACAGTGTTATCATCAAAACCCCTGACGAAATCACTTGGGATTTCGGCACCCTAGTGATTTCGCCAATTAGTGTTCGCCAAAAAGGGATTTTCGGCTAATGATCCGTAACTAGTACGTCAAGTCTGTTACTTGTTAACTCTGTTAGTTTTCTATCTGTTAGTCTGTTAACTCTATTAGTGGTTAGCTCTGTTAAGTTGTAAGCGATGTTAATTTATTAACTCTGTTAGTGGTTAATTCTGTTTAGCCTGTTAATATTGTTAAGTATGTTATATTAACTATGCTATGTATACCAACTATGTTATGTATGTTAAGTCTGTTTAGTTTATTAACTTGGTTAAATCTGCCAACTTTGGTAAACCAGTTAACCCTGTCAAGCATGCTAATGAATGACCAGGTTATAGCAAACTGTTAAAGACACGCATGTGAAGCGTGAATGTTATGAATGTGACTATCTGTTTATGTGGTGCATGATGTTAACTGCCAAGCACTATGTGATGTTAGATTTGCATGCGAGTCATCACAAACTTGAACTGATTGAATATACGTGCGTACTATAGGTCGTGATTGATTATTTGTGAGCGTGTATTTCCTTAGCATACCGAGCAAACCAAGGTGAGTTCACACTCTTACTAAGGCATGGGATTCCCGGGGATAGGGAATGGGTTGAATGATGGAGTTGAATAATTACTCGTACTTACACGGCTACTAGACAATCTACCATGGTCCTCGGGTTAAGTAGGACACTTACGTAAAACCTACGTAAACAGGAAAATGCTACTGTCTTCCGGAGTCAGGAAGGACACTTACGTAAAACCTACCTAAACAACAACATGCTACTGTCTTCCGGAGTCAGGAAGGACACTTACGTAAAACCTACGTAAACCCCACGCGTACCACTGTCCTCGGGTAAAGAAGGATACTTACGTAAAACCTACGTAATGCTTGTACGTACTACTGTTCTCGGTTGTGAAGAACACTTATGGTTACGGATAGTCTAGTGTATATGCAACATGGGAAGCCCCCACCAATAGAACATACTATCGGCCCAGTAGAGCCACATGTCACGGACGAACTTACTATTACGCATTTACTTTCTGTGAACTCGCTCAACTAGTTGTTGATCCTCTGTTACATGCCTTGCAGGTCGTTAGATACTTGGAGCTTGCACAGGGAGGCGCGGTCGTTGTGGAAAAGGATCGTGATTACTTGATTTAAACATTATGACATTGCACGCTTTATTTATGATTGGGCTTTTATACATTTGCTTCCGCTAAACTTTGTTATTATACTTATGTTTTGGAACACCTTTCATATGGATTGGTTTGGTTTAAATACAATTACTTTTACTATATACATTGTTCTATATGATTGGTGGCTTGATCCTGGTCAGTCACGCTCCCAAGCGGTGATACTCCGCGGGTGGATTTTGGGGGTGTGACACTATAGGCTTTGACTGAATTGTTTGTGCACAAGTAGTTAAGCATACCGAGCAAACCGAGGTGAGTTCACACTTTACAGAAGGCATTGGATTCCCAAGGGTTGGGAATGGGTAAAGGATTTAAACTGAAACTACGTGATATCCTGGTTTGGAACGCGTACACACCCTCTTTATTGAAGGGTGACAACACGTGATAAGAATATAATCGGAACCTGTGTAATCTCCTGGTTTGGGGATTACGTACACACTCTCTTTACTGAAGGGTGACAACACAGATACTAGACCAAAACTCTCTATCATGAAGTCCCTCCTTTTATATCGACTTAATCTCCGGGCCAATGGCGAGCGGGTCATTAGTTAGATAGCGCTATTTAGGTTTGACAAGCCTCACACCGTGCCGCAGAGGACGGGCGTGAACTAATGGATCTGGGCACTAGTCAATGATGATAGACATTGATGTCAGGGCACCAACTTACTTTAGTCAGTGGTCGATATGGTAAACGAGTCTAGTGGTTCACATGGGGAAGCCCCCACTGGTTATGGATATGTTTGGAAAACTGCTTAACTTATGACTTACAAATGAACTCATGGTTTTGAAACAACTTAACAATGAACACCAACTGTGAACTCGCTCAACTTTGTTGTTGACTCGTTGTTACATGCCTTGCAGGTCGTTAGGTGCTTATGGAGCTTGCACAGGGAGGAGTGATCGTTGTGGGACATAGACTGTTGAGTTCCATGATAAACATTTAAACTTTATGAACTTGTTACTTGTGTTTGGGTTTTACATTTTATGCTTCCGCTGTTAACTTAAAGTTGCTTACTTTCTTTTGACACCAATTATATTGTGTTGGATTTTATTTACTTAATTATATTGTGTTGGGTTTTATTTACTTAATTATGTTGTTCAATATGATTGGTGGCTTGATCCTGGTCAGTCACACCTCCAGGCGGTTATACTCCGCTAGTGGATTTTGGGGGTGTGACATGGCCGGATGGTCATCCGGTCGGATGACCATTTGAACAGATGGGCTCCATCCGATCGAATGATCATCCGGACGATGGTCATCCGGACGGATGACCATTCGAACGGATGGCCATTCGAACAGTGGGTGTTTGAGAACTGTTAAAGTTTTCAATGTTGTGATCATAGTGTCCTGTAAAACAAACAAGTGTCATCATAATCCGATCATCTGGACGAATGGTCATCCGATCGGATGACCATTCGGACAGATGGTCAGTGAGTGATGTCTCGTGAAATTTCCAAGTTCTGAGTTATCGGTGACAGTGTGACGACGTGTCGAAAAAACGGAAACACACCAAACACAGCTCGCTCGATCGGATGGGTATCACCCCATTTCGAACTGTTAAGCTGTCTTTGATGGAATTTCATTTTTGGACCCATCAGTCTGCTCATTCGCCGGTGGAATTTAGTTTTCAAGCCGACCTTTGACTAAGGAATGAGTCGAAAGTCCATTTGAGTCTGATTCTTCCAAAGTTTTGTACAAAAGTTGAAGAGAAGTTCGGAAACTAATTGTAAACGTGATGTCCTTCAGATCTGAGTCGGAAACAAGTGAAATTCCATCAGATCTGAGGTAAAAAGTGTGAGATTTCACTAGATTTTGCTTAAAGTTGTGAAACTCCTTTAGATCTGGGGCCGATCTTGACTAAATGATGCTCCACCATAGTTTATACAGATAATTGAGTGGAAACCACCTTCAAGAGACCCAAATCAGTTGGTTTTCATGAAAAAGTTGAAGTGTTCATGTGATTTTGATGGAGAATATGGTGTAGAAGTGTTAAATGATGAAACTTGTAAAAGAATCAGGGAAGAATACTTACGAAAATGGCCTTGAATCGAGTGAAATGTGCTTGAAAGGACTTGGGAGCTGTCACATCAGTAAATAATGATGTGATAGGTGGGTATTTATAGTGTGGAGGAGAGTTAAGTCGGATGTCCATTCGGACAGCCAATACTCATTTGCTAGTTTTCCAACTTTGGTTCGTTTTGCGAGTTAGATTGAGCATTGCGTTGCGTATTATTGTGAGTAATCATAACATGGTAATATTATATGAATAACGCAAAAGTTTCTGTGTTTCAAGTCTGTGTCTAAGCTAGTTTCTCGTTCAATAAGTATCAAGTTTCTCGTTCGACCAAGTATCAAAGTTTCTCGTTTAACAAGTATCAAGTTTTAAGAGTCACGTTCCAAAGTATCACAAGGGTCTATATTTACAAGAGTCAAGATTCAAAGTATCACAAGAGTCTAGATTCACAAGAGTCAAGATTCCTATCATTCATGTATTAAAGCATCACAAGTGTCAAGTATCATAAGTGTCAAGATTCATATCGTTCATCACAAAAGCACATAGTTTAACATAAAATAGTATCATTAAGCATCACGTGGACGAGACTTGCCAAAAGAGAAAAGTTTTGAAACGCAGGGCGTTACAGTCTCCCCTCCTTTAGGAGATTTCGTCCCCAAAATCTAAGAGGAAGAATGCTCAAAGAGCTGTGGATACTTGGTTTTCATTTCACTCTCGAGTTCCCAAGTGAATTCAGCGCCACGCTTCCCTTCCCATTGCACCTTAACTACGGAAGTTTTGCTGCGCCTCAACTGCTTGGTACCTCGGTCCATCATTTCGACTGGTTTCTCCATGAAATGAAGAGTCTCGTTGATTTGCAAGTCTCCGATGGGAACCTGAAGTTCCTCATCTGCTAAGCACTTCCTGAGATTAGAAATGTGGAATGTCGGGTGTACGTTGCTAAGCTCTTGAGGCAAATCGAGTCAGTAAGCCACCTTGCCAATCCTTTCGAGAATCTTGAAAGGACCCAAATAGCGAGGGGCAAGCTTTCCCTTTTTACCAAAATGTATAACTCCTTTCCAAGGGGATAGTTTGAGCAGAACGTGGCCTCCAACATTGAATTCCAAATGCTTACGCCTTTTGTCAGCATAGCTCTTTTGTCTGCTCCTAGCCTTGATCAAGTTGTCGCGGATTTGAAGAATCTTATTCGTTGTCTCTTGAATGATCTTAGGGCTAGTAAGTTGCTTGTCACCAATCTCATGCCAACTGAGAGGAGATCGGCACTTGCGACCGTATAAAGCTTCGAAAGGAGCCATTTGAATACTGGAATGATAGCTGTTGTTGTACGAGAACTCGATCATTGGTAAATATACATCCCAATTAACACCAAAGTCGATAACACAAGAACAGAGCATATCCTCTA
Source organism: Helianthus annuus (assembly GCF_002127325.2). Classification (NCBI taxonomy): domain Eukaryota; kingdom Viridiplantae; phylum Streptophyta; class Magnoliopsida; order Asterales; family Asteraceae; genus Helianthus; species Helianthus annuus. The sequence goes on along the minus strand of NC_035448.2, from coordinate 202,612,104 downwards.
GGGTGTGTATAGTACGTTCAGTCTGTCCATCCGTTTGAGGGTGAAAGGTTGTATTAAGATTCAAGTGAGAACCCATAGCGGACTGAAAGGTTTGCCAAAGACGGGAAGTAAAATGACCATCGCGGTCAGAGATAATGTCAATGGGTATACCATGACGACATATGATTTCATCGGTGTAGATTCGAGCAAGTTTCTCCACTTTGAAACCTTCACGTATAGGAGGAAAGTGGGCTGATTTGGTCAAACGGTCAATGATTACCCATATACTATCATGACCGGCAGGTGTACGAGGGAGTTTAGTTATAAAGTCCATAGCGATGCTATCCCATTTCCAAACAGGGATCTCGGGTTGTTCAAGAAGGCTGAAGGACGTTGATGTTCGGCTTTAACCTTTGAGCAAGTAAGGCACTTCGAGACGTACGTGGCGATGTCCTTCTTCATACTAGGCCACCAATAAGTCATACGCAAATCTTGGTACATCTTATCAACGCCAGGATGAATAGAGTATCGGGATTTGTGAGCCTCATTCATAATGAGTTCACGTAGATCATCGTGATCTGGCACCCAGATGCGATTGAGATAGTATTGAAGTCCATCAGACTTTGTTTCAAGTTGATCAATGGATGCACCTCGTATTTCAACGATTAGACTACCTTCGTTGGCTGACGAGTAATGGGCTTCACGGATACAAGCATGAAGATCACTAGTGATCTGAGAACAGCGGATGCTACTAACATAAGTCTTACGACTAAGAGCATCGGCCACGACATTCGCCTTGCTAGGATGGTAGCGAATTTCGCAGTCGTAGTCGTTAAGTAACTCCACCCATCGCCGCTGGCGCATATTCAGTTACTTCTAGTTAAAGATGTGCTGCAGGCTCTTATAGTCAGTGAAAACCACACACTTAGTACCGTAGAGGTAGTGTCGCTAGATCTTTAACGCAAAAACAACTGCGCCAAGCTCCAAGTCATGGGTAGTATAGTTTTTCTCATGTATTTTGAGCTGTCGGGAGGCATAAGCGATGACCTTGTCCTGCTGCATAAGCACACAACCTAGGCCACGGTTCGAGGCATCACAATACACCACAAAATCATCATTCCCATCAGGGAGAGCAAGTACAAGAGCGTTACAAAAAAGGTTCTTAAGAGTTTGAATGGATTCCTCTTGCTCAAGACCCCAAGCAAAAGGTTTCTCTTTCTGAGTTAACGTAGTAAGAGGAATGGCGATTCTTGAAAAGTCCGAGATGAATCGACGGTAATAACTAGCCAATCCCAAGAAGGAACGAATCTCAGATGCAGATTTAGGCGTACTCCAATTCTTCACTGCTTCGATTTTGGAAGGATCAACATGAATTCCTTGTTCACCACGTAAGAGTTCTAACATGAGGCGTAAATGTCGTTCATGATCAGCTCGGATTTTCGAATAAATAAGAATATCATCAATAAAGACTATCACAAAATGATCCAGATAAGGTTTACAAACACGATTCATAAGGTCCATGAACACGGCGGGTGCGTTGGTCAAACCAAAAGGCATAACCACGAATTTGTAGTGTCCACAACGAGTGCGAAATGCAGTTTTGGGGATATCTTCTTCGAGAACACGGAGCTGATGATAACCAAATCAGAGGTCGATTTTAGAGAAACAACTTACGCGTTGTAGTTGGTCAAAAAAGTCGTCGATACGAGGAAGAGGATAACGATTCTTAATGGTGAGTTTGTTAAGTTCACGGTAATTGATGCACATGCGAAACGAACCATCTTTCTTCTTGACGAATAACACAGCAGCACCCCAAGGCGAGGTACTTGGACGTATAAAGCCTTTGTCGGGCAGTTCTTGCAGTTGACTGGATAATTCTTGCATCTCAGAGGGTGCAAGTCGGTAAGGAGCCTTGGCGACATGAGTCGAACCAGGTATGAGATCGATACGAAAATCAACAGATCGAGGAGGAGGAAGACCAGGAAGATCTTCAGGAAAGGCATAAGGGAAATCACACACTACTGGAACATCACTTACGCTCTTTCCCTTGCCCTTTTGTTCCACTATATGGGACAAGAAGGCAAAGTACTGTTTACGTAAGCATTTATTCGCTTGAGTGCGTGACATCAACTTCAGTCCTCTAGAAGGTCGGTCTCTATAGACGTTCAAGGTATTACAAGACGGGAGAGGTAGACGAACGTACTTCTCATGACAAGCGATTTCGGCATGGTTCTTGCGCAACCAATCCATGTCGATTATGATATCGAAACTACCCAATTGCATGGGTATAAGATCAATAGTGAAAATGTGATCGTTAAGAGTCAGGGAACAATCACGGAGAATAAAATCAACTAGGATAGACTTATCATCGGCAATCTCAACAGAGAACGACTTAGGTACTTTAGAGCGTGCACAGTTTAACAAAGCTTCAAACTCTACGGATACAAAGCTTCTGTCGGCACCAGTATCAAATAGTATCAAAGCGTAAAGGTTATTAACAAGAAATGTACCATTAACAACATCATTGTTGTTACGCTCCTGATTTGCGTTGATGTTGAATGCTCACCCACGAGTGGCTTGCTGCTGTTCCTGATTCAGTTGGGAACATTGGGGACGGAGGTGAGTAGTGTCTCCACACTTGTAGCATGCCCTCACATTGGTTGCTGGTCTAGGGTTCTGCTGAGCTGGCTGAGCTGGTTGAGCTGGCGGTGCTTGCTGGACCTGATTGGTTTGACAGCAGTAAGGAGTTGTCCGACCATAATGATTGCAGTTGGTACACAGACGGCAAGCTGACTTGGCCGGGTGATGGTAGTTACAAGTGGCACACTTGGGATGAACCCTAGTGTACGGCTTCTTGATGTTCTCTGGAGCAGGAGGGTTAGGGGTAGCAGCAGGCACAATGGCATTGCCAACAGGGTTTGAATTTGCAGCAGGGACGATTGCATTGCAGCCAGAACCTTAAGACTTTCGTTTCTTGTTCTTGCTGTCACTTGCCTGCTGGGTAATCTGGTTAGCAGGTTTCGATGGAGCAGAGTTTCCAGACTGTTTATCACGAACGTGGTTGCTGTTTAAACTTGCTGCAAGACGGTAGACTTCTTCAATAGAGCTGATTTGAGCTGCTTCAATGGCGTCACGCATAGCAGGAGGTAACCCATGAATGTACTTGGTGATCATGTGTTGGTGCACTACATCTGCTGATTACGTCTTGTATCGAGTCAATAGTCTTAAGTGTTAGATCTGGGCACAATAGACGAGAAATAGTGAGATTGTATAGGTTTATAGTTATTGGGCCGCTTATTAGTCCATTAGGGATGTGGGTCGCTCATGTGACAACTGGTTGGACCGCTTTTGTGTCAACCGGGTTGGGCCGCTAATGTGACATATGTATGGACCGCTTATTGGGCCTGTCCAATAAGCGGTTCCAGATCTCTATATATACCTTATAGGCGATCTCATTTGTAACGGTTCCTGATTTTCGTACCGAGGTGCTGCCGGATCGAAAACAGATTGTACTCATCGTCAAATCAATAGAAAAAGAGTTTAAAGTGATATACTAGCTATTCCTACGTCATTTACTTGTTTTCCGCACCTGTACTTGACGAAAACACCTCTGAACGACTCGTTCGGGTCATCATACAATCCTACAAGTGGTATCAGAGCTTCAGGAGGAGGAGTTCTACAGGAATTAGCTGGAAGTTGCCGAATATTCTGTCTTCTACTCATTCTGTTTCAGTTTCAGATATTTTTCACGGTCAAAACTTGCTCAAAATCCCTGAGATTGTGCGCAATGGTATAAAGGCAAACCCTTGAAAGTTTGGGGTTGAAATTCGAAGAAATTGTGGGTCAAATCATCGTCCGAATTTGGATCGCTTTTCTGAATCACTCTGGATCGCTTATTGGACCAATCCTGAACCGCTTATTCGTACGTGTTTAGGACCGCTTTTTCGTTTGAACTTATCTTGGATCGCTTATTCGGTCGAGTAACTTGTGAACTGCTCCAAAATCAGTTGTGAACCGCTCGAACAACACTTGTGAACCGCTCGAACAACAACACTTGAACCGCTCGAACAACAACACTTGAACCGCTCGAACATCATTGGTTTGGACCGCTTATTAGGTTGAATTTTGATTGGATTGCTTTTGTGATTGTTGTTGAACCGCTTTTCTGTCAGCTGCATTGAATTTTGTGTTAAGTCAACATGAGTTCTGAATTCTTCAACGCGTTTGCTACACCAAGCACTCCAGTCGCGATTGCTCAAGCCATGAATCTTGAAAATGAGACGGGAACCACCCAGAAACCCCCTAAACTGATGAGTATTGAAGAATACTACGGGTGGCAGGATAGATTTGAAAACTGGGTTCAAGCAAATCATCTTAGATCATGGGAATGTATCTTGAAGAAGTATGTGTTACCGAGAACAGAGAGGAATGTTATCAAAGAGATATCTGAATTCACAGATCAAGAACGTGCAATGTACAGAGCAGAGAAAATGATGATTAGTTTATTGCAACAAGCGATTAAAGAAGATATATTCATTCTGTTGGAACACGACAAAACTGCTAAGTCAATATGGGAAGCTCTTAAAACCAAATTCGAGGGAAGTACGAGTATGGTTAAAAGCAAAAAGGCATTGCTTAATAAAGAGTTTGATCTTTTTAGCAGTCTACCAGGAGAAGATACTAAGAAGCTGATTGAGAGATACTGTCACTTAGTGAGATCATTAACAATGATTGGTGTTGATAAAAAATCTGAAGAGTATGTGGATAAATTGGCTGACGCGTTGCCTCAGAAAGAGTGGGGAACGTATTTGATGATATTGAAAAACACAGGTGTTTATGATGGACTGACAATTGGGCAATTTATTGAAAAATTAGAGGCTCAGAATCTTGAACAGCAAAAGATCGCTAGAATGAACAGTCCTAGTGGTCAACAGGATGTTAAAATGTACTATAAAGGTAGTGTTCCAGTTTCTGAAGCTGAAAGAAGTCCAAAGATTCAAACCGCCTTCAGTGCTGGAGATTCATCAGAAAAAGCTGATCAGAGTTCAAACAAGATTAGCAGCGGGTTTTCATCATTTCCGAGTGTGAATCCAAAAGAGACTAATACAAGCTTTCAGTCTCAGAGTACGAAAACCGGAAATGGATACATAATTCAGTGCAACATAGCTCTCAACCTTCCAGAAGGTCAAAGCTTCTCTGAAGACACTGCTAAAGACCACATGGCACTTCTGGGTTCAGTTCTGTTATCTTATGAAGGTCTAGTTGCTGGTCGGATCGGAAATCCTATGCTCACCAAAGAGGATTACGACCAAATAGACGCCGAGGAAATGGAACTTATGGATATCAAATGGTGTCTTGCTAGTGTTCTTCGTCGGGCTGAGAAATTCAAAACCATTACCGGGAGAAATGACTTTCTTGATGCACATGTTTCTACTTTAGGTTTTGATAAATCTAAAGTTACTTGTTTTCGATGCAGGGAGAAGGGCCATTTCAAACGGGAATGCAAAGGAAGAGAAGCTAGCGGAGCACAGAATCCATTCGGGAAAGATGACTACTACCGCAAAGCTATCTATCAGCAAGTTGGTCAATCTCAAGAACCTCAGACAGCTCACGGAAGAAGAATTGAAGATTCCAAAAGAGCATGTGTTGTAGATTTCAACTGGAGTGATTACATATCATCTGAAGCCACTGCAGAACGCATTATCGATCAAGATGATGAGAAACTACCAGAAGGTTTCAGTTGGGATATGTTTGTGGATCAGAAGGGAGAATACAAAGCTTTCATTGCCAAGATTGTCCGAGAGCCAGATTTGTTTGCTACTTGGATGAAATCGATTGGTGTGAATGTGCCTAGTGAGAATGAAAAATCAGTGTCATCTGATGAAAATTCAGAAAGTACCGATGAACTTTCAGAAAGATCTGGAGAAATTTCAGACGGTTCAGATGAGAGTTTATTGAGTTCTGATGAGAGTGTACAGAATGAAAGTGTTTCAGAAAAACCAGTTATAATTGATAAAACATCGTCTGATTCTGGTATTTCTGATGGTGATTCTGAAAAATCTGTTCAGTTTGATCAGTCACCTGATCACAGCAGCAGTGATGATGAGGAAAAACATATAAATGTTGCTAAGTCTCATCTTTCTCCTGATAGTTTTCATTTATATTTTGCAGAACGGATGGAGAAACGGAAGGAAAAACGAGCTGCTAAAGAACAACAATCTGAATCTGAAGGTGAATTTCAGAATGTTGAAAGTGTTGCTGAAAAGATTACAGAAGCTGTGAAAGAAGAGAATGTGATTGAAGTGGAAAAGGTGATTGAAGTAGAGAAAGTGATTGAAGTTGTTAAGACAGTCGAAGTAGAAAAGATTGTTGAAGTTGTCAAGCCATGTGAGAAGTGTTTAGAAGCATGCAAGGATTGTGCAGCTAAAGATGACATCATTGCTGAGTATGAAAAGAAGAAAGAGCAGTTATTGTTCAATCTCAACTACGTGAAGGAATCGTACGACGTATTGAACAAAACGGTAACTGGTCTACAAACAACAAACACTGAGAGAGAACAGGCGCTGACAATGATGAATGCAACTCTAATGTCGAAGCAAAAAGCGATAAATTTCTACATTGAAGAGAGTGCGAAATGGAAGCAAGAGTTGGAAACGGAAAAGATAGAGAATGAGAGAATTAGGAGGTTATTGTTAAGCTACACTACTTCTGATTATCTCATTGATCGTGTTTATCCAACTGTTGCAGGTTTGGAAGCTTTTCAAGACGAGAAGCTAAAGAAGAAGAAAGACTGTGGTAAGAAACCGACTGTTAGCTATAACAAGTGTCCACCTCCAATTTGGGATGGGTATTCACCTAGGAAACCAAATGAGGAAAAACTTGCAAAAGCAGTCAATATACAGCTTAAAACCGACACTACTGACGTTTTACCAGACAACATCGATGTCACGTTTACCTCGTCCGATACTGATCATGAGTCTGTTCTAATAAAAAAGGTGGTCGATCAGGTGTTGGATACTGATGAGGAGTCCGAGTCGAAATCTAAGTCTGGAGGGTCAAAGTCGTCAGTCAACAGTCAAAATTCGTCGGTTAAACAGTCTTATAGTAAAGAGTTTTTGTTATCAAAAGCTGATTTGAATGATGAAGCATTCGAAGTTGTTTATACTTTGAATGGTTCTGACAAATTATATTACAACAAAGAGTTTCCGATAATGAACATCAAAACGGAAGTAATCAACAAAATTTTTAAACTAGTAGAGATTAATATTCCTGAATTAAAAGTTTTGAATAATTTTGAAAAATCTAAAAAATATACTTCCAGATTTCAACAACGTCTAAACAAGAAAAAATGTTACAATTCTGGTTCTGGTTTTCAAAAGAAATCTAACCAAAATCGTAGCTACAAAAAGAAAGGTTTAGGTTTTATTCCACCAGAAAATGATAAAAATATGAAAATTCTAAAACGAAATCTGAATTTGTGTCAGGTGGAAGCTCAGACGAGGAACAGCAGAAACCGTTCTGGAGACAATCAAACCAGGAGTTTCTTGCTGAGAAAAAGAAGAATGGAGTTGAGATTAGTTATCAAAGAGAGACTCGTACCTGTTACAGATGCAATGAAGTCGGTCACATTGCATGGAACTGTACACGGAATACCAAAGCAAAACAGGGAGTTCCTCAGAAGTTGAAAGAGAAAGTTGTTGATGTTGAACCACCGACTGAAAAACTTAGGATGTTTGAGAATTCAAAATTCGAGGTTGGTGAATGTTCACAAAAGAACAAGTATGAGAAGAAAGGAAAAGACAACCAGGTGTGGGTTACGAAGAAAGATGATGTTATCGTTGGCAATGAATCTGGTTCCACAAAGCCAGAAGAGCCACTGGTTAAGAAAAAGATCTTAGTGAATGATGAGGAGTTTCCATCATTGAAGTTTGAGGAAGTAAAGAAGAAAGTGGGAAAAACTGAGATTTCGAATCAGTTCTACAAAGAAAAGAATGATTTTGATGTCGAAAAAACATTCAACGGGAATGTTAAAAAGATTTTTGGAAAAATGTTGAGTGGAAGAGCAAAGGGGGTCAAAGATTTTTACGCTACGAAAAAGGCTACATACAACCCAACTGCTCAGGAGTTGAAATCCATCAAGTCTGAGAAGACTTGGATGGATGTTTGTTTTCCATGATAGTCTTAGGACTACGCCGGAGATCCCAAGTTTATATCGTGGATCATGAATCGGCATCTTTCTAGTATTTGAGAAGTTTGAATATTTGTGGTTAATGCTTGAATGTTTTGTTTACAGGATGAAGGACTACGCCGGAGCTTCCAGGTGGGTAATTGTGAAGCAGGAATCGGCATTTTGGTTGAAAAATGGTAATGTAGAGGTCACATTCCTACAGGTGGTAACCATTGTATCTACAAGTGGTAATCTTGATCCCACAAGTGGTATTTGTGAAGTGATTACATTTACAAGTGGTACAGGAAACTATTGAATGCAAATGGTAAATCAGGGACATTAATTTGTACTTGATTTACTATTCATGAGAAAAGATAGACAAGATGATGAACCACATCCCCGTTTTAAAATTGATAAACCTACAAGTGGTTGATATCAACACAAATTCATTTTCCGGAAAAATCATTTTGATTAAAACAAACTTAAGTGTTTTGAAATCTAAATGAGAAAATGATTTATGATAGGGGGAGTTCAGATTGTTTATGCCTAGTGAATGGCGATTTGATGTGATTCAGTGTCAGTTGTCAAGTTTCTGTATAGTTTGTTTTACTTTTTATGTTTCTAGTAGGTAAAAATTTAGAAGTTTTCAATTTTTTTTTAAAAATGTGTTTGCATTTTAGGGGGAGTAGGGAAATTTCAGAAAATCCAAAAACATTTGAAAATTTGAAAAAGCCAAAAACATGATAAAAATTCAAAAATGAGTTTTGTTGCGAATAAGAGGAAATGATAGTACATCAGTGGACTATCACGACATGCTAAAGAAATGTAAAGTCTAAAAAGTGTTAAACAATCTTACTGCGGATGTGTCAGTAGATTTTCACACATTTAGTAAATTGAAACGAGATATAAACCTAAATCAAACTTGCTTGATTCGTGGGTAACTATTCTTGGATATATGGGTAACCCCCGAAATCTTGTTTGATAGGTCCCGTATTCTGAGATACTAGGTCTTTATACTCAGTGATATCTGGGGTATTATCCCGGGACTTCTGCTGTATGGAAGTACTGACCTAGTCCCCGGATAATACTTTCTGCTAAAGCTTTGAAACATAAGCTTCGCCCTCAGCATGCTGATGAAACAATAAAATTGATAGTCGCTGCTGTTGAAATGCAAAAAGATCCTCTAAAGGGGACCCACCAAAAGTCGAGCCGTCATCTCTCTGCTGAACGGAAGTTCTGACCTGAACTCTCACGGTTTCGCATCTACCCTTTACAGATATCATCTGTGGTATACTCACCTGTAAGACTGAATATTTGGGATCTGGATACGGGAGTATATTCAAGTGGAGTGATACACAATTAAGTTTAAGTCTCTAAAACATTAATATCGTATCTCGAATCGATTGAAATTTGTGTTGAGAATTTAAGAGGACAAACATACTGACAATCTAAGTAAATTGTTTAAAGCTTAAAATGAAATCTAGCTTAACGGTGTTGTTGATTTGTCTTAGAAACTGATATGATCCTCTTGCACGAACTCACAAAAATATTGTTTGTAAAAAGTTTATTTCTGCATGTGATGTCAACAAATGTCTCTCAGAAAATCCAAAAAGATTTTGTGTGTGTTTTAGCATAATTTTGAAAAAGTCAAAAAGATTTTCGACAACTGATATTGGAAAACTGATTTTCAAAATTCCGTGTGCTAAACATGATGAGCAGTATTTGAGGGGGAGTGTTTGTGTAAATCTAAATGTTTTCGATAAATCTAACCTTCTTCAAGTGGTTCATCATAGATTGGTGAGAAAGAGTCATGGGTTGATGCACAGGTTGTTGATATGTGATGAATCTAGAAAATTTATTTCTGGGTTAAGATTGTGCAGGAATCAAGAGATCTGATCAAGAGAATTAAAGTGTTTTTAGAGCCAGGTTATTTGATTCCGAAGGCCTGTGTAGATCAGACAACGATCCTGAAGATGTTGCTGAAGATCAAAGGTATGCCAGCAAATCGAGAGGGGGAGTCTGTAGAAAGAGAGAAAAAAACTCGAAGACTGATCAAGACTGAAGATGAGAAGAAACAGCATGGTGTGACTCGATAGTCGACTCCATCAACATCTGAGGGGGAGTCTGTTGGTGCACTACATCTGCTGATTACGTCTTGTATCGAGTCAATAGTCTTAAGTGTTAGATCTGGGCACAATATACGAGAAATAGTGAGATTGTATAGGTTTATAGTTATTGGGCCGCTTATTAGTCCATTAGGGATGTGGGTCGCTCATGTGACAACTGGTTGGACCGCTTTTGTGTCAACCGGGTTGGGCCGCTAATGTGACATATGTATGGACCGCTTATTGGGCCTGTCCAATAAGCGGTTCCAGATCTCTATATATACCTTATAGGCGATCTCATTTGTAACGGTTCCTGATTTTCGTACCGAGGTGCTGCCGGATCGAAAACAGATTGTACTCATCGTCAAATCAATAGAAAAAGAGTTTAAAGTGATATACTAGCTATTCCTACGTCATTTACTTGTTTTCCGCACTTGTACTTGACGAAAACACCTCTGAACGACTCGTTCGGGTCATCATACGATCCTACATCATGCGCTTCGGAGTGGACACCAAGTGTGGTACGATGATATTGAGTTGCTTAAAGCGGGTAGTATAGGCCAGATTTTCGTCACCCACTTGTTTCAGATGCCAAAATTCAAGCTTAAGTTTCTGTTGCTCATGCGGAGGGCAGAATTCAAGCATCATCATCTCCCTAACCTCGGCCCAGGGTAAAGCATAAGCTTCATCTTTGGAGCGGATGTTTCTCTCGTTTGTCCACCATTCTAGAGCTCTGCCTTAAAACACGCCAGTTGCACTCCTAGTCTTGAGATGCTCAGGGTACTCACTGTTGATGAAAGTAACTTCGATGCTGTCGAACCACTCCAGCATTGTAGTCACCCCATCGCTGCCCGTGAAAGGCTTAGGGTTGCAAGAGACAAAGAGTTTGTAGTTGAAGTTCACAGGCTTAGGCTGGACTGCTTTAGAGTCAACAGAGGAGGGAGGAGTGTTTGAACCCTGGATTTCAGTGACAATCTTGGGAACAATGCGTGCAATCTGGTCGGCCATGAAGGACATCATCTTCTTCTGAGTGTTGGCCTTTGACCTCTTGTGTGGGTTGGAAAGACGCCTCGACGACATCTAAAGAGTCAGAATAAGGAGCGGGTGAGACTCGATCATAACGTATAGTTTCACGAACACGTAACATAGCATAAAGTTTCACATGATTGCATAAAAGACTCAAGTTGTTTCACATATCACATAACGTTCAACAAGTTTCACATTGTTTAACCAAGTTTTCTCACATAGCATAAAGCGTTCAACATGTTTCACATAGTTTAATCAAGACTCTCACGTAGTATAACATGGTTGAATAAAGCATCTTAAATTTAGTTCGTTCTTGAGAGATTATTATTATTGTTTTAGATTGCAGAGATACGTGCGATTCACGTAAAAGTTTTGAAACGAACAAAGTATCAAGTATAAAACCATATGTAAAACCGAGATAACATAAAAGATAGGCTCATAAAACACAGGATTGTTTCGGGTAGAGAAACGTTGATTAACCAAAGTGAATCGAACCCCTTTCGAAATAAGGTAACGTGCCTTGGCTTACTTAGCCAAATACGTCATCGATGTTAGGCCTACGATATTTGTCCTTTCGGTCACTACACGTCCTTAATCAATTGTAAAATTTCGAGACTTTGACGAGACTGAAAACCAAAGAGTGGGACTAGTTATCAAGATGTGAGTTTCACCTCTAACTTGGTAACATCGTACCCTAGTATTGTCGCTATTTATCAAAAGATAAGACCTACTAGATTATGAAATGAAAATTTCCCTTCAAGGTCTGGATGTCACTCCTGTCTTGAGGGTAAATCTCGTGCAAAAATATAAACACTGCTGAGCGAAAGTCATCATCAAAGGCGGGAATCACCCCTGTTTTGATGAGTCGTTTCGAGTGTGTTTTCAAAGCATCTAAGTGTGTATTGTATTAGCCTTAGGAAAGGCATGTAAGTTTAACAGGAAAGTGTTGCTAGGAAGCATGTACGGTAGAATGCATAAGTTTTAAACAACAGATAAGAGTTAAAGTTCCTAGAACTATAGACTAGGGTAAAGTATTCCTGCTTTTCCTAATTACCTATAGTTATGGCTATGATACCGATCTGTCACACCCCAACCGATGGCGGAAACATCGGGGCGCGACACTAAGCGAATCAGAATGCTCAAGAGATTCCACAACGCTATTTGTTTCGATAACGATTAATCAAATTTCATAAATAAATCCAAAATATCAGACATGTTCCACAACCACATAAAATATCAAAATAAAATCATGATTCAAACAATGTTCAAAATTGTCTAATTAACTATGATATTCTAAGCATCATCCTAGCTTGTTTTCTTGAATCCCAGCTACTATCAACCTGCAACATGCATTAAAATACTATCAACAAAAATGTTGGCGAGCATACAAGTTTGAATACGTAGCATAATAGTTTAAAGACTCATATCCAACATGAACAACATAAAATAAGTTTCAACATGCTAGCTAACGCAGTCCAAGTGATAGCCCAAGTTTCCAATGCGTTAAGTGCCTTTCCCAAAGTTTAACGGTAGGTTATATGTCTCATCCTAACAATACCCCAAAGACTAACTGGGAGGTGCATTACCCCTATAGCACTACCATTGTTAAGGCGGAACTACACACAAGGATTAAACGTTCACATAGTATAAAAGTCTCAAGTATCACAAGTTTCATGTTTCATGTTTAAATGGATAGAGTATGTTTCAAATAAGTTTCAAGTGTCAAGTGTCTTGATATAGAATACATGTTGCATCCTAAATGTGTTTAAGACAAAAAGGGATCGAGTATACTCATAGTGGGTGCTTATAACCAAACACTGCTAAATTAGATCGAAGGGAGCGCTAGATCAGCCTACGCGCGGGGAACAGAGCATAAGTCCTCTAGGAGCTGACCCGGTGGGGAACATAGTGTCGAATGGTGCGAAAATCGAGTAAAAGTGTCTGACAGAGTACATGGTCGGATGGTCATCCGGTCAGATGCCCATTCGAACAGATGGGCTCCATCCGATCGGATGGTCATCCGGACGGATGACCATTCAAACGGATGGCCATTCGAACAGTGGGTGTTTGAGAACTGTTAAAGTTTTCAATGCTGTGATCATAGTGTCCTGTAAAACAAAAAAGTGACATCATAATCAGATAATCTGGACGAATGGTTATCCGATCAGATGACCATTCGGGCAGATGGTCAGTGAGTGATGTTTCGTGAAATTTCCAAGTTCTGAGTTATCGGTGATGGTGCAACGACGTGTCGAAACAACGGAAACACACCAAACACAGCTCGCTCGATCAGATGGGTATCACCCCATTTCGAACTGTTAAGCTGTCTTTGATGGAATTTCATGTTTGGACCCGTCAGTCGGCTCGTTCGCCGGTAGAATTCAGTTTTCAAGCCGACCTTTGACTAAGGAATGAGTCGAAAGTCCGTTTGAGTCTGATTCTTCCAAAGTTTTGTATAAAAGTTGAAGAGAAGTTCGAAAACCAATTGTAAACGTGATGTCCTTTAGATCTGAGTCGGAAACAAGTGAAATTCCATCAGATCTGAGGTAAAAAGTGTGAGATTTCTCTAGATTTTGCTTAAAGTTGTGAAACTCCTTTAGATCTGGGGTTGATCTTGACTAAATGATGCTATAGATATAGAATTCTATTTATTATATATATATATATAATTCTTTTAGAATATAGAAAAATGAAGTTAAGCAAGCGGCCCTTTCGCGACTAAAACTGCAACTGGCTTTCAGAAGTCTTGCTGCGAGGAAGATTAGAAACGCCTTACTATATTAATTTAGAATAGTGGCATTTTTTCTGCAGATATGGAGTTTGTTGAGAGGACTTGCATCCTTCGTTCGTAGTGGTCATTTATAGCTGTTTTTCCAACTGAACCTAATTTACCCACCACAGTTTGTACAAACAACTGAGTGGAAACCACCTTCAAGAGACCCAAATCAGTTGTTTTCATGAAAAAGTTGAAGTGTTCGTGTGATTTTGATGGAGAATATGGTGTAGAAGTGTTAAATGATGAAAGTTGTACAAGAGTCGGGGAAGAATACTTACGAAAATGGCCTACAATCAAGTGAAATGTGCTTGAAAGGACTTGGGAGCGTCTGGGTCGGATAGAGCTGTCACATCAGTAGGTATTTATAGTGTGGTGGAGAGTCGGTGTAAGTGTGCAAGTGATCGAATGGCCATCCGCTCAGATAGTCATCCGATCAGATGGTCCTCCGATTGGATGTCTATTCGGACAGCCAATACTCGTTGGCTAGTTCTCCGAGTTTGGTTCGTTTTGTGAGTTAGATTGAGCATTGCGTTGCGTATTATTGTGAGTAATCATAACATGGTAATATTATATGAATAACGCAAAAGTTTCTGTGTTTCAAGTCTGTGTCTAAGCTAGTTTCTCGTTCAATAAGTATCAAGTTTCTCGTTCGAGGAAGTATCAAAGTTTCTCGTTTAATAAGTATCAAGTTTTAAGAGTCACGTTCCAAAGTATCACAAGGGTCTAGATTTACAAGAGTCAAGATTCAAAGTATCACAAGAGTCTAGATTCACAAGAGTCAAGATTCCTATCGTTCATGTATTAAAGCATCACAAGTGTCAAGTATCATAAGTGTCAAGATTCATATTGTTCGTCACAAAAGCACATAGTTTAACATAAAATGGTATCATTAAGCATCACGAGGACGAGACTTGCCAAAAGAGAAAAGTTTCGAAACGCAGGCGGTTACATGTAGATCGTACGGTATGTTGTAATTTATGCTTTGGTGATGATAAGTATGTGGATGAACTTGAAGGTGATGACTTTGAGTTCAATATTTTAAGTAGTATGATGAAATTGATGATGTATTTATTTTATTATCATCATACTAGTTAGTATTTGACAAATACTTGAATAAATTTGAGACTATGTCAAGTGTTCATACATGACATGAAGTGGTTTTTGATGATAGGATGAAATTGATGTTATTGTGATGTTAAAATGTGCATATAATCATCATATTTACAAGAAGATATGAGATACTTGACTAAACTAGATGTTTGGATGAATGTCCATGTATGTGGTGAAATGGGTTTTTACATAATGATGAAAACCCCAAATTCTTATATGATAGTTGATATATTAGCTTATGATAATTGTAAGTTTATATTGAATTGATGTTACTAAATGTATGAACCTGCTGAAATTGAAAGAAACATGGTAATCCTGGTTGGCAAAGTTAGCTAATACTATAGCCTAGAAATAATGCCCACCAAGTGTTTGATAAAATGTCTAAGTGAGTTCTATCAAGGTGCTAGTGCATTTATAAATGTCAATTGGCAGTTTGACTTTTAAAAAGGTCAAACTGGCCTATAATAGATTAGAATGAAAAAGATTGTGTAAAAAGATTCGAATGAAAAAGATGGTATAAAAAGATGTTGGTCATGTGTAGGATGGCTAATCTAACCATCTTGTGGATATTATGTAATAGTTTGACACTTGACGAGCTAGGTGGGAGCTTGGAAAATAATGGGTCAAATGGACCAAGACGCGAGAAGGCTTAAACAGACGCAAGGTAAGTTAAGCTTACAACTTTAAAATAGTACATCTACTATTGTAATATGATTAAAGATGAGCGACTAAGCATTTGAAATAAATCTTTGAAATATGATGTTCTGAAGCGAATCGATACGAATCGGAATAAATAAAAATGGTAGAAAACCATATTTGATGGTAAAAAGGGGTAAAACGATAATTTAGTCACGTGTTGATGGAAAGTCAAAAAGTTTTGAAAACTTACATTATGGCGTAAGCCATAATGGGCAACAAGAATAAAGCAAACAACATCTAAGAATTTTAACCCTGTGGTGAAAAGCCGCAATGGGTCAAATGCGTGAAATGGTAAATAAATACCATTTCGTAATATATATATATATATATATATATATATATATATATATATATATATATATATATATATAAGAAATGCTTGATCGTTTAGGTCAAACGGGTCAAATGGTGATGTTCCATGACGACTAATGTTTGCTTATCGAGTCTTGTGCTCACAGGGGCGAATAGCGTATGAGATTGGGTTGCTATTAATTAGCAACTAAAAATGTGAGTGATTAATACGGGTCAATGCTTTGACCCGAGCCAGGTATGTGAAATTGGTCAAACTCTCAATGAGGTCATAGGGCCGAGATGGGCTATTTGAGTCGTGGGTGAACATTGGATTTGCCTAAAATGAAGTATATCAAGAAAATTGAAAATTGAAATTATGTTCTTAGGGGCATAATGAATTTAAAATGGAATACAAGTTAAAAAAGTATACTTGGTTAAAACGAGTTTTCAAAATGTCATTCGTGATTAAAAAGATTAAAGTTGACCAAACCGCCCTTGGATGATAAACTAGGCAAATGACCCTTAAGGGTTGTTGAATATGAGTTTTATAATTTGGTTAATCTTTTCATAGTATATAGTCGAAGGTTTAAACCATTTGGGCATAATGCTACATAATGGGTCAATTTCGTAAGATTTTCATACTTGAGGATAGGATAGGAATATAATGATATTCTATCACGATCCATCAGAATTGAAGTTGTGATGATAAATAAATAAAGATTATAAAGTGAGGACGCAGGCTAAAAATGGTGAAACTAAGATATGGGTCAAATAAGTCCTTGTTTGATTTAAGTAATTAAACGGGTCAAAATAAATGCGAAGACACATACTGGGAAACGGAGCGTAAACGCAAGTTCGTAAACGCGGATGAAGGTTAAAATCTGTAGGGATTTGATCCTCACCATAAAAATGTAGTTAGTATAACTAAATGTGATAATGGGTCAAATAATCACATGAATTAAATATGAGCCGATGGCTTGGAGTGCAACGGTCATCATTCCGGGTTTCGGATTTTGAGTCTAAAATGTGGGCAATTAATTTACAATCGTGTAGAAACAAATTTAAGGTTAAACAGACAAGTGTACGAAAAGATATGCGAGTTTTCGTACAAAGGGGCAAATCAGGAAAAAGGGAACCGGCAGCACTGAACCGTAACCTACGGTTGAGTACCGTAAGTTACGGTAGGCACTTTTTGGAAATGATTTACAGCAGATCGTCACCGTAACCTATAGTGGTCAGCCGTAGGTTACGGTAGGGCTTAACTGCCCAGAATACTTAAAGTGGACCGTAACCTACGGTGGTCAACCGTAGCTTACGACGGGCTTCTTAAATTTATTTTTGTTTCATGTTTGTTGGACATAAGCATATAATTTATGTTATATTCAGTTTATGTCTAACATATGTCATGGGTTATGACATTTAGGTGATAACTAGGACGTCTTGGATGAAGATCAAGCGAAACGAAGGACCGAACACATCTGAAGTTCAAGCTTCCGCTTAGTTTCGTTATTTTACGAACCGAAATACTTATGAACTATATAAGAGAGTTATATATTATAAATGTATAAACGTGCTAAAGTGTTTAAGTGTTTTAACAATTATGAACTTTTATAAATCCCGAAACATCATATGCACGTTTAATTGCATTATCTATATGTAAATGCAAAAGATTTTTATAAATTCTCAGTTTTGTAACTTGGGTCTTACAAGTTGGTAATCAGAGCTCAACGTAAAGAGTAAATGTGTTCGGTTCAAGGCTTGATCAAGACATCCGGTAAGCTATTATGAATATTATCAGTCTAGAATAGTTAAAAGTATTGTAAATAACACATTTAGCTATCGTGTGAACACACGTTACGTCAAATAAATTGGTAAAAGACCGGTATAAATAGTGAATTACTTGTGTTAACAAGTATTGTAGAAAACCTGGCATTCTAGTACGAGTGCTTATTAGTTTCAATGTTACTAATATTTTGTGAACGTTTTAGTTAAAGGACGCTCACATCTAAAGATGACGAGAGTGTAATGAATTACGGATATGACAATGGAACGGTCCAAAGTATGACAAGTAGAGCATGCTCACCAAGGACCTAAATCGTGTAGCGATATCGAATAAAGTTCAAACGACAATGAAAGCCCATCAGGGCGAGTATCACCTAGGCGCACACTTTATATTATTATATGAACTGTATTATGCAACATTCAAGTAGTGAATGACAGTTGCATATGGGAATATAAAACTTGGGAAACCTGGATAGGATACTTATCCAGGATGATGTTTCCAAGAGAAATTGGGTGGAAAATACGTGTTATTCACAATCGCTAATAACAAAAAAAAATAAAAGAATTCAGATTTACAAGCAAAAGGTTTGGTGTTATTAAATTTTCCCTTTATAACTTCTATTTCACTGGGTTTTGCAACTCGGTTAGAGTGAAGTTCACAACTTTGGAGTGAAGCTCAAGTTGAGCCAAGTTCAGGTAACATGGGTTATATTTAAGGGAAATTGGCCTTTAATAATCGCACCTAGACCTTATTGGCCATTAATAATCCCACCTCAGAATATTCCCCCCACCAGTCCCACCTTTCACATATTTTTCCTACAATGGTCCTCGGTTAAAAAAACTTAACGGAGTTAAGCTTTTTTCCAAATTACAAACAGATTTTTTAGGGCTTTTGATTAGAACGATAATACGAGTCCATTGATGTAAAACTTGCCTCGAAACAGTGCTCCAAACGATGAAAATGGCGCTTCAATTCGGGTGTTTAAATTTCCAATTAGCCAAAATCAAGTCACTTGGAGCACCATTTCGAAGTAAGTTTTACATCAACGGACTCGTATCATTATTAATGGCCAATAAGGTCTAGGTGGGATTATTACAGGCCAATTCCTCTATATTTAACTAAGTTTAAGTTCAACTTGATAGTTTAGTCTATGAGCTTTGAATTTCAACAGATATGTTAAGAACTTATGTTTACAATGTGTGTGGTGTGTGTTTATAGATTCATTTTACTTTTCTATTACTTAAGATTATGTTTCCACATTAATTTTCAATAATTAGATTGTAGAACTCATTTTCATGTAAGTGACAATCACCTAAATGATCTTGAACTTGACTGATCTTATCTTTGTTGAGAGTTAATGAGATGTAACTTCTTCTTGTTTATTTTTGTCATGTGTGCTTTTGTTTAGATTGTACTAGAATTTTTAATGTGTTGCTTATCTTCATTCCTAAATATTAGTTATCATGCCTAAAATAGTTAAACAAAGTTATGTAAATATGTCGTTTGTACCGCCAAACAGCTTAATCAATACCAACGGATAGACTTTATTAAGGGCTAACGATCCAACATGAATTGAGCCATTGCTGAGGACGATTTCTGATCGGACCAGCTTGGACGATCAGATTTTCAAAACCTTGGTCTCAAGGGCTTACAAAAGAACTACCAAACTAATTGGCATAATTTAAAAAATAATAATTGACAACAGATTAAGGTAATAAATAAGTTTATGTAAATAAGTTGTTAAATCTACCTAAATTTAGATATAAAGATTCTATTATGGCAGAGAACACTTTTAAGTAACATATTGGGCCCACGAATTGCAACCATAAACAATCTTGATTGTGAAAATTGTGATAAGCTATTAATTTTGGTCATGTACATGATGTAATTTTGTTTTGTGTTTCTTTTGCGTTTAGGTCGGAGGTGTATTATGTATGGCCTTTTGCCCTTTTAGGTTGGAGGTATGCTTCTAATAATGTTTATTTAAAAAAAAATTAATTTCGATCATATTTTTACCGATAAAAGGTCATGAAATTTAATGTAACATTTAGATTGGATTCAAAAGCAAATAAAGAAAAATCAAGATACAAGAACTTGGAATCTTGATTGTTGAACCATATAATCCCCAAACCAAACTTAGTTTAAGGGTCATTTTGTTTCTCTTGTTTTTTTAACAACTATTTTTTCTTTACGGCTAATGTTTAATGGATATTTTTTCAATGTCTAATATCTAATAATTGTTTTTTTATTATGAATATAATTTTTATTCGTCTTCCAACCAAAATCAATTCAGAGCTATAGGTGGTGGTTATCCATTTCCAGTTGAACCACAAGGACCTTCAAACCATGGACGATCATCCCGTCACCATTTAAACATTCTAGTTTCAAACCCTCTAACTTCAAACCCTTTTCGTCCATGGTATACCGTAAAATGACCGAATTGCCTTTCTCGTTAACAGAAATAATGGATGAAGTTAACCCAGTGGACTAAAATGGCAATGGTGAAACCATTTTGGACCCACATGCCAAAAATAAAACCTTTGGACTAAACTAGCAAAATGACCCTAACCACAGGAACTGAAATGACAAATAACTCTTACCGATGTTATATAATTTCCCTTTCGTCTACACTACAATTTAGAAAATTAAAACCCTTATAAATAATTTTATAAAATCACTAAGGTCAGTCATATTGATGAATATATATATATATATATATATTAAGTTTATGTTTGGTTATCTTATGGGTTGTCTATTAATTGAAGAAGGTAACTTTTGTTATGAAATCGATAAATAAAAGGGTACAAAAAAATGCCAGATGCTATGGAGGATAATGACGTAATGGTTAATCAAAGAGTTAAAAAAAGGTTGTTTGTTATTTAATGATGTAGTTGGGAAGATATGCACATATGCATCATTTTATAAATGATGTTGTCATTTATATGCACATATGCTTATTTTGGTTAATTTTATCTGGTGGTTGATAGTTTCTGGTTATTTGTTTGTTTATAATGTAATATATTGTTTGGTATGATATGAAGGTTGGTGATGCACATGTGCATAGTTTGAAATATTATACATATTGACAATGTATTACGGATGGTAGTGTAGACGGAAGTGAAATTGTATAATATTGGTAATGCATTATGGATGATAGTGTAGATGGAAGGGAAATTGTATAGGTGTTGTCAAGAAATATGCTCATGTTCACTAGTAATTGTTATTAAAGAAATATGAAATATGCATATGTGCATCAGTGCCTGTTATTCGAATTAAAAAAGTTCAAAAAAATTTACAAATAAAACGTTGTGATTTTTAATGGAAAATTTAAAAAAAAAAAATTGTGTGTGTTTTTAAGCTTTTTTAAGTAGTTTCGTTTGTGTTCACAATGGTTCTCGCGGTTCTCGCAATAAAGGGTGGTTCCTAATGGATCCTCATTCTATATATATATGTGTGTGTATATATATGGATCCTCATCCTATATATATGTGTGTGTATATATATGGAAAGGGTAAAATGAGAAGCACCTTAGGTTATTAAGTTATGAGAACCATGAGAACTATGCTTATCAAAAGTTTTTTCAAAAAAAAAAATTCTCAAAAATCTTAAAATAATAAAAAATATAAAAATGTCGCATGCTAAGATTTACATCAGGTGTAAAAAAATTCATCACCGTAAAAAAAATTCATCGCGGTAAACAAAACTTATATCAGGCGTAACTACCGACCGGACATTTTTTTTTGTTTTTCTACAGATGTGTTTATAATATTTTCATCTGCGTTTTTGCAAAAAAAAAAAAAAAAAAAAATTGTAGCCCAACTCGCGCGAAAAGTAGGAGTTCTTATGGTTCTCACAACTCGTAGTGGTTCTTAATTGAACCGAAACCTATATATATATATATGTATATATATATATGTATATATATATAGATATATATATATATACATATATATAGGGAGTCGCTAAAATGAAAACCACCCCCAGTTGTAAGAACCATGAGAACCACTCTCCACCAATCATATTCTGCCAACCAAAAGGGTAGTTTAGTTATTTACCCCAAATGTCTAATCTATCACCATCTCTCTTCTTTAATGGTATCAGACTATTATAATTAATCTCTCACTCTCTCTCTCTCTTCAAATCCATTCATTTTCATCTCTTCCATGGAGAGACACCTGCAACCCAAAAATAATCAAACCTATTTTAAGTCCCTAAAATTCAAATCATCTTCATTTAACCAACATAAAACCTAAAAATAACCCCCCCAAGCCGCACTCCCCTTCCTTCCCCTCGTCCGATCAAGCTCCTCCGGTGACCGGAGCTCCGACCCTTCCTTCCCCTCGTCGATCAAGCTCCTCTGTGGTGGCCGACGGCTGCTGCCGTTAACATTACACCACCGTCATCTTCGTAATTGATTCGTAGGAGAGCACCACCTCCGCTGCCGTACACGGCGGTGCTGTCGCCGGAAAATACAGCAGCAACGACGAACAGCAGCAGCAACCCCGGTTGATGTTTCGACGGCGGTGGTCGCGGCGAATGATGGGGTGAAGGAGGTGGGTGAATCTAGTGCTTTTTGATTCTGTTGATTCCGGGTTTCAATCTTGTGGTTTTGACTTTCTTGATTGGTTGTTGGTAAGTGTTTTTGTTGGGTTTGAATCTGTTTGAATATGATGTTGGGTTTGAATCTGGGTTTTTGTTGGGTTTGAATCTGGTGCTTTTTTGATGAACTTTGATTTTTGATATGTGGGTTTGATAATAATCTCAAGTTAGAAAATTCCCTCCAATAATCCTAACTTTTAAGCATTTGGCTCCCAATGATCCTTTGCTAACTGGGTTATAACTCAGTTAGTTTTTTCTGACATGGCTGATGATGTGGACACAACTTTATTATTTGTTGATTTGGCTGCTTATGTGACACCATCACCACCTCCACCTCCTCCTCTTCCTCCACCACCTCTTCCAGCCACCACCATCACCAACCACCGCCATCTCCACTACCACTACCACCACCATTCACCGTCTGCCACCACTAGTTCACCACCGGAAAAACACTATTACCTCCAACCACCTTTATCATCTGCCATCGGAAACCTCCATCGCCATAACCACCTCTACTCCTAATTTTTTTAAACTTTTCCACTGATTACTAATGGATTCTTCAAAAATCAATTGTAACACCCGTTCTTATTATTCACCGTTTAACGTATATTTTACGAAAAACAATCATGTAGTTAAAATTACATAAACATTTGGAAATACGGGTTTATTAAAACTTTTACAATTTATAATTTATTCTACGTAACGTGATCGAATTCGTTGCTTAAAAATTTCAACGCGGCAAAGTGCGGAAGCATGTAACTGTATCATGTTCGGTTCTTCGTTGATCTTGATCGTCTTCCGGCATCCGTGGTGTACCTACATTTCATAAACATGAAATGCTTTAGTCATACGAGGTTTAAAACGTGTCTAAACGAGTTCGAGAAACAATCAATCACCAAAACAAAATTTTCAATCCTGGCCTCCACCGTAACTTACGGTGGAACCGTAAGTTACGGTGGCCTCTGGTTTAATCTGTTTCTACCGTACAACAGTAGAAACCCACCGTATTATTTTCATCTCCACCGTAACTTACGGTGGCACCGTAAGTTACGGTGGGCTCTGTAACAGCCCAGTTTCCTTTTTGCCGTAATTGACACGAAATCTTTCGTATCTTTCAAACCGCTTGTCCGTTTAACCTACCGTTTCTTCCTACGTGATTGTAATTTGATTCTCCATTACATGGAGTTAAAATTCGACGTCCGGCTTAATAAAATTTAAGACTTTTAAGTCTTCGGCTTATTACCCTTTTTACCAAATTTTGACCCATTCCCGGTTTTACCAAACAAACGTATTTGTTTGATTCCTATGTCACATAAATCTAGTAATTTCAATGTTGTCTATCATATTAGGTTCAATTCACGAGTTTATGTATATTCTTAAACCGTTAGTACTCAAATGCTTATTTTGACCCGTTAAGGGTATTTAAGCACTTCTCCGCATAATTCATAATTATTTATTTCTAGCTTCTTAATTTCGCAATATTTGTCAAATGATCTTCCACCACAACTATATTTATGGTGGGTTTACTAAGGTAATCTATGCAAACCGAGTTTTACCCCTCAACTCATTATTTTACGGCAAGGACTCAAATAGAGCCGTTTGACTAACGTAATACATCTTTCAACTTCTATACTTGTCCTATGTATTTATTTAATCGTAATAATCATTTCCAAACAACTTTTAAAGATTGTTTGTTCAATTTAGCCTCCAAGGGCGTTTTGGTCCATTTTAGTCTTTTATTAACAATGAAGGACTTTTGAAAGTATATTTGACCCATAATCCCTCTTTTAACCTATGATTTTGTTTGAAAAGTCATTAAGCTTTCCAAACGCTATGTTCATTACTTAAAACATTTGGTTTACTTATTAAGTAACCAAATGTCCATTTTGACCTCTTTTAACACTCTTGAACCACATGTTCTAAATGAGTGTTACCCTATTTCACATACCTGGCGCAAATCAATCTATTGACCCGTTTTTAATACCTTGCTTTTATAACCGCTAATTCATAGCGCTGCTAATACCCATTTGACATTTACACCTGAAATAATATAGCTCGACAATAATCATTAGTGGTTATTGTCAAAGGGTGATATTTTTCACCTTTTGACCCATTTTGTCTAAGTGACCGATTATGTTGGCGAGATGATATTTATTACCATCTCATCTATATGACTCGATTCGGTTTACACCATATGGTCATTTCACGTATTAATTGTTTTCTTAACGCTTTTTAGCCTATCGTGACTTACGCCTTACAGTGACCTTCAAAACAAATAGTTATGGTCAACGCATGACCAATTTACCGTTTTAATTTCTTTTAAACCATCAACACGGTTTCTTGTCATGCTCGACTACCTTGTTCCGTATGTTTACACGTCGGAACATCATACTTAAATTATGTATTTATCTTATTCGTAACTAATACGATAAGAGAATATTCTAACATATAAGACTAGTGTAAGCTATACTTACCTTACATCCGAATTATGCTTTTTCCTTCATTCTTGATTCGTTTGACCCGCTTCCTTCCCCAAGCTTTTCACCTAGCTCGTTGAGCGTCAAACTATTTTCAACATTTACAAGGTGGTTAGATTAGTCATTAACAATCACGACTATTCCACCTTACTTATTTTCTTTGTCGAAACTATTATTCGACTTCATCACTAGTTAGTTTGACTTTCTAAAGTCAACTACCTTTAATCATATAATATGCACGATTAAGGCAAATCAACATTATGATTGGAACCCGTTTTATCCCATGTCTCATGTAATTAGTCAAACTTGCCAATTACGCGTTTTACTTGAATTCCAACACTTTACTTCTCATTTAGGCATTTTAACAAACACCTAATAGGCATACTTCTACACATTTGCTAACTAGTTCATAACTAGTTATTTTTTACCAAGATTAACATCAAAATTCAAACTTTCATGTCTAGTGTTCATGAACTACACTTAGTACTAGTATCATAACATCAATATTCATCAATTTAACACTCTAATTCCAGTGTTCATCTTCTTGTCGTAAAACCCACTTAGCACACATATGGGTAATCATCAAATTTCTATTTTTCAACACTAGTTTATCAAATTATTAACTAGGGTTGTTTCTAAACATGGATTTCATCACAATAACACTCATAGATTCAACATTCATTCCAGAATTTTGATTATG
Organism: Helianthus annuus; assembly: GCF_002127325.2. Lineage (NCBI taxonomy): Eukaryota > Viridiplantae > Streptophyta > Magnoliopsida > Asterales > Asteraceae > Helianthus > Helianthus annuus. The sequence goes on along the minus strand of NC_035448.2, from coordinate 202,586,392 downwards.
ATTGTTCATCATAATTTCAAAGTATCACTAAATCATAAGATTCAACATACCTTGTGATCCCCACGACTTGGTGATCATTAATATGTGTTCATGCATCCGATTTGGGCCAGATTTGACCTTCAATTTGATGGATTTGTTGAAGTTAGGGTTTGAGCTCCCTAAAGCTCTTCCTGGTCGATCCTCACACACGCACACACACTCTTGTGTGTGTGTTTGTGTTTTATTTTTAAGTTTATAATTCATTTTCAAGTTACCCGGCTTTGGTCCCTCGTGTTTGGTTAGTTATTAATTAGGTTACAACCTAAATTACTTTCAATAATATTCCCACTTATTAACTAGGTTTTACCTTTCTAGTTAACTTAGCGGGTTCGGGAATATTTATGACTAAGCTTATTTTAGGTCCCGTTAACTCGGGCCTTTTATCCATTTTGTTTCCTTAAAAGCTTTTATTCACTTTTTAGTTAATATTAGGATTATTTATTTAAGTCCTAATATTCACCGGGTTAAATTTTACCACTAACGGTATTTTACCAAGTCATTAATATTAACGTGGTTTGATTACCAAACCCGTTTTTGGGGTGTTACAAGTCTACCCCCCTTAAAGAGGTTTCGTCCCCGAAACCTTTTCTTACATAATTTATCGAGTTTAACTCCATGCATTGGCTCTCGATAATCAATTAAGCATTTCTCATATTTTAACCGATTGTTAGTATTACCAGAAAGGTATGGTAATATCATTTTGGTTATTAATTATCTACGTATCTTACATGACATAGTGCGACTTGAAACAACGTAATCTCGTTATTTCCACTAGTTTAGTTAAATTAGCGATTCCCATCGCTTTCATATATTCTCGAATTCTTTATGAATCCGTTACTTTGGCCCATTTAAAGGTCTTTAATGAAATCTGTCACTTTTCGCAACGATTTCTTTTGTTTTCAATTTTATTTATTCGGTTCATTTATACCAAATCCACCGCTTACAAGCAAACCAAATTTATTTAAATGACCTTGACGGGTCTCACTACTTAGACTTATTAGTCCAGTTACTTTTTACCGCTTGCTTGGTTATAATGTGATTCTACTTCACATTACATTTCTTGACCGTGATTGTGTTACATCATGTTTAATTTATATCAAAATTTCATTTTCGAAAATATCACTTTTCGAATATATCGTCTTGCGCCTATCAGTGTCAAGACTAGTATCTTTCATGCTTACTATTTAAATTCCTATCAGAATTTATGTTTGTAAAAACATTATTTCTTACTAAAACCAAAATTTTAGTTTTAGGATCTTCTCTTTAACTTTTGTCAATTATCCATACCAGGATATTGACAGTCCATAATTTATTCTTATTTGGTTATATCCCATTACCGGGCTCATTATTCTCTTGCATTTAACGCTACCTTTATCTGGCTAGCGCTCATTCATGCCATTCGGCGTTATATTGTATTCAACATGTTTGACCTATTAATGTGAAATCCATCACTTATAAACAATCAACTTTATTCTTTATTCAACCCATTCGACTTCGAATAGTTGAACATATTTACTCACAATTTCTATATACGAGATTTTATAGTCATAACTCGTAATCCAAGTTACTTTGATTTTTCAACCCGCGTTCACATCTCTTGGTTTACGCATGTGTTTAATTCTTACCCATCCACCGGGTGTTTTACCGAAGTCGTTATTATTGCAACCCTCCCGGTATGCATTAAGACCTCGCTTCATTTTTATATTCCAACTTTGTCTTTAAGTTTGACGTTTTACAAAAACGACCCGTTAAGGGACATATTTGCATTTTCCGGGTTCGAGTGTAAGTACACTCCCTCCCAATGCTTGTCTAAATCATTTTACATGCTTGCGTTTTCTGGGTTCGAGTGTAAGTACACTCCCTCCCAATACTTGTCTAAATCATTTTACATGCTTGCGTTTTCTGGGTTCGAGTGTAAGTACACTCCCTCCCAATACTTGTCTAAATCATTTTTCATGCTTCTTTGTCCCTTCATTCGGGCTCATTATCCTGATGTAATACGCTTCCGTCACTCGGTTGTGCGTTTACATTATTATCAAACATTTTGCTTATCTGATTATTTGGGTACTTTTTAATTGGTCCCATTCACTCCGCCCTTACTACATCGGATGTAAATGTGTCCGCTATGAGAAACTCGTGGTATCATATGCCACTACTTACTTGGCCAGAGTAAGCGATTTAACACATGGCATACACGACCTTCTTATAGTTTTCACATCACGCCCTATGTAAGTAACGCCTCTATTCAGTTTTCTTGGAAATAATATCCTGGATATGTATTTCTATTCAGGTTTTCCAAGTTTCTAATTTACCTATGCAACAATAATTCTCTACGTATTTGTTGCATATTTCTATTTGTGCAAATAAATTTAAAATGTGCACCTGGTAAATGCTTGCCATTACGGGCTTTCTTGCCATTACTTATTTGCGATTGTTACGCGATTTAGGTCCTTGATGAGTATGCTCTTCTTGTCATATCTCGGACCGTTCCATCATCATACCCACAATTCGTTCAACTCTCGTCATCTTCAGACGCGAGTGTCCTTCAATTAAAACATTCACAAGAGTTAGTAATGTCAACTTCAATAATCGCCCGTATTATAATACAAGACTTTTTCTACAATACGCGTCAACGCGCGTATTTTCGTCAACCTTATTAACCATTTTAATTGGGGTAACGTGCATCACACAATAGCCCTATGTGTTGTTTACAACACTTTAATACGCTAGACCATTAGCATACATGCACTTACCGGATTTGCGATCAAGCCTCGAACCGAACACTATTCTTTGTCAACAGCATAAGGTTTAAGTCCAAGCATGGTTCCTCCCCACCATACTCGAATCTCTTAAACCAAGGCTCTGATACCAACTTGTAACACCCGTTCTTATTATTCACCGTTTAACGTATATTTTACGAAAAACAATCATGTAATTAAGATTACATAAACATTTGGAAATACGGGTTTATTAAAACTTTTACAATTTATAATTTATTCTACGTAACGTGATCGAATTCGTTGCTTAAAAATTTCAACACGGCAAAGTGCGGAAGCATGTAACTGTATCGTGTTCGGTTCTTCGTTGAGCTTGATCGTCTTCCGGCATCCGTGGTGTACCTACATTTCATAAACATGAAATGCTTTAGTCATACGAGGTTTAAAACGTGTCTAAATGAGTTCGAGAAACAATCGATCACCAAAACAAAATTTTCAATCCTGGCCTCCACCGTAACTTACGGTGGGACCGTAAGTTACGGTGGCCTCTGGTTTAATCTGTTTTTACCGTACAACAGTAGAAACCCACCGTATTATTTTCATCTCCACCGTAACTTACGGTGGCACCGTAAGTTACGGTGGGCTCTGTAACAGCCCAGTTTCCTTTTTGCCGTAATTGACACGAAATCTTTCGTATCTTTCAAACCGCTTGTCCGTTTAACCTACCGTTTCTTCCTACGTGATTGTAATTTGATTCTCCATGACATGGAGTTAAAATTCGACGTCCGGCTTAATAAAATTTAAGACTTTTAAGTCTTCGGCTTATTACCCTTTTTACCAAATTTTGACCCATTCGCGGTTTTACCAAACAAACGTATTTGTTTGATTCCTATGTCACATAAATCTAGTAATTTCAATGTTGTCTATCATATTAGGTTCAATTCACGAGTTTATGTATATTCTTAAACCCGTTTGTACTCAAATGCGGTTTTTAACCCGTTAAGGGTATTTAAGCACTTCTCCGCATAATTCATAATTATTTATTTCTAGCTTCTTAATTTCGCAATATTTGTCAAATGATCTTCCACCACAACTATATTTATGGTGGGTTTACTAAGGTAATCTATGCAAACCGAGTTTTACCCCTCAACTCATTATTTTACGATAAGGACTCAAATAGAGCCGTTCGACTAACGTAATACATCTTTCAACTTCTATACTTGTCCTATGTATTTATTTAATCGTAATAATCATTTCCAAACAACTTTTAAAGGTTGTTTGTTCAATTTAGCCTCCAAGGGCGTTTTGGTCCATTTTAGTCTTTTATTAACAATGAAGGACTTTTGAAAGTATATTTGACCCATAATCCCTCTTTTAACCTATGATTTTGTTTGAAAAGTCATTAAGCTTTCCAAACGCTATGTCCATTACTTAAAACATTTGGTTTACTTATCAAGTAACCAAATGTCCATTTTGACCTCTTTTAACACTCTTGAACCACATGTTCTAAATGAGTGTTACCCTATTTCACATACCTGGCGCAGATCAATCTATTGACCCGTTTTTAATACCTTGCTTTTATAACCGCTAATTCATAGCGCTGCTAATACCCATTTGACATTTACACCTGAAATAATATAGCTCGACAATAATCATTAGTCGTTATTGTCAAAGGGTGATATTTTTCACCTTTTGACCCATTTGGTCTAAGTGACCAATTATGTTGGCGAGATGATATTTATTACCATCTCATCTATATGACCCGATTCGGTTTACACCGTGTGGTCATTTCACGTATTAATTGTTTTCTTAACGCTTTTTAGCCTATCGTGACTTACGCCTTACAGTGACGTTCAAAACAAATAGTTATGGTCAACGCATGACCAATTTACCGTTTTAATTTCTTTTAAACCATCAACACGGTTTCTTGTCATGCTCGACTACCTTGTTCCGTACGTTTACACGTCGGAACATCATACTTAAATTATGTATTTATCTTATTCGTAACTAATACGATAAGAGAATATTCTAACATATAAGACTAGTGTAAGCTATACTTACCTTGCATCCGAATTATGCTTTTTCCTTCATTCTTGATTCGTTTGACCCGCTTCCTTCCCCAAGCCTTTCACCTAGCTCGTTGAGCGTCAAACTATTTTCAACATTTACAAGGTGGTTAGATTAGTCATTAACAATCACGACTATTCCACCTTACTTATTTTCTTTGTCGAAACTATTATTCGACTTCATCACTAGTTAGTTTGACATTCTAAAGTCAACTACCTTTAATCATATAATATGCACGATTAAGGCAAATCAACATTATGATTGGAACCCGTTTTATCCCATGTCTCATGTAATTAGTCAAACTTGCCAATTACGCGTTTTACTTGAATTCCAACACTTTACTTCTCATTTAGGCATTTTAACAAACACCTAATAGGCATACTTCTACACATTTGCTAACTAGTTCATAACTAGTTATTTTTTACCAAGATTAACATCAAAATTCAAACTTTCATGTCTAGTGTTCATGAACTACACTTAGTACTAGTATCATAACATCAATATTCATCAATTTAACACTCTAATTCAAGTGTTCATCTTCTTGTCGTAAAACCCACTTAGCACACATATGGGTAATCATCAAATTTCTATTTTTCAACACTAGTTTATCAAATTATTAACTAGGGTTGTTCCTAAACATGGATTTCATCACAATAACACTCATAGATCCAACATTCATTCCAGAATTTTGATTATGATTGTTCATCATAATTTCAAAGTATCACTAAATCATAAGATTCAACATACCTTGTGATCTCCACGACTTGGTGATCATTAATATGTGTTCATGCATCCGATTTGGGCCAAATTTGACCTTCAATTTGATGGATTTGTTGAAGTTAGGGTTTGAGCTCCCTAAAGCTCTTCCTGGTCGATCCTCACACACGCACACACACTCTTGTGTGTGTGTTTGTGTTTTATTTTTAAGTTTATCTCAAGTTACCCGGCTTTGGTCCCTCGTGTTTGGTTAGTTATTAATTAGGTTACAACCTAAATTACTTTCAATAATATTCCCACTTATTAACTAGGTTTTACCTTTCTAGTTAACTTAGCGGGTTCGGGAATATTTATGACTAAGCTTATTTTAGGTCCCGTTAACTCGGGCCTTTTATCCATTTTGTTTCCTTAAAAGCTTTTATTCACTTTTTAGTTAATATTAGGATTATTTATTTAAATCCTAATATTCACCGGGTTAAATTTTACCACTAACGGTATTTTACCAAGTCATTAATATTAACGTGGTTCGATTACCAAACCCGTTTTTGGGGTGTTACATCAATCCATTCATAGGTTCCTTAAAACCCAATTCACTCAACTAATGAACCGACCCGATCAACCATGAACCCATTGGATTAGAAGCAATTCCATCATCATGTTCTTTGTAATACACATAACCAATTGGCAAAACCCATGTGAATCGGGTTAACAGTATCCATGGGTTGGTTCACAGTCATTCGAGTCGATTCATTATTTTAAATGAATCGGGTTTTAAAGAATCCATGGGTGGATTGAAGAATTCATCAATAGAAAATAGTGGTAAAGTTTAAAGATGATGGAATGGAGGTGGTGATAGTGACAGAGGTTTTTGGTGACAGATGATGTAGGTGGTCGAAGGTGATAGTGTTTTTCTGGTGGTGAATTGGTGGTGTCAGACGGTGGATGGTGGTGGCGGTGGCGGTGGCGATGGCGGTGGAGGTGGTCGGAGGTGATGGTGGTGGGTGATGGTGGTGGCTGGAGGAGGTGGTGGTGGTGGTGGTGGTGGAGGAGGAGGTGGTGGAGGTGGCAGTGGAGGAGGTGGAGGTGGTGATGGTGCCACATAAGCAGCCAAGTCAACAAATAACAAAGTTGTGTCCACATCATCAGGCACGTCAGAAAAAAACTAATTGGGTTATAACCCAGTTAGCCAAGGATCATTGGGAGCCAAATACTTACAAGTTGGGATTATTAGAGGGAATTTTCTAAATTGAAATTATTATCGGCCAACAGATGAACCTTAGGATTATTAAAATCCAATAACCCTAAAACAAATATTACTTCAATTTGCAACAATAACAATAATTTTATTGATTATGAGCATTCACTTCAATTTTATACAAGTTAAAATTGCATTTCACTTCAATTTAAGGCCATGCATAAAGGACGTTATAGAGGCGTGAAAGGGTTAGATAAAGTCCTCACACCATTTCCTATTTCCTATGAACATTATAGGGGAATGAAAAAGAGGGACATTGTTATAATAGTGCCCAATGAGAAGAAAAAAAACACAAAAAGTAATGATGAAAGAGCATTATATGGGATGATGTTGATATGCGAAAAATGCATCTTAATGGCATTAACCATTATGAACAACGAAGAGAGAGCATGTGAAATAAATGTGACCATGACCTGTCTCTGTCACCTTTTAAGTAAATTGTACTTCAAAGAAATTAAACACAAGTTGTTCTAGCATCAATAATAGCATCTCAAACGTAGCTCGAACGGACATTTTTTGTTTTCAGACCTCCATACCAGCCAGAGGCGGATTTAGTATATCCTGAGGGGTAGTCTGTGCTATCCTTTAAATTTCTTGGCGAATTACAATTTTAAGAGTAATTTTTTTTATTTCTTCTTCGTTTTATGTATTGCCTACCCCAAAACAAAATTTTTTTAAGCCCACGCTAGCTCTTAACTTCTCTTCTAGATCCGCCGTTGAACATGCTATATAAAAATATTAAAAACCAAATTAGCTGTGTGTGTAGAGCCCACACTCCTTGGCCGGTGATGGGAGTCCATGGCATGGGTCTGAAATTTCAGACTTTGCCACGATCAAGATGCTCTAAGTTCCATCAGTAATCCATTCAGTTTTAACATTTTCATTGGTGGCCTTTAGGATATGCGCCTCCTACCCAACCTCAAATTTTCAATATTTCACATGTGTTTATATGAAATAACAAATTGAAAACAGGTCAACAAAAATAAGTTTGCTTAACTGAATCGGAATATTTCAACACCCCTCACTATAACCAAAAGAGTTAAATGCGATTTTAGTCCCTGTGGTTTGTGCCATTTTGCCAGTTTAATCTAAAAGTTTCATTTTTCGCATGTGGGTCCAAAAAGGTTTCACCGTTGCAATTTTAGTCCACTGGGTTAACTTCATCAATTTTCTGTTAACGAGAAGGGCAATTTAGTCATTTTATATGTAATTCTGTTAACTAGAAGGGCAATTCAGCCATATAACATGACCGAATTGCCCTTCTCGTTAACAGAAAAAATGGATAAAGTTAACACAGTGGACTAAAATGGCAACGATGAAACCTTTTTGGACCGATAGATGAAAAATTAAACCTTTGGACTAAACTGACAAAATAGCCCAAACCACATAGACTAAAATGAAATTTAACTCTAACCAAAATATCAACCATCCGTAAGTTAAAAATTATATGAAGGCTAGAATGTATTTTCAAAAGCCTTTAGTACTCCAGACGTAACTTCTTTTGTCGTGAATCATTTAAAAAGGTTTAGTCATGTCATTAAATATATGATTAGTTGCATTTAAAACAAAAGGTTAAGTCATGTCATGAAACACATGCTTGGTTGAATTTAAAACAAAAGAGTTTCATAGGTAAACGTTGTTCTTTCTAAGAACATTAAAGACTTTTAACAAACAGATATACACTATTCAGATCATAGGTAAAAGTCTTTAATGTTCTTAGAAAGAACAACGTTTACCTGAAGAGTTTCATAGGCGAAAAAATTCCAAATAATCCCCAATTTTTCTCCACTATTCAGATCATAACCGCCGGAATGTCGCCGGAGTTGGGCGGTTCTGCCTGTTAGCATGCGAGGTTGCCTAGCTTAGGTTTGACCTTTCACTCTAACTCGCCGGACTGTTTTTCTTCCTTTCGTTTCCGGGATCGGTTTTCTCTTCTTCTTTCAGTTCGTCGGTCGGTTGTCGGTCCCCCCTTCCGGACTTTCTTCTTGTTGGCTTAGCGGGTCTGATATTGGTCGCGTCTATCTGAGTATAGCACAGCTAGATTGATTCGAATCCCGTTAACACTCCGTAGAAGTTGTGTCCTGGGTGACTGACGTTTTTTTGGTTGTCTCCTTGGGGTCTCATTATGGGTCGGAAAGTGTGGAGAAGGTTCAACGGCAGCTGGAACACAGCGATAAGCAAAAAGGAGTATAGGCAGGATAAAAGGTTTGCCAATCGTGAAAACAGGCTTCGTAACGCAACCACTTTTTTTATTTCTAATCTGCCGGATACGTGCAACAAAGAGTCGTTGTGGCAGGCTTTCGAACACCTGGATAATTTGGAGGATGCGTTCGTCCCATTCAAAAAAGACAGAGCAGGGAATAAGTTTGGTTTTTTAAAGCTTTCTAGAGTTAGTGACACGGCTTGGTGGATAAACAAGCTAAACGAAGTACGGATAAACGGAGCGGTGATAAGTGTGAGCCTGGCTAAATTCAATAGGGACGGATCAAAGATTGAACAACCTGGTAGTGTGGATCACGTTTCTGTTTTTGATAGATTGAGACCTGGCCCGAAGGATGGCTCTATGTCCTTCGGACATAGCCGTTCGGTTTTTGATCGCCTGCAAAACCCGAAACCATTTTCCAACCCTGTTAGGGCCAATGGTAGTAAAAGTTATTGTGATGTGGTTCGTGCTCCTGATTATGGAGTAAAAGTTGCTAACATAGAACTGCCTCCAATATATTCAGCTACCAAAAAGACTTTTGAATTCAAAGCTTTGGTTGGAGAAACGAAGGATTTTGATATTCTTAATGATCTTAAAAATAAACTTTCTGGCATTACGGAGGATGGTTTTCTGTTAAAATACCTTGGGGGATTGAAAGTTTTACTATGTTTTAATTCGGTTCAGGAAGCTGAAGAGTTTCACCATAATATGGTCGATGAATGGGAAAAATGGTTCTCCCGGCTTTACATCTGGGATGGGCTTCCACCTATTTTCGAAAGAGTCGCATGGATTAAAGTGTTAGGTGTTCCGGTATCCCTCTGGGACAGGCACATTTTTGATAAGATCGGAGAGAGATGTGGCCGACTTTTGGTTAAATCGGAAGCTGAAGTTAACGATGGAAATTTGTCGGAAAATCGATTGGCCGTTCTTGTGAACTCAGGAAAAAGGATTGAGGAGGAATTTAATGTTTTATGGAAAGATCATTCATTCAAAGTTTGGATCGAGGAATTATCCGGTCAGTGGTATCCTGCTTTCTTGGATGAAGATTTGGAGACTTCGATTATGGGGTCTGACGGAATGTCGTCGGAGTTTGGTGAGCACTCATCGGAGGAATTTGACAGTAACCTTAATGTGAATGGTTCATCTTCTCATTGCATGGGAAATCCTACCGTCGCCTCGGTCCCTGTGGATGATATTAATGAGCAGGTGCACGTTTTGCATGGGAAGCTTGATTCTCATGCAGGGGAGAATAATGATGAGAGAGAAATGGAGGGGCCAGCTTTCAAGGAAGGGCATGGGGTAACTTTTTCTGGGGATCAGTTTTGTGCGGCTGACGCTGTGGAGAGAGAAAAGCGTGTGGATAATAATTATTCTAATGGCAGGGAGTCAGATGGCGGGCCTGATTGGTATGGGGAGCGGCCTGGTTCGGAGCCCATTAGACCAAGCTATATAACTACTCGGCCCAAAAGCCTATTCAAGAGGAGGCCAAATATGCAGGCCCATAACGTGGTTATACCTGATCTAAATGACGCAACTGGGGATCTAGATAATTCCGATCCTTTTGATATTGAGGGCATTTTCAGGTTGGAAAGTGAGGAAGCACGGGGGCCGGTGTCTGTTAATAACGCGCTGGGGCCGGAGATAAATCATGATTCCGAAGCCGATGTTGCTAAAGAAGTGACGGAGACGTTGGAGTTCGGCACTCGAATTGGCATTGAGGTTAGAGGATTTGAGAATCATGTGAAGAAGATTGTTTGTGGGGAGATGGAGGCCGACGTCAATCAATGAATTTTCTCTCAATTAATATGAATGGGATTGGAGGGAGCATCAAGAGTTGTTGGGTAAAAAAATTAAAGGCTAGTCTCAAGGTAGATGTTCTTGGGCTTCAGGAGACGCACCAGTCGGGATTGTCTGAAATTGATCTCCGTCGGTTCTGGGATAATTCGAGCCTTCAGGCTTGCGTGGTAGATTCGGTGGGAAGATCGGGTGGCCTCGCTTTGATGTGGAACCCGAATTCGATCTCGGTGGACTTCACTCAGAAGAATCAGAGATTTGTCCTTGCCTCCGGTAAGATTAAAGGTATCGAAAATAGAATTAATATTCTTAATGTCCATGCCCCCAACGAGGTCTCTCAAAGAAGGTCGCTGTGGATGGTTTTATCGGGTTTGATTAGTCAACGGGATGGTCTGTGGGTCTGTTTTGGTGACTTTAATGAGGTCAGGGATGTCTCAGAACGGGTCAATTCCAGGTTCGACAGTGGAGCTTCAGAAGCTTTCAATGAGTTTATTAATGGTGCGGGTCTTCTCGAATACACGGTGACTGGTGGGAGGTTTACTTTTGTTTCGGGTCACGCCGATGTGAAGATGAGCAAGCTGGACCGTTTCCTAGTTAATGAGGAGTTCATGTCCTCATGGCCTTTAGCCAAAGCTGCTGTTCTGGAACGGGGCGCCTCGGATCACTGCCCGATATCCCTCTCGTGTAATCAGGTGGATTTTGGTCCTATCCCTTTCAAATTTTTCAACACTTGGCTCAATGATCAGAATGTGGAATTGATTGTAAAGGCTGCTCTTGCTTCCACTGTCGTGGGAAGTAAAAAGGATGTGGGTCTGGGTCTCATTCTAAAACGCATAAAAGAGGGTATAAAAAAATGGAGAAAGGTTGCTAGGGTCTCTGAAGAAAAGGAGCTGAATGAAATGAAAGAAGGTATAAGGATTATTGAAGCTAAAGCCGAGCACCAGCAGCTCTCGGATTTGGAAAAATCTAGAAGGATTGAGCTTAGAGTTTCAGTGAACAAATTGGAACTCTCAAGATGCCACATCGCTCAGCAAAAGGCCCGAGTAAACTGGGTAAAGTTTGGGGATGAGAATAGTTCGTTTTTTCACAAAATGGCCAATATAAATACTGCCTCCAATAGAATTAATGGTCTCTTATTCAAAGATAAGTTGTTGACGGATCCCACTGAGTTAAAAACCGAGATTTTGAGCTGGTTCAAAAAGCATTTTTCCGAGCCCATTAATCGGAGGCCCTCTTTTTCTGGTGAAGAGTTGCCTAAGTTGCCGAGTAACAGTGCTTCTATGTTAGTCAATGTGTTTTCGGAAGCGGAAGTGTGGGGAGCCATTAAAGATTGCAACGGTGGTAAGGCCCCGGGCCCTGATGGGTTCACTTTGAAATTCTTCAAAGTCTTCTGGAAGGAGTTTAAGCCAGTTATTATGGGGATGTTCAGCGACTTTTTTAGCAACGGCGTTATTAATAAAGGGTGTAACTCTTCTTTTGTGGCTTTAATCCCGAAAACTAAAGATCCGCAAGAGCTCTCTAATTTTCGCCCAATCTCGCTTGTCGGGTCTTTATATAAAATTATCGCTAAAGTCCTCGCCAACCGGCTGAAAACTGTTCTTGATGAGGTCATTTCTAAAAACCAATCTGCTTTCGTTGGGGGAAGAAACATATTAGATAGCCCTCTGGTTGTCAGTGAAGCAGTTTCCTGGGCGAAGAAAAATAAGTCGGAAATGCTTATTCTAAAAGTTGACTTCGAAAAAGCTTACGACTCGATCAATTGGAAATTCCTGCTGCAAATGATGTCGCATATGGAATTTCCGGTCAAATGGATCTCGTGGATTAAAGGATGCCTTCGATCTGGCATGGGTTCAGTTTTAGTTAATGGCACTCCTACAGCTGAATTCAAATATAAACGCGGCCTTCGCCAAGGGGATCCGCTATCCCCTTTCCTTTTCATTATTGCCATGGAAGTTATAAACTTGTTTTTGAAGAAAGCGATGGCTGCGGGTCTCTTTCAAGGTTTTCAGCTTCCTAATGACGGGCCAATTCTCTCGAGTCTTTGTTACGCTGACGATGTTCTTTTTATTGGCAAATGGTCAGAACAGAATGTGGTGACTCTTATCCGGCTCTTAAGATGGTTAGGTCTTGTCACGGGGCTGAAGATAAATAATAAAAAGTGTAAGCTTTTTGGCATTGGAGTTCAGGAGGAGGAGGTAGCTCGTTTGGCGTCCAAATTGAAATGCGAAGCTGGGACGCTCCCGTTTTTGTATCTGGGAGTTCCGATTGGGGCTAATATGAAGCGGGCCAAATTCTGGGATCCGGTGGTTAGAAGGGTGGGAGCTAGACTGTCAAAATGGAAAGCGAGACACCTTTCGTTTGCCGGTAGGCTCACTCTCGCTAAGTCGGTATTGGGGAGTATTCCTTCGTATTATTTGTCGTTGTTTTTGGCTCCAAAGATTATCATTAATAAGATTGATAGAATTAGGAGGGACTTTGTTTGGGGTATTACGGACGCTAAAAAAAAATTTAGATGGGTCAGATGGGAGTCGATGATGCGGTCAAAAAAGGCTGGGGGTCTGGGGATTGGGAGATTAAGTGACTTCAACGTAGCGATGTTGACTAAATGGTGGTGGAGACTCAAAATGAATCCGAATCAGCTTTGGGCTAGTGTGATTGGTTCGATTCACAAATTAAATCATGCGGATCAAATTATTCCGGTTTCGAAGTCCTTTCCAGGGGTGTGGAAGGATATTGGCTCCATGGCCCAAGAACTGAGTAAAAGGGGTATTGATGTCATGCAAAATCTGGTCGAGAGCAATGGCAGTTGGAAATGGCGATCATGCTCGGATGTCGCGTTCTCAGTTAAGCAAGTTCGTTGTGATCTGGAAGACTCGTTGGGGCCAGATTTGGGATGTCTCGCAGGTTTCGAGTGGTCCAGTTGGGCTCCGCCTAAAGCTAACCTTCTGCTTTGGCGAGCTACCCTCGGGAAGATTGCGAGTCGGGTCGGTTTATCTCATAGAGGAATTCCTTTGCCTGATGTCTCTTGTCCTCGGTGCGGCCTTGGTAATGAAGATCCCAACCATATTTTCATTTCTTGTCTTTGGTCTAGAAGCATTTGGTGGAATGTGCTCTCGTGGATGAGGATTCGTTTTCCGGTTCAATGTGAGTCGATTGCTGACTTAATGAGCTACGTTAAAGAGAGTCCGGGAGAAAAGGTTTGGAAAAAGCTGATTCGTACTATTGTTATGGCTACGATCTGGAGGATATGGAGTGCAAGAAACGCTAAAGTGTTTGAAGACAAGTTCATTCCTATAATGAAGACGGTAGAGCTCGTGAAAGAAGATGCGTTTCTTTGGATTAGTAATCGTTCTAATCTTAAGAAGCCGGAGTGGAGCAAGTGGAGGCACTTTGATTTAGTTGACATTGTTTGTTGAGTTTCTTTTGGTCGTTTTGTTTCGTTTCGTTTTGTTTTTTTTTCTGTATCTCAGCCTCTTGCTGGCTCTTTATATGCATATATAAAGTGGTTTTGCTGTTAAAAAAAAAAAAAAAACAAACAGATATACACAACTAACAAGTGGGCCCTCACGCTACACGACATGGATTCAGTTGTTATCATTTTGGTACCGACAATCGGAATAATAATGGAAAGAGAAAATACAAAAAAATAAAGTTGTAATATATCTGTCGAATACCCAAATCCCGGATGCCGTTAAATGGATCTTCGCTGACGTCAAGAGGCCTTTGTCTTCGTTACTGCAAAAGAACAAACCGTTAGCCTCGTCACGGAGGACCCCGGGGGGAGGGGGGATCCGTGACCAAGCTCCGGCGTGAGAGTAAGTAAACTTGCCGGAGAATGAGAAGGAGTTATTCCGATGGTTAAGATCACCGGAGTAGTTCCTTTAAGGTGTGCATCTAATAAATGCCTGAATGTGTTTAATGTGAGAATGTTGGTCGGAGATAATGCCGGGAGAGTAAATGAGAGTGTGTTAAATGTGTTCATACCTCTTGTTACCGTTTTCCTCTTCTTATATAAGCGAGCAACCTTATCTTGCATGTGGGATATTAGTTGACATGATCCAACGGCTTCTGGTAATCTTTGGGGGGCTCAGACACGTGTCTGAACCCCAGCGGCAGGATGATAGTCTCATTTAATGCTTACGGCTGGAAGTGTACCATGCCAGCCGAGATGCTGGTTACATCGGACATTAAATGCTCTTTTTTACTTTTCTGAATTCATGCTCCCCGCTCATATTTTCATGTGGAAAACTTTAATGGAGAAGCAAACTTGTTCGTGGGCCTCATGTGTTGGGCTTTTGTGGCGTCAGCCCAAACCGGGTAAATGGAGCAACCCATTGGCCCGTCGTCAAGTCATCTTTAGTCCCTGGTTCTGAGACCCAAGGCTCATGATCCGGGGCTGAGCCATACTTGTATTTTCAGAATTAGTTTTCTGTCCTAGAAAATGTGGGCCCGTGCCCCAAGTGGTTATTATTAACCCTCTATTAACCTGCCGAGTATTAATGGCGGGGTTTAATCCCTTTGATACACGTGCCTCCTTTTTGAATTTCGAAAGGACTCTGACGTGACGGTTATCATCACCACTAGTCATCTCTTTAAATGCACTCTTAGCCTCTTTGATTTCTTGTTCTGCTTTCATTATCATCTTTCCTCTCTCATTTCCTTTAACATTTCTCCGATCGTCATATCTACATTTGTCATGAGCTGTTCAGGCTGTTCGGCGATAAGATCGGTTTTTACAGCAAAGGACTTGAAGTCCTTTGTTGAAATGTACAATATCCCTGAGCAGTTTTCTCCTTCTTTGTCGGGTCCTAATGAACCGGCTGAGTGTACGCCGGACATGATCCCCATTTATACGGTAGCATTTTCCTCCTGTGGGGTCCGGTATCCTCTTTCCCCTTTTAAGGTTGCTTTGCTTCGTCACTTTGGTGTTCACTTTTCTCAGATACATCCTTTAGGATTTATGAGGGTGGTACACTTCGAGTTGTCATGTGCAGCCATTTCTGGGGAGCCTTCTATCCCTCTGTTCTGCATGTTCTATAAGCTAATCTCTGATGGAGATTGGTTTACTTTTGCAAAGCGACAAAACAGCGTGTTGAAACCTTGTTACTCTTTTATGCCCACTTCTACCTATCCGAAGGATTGGAAGAGTAGGTTCATCTTTGTTTCTGCTACTATGCTGCCGGAATCTCCACTGCCAAGAGATCTTGAGGCTGTTATCGAGGATGCTATTCCGACCCTGTCTGTTGCTGAGACCGTCCAGTGGAAACGGATGTACGAAAACCCAACGAGGGCCTTTACTTTTTCCAAGGGGATGCTCGCCATGGGGGGGTTGAGCCCTTCCTATCCGGTTCGTCCCAAGGCCTTTTTTGGCAAAAAGGGTATCCTTTATTCTTGATCTGCTATTTGCTATTGTCCTTTTTTGTACTTTAATAGTTGTGCATTCATTTTTAGTGCTTTTCCTTGTGTAGAGCTAACTTTGTGGAGGCTACTTCAAGGTGATTCCAAGGATGTCAAGTTTGTAGTTGATAACGAAGTCGATCCTGGTTTGAATGCAGAGGTACAGGTTACTGGGGGGGGGGGGGGGTCTGCCCAGGTTGGGGGTTCTGTCACCGTGGGAGGTAATGAGGGAAACCCTTCGGATGAGGAGGAAAGTTCTCCTGACCTTCCCCTTGTTCAACATTCTGATCAAAGTGATGATGAAGCCTTGGAGGTTTGTTTGGTTCGTAAAAGAAAGGCTGCAAGTCCTAAGCCGACCCCTGCTCCCCGCGATATCCAGCAAAGACTCCGGAGTGCCAGCGGTCAGAAGCCCCCTCCTTTGTCGAGGGTTGTTTCTAATCTTCCCCCTGTTGGAGTCAAAGGTTCCTTGTCTAAACACCTGAGGTCTTCAAGTCTTGTGAGTGCACCTTTGCTGGTAGGTCTTTTCTTCCTCCCATTCCCTTTTTTCTACCTTTGTTTTGTTTTTTATATCCTTTTTCTTGTTACGCAGGGGAGTTCTCAGGACCCCATAGAAATTCCTACTGGTCCCTCTTCTTCCCATGTTCGGGATAAGACTTCCGAGGTGGTCATAGCCCGTTTTTCCTTAGCCTTTGAACTCTCACCTTCACATGCTACGGGGACCAATAAACCCACTCGCCTTGAAGGTCCTATTCATCGGTCCCCTTTGGCTCCTCTGTTCGCTGATGCTATTCCTCACACATATGTCCCCAACTGGAAAATATCTCATTCTTCTGTGATAGGGACTCCTGAGTCTGCTAGGGACTTTCTTACTCATGCTGTTCCTCCCTCTCATAAGTTTGTGAACTCCGCTCTGAGGGATGATCTCTTTGAGGATCAGTACAGCCTGTCCTTTTGTGAGAGCTTTTTCAGAGGCGCTGGGATGCTGCAGCGGATTGATGATTTAAGGAGGGTGAATGAAGGACTCAAGGTTGAGCTCAAAACCTCCCAGTCTGTTGCTACCGACCTTAGGTGTCAAGTGGTCGAGGCTGAGAGGAAGTTGCAGGAGGAGAAGGTATATATCCCTTCCTCCCCCCCCTTTTTTTTTGTTTTTGGGTTGTTTTTGATGCTTTTTTTGTCCAGGGAGCGGGGACCATGCTGGAGAAGAGGAAACAAGCTTGGGAAAGGGAGATGGCGGCGCTGGTGGAGGAGAAGGAGGAGCTGGCTGCTGAGTTAAAACATTTGAAAGAAGTTTGCTCTGTCTCCCAGGAGCATTTGAATACCATGTATGCAGATTATGGGGTGACTTCTGATGATAACCAGCGGTTGGCCGGGGAAAAACATTGGCTGATCACGGAGGGGTTTGGGGCCTTCCTTTCTGCTGTCTCCCAGTCAGAGGATTTTAAGAGTGGTTTGGAGGATATATATAGGGCTTACCGGGATGTTGGCTACCAGGCTGGGTTGAAGGATGGTTATGCTTATTCTGCTCAGGGTCTAGGCAGGAAGGAGACTCCGATGTACAACTCCAAGGCTAAGAAGAAATTATCCAAGTTGGATGAGGAGTTTGGGAGCAAGACCCCGATTATCCTGAAGAAAATCCTGGAGCATCCCTTAATATCTATAGATGAATTAAAGGCCCTGTTTTCCTCTATTGGTCCTTCCTCTCCGCCATCTTTGTCTGGGGGTGCCTCCCAGTGATTCCTGGACATTTACTTTCTTCGATATGGTTGTAACTTGAATAACTACTTTCCTTAGGATACTTTTGAACTTTTTGTGTTTGAAAAGGGGAACCTTTGTGTGGGGGTCCTCCTTGGTGCCTAATCGTATAACTTATGATCCTGTGTTGTTGCCCTGTTATTTGCATGCTTTTTGTTATGTTTGTTGCTTTGCAGGGACTTTTGCCTAGGATCAAGCTGGTGTTTTTCCTGGGGACCTTTGGACCGTTTTGCAAGAAGTTGAGCTTTGGTCTTTTTGGTTGAACTTGTTGTGTTTTGTTGTCTTGTATTTCGGCCAAAGTTATTAAGGCTTTTCTTAGTACATTTGTTTTGTAAATGAATAAAACATGATCTCTTTTTGTAGTTTTGTTTACAAAGATATGTTGTGTTTGTGGTTTGTCTAGTAAACCAGGATTGTCTGTTCGATGCCAATCACAGGACAAGTTTATAATGTGAGATTATGTTCTTGGTTTGTTTTTGTCCGCTTTCTTCGGGTTAGCTAGACCCTATTTGCCCCACGGCCAGGCTTTTGGCATGTTTGATATACCTTTACACGTGTGTCTACTTGTTAATTAGGTTTTATAGTATTTCCAGGCACGTTTGCCTAGGTATAATACCTGCTATTTTGTCAAAAGAGGACATGCTAACTGCCCATTTTTCATTTACTTGGGGGATTTAACTTCCCAACATAAGTTGTTACAAAACACCTGTTCTTCGGGCTAAAACCTCGGGATATTAGTTAATCATTACAAAAGTGGCTCTTTGGCCGTTTTTATTTCAGGGAGTTATTCCTTACATGTGGTACTTTCTAAGTTGCATGAGGTTCCATGTCCTGGGGACCTCCTTGCCTTGGAGTGTTTCCAACTTGCAGCTCCCTTTGCCGTTTGCCCATATGACTCGGTAAGGCCCCTCCCAATTGGGGCCTAGTTTTCCGGTGCTCTCCTGTAGGCTGGCCTCGTTTGCTCTTAGCACCAGATCCCCTGGGACGAGGCTAAGCTTTTTCATTTTGGCGTTGTAATAACTTTCCAGCTGCTTCTTGTATTTGGCCTCCCTGACTACTGCCACCTCTCTTCTTTCCTCTAAAAGGTTCAGGTTCATCCGGAGGTCCTGTTCGTTCTCCTCCTCCCTGAGCTTCATTCGGGCAGTTGGGGACCCTATTTCAGCCGGGATAACGGCTTCCGTCCCGTAAGTTAAGCTGAAAGGGGTTTCCCCCTTGGAATCTTTAGGAGTGGTCCTGTATGCCCATAACACAAATGGTAATTCCTCCAGCCATCCTTTTTGCTTTCTCCCGAGCCTCCCTTTTATTCCCTTGATAACGCTTTGATTTGCTCTTTCTACCAATCCGTTGCTTTAAGCGTGGGTGATGGAGGTAAACACCTGTTGTATGTGCATCTGTTCACACCAGGGTCTGAAGGGTCTTCCCGCAAATTGGACGCCGTTGTCACTTACCAGCTCCTTTGGAACCCCATATCTGCAGATGATGTTGTCTAGCACAAATCGCCTCATTTGTTCCCCCGTAATTTTTGCTAAGGGTTTTGCTTCTATTCACTTAGTAAAATAATTGATGGCGACTACCACATATTTGAGCCCTCCTGGGCCCTCTGGGAACGACCCTATTATGTCAATGGCCCACTTCTGAAAGGGCCAGGACGTTGAGACAGGTATCGTCGGATGCTTGTGTCGGTGGGTCATAGCTGCATGTACCTGGCAGTTGTCACATTTCTTGATTTCCTCGGACGCTGTTTCGTACATTCGAGGCCAATAGAACCCCGCATTCATTGCCTTTGCTACTACCGTCCTTGGCCCCGAGTGCATTCCACAAATCCCTTCGTGCATTTCCCTAATCACATACTCAGCTTCTTCCATGTCAACACACTTTAATGAGGGGCCCAGGTACGATCTTTGATACAACTCCCCATTAATCAATTCATATTGCAGGGCCTTGACCCTTACTTTTCTGGCCGCCCACTCTCCCTCAGGCAGAGTTCCGTCTCTGAGGAACTTTACAATTGGTGTCATCCATGTTTCTTGTGCATTTTCAACTGCAGCCACCTCTTCTGTACCGAGGGAGGGGGAAGTCAGGACTTCCACTTTGACTTCTCTTGCTAGGTGGTCAAATGCTACTGAGGCTAGTTTGCTGAGGGCGTCGGACTTTCTGTTTCTCCCGCGGGGGATGTATTCTAGCTTGAAAGTTTTGAACACTTCGGCCATTTCTTTTACTTTTGCCAGTATTGTGCCATAGTGCTATCTTTTGCCTCGTACTCTCCTTGATATTGATTGACCACCAGCTGCGAATCAGTGCTAGCCTCCACATGCCTTGCTTTCATTTTCTTTGACAACCTCATCCCTGCTAAAAGGGCTTCATACTCTGCGGTATTGTTGGTGTTTTCGAAATCTAACCTTATGGCGTAGCTCAACTCAACCCCCTCAGGACTTATCAAGGTAATGCCTGCTCCACTTCCTTCCTCGCTGGAGGCTCCATCTGTGAATATTTTCCATACAACCCTGTCTTCCTCCTCTTTCTCTTTTCTTTCCAAGGCTTCCCATTTTTGGAGTTCTTTCTCTTCGTCCTCCGGAATCTCTGCTAAGAAGTCGGCTAGTATTTGTCCTTTTATGGCTGTTCTGGGCTTGAATTCCAGGGAGTGTTCTCCCAGTTCTACGGCCCACTTAGCCAGTCGTCCGGACAGCTCCGGCCTCTTGAGCACCTTCTGGAGGGGCTGATCTGTCATTAAAGTGATCTTGTGTCCTTGGAAGTACCTTCTGAGTCTTCGGGATGCGAAAACAAGGGCTAATGCTAACTTTTCCAGAGGCATGTAACGCTCCCCAGGACCTTTAAGCGTTCTACTGATGAAGTATATTGGTATTTGCTTTCCCTCCCGTTCCACCATCATGACTGCGCTTATGGTTGTCTTTGAGGCTGACAAATACAGGAGTAGGTGTTCCCCAGGTACTGGGGTGGCTAGGGTTGGGAGTTGGCAGATATAGTTCTTCATTTCTTGGAAAGCAGTTTCTGCTTCCGGGGTTCATTTGAATTTGTTTCTTTGTTTGAAGGCAATCCTTCAGCACCTTCATGAAAGGGAGAGTCCTGTCAGCCACTTTCGATAGAAAGCGGTTCAGCGCGATTAGTCTTCCGTTCAGCTGCTGGATATCTTTTAAGGACCTGGGAGATCTCATTTCTGCCACGGCTTGGGTTTTCTCAGCGTTGGCTTTGATTCCGCCTTTGGTGACCACTACCCCCAGGAATTTCCCTTCCTCTACCCCAAAACAGCACTTCCCAGGGTTCAATTTCATATTTACGTCTTGCATGGTTCGGATCGTCTCGGCTATGTCATCTATCATAGCCTCTTCGGTCAAACTCTTGATAACAATATCGTCTACATACACCTCCAGGTTTCGTCCCCGTTGTTCCCTGAAGAGGGCATTCATGAATCTTTGATAAGTTGCACCCGCGTTCTTGAGCCCGAAGGGCATTTTGGTATAACAAAACGTCCCTTCGTCTATGATGAAGGCGGTCTTCTCCTCATCTTCCATCGACATTTGAATCTGGTGGTATCCTTTATAAGCATCCAAAAAGCACTTCAGGGGGTATTGAGACAAAGAGTCTACTTGCACATCTATTTCCGGGAGGGGGTAGCAGTCCTTGGGACATGCTTTGTTTAGATCTCGAAAGTCGATACACATCCTCCATCCTCGATCTTTCTTTTGAACCATAACTGGGTTTGCGACCCAGGATGGGTACTTTACTTCCCTAACTATTCCGGCTTTGAGCAATTTTCTGGTCTCTTAGCAAGCGCCCCTCCTTTTACTAGGGCCCATGCTCCGCTTTTTTTTTGTTTAACTGGCTTTGCCCAGGTGTAAGTGTTGAGCCGGTGTTCAGTTAGGCTCCTGGGGATCCCTGTCATATCCCTGTGCTGGAACGCGAATACATCTATGTTGAGGAGGAGTAACTCTTTAAGGGCCCTCTTGCATTTATCGCTTAAGTGACTTCCCACTTTGATCATCTGCTCTGGGAACCTGTCACAAAGGACCCATTCTTCCACCCCCTCCCTTCGGGGTTTCCCGGGTGCTTTCTCCTCGGACACAGAAGAGACTACCTCATATGCGGATTTCACCCAGGCTAAGCCCTTTGGTGTCTCAAAGACTAAGGCTCCATGTGGGGTGGATGCTTGTGCCTGCAAATCCCCAATTCCAGGTCTTCCTAAGATTGCCTTATATTTTGAGGGTGCCCGGACCACTGTGAAAGTCGGGTTTATGGTCCGGACGCGATCCCCTACCCGAACTGTGAATGGGAGTCTGATTTTTCCCAAGTGGTGTGATATACTATTGTTGAACCCTACCAAAGGAATAGAGTCTTCCTCAAGCCGATCTCTTACATCTCTGTCAAATCTGAGGAAACAATGCTCGTATATTACTTCGACCCCAGATCCCCCATCCACATGTATCCGGGACACCTTATGACCAGCTATTATGGCCGAGATGTTGAGGGGGAGCCGTTGCACTTCGTTTTCCTCCAGGTGTGGCATGAGAATGGGAGCTTTCATGCAGTCTGGGGAGCCCAGGATAGGATTCTGGCCTTTACACTTCGGGTGGTATCGAATTCGTCCCTTCCTCTAATCATATCCACATCTGCCCTCCCAGGCTCCCTTGCATTTCTTCCCTTCCGATCCCCTCCTCCCTCCTTGATTTCCTTCACCAGATGGGCCAGTCTTCCCGTTTTCACCGCGGCCTCTATCTCTCTCTTCAGGTACATGCAGTCATCAGTTTTATGACCAAACCCTTTATGGAACTCACAACACTCGTTCGGTTGTGCCTTTGGTCCAGGCTTTATGGGTGGTGGTCTTGGAAAGGAGTCCTTCACCCTCTCAGTGGCCAGTATCTCGCTCGGGGTTTTGGTGAGAGGGGTGAAATTGTCAGAGTAAGGAGGAGGGCCTCTTCCCCTAGGTCTGTATGGGGAATAGGAGGGTTTTGCCCTGTCGTGCAACATTCTATCAAAAGCAGGCTTTCTAGAGTAAGGTGTACCTTTGTCAGGAGGTTTTGCGGTTGGGGTGACCATTCGGGGTGTGACATCCGTCTCCTTAACTTTGATGACTGTGTCATTTCCCCTGACGAAGGCTCTGACCCTGTCCATGAGGTTGTCAAACGAGTGGGGGAATTCATCCCCCAGTTTTTCATATAACTGTGCGTGCTTTAGCCCGTTTATGAAACTGCTGATTTTCATGACCTCCGGGACATCCTTTATGTTCATACTTTCCTTGATAAATCTCTCCATGTATTGGTCTATCCGTTCGTTGTCTCTTTGCCTTATGTGCAGAATTTCGTTTGGATTCTTGACCACCTTTCTTTGTTGACCAAAGTTCCTGAGGAACTTCTCGCTTAGCTCTTCGTAACTGTCAATTCCTCCTGGAGGGAGGCTGTCAAACCAGAGCCGGGCTCCCTCTGTCAAAGTCTGTACGAACATATGGCACCAAACCGGCATGGGCCATTGCCCAAGTTGTCCTGCTCCCCGAAGGCATGGAGATGATTTTCAGGATCTCTTGTCCCATCATAGCGGTCAAAGTTGGGGGGCAGCTTTGTTTTGGGGGGCATCGGTGCTTCTGCAATCCTCCGAGTGAACTTTGAGACTTCGGCTAAGTCCCGTGGCAGATAGGGCTGATCCAGGCCCTCATCATTCTGATTATCCTTTTCTTTCTCCTTTCCTTTTGATCTTTTTCCTGTGACAAGCTCTTCCCTTTCCTCTGAGGACATCTGTCGAAGGGCTGTCATGAATGTTTCTAGTGGGCCACCACTACTGCCTTTGTTTTGAAGGTCTGCCCCTTCCTGGTTGGAAGGTGTATCAAAGGCAAGTCTAGCCCTAAGGCTGTTAAGTTTTTCTTGCCTCTCCAAATCTTCAAGACATTTTGTTAGTTTCTCTATGTGCATGGCCACAAAATCTGGAGTGATATGTTCCACTCTTTCTGGGTTTTCCACTTGATTCTCGTTGCCTTCTTCATGAGTTATATCTTTTATTGTGACCTGATCACGATCATTCTGTACCGTTTGAATGGTACGTGAGCTGGGTGGGGTTGCCATGCTACTGTTTGTGAGACAGGCTGCTCTTAACGTCGGAGTTTTATGTGGAAGCACCGGTCAGGCTGGTGTCCCACGGATGGCGCCAATGTCGAATACCCAAATCCCGGATGCCGTTAAATGGATCTTCGCTGACGTCAAGAGGCCTTTGTCTTCGTTACTGCAAAAGAACAAACCGTTAGCCTCGCCACGGAGGACCCCGGGGGGGGGGGGATCCGTGACCAAGCTCCGACGTGAGAGCAAGTAAACTTGCCGGAGAATGAGAAGGAGTTATTCTGATGGTTAAGATCACCGAAGTAGTTCCTTTAAGGGGTGAATCTAACAAATGCCTGCATGTGTTTAATGTGAAATGTTGGTCGGAGATAATGCCAGGAGAGTAAATGAGAGTGTGTTAAATGTGTTCATACCTCTTATTACCGTTTTCCTCTTCTTATATAAGCGAGCAACCTTATCTTGCATGTGGGATATAGTTGACATGATCCAACAACTTCTGGTAATCTTTGGGGGGCTCAGACACGTGTCTGAACCCCAGCGGCAGGATGATAGTCTCATTTAATGCTTACGGCTGGAAGTGTACCATGCCAACCGAGATGCTGGTTACATCGGACATTAAATGCTCTTTTTTACTTTTCTGAATTCATGCTTTCCGCTCATATTTTCATGTGGAAAACCTTAATGGAGAAGCAAACTTGTTCGTGGGCCTCATGTGTTGGGCTTTTGTGGCGTCAGCCCAAACCGGGTAAATGGAGCAACCCATTGGCCCGTCGTCAATATCTAAAAGGGTGACGACACATGTATTGAATTGGTCGGAAACCATAAAGGAATATCGGTAACCATTCTCATACTGATGTCATTTGGTCGGAATCGGTTCGGTTCATCATGATACTGGTAAGTTACCGGCACTCGCCATAGCTCATCATACAACAATCGAATCTATATTTCTATACAACACCGTTTTCAATATTGCTAAGGCTAAAATCAGAATGAAATTATACCGCAAAACCATAAAAACGAATATGGGTATTGCTTCTGAAGTTGTTCGAACGATATCAGTACGGTTTGTCATGGTAAAGAACAAACAATTCAATTATATTTGATCCGTTCGATTTTGCACAAAACTTTTCTCACAACGTTGAGAAAAGTAAGCACTTCGTATAATCCTAATTTATATAACTCAAAAACAGAAAAGATAAATTGCGTCACTTTATTAAAAAAAACTAAATGTGAGGTAGGTTTATTAACATATACGTTTGTGCTTTAGATACTTGTACATTACTAATTACAACTTGGTTTTGAAGTTTTTTTCTACCAAAATATTGTTAAAAATAAGCATGTCGCAAGACCTACCCGGAATTTTATAAAATATCATATCTTGTAAATTATAAAAGAAAAAAAATGATAAAAGTTAATTATAGTATGATGATAATAAAAAAGAACAAAAAACTGATACAAGTATTGTTCATTATACACGGTTTTTACGATTTCACAACCTAACTACCCTACTTTACTGCTCTTTGGGGCTGTTTGTTTAGCTTTTAATGGTTTAAACCTCTTACTGGTTTAGCACTTAATGTTTCAGAATGTTTGTTTCGGGTCTAGAGTTTTTGCGAGAACTTCAAGTCAAGTGACTCCATTGCTAAATTAAAAGGGTCTAGAGTTTTACAAATTACAAATTGATAATTGGGTTTCTAAAGCATTAAGTGGGTTGAAGTTTTATTTGGGCCATATATTTTTGGTGGAACGAAAGTTAATGGACGCAATTTTTTAGACGACAGTTTTGGGGGAAGTGGGATGCAGAGAAGGCAGCCGCCTTTTGGCGGTTGTACACGGTTCAAACATGAGCAGCTAGGTGGCTTTCTTTAAAAATACGGTTTGTTGGGTTTGACACTTTTCTCAGTATTATTTGTATTTGGATTTGTTTTTGACATTGAGAAAAATTTGATGTGTTGGTTTATTTAAACTATTTGCATGTGTTTTGAGTTCTTACTTTACAACTTGTTCGGTTGATGACAAAACCTAGTAGCTCGTTGGGTGACATAGAGTAGGTTGACCCACACTAGTAAATAGGGTAATTGAACTGTAAAATATTTGATGAAAAAGACCTATTTTTTATTACCATTTAAATTAACCGACTTTTTAACACCATGTCTATGTGGTGTCCAATTAATGATTAAATTGAGTTTTGTGTAAACCTAGAATCTGAAACTTGGAGGACGTTATCTTTATCTTTTCTATTGCGACTTTTCTCAGATGATTGATTTCTAGATTTTCACCTTAAATTATGTTTTTCTGATTCTTGTTAACTGGTAATTCTTGAACACTTGTGTTGATTTTGTGAAACGTTTATTATATATGAATTGTTTATCGTTTATTAAGCGTATTGGTGATTTTCTTGCATCGTTAGCGGGTTGGTAAATTGGTGGGTAATTTGTATAAACAAACGGGTTATTAGGTTTTTATAGTGAGTTTTAAAAACCATCCCTAATAATTAATCAAGATCATTAATTCCAATGTCATGTCTATGTGGTGTTATGAATTGGTAAACGAATTTTTGTTTTAAAACGGGTAATCGAGATTCCGGATGGGGGTTACTTCTTTTCAATCTGATAACTATTTTCTTAGTTAATTAATTAGATAATCTACCTAAACACAAACCACAAATTCCCCGTGGATACCCTACTTACGCTATCTACTTACTTTAGTTAGGTTTTTGCATGACCTTAAGGACAATCATCAAAATGGCGCTATTGCCGGAGAATTAGTGCGCTTGGTGTTAGCTAGTTGTCTTTCTTTAAACTCAAAAAAAAAAAAAAAAAAAAAAAAAAAAAAAAAACCAAAAAGAAATTAAAACCAAAAATCCAAAGATATTTTATTTCTTTTGTTTCCTTTTGTTTAGTTCGCTATTACGCTCGGGTTTCTTGTTTGCGTTTGTATAGGTGAACTCATTGAAACATGGATCGAGCTTGCCAACCCGAGTTTTGCTGAACCCACCCGTGAATGAAATGCTATACGGCCGCTGTGAAACATTCATGAGGATCCTGTTGCTTTAACCAGGGGAGTATGTTTTAGTCTTTTGTACATATATTTTTCTTTTTTTTAGTTGCTTTTTTCCACATTAGGGATAATGTAGATTTTAAGTGTAGGGAGGGGAGACTAGTGACTAAAAAGAAAAAAAAAAGAAAATTATAAAAAATGGAAAAATTTGAAAAAGTCTTGTAAAAGTTTTGCAAATAAAATGGAATTGGTTTTCAATTAAATATATATATATATATATATATATATATATATAGGTAGAGGATCCTGTAAAAAGTGCTCAAAGTGTGAGAAGTGTGAGAAGCGTATTATAACACTATATATAATACTATATAACACCATATAAACACCGTATAACAATATGTAACACCATATAATACCATGTAACACTATGTAACACTATATATCATTATATAACAAATATAACACTATAGGTTGTCTGATAGCATGTCTATGATATATGTATAGTGTTATATTTGTTATATAATGATATATAGTGTTACATAGTGTTATATGGTGTTACATATTATTATACGGTGTTTATATGGTGTTATATAGTATTATATATAGTGTTATAATACACTTCTCACACTTTTCACACTTTAGGCCCTTTTTACACTATCCTTACCCTATATATATATATATATATATATATATATATATATATATGAGATAATTAAAAAAACAAAAATGCATCTAGCTTAGGATATGTGAGTACGCCCAGCAGGTTGAGAAGTTCCTTAGGATTGATATAATATGTTTAATTATTATGAGTCTTGTGAGTTCCCGCCTTAGGAGCTATAGCAAAACCGAAACCATTTAGAGTATAAGGGGTATTGTTTTAAGTAAAAACCTTAAGTATTCCAGTTAAATGGCACACCTTTTTCTTTTTATGAAAATAAATCCGAAAATGGTGGCGCTTGAAAAAAAGTTATTCATTCATTCACTCACTACGCTAGATATGTAATAACAAAGCCTATGGTATTGCCACTGCAATGGGGACTCGGGTGGCACATACCCTCTAGGTCTAGTTAAAAAAGAGATAAATATGTGAAGCTCATGGTATTAACCACTCGGATAGGGTATACCCTCTAAGTGAAGCATAAGCAAAAGCATATTAAAGCTCAAAATCATCATCCATTATCCATCATAAATTTAATCGGATTACATAAGAGTTTTTATATAAGACGGAAGATAATAATCTTTTAATCTAATAAGCTTGAAGCGAGATTAGGTAGCATTGTGGTTTTTGACTGTAGGACCCATAGTTGAATAATGCACTTGAACTTATTGAATCATGAATGAGGGCTTAGAAATCGGCGCTTGGGTTTAGATGGACCATATACCTACAATCGTAATTAATGTGTGATTATATATTTTTTTAATAACGTAATTGAAAATAATGAGAACAAATGGTTTGATTGTGATTACATTGCAACTAATTTTTTCGGGAAAAAAAGATAAGTGTGGGGATGTGATATGTAGGCAAACACACCATGTTTATGTGTTAGTTTTGTATATTATTTAGTTAGTTTTTAGTGTTTTTGGGTGTGTTCAGCTATATTTAGGTAAAAGAGCTTTGTAGATAGATATGTGCTAAATGAGCGGATGAAACGAGCTAAAATGATTATATGAAATTTACCATAAGATAAGAAGAAATATAAATACTTAAACATGGTTAGATTTATAAGTTGAAATTAGCCAAATGTAATATGTATAATTTAATATTTTATGAAACAACTTAAATAAAAATAGATGAGGCCTTTGTATGCTGAGCTATAAAAGACAATGAAATAGGATGTAATATTTATAATTTAATATTTCATGAAGCAACTTCAATGAAAATAGACGAGGACTTTGTATGTTGAGCTATAAAAGACAATTAAATAGGATTGTGACATTTTTGCAGGAACATTAAGTCAAGTGACTCGATTGCTAAATTAAAAGGGTTTGGAGTTTTATAAAGGGTTATTGGATTTTATCACACCCAACTATCGGTTTTTGGCCGTTGCTACTTTCAACTAACACTTTGATACCCGACACCCCCTACTTTCAACTATCCGGTGGATCTCCGTCTACTGAGTGGTGCCAGCACAAACAAAAAGTCAAGTTGTGGGTGTCGGGTGTCAAAGTATTAGTTGAAGGTGGCAACGGCTAAAGGCCGATAGTTGGGGGTGATAAAATCCAATAACCCTTTTATAAATTATAAATTGATAATTGGGTTTCTAAAGCATTAAGTGGGCTGAAGTTTTATTAGGCCATGCTTTCACAATTGAAGGGGAAAGTCGGTGTAGTAGGGAAATAAAGGAAGGCTTTTTCGCACAACAAAAGCATATATATTTTTGGGGGGAACGAAAGTTAATGGACGCAATTTTTTAGATGATAGTTTTGGGGGAAGTGGGACGCAAAGAAGGCAGCTGCCTTTCCGCAATTGTACACGGTTCAAGCATATGCGGCTAGGTGGCTTTCTCCAAGCGTACGGCTCGTAGGGTTTGACACTTTTCTCAGTCATATGTATATTTGGATTTGTTTTTGACAT
Organism: Helianthus annuus; assembly: GCF_002127325.2. Lineage (NCBI taxonomy): Eukaryota > Viridiplantae > Streptophyta > Magnoliopsida > Asterales > Asteraceae > Helianthus > Helianthus annuus. Next base: position 202,556,814 of record NC_035448.2, on the reverse strand, counting down.
TGACAATGTCGTATAAACAATTTGACTCTTAGTATCGCTTGAGGAGATGAGGTAGACGTTGATGGTGGTGAGCACTGAGATTGGGATCTAGCAAGAACTTTGGGTTTCAAAATTTTGGTGTCTGTAATGATTGTAGTATTTGACTTCATTTGATATCTTTGAAACCCGTTTGTATTTGAAATTTTTTTATTGTTCTTTTTCGCTAGATTCCAGTCTCCATCAGAAGGCTTGACTTTAAAAGGTCGATTTTTGACTGATTGATAATGCATAGCCATTTGATGATGCGTGTTATCAGAGTAGCAGGGACGATGAACACAGTTTCTAGCAATGTGTCCCGAAATTCCACAATTAGAACACGTTTGCCTTTTTGAGAAAAAGACATTTAGTTCTGCTTGTGTTATTCTCGGGAACTGATCAAGTCTTTTCTTTCCATTTGGTGCTGATTGCTTTTGTGCATGTTTGATATTGGAAGAACCCTACTCACAGTATCAGCACAAGTGTAAGTATCGACAACTTTACCCTTCAGTTAAGATTCAGTTTGCTGGAGAGACGGGTTTTCCTTTTTAACTTTCTTTTTCCATGATCTTCTGTTTTTACGTGACTGGTTTTTCTTTGAAGAAACAGCTTCAGTAGACTTTGCTTCATTTGAAACATATTCTTTAGAATCTGATCCTTTGGGGTCGAGAGTTGAATCATCTGTTGAATTGATTTCCACATATCCCTTTTCCTCAGAAAATATGTTCTCAGGAGTTTCCCTAGAAAAAGTTTCCACAAATATCTCTCCTTCAGTTGAATCAACTGTTGAATTGATTTCCATGGATCCTTTTTCTTCAGGCTCCGAGATCTCATGAGTTTCTTCAGAGTTGGTTTCCACGGGTATCTCTTTTTCAGCTTTATCAACTTCTGAGTCCTTGACATCAACTGATTCTGGTTTGTCAGATGATGAGCAGTCTATGTCTGAAACTATTTGACTCTCTTTGGCTGCAACGTTGCGAGATTCTAATTGCTCATCACAATCAGAATCTTTGGAAGAGCTATGCTCATTATCTAATGTTCCAGAATCTGCCATTTGATTGTCAGGTTCATCAGAGGACCCATGTCTATCAATTTCTTCACTATCACAATAAAAAATATCAAGTTTTTCATCTTTATCATGAGTTTCTGATGTATCATTCGATGTTTCAGGCATACAAGAATAGTTTCCCGAATCACCAGAGCTGATTTCTGAGTCACTTGAAACAGATGTTTCAAGTTTATTAGTCAATACATCAGGTTTTCCTGTCAAAATATTTTTATCACAACCACAATCTAAAAATACAACACCAGATTCATCAGTTTTAGTGGGAACACCCCAAGTCTCAGCAAACCAAGAAAAAACATAGTTCCAAGCATAAAGATCACGTTTATCACGTAAAGAAATAACATCATCATCAACATTTTGGTGTGATTCATCATCCTCTTTAGACTTCTCTGTTTATACTGACTCTGCACATGAACTAGAACAGTTAGTGTTGTCAACAGAATCAGAATTTAACAAACTTTCTTCGATCTCCTCTGTGGATATTTTAACTGGTTCTGTTTCCTTTTCTATTTCCGTTTCTGTCTCATTTACTTGTTCGGATTTGCCAGCTAATTCATTTGAACAATTTTCATTCTCATTTTTAACAAAATTCATTGACTTTTTAAGATCAGCGGGTTTGCCATTTTTAGATTTTAACAGTTCCCGTGGAACATAATCACTTGGTTTACCATAAATCATTTTATCATAGTTCTCTATTTCTTGCTCAGTAGTGGGCAATCTTGAGTAGTTATGATTATATGGTGGTGGAACCTGTGTATATCCCAAACCCTTTCCCTTGTTTTCCTTGAATGCAAGTTGGACATTGCACAGATTACGAACAATGTCATTGGAAGTATCAAATATTTTAATGTTTAACTCATTTTGCTTGTACTTTCCAGTGAGAAGTTCCAGCTCAGCTCTCACAGAGTCGCATTCTAAGGTCTTTACTGTGAGTCTATGTTTATAGTCATGAACCTAACATTGCTGTTGATTCACGTCTCTATGAAGCTGAGCTATATCCTTCTTAAGTGCGTGAATCTTTTCATAAAGAATTTTATTTGTGACAACCCGTACTCTAGACTTATCTTGTGTAACGTTATATGCTCATGTGAACTATGTTACTTGAACGAATACATGATATGTTATGTGTTGCACGGTTGTGTGATTTCGTGATTATATTGAGTGATTGAATGTTACATGTTATGCGATTTAATGTGATTGCATATGTTACTACTTGAACCGATTAGTGAAACATTTACAAGAACCCACTCGGTCCATATGGTTGGACTCGAGACCATGAGAAAACCCATGTGGGGGTTTCGGCCCACATCCCTTGTACGTACATATATACACACATTACCTCTAGGGTTTTAGTTTTACAAAACTTAGCAATCAAGAACACACACACACACACCAAACGCTCTCTCTCGATCGGAACTCAAGGCAGCCGACTCTCTCAAGTCTTGAAGTTTCTTGTAATCGGATCATCCCTCGTGCACACTTTTTAATCGGTTAGTGTTTATGGTTGGTTGCTTATACTTGTTGATGATGTTTCTTGCATGATAATCTAGGGCTATTGTATGTGATTAATGATGTTCATGTAATCGGCTCATGTATAAATCGGATAGTGTTGGTGTAGCTCGAACGGATTGATAATCATATTAGCAGATTTATTTACACAAAGGCTAGGGTGCATGCTAGATAAAATCGGCTGGTTTGATAAATTCGATTGCATGTTTGGTTGATTTAATTGCTATTGTTCTTGATGATAATATGAATGTATGATGGATCGGTTGTTATGCATTGTTTGATCGGATATGTTTATGTATTGTTTTTGACAAGTGTTCTTGATATGTTTGGTATTAGGGTTCATAAGAATTTATGTTGAATTTCCCTGTTTGATCGATGAATTCTTGAATGGCAAACTGTTAGTTGATAATTGATTTTCGGAAACTGTTAACGAATGATTGAATTGCCTAAATGAATTGCATAAAATCAGGAAAGTCGTTACACACGGTTGCGACTCGGTAGTGCTCGTTGCGAGTCGGAACCCCACTCGAGACCAAACAGCACAAGCCGCAATCATGGTTGCGAGTCAGATTGCGACTCGTAACCGGACCATGACGAACCGTGACCGTCATTGCGACTCGCAACCAGCTGTTGCGACTTATAACCCAGTTGCGACTCGAGATCGCCGGTTGCGACTCGAGACCACCTTTGCACTATTGGGCCTACACTGTTGACTGTTTTCATATCTGCTATTGGACTGCTTAGATTAACTGGGCCGAGACCTTTATGTTGGACTATTATAATTCGGGCCGGGTATAGTTGGGCTTAGACATTGGATCACACACGAGTGTTAATGCTATGTTCTTATCTGCTTACGTGCATACGTGTTTGCCATGACTATACGTGCTATATACGAACCTGACTTGCATAATAAACCATGATAGGACGTGGTTGATCAATTACTTGCTACCTGTACTTCTTGTGTATCTGCCGAGCAACCCAAGGTGAGTTCACACAGCCAAGGCATGGGGTTCCCAGGGTGGGAATGGGATTGAATGAAATATACGTACATACTTAGTTAACGGAACATAATGATATGAGTCCTCAGGGTGAGGATGGTAAATGATGAGATACAGCTAGACTAGTATACCTACTTGAACTGATCTTCGCACACACGCCAGGGGTTGGCTGTGATATTATGACTAATCTTCGCACACATGCCTCAGGAAGGCTGCGAACTACACATACTAAAACTTCGCACACATGCCAGGGTGGCCAGCGATACAAATATACATAGTCTAGAATACTTGAGAACTTTCCCCAATCTTCGCATACATGCCGAAATGGCCCGCGATACAAACCAATACTATACATGAACAATGAACGAACTTATACGATGCATGATTAGATGAACGAACGCGATGCTTGCTATACCATTTTATTACTGAACTTACTTTCTGTGAACTCGCTCAACTAGTTGTTGACTCTCTGCTGCATGCCTTGCAGGACATAAGGTACACTATGGAGCTTGCACAGGGAGGAGCAGGTCGTTGTGGGCAAAGGATCGTGAATGATGTTTCAACACTTATGTTAAATCATACATACTATTGTTTGGGTTACTTAAATGCTTCCGCTATACTTAACTACTTTATACGTTCAATATGATTGGTGGTTAGGATCCTGGTCAGTCACGCCTCCAAGCGGTGATACTCCGCGTGTGGATTTTGGGGGTGTGACAGATTGGTATCAGAGCCATTGGTTATAGAGAACTAGGTTTTAATATGGGAAAACGTTTTTATTAAAACCGGACTATAACCAGAACAGTGCTCTCAACGATCCACAACGACGCTTCGCTCCACGTGCAAGACTCGACATCCTAGGTAATAAGGTTTATGCTATTGCCTGTTTGCTAGAACTGCTTAGAACTTTGCTCGCATTACGTTTAGATACACATGACTTTGTTACATGAGAACACCTACGTGCTTACACTTTTCTGTCATCGCCCTACTCGCGACCCACTCTCATTTACGTTGCTCTTACTATGAAGATCATGTCTGGAAGGATTAACATGACACAAGCCCAGCTAGAGGCTCTAGTTCAAGCTCAAGTTGCTGCGGCACTTGCAGCTGCTCAAGCAGGTCAACCAGCGCAGCAAGTTTGCACCTTTAAGAACTTCATGGACTGTCGTCCAAACTCTTTCAGCGGCACAGAAGGAGCGGTTGGACTCCTCCACTGGTTCGAGAAGCTAGAATCAGTATTCGAGATGTGCGAGTGCCCTGAGGCTCGCAAGGTCAAGTTTGCCACCGGCACCTTGGAGGGAATAGCACTGACTTGGTGGAACGCCCAAGTTCAAATCTTAGGGTTGGCAGCTGCTAACGCCACCCCATGGAACGATTTTAAGGAACTCATCAAGCGTGAGTATTGCACGCGTGAAGACATTCACAAGCTGGAAGACGAGCTGTATAATCTGAAAATGATTGGGTCAGAGATCGAAGCGTATACGAAACGGTCAAACGAGCTGGCAGTTCTGTGTCCTACTATGGTGGACCCTCCATACAAGCGCATTGAGTTGTATCTCAAGGGTTTGGCGCCAGAGATTCAGAGCCACGTGACGTCGGCTAACCTCGAAAACATCCAGGAAATCCAACGCCTCGCTCATCGCATCACCGACCAGGCAGTGGATCAGAATAAACTGCCTAAGCGTGTCAACGCTACTGCAACAGTCACTTCAGCTGCTACTACTGCTACACCCAGCGACAACAAACGGAAATGGGATGGGGATTCCGATCAGTCTCAAGCACAGCAGCGCAGAACGAACGACTACCAGAACCCGAGTCAGCAATCATCTGGCAGTCAGGAGCAGGGTGGATACAGGGGAGTACACCCACTATGTAACAAGTGTAACAAGCACCACAGTGGAAGGTGTCGCAAGGAACGTTGCCAGAGATGTCTCAAGATAGGGCACGAAGCCAAAGATTGCAGGAGCTCACGACCTGCAAACCAGAACCAGCAACTTCCACCACCAGTTACTCAGAACCCACAGCAGCAGCAGCCACAGCGTGGAAATCGGGGATGTTTCCAGTGTGGGGCAGAAGGTCATTACAAGCGCGATTGCCCGCAATTGAACCAGAATCAGAACAACAACAATAACCAGGGCAACGGGAACAACAACAACAACAATGGCAACGAGGCAAGAGGTCGAGCTTTCGTGCTAGGACAAGGAGACGCTGTGAACAATCTTTGAATTTATAACTCGTTTTGGGATTTTCTTTATTATTTCTCTGTTACTCAAACAAAGTTTGGTTTGAACATCAGTCGTATTGGGTTTTATGGATTATTTTAACTACTATACTTTATGTTTGATATGGTGGATGGTTTGATATTATTTGAACGCTCCTGCCGTATTTAAGGACCTTATGAACAGGGTGTGCAAACCCTACTTAGACAAGTTCGTCATAGTATTCGTGAAGTCCACTTCTTAGGCCACGTAGTGAACAAGGATGGGATCCGTGTCGATCCATCCAAGGTAGACTCAACCAGAAACTGGCCTGCACCACGAACTACAGACGGTTTACCAAGGATTTCTCGAAGATTGCTCAGCCACTTACGCTACTGACACAGAAGGGTGTCACCTATTGCTGGGAGAGCCCCAGGAGACTGCTTTTCAGCGCGGCAAGGTTATCGCTTTCGCTTCACGTCAACTTAAGATTCATGAACGCAATTACACGACGCACGATTTAGAGCTGGGAGCTGGTGTATTCGCGCTTAAGATATGGCGACACTACCAGTACGGTACCAGGTGCACGACTTACACCGATCACAGGAGTCTCGAGCATATCCTTAAGCAGAAGGATTTGAAACATGCGTCAACGGAAATGGGATGAACTACATAGCGACTACGAATGCGCCATCAAGTACCATCCAGGCAAGGCCAATGTTGTAGCGGACGCCCTCAGTCGGAAGGACACACTACCACGGCGCGTACGAGCGCTACAGCTTACGATTCAGTCTAGCCTTCCAGCACGGATACGAAATGCTCAGGTAGAAGCATTAAAAACCCAAAAAAACGTCAAGGCTGAAGCCTTACGCGGCTCACAACAATAAATGGAACAGAAGGCAGACGGCGCCTACTATGTAACGGGGCGTATGTGGGTCCCACTTTATGGCGGTCTACGCGAACTTGTGATGGATGAAGCACACAAGTCTCGTTACTCGGTACATCCAGGGTCGGACAAAATGTACCACGACATCAGCACTACTTATTGGTGGCCTAGCATGAAGGTCCACATCGCTACGTACGTTGGAAAATGCTTGACCTGTACGAGAGCCAAGGTTGAATACAAGAAACTAACAGGTCTACTTCAGCAGCCTAAGATACTACAATGGAAATGGGAAGAAATTTCCATGGATTTCGTTACAGGCCTACCTAGACCTCAGCGTGGGAACGATACCATATGGGTGATCGTGGATCGACTCACCAAGTCTGCACACTTCCTACCTATAAAGGAACGGACAAATTCTCCACTCTCGCAGACGCCTATCTTAAAGAAAATTGTTTCGAGGCACGGGGTGCCCACGTCCATCATCTCGGATCGCGATGCACGATTCACGTCAGAACTTTGGCAAGCAATGCACAAACCATTCGACTCACGATTAAACATGAGCACAGTAGCATACAAGCCGCTCCATTCGAGGCATTGTAGTAAATGCCGGTCACCTCTTTGTTGGGCAGAGGTGGGGGATAGTCAGATTACGGGTCCAGAGATTTTAGGGACGCCACGGAAAAAGATTGCACAGATACGACAACGCATGGCGGCAGCACGCGACCGTCAGAAAGCCTACGCGGACAAGCGTAGAAAGCCATTGGAATATCAGGACGGGGACCATTCGGGATCATAGAACGTACAGGCAGGATAGCCTATAGATTGAACCTACCAGCTGAACTCGGGCCAGTTCACAATGTCTATCGACGAGCGGTTGCAGTTCGTCGGGAAACCAGTTGAAATCACGGACAGGGATGTGAAGGTCCTCAAACACAAGAGAATCCCTTTTGTTCGAGTTCGTTGGAACTCCAACGTGGCCCAGAGTACACCTGGGAACGCGAAGACAGGATGACAGAAAAGTACCCCAGTTATTCGAAACCAATACAACCACTACTGAGGCTGAAGCTACTACTTCGGAATTTCGGGACGAAATTCCAGATCAACGGGGGGAGGATGTGACACCCCAGGAAAAACCAGTGAACGATTGAACTTACCTAGCTTCCTCAGTGAGTGCATACCAAATTTCGAGACGAAATTTCCAATTAGTTGGGGATAATGTGACAACCCGTACTCTAGACTTATCTTGTGTAACGTTATATGCTCATGTGAACTATGTTACTTGAACGAATACATGATATGTTATGTGTTGCACGGTTGTGTGATTTCGTGATTATATTGAGTGATTGAATGTTACATGTTATGCGATTTAATGTGATTGCATATGTTACTACTTGAACCGATTAGTGAAACATTTACAAGAACCCACTCGGTCCATATGGTTGGACTCGAGACCATGAGAAAACCCATGTGGGGGTTTCGGCCCACATCCCTTGTACGTACATATATACACACATTACCTCTAGGGTTTTAGTTTTACAAAACTTAGCAATCAAGAACACACACACACACACACACCAAACGCTCTCTCTCGATCGGAACTCAAGGCAGCCGACTCTCTCAAGTCTTGAAGTTTCTTGTAATCGGATCATCCCTCGTGCACACTTTTTAATCGGTTAGTGTTTATGGTTGGTTGCTTATACTTGTTGATGATGTTTCTTGCATGATAATCTAGGGCTATTGTATGTGATTAATGATGTTCATGTAATCGGCTCATGTATAAATCGGATAGTGTTGGTGTAGCTCGAACGGATTGATAATCATATTAGCAGATTTATTTACACAAGGCTAGGGTGCATGCTAGATAAAATCGGCTGGTTTGATAAATTCGATTGCATGTTTGGTTGATTTAATTGCTATTGTTCTTGATGATAATATGAATGTATGATGGATCGGTTGTTATGCATTGTTTGATCGGATATGTTTATGTATTGTTTTTGACAAGTGTTCTTGATATGTTTGGTATTAGGGTTCATAAGAATTTATGTTGAATTTCCCTGTTTGATCGATGAATTCTTGAATGGCAAACTGTTAGTTGATAATTGATTTTCGGAAACTGTTAACGAATGATTGAATTGCCTAAATGAATTGCATAAAATCAGGAAAGTCGTTACACACGGTTGCGACTCGGTAGTGCTCGTTGCGAGTCGGAACCCCACTCGAGACCAAACAGCACAAGCCGCAATCATGGTTGCGAGTCAGATTGCGACTCGTAACCGGACCATGACGAACCGTGACCGTCATTGCGACTCGCAACCAGCTGTTGCGACTTATAACCCAGTTGCGACTCGAGATCGCCGGTTGCGACTCGAGACCACCTTTGCACTATTGGGCCTACACTGTTGACTGTTTTCATATCTGCTATTGGACTGCTTAGATTAACTGGGCCGAGACCTTTATGTTGGACTATTATAATTCGGGCCGGGTATAGTTGGGCTTAGACATTGGATCACACACGAGTGTTAATGCTATGTTCTTATCTGCTTACGTGCATACGTGTTTGCCATGACTATACGTGCTATATACGAACCTGACTTGCATAATAAACCATGATAGGACGTGGTTGATCAATTACTTGCTACCTGTACTTCTTGTGTATCTGCCGAGCAACCCAAGGTGAGTTCACACAGCCAAGACATGGGGTTCCCAGGGTGGGAATGGGATTGAATGAAATATACGTACATACTTAGTTAACGGAACATAATGATATGAGTCCTCAGGGTGAGGATGGTAAATGATGAGATACAGCTAGACTAGTATACCTACTTGAACTGATCTTCGCACACACGCCAGGGGTTGGCTGCGATATTATGACTAATCTTCGCACACATGCCTCAGGAAGGCTGCGAACTACACATACTAAAACTTCGCACACATGCCAGGGTGGCCAGCGATACAAATATACATAGTCTAGAATACTTGAGAACTTTCCCCAATCTTCGCATACATGCCGAAATGGCCCGCGATACAAACCAATACTATACATGAACAATGAACGAACTTATACGATGCATGATTAGATGAACGAACGCGATGCTTGCTATACCATTTTATTACTGAACTTACTTTCTGTGAACTCGCTCAACTAGTTGTTGACTCTCTGCTGCATGCCTTGCAGGACATAAGGTACACTATGGAGCTTGCACAGGGAGGAGCAGGTCGTTGTGGGCAAAGGATCGTGAATGATGTTTCAACACTTATGTTAAATCATACATACTATTGTTTGGGTTACTTAAATGCTTCCGCTATACTTAACTACTTTATACGTTCAATATGATTGGTGGTTAGGATCCTGGTCAGTCACGCCTCCAAGCGGTGATACTCCGCGTGTGGATTTTGGGGGTGTGACATTATTGTTCTCTTGAAGACTGATGCACTTTCCCATTGCACTGTTGTAATCAGTGATCAATGCAGAATTATGTGATCTCAGAAGTGCAACTTTATTTCTACAATGCTCAGAATATAAAAGAGAATTTACCGTCTCGAAGAGCGATTCTCGGTTCTTCAGTCTGTGCCATCAAGCATTGATGAACCTTTTCAGCAGCATCATCAGCTTTAGATAGCTTCCTGGATTCCACTTGTGCAACTGCATCAGCCTAGTTGAAGCCACGCTGTTCTTGTGCAATCAAGGCTCTTCCAGCTCCAGAGTTTCCTTGTCCTGTCGAAGTCTCAGCAGGTGTAATAGGGACCATTGACCTTTCCTTGTTCCGAGCTGCAGCTGCTTGAGTAGCCTCATATCCCACTAGTGCCCTTTTGCAATCCCTAGCAAAATGTCCCGGCTCATAGCACCTATAGCACCTCAGCTTATCTTTCAACGCTCCAGAATGAATGTTTTTCGTGGGGTGACGTCCATACTTTTTAGCAAACTTGTCTACTTTAAATGCTGACATAGCAAGATTCCCAGCCACATCCAGCTCATCCAAGTCTTCTTCAACCACCTGATTTACCTCTGGAGTTATGTCGCTTGAAGGCATGAGTTCACCAGCTAAGAAAGCATTTAAACTGGTGATCATGGAAGCTGCGAGACACAACTTTTCTTCATTTTGCTTAGTTAAGAAGGCCATATGTTCCATTGAAGGTGTCGATGGAAGGTTTTGAGATGCAGGCTGGGCGGCAGGACCAAAAGCAACATTAGCATGCCGTGGCTGAAGTTGGGGTTGCTGCTGAACACTGTGGTATTAATAGTTGCTGCTTGAGAAGAAGGAAGTGACATTCCGTACACGTAGTTGGATTTTGGCGCTGCTACAGGACTGAACACAACATTTGAATTGTTGTTCATAACTCCATGAACTGGACTGAAAACCAAATTTGGATAACCTTGAGACATCAAAGCAGTATTGTTGGGACTAGTTATGCCGGCGGCCATTAACGAATTCTTGCGATTTATCTCTCTCTGCTGATTATCAATCTCACAAGACTTGATTGTGGTAATAAACTCAGTAAGTGTCACTTCATTTAGATTCTTCATATGCTTGATCATAGAAACATCGACATCCCAACTTTTTGGCAGTGAGTTCAGTAGTTGGCGATTCATTCCACTGTTTGAGACGTTGATTCCAGCACTTACCATTTGTGACACAAGTTTGACAAATCTCCTTATCTGGTTTTCAATGGTTTCGCCATCAATGTGATTAAAAGAACTGAACTGTTGATTCATCATGTTCACTCTGCTTGCCTTCATGTCAACATTACCCTCAACGTTTGTCAGCATATCCTAAATTTGCTTTGCACTTTTACAGTTTCGCATGGCAATTTAAATGTCTGGATCAAGTGCCATTGAGAGAGTTCCAAAAGCAGCTTCATCCTCAGCTACGACCTTTTTGTCTTCTTCGGTATATATGCCTTCAAATTTTGGAATCTGGGTTAGAGGGTCATCTTCAGTAGCGTACATGATAGTACGTGGTCCATTCTTAATACTCCTCCAAACGTGAGGCTCCTGGGCCTTACAATACTGTTCAAACTTGAACTTCCACTCATACTAGTCGTCTCCGTACAGAAACCTTGGAACCATGGTAGATGTGCCAATAACTTGATCGAGTTCTGGATGGAAGGCCAAATACTATGTCTGAATAGCAGCAAGGATAGCATTGGTGAGATCAACAGCAGCCACAACACCATTCATCACACCGTTTGGGTTCAGCATGATGATCAGTCTGAGATGATGTGTCAGTGATGATGTGTTCGAGATGATAAAGGGTCCGAGATGAAGATCAGTCCGAGATGAAAAATGGTCCGAGATGATGGTAAGTCCAAGATGAAGTACTTGTCCGAGATAAGGTGATTATCCGAGATGCAAGCAAGACTTAATGAACAGTGTCTAAGATGAAAGACAATCTTCAAACAATTTATCCGAGATACCTTGAATGCTGTCCGAGATGCTTTGAATGTTGTACGAGATGATGGTAATCTTCAACAAGTATTATCCGAGATGGTATGATGGTAGTCTGAGATGGTATGATGTTTGTCCGAGATGCTTTGAACAGTATCCGAGACGAAGGCAATCTTCAAAGTTGATGATCTGGGATGCTGTCTGAGATCGTCCGAGAGACTTTGAAGACGATCCGAGATGCGTGTAAAAGGGTCCGGGATGAACAGTGACGAGTCCGAGATGATCAGATTATCAATCAAAACACGAACAGAAACAGTAACCAGCATAGTTCGAGATCCAGAATCCGTGTGATATCAGATCCGAGCTTGGAAATAGGTTCAACAGGCTCTGATACCAATTGTAAGTCCCAATATGAGATCACAATGATATCACACAAGCTTGTTTGGTGGCTGAATCACACAAACAAGCTAAGATTCAAGAATAGAAAGGAGATGAAGTAAAAAGATTGTAGATTGATGATTAATCTTGCATACAAAAGGTTTTTCAAATACAAGATCTTCAATGATTTACCAACAACCATACTCCTAAACATGATTTACTATATATAGTAAGTGGATTAAGGAGCATACTCCCTAAACCCTAGGCCCAAACCACCTAAGCCCACTCCAATACCCACTAATCTACTAATCCATAAACATATTTAGGCCTAACAGATATAACAATATATAAAACATATTTTGGCATATTGGACTTGACATGCACCCATCCGGTCACCCAATGCCACCTATGCGCGTACGGTTGACTTATCTAGCTTAGTTTATATAAGTTAGTCGAATCGGGTTAAAATATTTCCAATTCTATTCTAATCAGAATGTATGATTGTTTGACCCATATTATACGAGTCATACTTGTCGCAGCCTCCGACCCCTACCTAGGGAGCGGGAGCCACGAACAAGCTGTCACACCCCGACCACGTAAAACAACAAAACATGGCGGAAACGTCGGGGAGTGTTGTAACAGAATCATTGTTTCACAACCATGGATTAAACAGTTTCGTTTTATGAATTAAATGTATTACATTACATTGGAATTAGAAACAAAACAGTAACAAATAAACTTTCATTGTTATTAAGTCACTAAGGCCTCATCCATTCCTATGTGAGCGTTCACAAATATCATCATCAAACATCATCAACTGTGGAACCTGAAACACATGTGAAAATACGTCAGCATAAAAATCTCGGCGAGTACATAGGTTTTATATGGGTGTCGGATCCATGGCTAGTTTACATGTTGCAACACCTAATTAAAAACCTTGTTTTGAAAAGTATAGTATTGCGACATAATTAACCAACTCAAATTAAGTTGGATATGATTTATAAAATCTCGTAGCCATGATTCTTAACTCCAAAACATTTGTTTTATGAAATCAAATTGTAAAAATATCGTAGAAACTAGTTAACAAAACTCGTATGGTTTATATTGTTAGAAAAACCTTGTAATATAACTTTGTTTTGATAACCTTGCCCAAGTGATCTAGATAACGCAACGATATATAATGTGTTAAAAGCACTTATATATGGTAAGTACCAGCGGCGTATCCACCATGCTTTTATCACATTACACCCTCCCCGTTACCTAATCACTTCCCTAATCCCAATGGTTCAAACAGTTACAAATGGTTCACATAAATCAAAAGGTTACAAATGGTTCACATAAATCAATCAGCTTCGAACGGTTCAAAAAGATATAAAACAATGTGTCCATATACTGGATAAGCATATGCAACAATGAACATACATAGCGTGAAATGTAATGTAAACAATATACTAAGTATGCACTAAATGGACATACATAGCAAAAACATAACGAAATCATAGTGTACTAATGAACATAGAAAATATATGATATGAAAACATGGAAAGCACGAAAGTAACAAGTAGGCACATGTGTTTCACCCTAAAACGTTTGAAAAACAGTAAAAGAGGGGTCTATGTACTCACTTGAGGGTGCTTAGAAGTCTTGAACAACAACCAAGCAAAGCTAGAGGGATCACGGAAATCAAACGGCACCTAGTATAGGTAAGTACATTAATGTAACAATTCTCATTAAAATCCATAATTAGGATGATAGTTAGTCAATAAGAAAACCCTAATTAAGACACCCAAGTAATTCTGCACTAACCCTAAAATTTTCAGAACAATCAGAATTAGGATCAGGGCCCCTAAAACTCAAGGGGGGCAAACCCTAGTGGATAATTATCCATCAAATTCGTTGTCACAATTGAAATTAAGAAAACTGTTGAGTCATGCAAGCTAGTCCCGAACCCAGCTAGTCTATGTAATTAGACTGCACCCTTTACGGACCGTAAAGGGAAAAGCCATACGGTCCGTAAGCCAGTCCCAAAAATCACTATAAATAGCAGACATTGGCACTTGCCTTCTGTTGTTAATTCGACGCACAAATTCTCTGTAGACGTCAAGATATAGCAAGAACAGTCACAAAACACACACCTTAGTATCAAATTACTGCCGCAAAACAGGGTAATCACTCGATCGCTATTACGATTCATTTTCCGACTGATCAATATATCAAATGAATGTTTAAGTGCCGCCCACACCAGGGTGATACTTTGTCGTTCGTCGTTAAATCGATGGATGTTTAAGTATTGCACTTTGTCGTTCGTTGTGAGAATTTGATCTCGTGAGTTATCGTAACTGCTGTATTGATCACTAACCCGGTTTTGTGTGCATTATTATTAAATTAGGTTAACAAGGCTAAATCCATATTCTGCCCGTGTTAAATCTGCAATGTGAGTCATTCTCTTTTTATCAATTGTTTTACAATACTCCAAATTATTTTCAGAATTATAATTACAGTGATTAAGTTTATGTAATCACCAAATTACAGCCAGTATGTGGGGTATTGTGCACATTACTACTGTTTTAATCACATTAGGTGGGCGAACCTAAAATTAAGTGATATACGTCATTCATTGGGGCAGCCAATGGTGATATGACCACAGTCACAGATACGGTCGAGTGACAAATACTGTGGGTAGTTGGTTGATATCTGAAACATATGTAAAAACTCTTAATACTGTAAATTATAACAAATGTGTCGTTTTAGTAAAATGAATGATTCACTCAGTATTTCCCCGCTGACAAAATCTTTTTCAAACATGTTTCAGGTGATCTATTGTAATTTAGGAAAAGTGCTGGGAAGCAGTGCAGGCTTAAAATAGTGGCTCATTATAAAATAAAGAAATATGTTTTGTAAAAATAGAGATTTCTCAGAAAAACCATGTTATTGTAAATTATCGGGGTTTTATCCCGAATTGTGAAATAAAATAATCGGGAAAAGTTTTAGCTTTAAAACGATCCTGACAATAATAAACTTCCGCTGCTAAATAAAATCACATAATTAAATATCACGGGATTTCTGTCCCGCGGCTCCTGAAACGGGTCAAACCGGGTCGGGGGCCGTGACAGAAATGAGGTGGTATCAGAGCCACTGAGTTAAGCTAATTAACTATTTAGAAATACTTAATTTTTCCTGATTACTATTATATGATTATGTGTTTTATTTAAACTGATTATTTGTTAGTTACAGTATGGGTAAGAAAAAGCTACAAGATATCTATCTTAAATTAGATAGGTCAGTCTATGAAGAGGGAAGTTCATCTTCAAAACTCCCTACAATTCCTGAAGAAGGAATATTTGTGCGAAAAGCACAATATGAGAAACCGCTTTCTCCTAGAAAAAGGAGTATGATTATTAAGAAAAGTAAAGAGCAAATCCGAGAAAAGAGGATTAAAAAGGAAACCTAGAAGTTAATCAATAAATCACCTTGGGAAGACAAGCTAGATGAGAAATGGGCAAATTTGTATATGCTAGCTACAGTAGCAGAACATGCAAATCTTTAAAAACCCTAAGTCTAGTAATAGCACTTCCCAGTAAATAAATAAATAAGTCCGAGTGTGTTCTTTCCTGTATTTTGTACAAATAGTGTGCAATAAAACTTTGATGTTTATTTGTTAAACTTTGTTCCAAAGTTTTAACTTAGTATTTTGTGCGTTTTGCATATATGCTACACAGCATGAATGAGATATCTGAGCCTTTTTGAACCTCGATCTTTACCCGGTGAATGTAGAAGTTTCCCAAGATTTCACTGGATACTTTGCTGATGTGGAACAACCTGTAGAATTCAAGGCTCCACCCTTGACAAAGCCAAAACGAAAGAAAAGAAAGAATTATGTATGGGGTAGTCGTATCCGTAGGAAAAAGCCAGTTCCGAAACTTCCTAAAATAAACAACCCTTTAGGAAAAGGAAAAGAAATTGTAATCAAAGAAAGTACTAAACAACAAGAGATGGAAACTGAAGTCAAGAAAGATTCTAGGCAAATGGAAAACAGTTTGAGGAATATTCTAAAGATATAGAAATGGAAGTAGGACAAGGTTCTAGACCAACTCAGATAGAAATTGGAGAGAGCTCCAACCAAAACCAAAACCAGGGGATAACTTTTCAGGATGAAATAGATTTTCTATTGGCAAACTGTGAAACTATTCAGCCTGTCAATACGAATGTTTTTACCTATCCTAGTGAAAATCCACTCCCTATGAATTTTGAACCAACAATTCCAGAACCAATAGTCCACTCTCAACCTGTAGAAATGGACGAATGGTGGACAAATGATTGGCAATTTCAAAATATTGTCAACGACCCTTATTCCTTTTTTCCACAATTCGATCCAGAACCCCTACCTAATCCACCAATGAGTAACAAAAATATGGCGGAACTTCGTCATTATGGTGAAGAATTGATGGATGCAGGAAATAGAATCAGGGAGATAGGGGGACAAATTGCCTGGAAATATGATGAAAGGGAAATGCGTTTTTAGAACGACAAGTGGTGAGAGATAGGAAGGTGGTAAAACTATAGTTGTGTAATAGTATAGTAAATAGTGAAACCAGTCTGTAACATAACTCCGAATAAAACTTTGTAAAATATTTGTGTGTAGTAATGCATACTATAACGGATATGAAATGGAATCGAGAAATCGATAGTTTTGACTATACGTGTATTGTAAATTGTCTGATTGTTTATGTATGATTGCTATTTATCAAATACTAATAAAAATTATATATATATATTATCAGATGGCAAATATTGGTAATGAACCGGTAAATGAGGTTAATCAGTCGGAGCAACATCCAGGGGATCAATATATGACTAGACAAGATATTGAAAATATTGTTGCTCAAGGGATAGCCAATGCTATTCCAGCATTCGTTGCTGCTGTAAAAAGTCCAATCGAACCGCAACATATCGTTCCTAGTAAACGTACTTCTGAAGATAACTTCAGTAATAGTATAAATGGGGGCAATAATCATGATAATGAATCTCAGCACACGCCGCTCCCTAAGAAACAGAAAGCTGCAACACCTGGTTGCACTTTCAAAGAATTCCTTGCTTGTAAACCCACTGAATTTGCAGGCAATGAAGGGGCAACTGCATCACTGCGTTGGTTAGAGAAAACCGAAGCAGTAATTGCAATAAGTAAGTGTGCCAAAGATGATCAGGTCATGTACGCATCAAATTTGTTTAAAGAAGGAGCACTCGAATGGTGGAACACAGTGCTACAAGCTAAAGGAAGAAATAGGGCTTATGCTATGACTTGGGAGGAATTTAAGAGTCTTGTCGAAAGGAAATTCTGTCCCGAATATGAAAAGGAACAAATGGCAAATAAGTTCCTAACTCATCGGATGTTAGGTGTGGATTGTCGTGGTTGTACTTCGACATTTTTCGAATATGCAAGAGTAGTACCTAACCTAGCTTCGCCAGAACCGGTACTCATTTCTCGCTATATTTGGGGATTAATTAGCGAAATTCGAAATATCGTTAAGGCTGCGAGACCACGCACTATTGACGATACAGTAGAATTAGCTAACACCCTAACCGATGAACTGATACGCACAAGAGATGAAGACAGAAAGAAAGAATTAGCTCAGAAAATTACCCAAGGATTTAGGGTGGGTAATAATAGTAGCTTCAAGAAAAGAGGTGCAGGGCAATCTTCAGCACAGCCATTCTGCAAAATTTGCAAAAAGAAACATTTTGGAAAATGTAATAAACTTTGCAATTTTTGCAAAATGATAGGACATCGTGAAGAAAACTGCAGAAAGAAATCCATAATTTGTTACAATTGTGGAGAAATCGGACATTTCAAAACAGAATGTCCTAAGTTAGTCAAACCAGTAGACAACAAACCCAAAGCGACCGAAGGAGCTACTAAGAAGAATGCCAGAGCATTCCAGCTAACCACTCAAGAAGCAGAACTCATCCCGGATGTGATAGCCGGTACGTTTTTAGTTCACAACATTTATGCAAAAGTATTGTTTGACTCTGGTGCAAACCAAAGTTTTATAAATACTTCATTCTGCCAAGCTCTTAAGTTACCCTTAACTACCATTAGGCAGATTTTTACAATCGAAACCGCAAATGGGAATTCAGTAAAAATCAATCAGGTTTTGCAAAAAGTAGGAATAGAACTTGCAGGTCATAAATTTGCTGCAAACCTATTACCTATGAAATTAGCTGAATTTGATGTTGTGTTAGGAATGGATTGGTTAATAGCCAACCATGCTCAAATCATTTGTGATAAGAACTCTATAGAAATTCAATCACCTACTGGAGAAGTAATCATGATTAGAGGAGATAAACCTCGAAAGCCACTGAAGTTCATATCAGTAATGAAAGTTGCTAATTATGAACGAAAACAAGGAATAGTATATATGATTTCAGTAATCATTAATACTAAAGGTAAGGAACTTAAGGAAATTCCTGTAGTCTCAGAATACCCAGATATATTCCCGGAAGATTTACCTAGGTTACCACCAGATAGGGAGGTAGAATTTAGGATTCATCTAATTCCAGTAACTACACCGATAGCCAAGGCACCCTATCGATTAGCTCCTATCGAAATGCTAGAATTGAAGAAGCAATTAGATGAATTACTAAGCAAAGGATTTATACAACCTAGTTCATCCCCTTGGGGTGCACCAGTGTTGTTTGTGAAAAAAGAAAGATGGATCGATGAGAATGTGTATCGATTATAGAGAGTTAAATAGGGTTACAATTAAGAATCGATACCCATTACCAAGGATTGATGATCTTTTTGATCAATTGCAAGGCGCTAAGTACTTTTCTAAGATAGATTTGCGTTCCGGATATCATCAATTAAAGGTTCAAGAAGAAGACATACCTAAAACTGCTTTTAGAACTAGGTATGGACATTATGAGTTTACAGTCATGCCCTTTGGGTTAACTAATGCACCTGCAGCATTCATGGACATGATGAACAGAATCTGTAAACCATATTTGGATAAATTTGTAATTGTTTTCATAGACGATATACTTATTTATTCAAAAAGTCAGGACGAACATTGTCAGCACTTGCATGCACTCTTAACTTTGTTAAGGAAAGAAAAGTTATACGCTAAATTCTCGAAATGTGAATTTTGGCTACAAAAAGTGCAATTTTTAGGACACATGGTGAATCATGAAGGTATTCACGTAGATCCTGCTAAGATAGAAGCAATTACCAATTGGAAGGTTCCACAAACCGCAATGGAAATTAGAAGTTTTATAGGTTTAGCCAGATATTATAGACGGTTTATTAAGGATTTTTCCAAGATAGCTGTACCATTAACTAAGCTAACCTGTAAAGCCATTAAGTTTGAATGGGGACCTAAACAAGAAGAAGCCTTTAGAATTTTGAAGCAGAAATTAACCAATGCACCAATCTTAGCCTTACCAGAAGGAACAGAAGACTTTGAAGTATATTGTGATGCCTCAAAATTAGGATTCGGATGTGTGTTAATGCAACGCAAGAAGGTAATTGCGTATGCTTCAAGACAATTGAAGAAGCACGAGGAAAACTATATGACTCATGATTTAGAATTAGGAGCTATAGTTTTTGCCCTTAAGATATGGAGACATTATCTGTATGGAAGTAAGTTTACTGTTTATACAGATCATAAAAGTTTAAGGTATATATTTGGGCAAAAAGAGTTAAATATGAGGCAAAGAAGATGGATGGAAATCCTGAGCGATTACGACTGTGATATTCAATATCACGAAGGAAAGGCAAACGTAGTTGCAGATGCCTTAAGTCGTAAGTACCATGAAAAGCAAAGGCGAGTCCGTGCTCTTAGAATAAATCTACAAGTAGATTTAATGGAACAATTGAAGGAAATTCAAGAAACGGCGATCAAGGACGATACCGAAGGAATGAAAGGTTACCTAAAAGAATTGGAACAAGGAAATGATGGAATTTGGAAATTCCACAAAAGTAGAATTTGGGTACCTAAACAGGGAAATTTAAGATCAAAGATTTTAGAGGAAGCTCATAAATTTAGGTATACTGTACATCCAGGAAACAATAAGATGTACCAAGATTTAAGAAAGAATTTCTGGTGGATAGGAATGAAAAAGGATATAGCCGAATACGTATCTAAGTGTCTAACTTGTTCACAAGTTAAAGCCGAACATCAGAAACCTTCAGTCTACTACAACAGTTAGAAATGCCTGTATGGAAATGGGAACTTATAACAATGGACTTTGTTACTAAGTTACCTAAAACCAGAAAAGGTAACGATGCAATTTGGGTAATTGTGGATCGATTAACCAAATCTGCTCATTTTCTACCTTTGAAAGAAACCTTTAACATGGAAAGGTTAGCCAAATTGTATGTGGATGAAATAGTATCCTTACATGGAGTCCCACTCTCCATTGTATCGGATAGAGATAGTCGTTTCACTTCCCGTTTCTGGACAAGCTACCAAGAAGCAATGGGAACCCGACTCAATCTAAGTACTGCATATCATCCACAAACAGACGGACAAAGTGAAAGGACGATCCAAACTCTAGAAGACATGCTCCGCGCATGTGTAATTGACTTTGGTGGTAATTGGGATAACCATTTACCATTAATCGAATTCTCCTATAACAATATTTATCATTCAAGCATCGAAGCCGCTCCATTCGAAGCACTGTATGGACGCAAGTGCAGAACTCCCGTATGTTGGGAAGAAATAGGAGAAAGTCAATTATCAGGTCCAGAGATCGTACAAGAAACCACAGACAAGATAACTCAAATTAAAGAAAGATTGAAAACAGTCAGAGATCGCCAGAAAAGTTATGCAGACAATCGCCGCAAGCCACTAGAATTCCAGATAGGAGATAAAGTACTTTTAAAAGTTTCTCCTTGGAAAGGAGTAGTACGATTCGGTAAGAAAGGAAAACTGAGTCCCAGATATGTTGGACCATTCCCA
The DNA here is from genome assembly GCF_002127325.2 of Helianthus annuus. Lineage (NCBI taxonomy): Eukaryota > Viridiplantae > Streptophyta > Magnoliopsida > Asterales > Asteraceae > Helianthus > Helianthus annuus. Next base: position 202,535,421 of record NC_035448.2, on the reverse strand, counting down.
GTGATCCAACGAATAGAACCAGTAGCTTATCGCTTACAACTACCAGAAGAATCCCTGGTAGTACCTCTTCAAGATGTGGAGGTAAATGAAAAGCTGAAATTCATAGAGAAACCCTTACAAATAGAAGACCGAAAGGTCAAGTTTCTCAAACACAAGCGACTAGTGCTGGTGAAAGTCAAATGGAATTCAAAGAGAGGACCAGAATATACTTGGGAACTGGAGTCAGAAATGAAGCGGATATACCCTCATCTATTTCAGTAAATCTCGAGGACGAGATTTTTCTTAAGGTGGGGAGGATGTAACAATTCTCATTAAAATCCATAATTAGGATGATAATTAGTCAATAAGAAAACCCTAATTAAGACACCCAAGTAATTCTGCACTAACCCTAAAATTTTCAGAACAATCAGAATTAGGATCAAGGCCCCTAAAACTCAAGGGGGGCAAACCCTAGTGGATAATTATCCATCAAATTCGTTGTCACAATTGAAATTAAGAAAACTGTTGAGTCATGCAAGCTAGTCCCGAACCCAGCTAGTCTATGTAATTAGACTGCACCCTTTACGGACCGTAAAGGGAAAAGCCATACGGTTCGTAAGCCAGTCCCAAAAATCACAATAAATAGCAGACATTGGCACTTGCCTTCTGTTGTTAATTCGACGCACAAATTCTCTGTAGACGTCAAGATATAGCAAGAACAGTCACAAAACACACACCTTAGTATCAATTATTGCCACAAAACAGGGTAATCACTCGATCGCTATTACGATTCATTTCCGACTGATCAATATATCCAATGAATGTTTAAGTGCCGCCCGCACCAGGGTGATACTTTGTCGTTCGTCGTTAAATCGATGGATGTTTAAGTATCGCACTTTGTCATTCGTTGTGAGAATTTGATCTCGTGAGTTATCGTAACTGCTGTATTGATCACTAACCCGGTTTTGTGTGCATTATTATTAAATTAGGTTAAAAGGCTAAATCCATATTCTGCCCGTGTTAAATCTGCAATGTGAGTCATTCTCTTTTTATCAATTGTTTTACAATACTCCAAATTATTTTCAGAATTATAATTACAGTGATTAAGTTTATGTAATCACCAAATTACAGCCAGTATGTGGGGTATTGTGCACATTACTACTGTTTTAATCACATTAGGTGGGCGAACCTAAAATTAAGTGATATACGTCATTCATTGGGGCAGCCAATGGTGATATGACCACAGTCACAGATACGGTCGAGTGACAAATACTGTGGGTAGTTGGTTGATATCTGAAACATATGTAAAAACTCTTAATACTGTAAATTATAACAAATGTGTCGTTTTAGTAAAATGAATGATTCACTCAGTATTTCCCCGCTGACAAAATCTTTTTCAAACATGTTTCAGGTGATCTATTGTAATTCAGGAAAAGTGCTGGGAAGCAGTGCAGGCTTAAAATAGTGGCTCATTTTAAAATAAAGAAATATGTTTTGTAAAAATAGAGATTTCTCAGAAAAACCATGTTATTGTAAATTATCGGGGTTTTATCCCGAATTGTGAAATAAAATAATCGGGAAAAGTTTTTAGCTTTAAAACGATCCTGACAATAATAAACTTCCGTTGCTAAATAAAATCACATAATTAAATATCACGGGATTTCTGTCCCACGGCTCCTGAAACGGGTCAAACCGGGTCGGGGGCCGTGACAATTAATAACCGAAATAACTCGGAAGATGGATAGTAAGAGGTTTCGTAAACCAAATGAGTATGGGAACTCATGTAATATGGTTTAACAAAGCCAACATACTAAAACGGAACCTATCCTATGTGCTTTTGACCCATTACGACCCGTTTAGGTAACTTATGCTACTTTAACGCGTCGTTCGTGTAAAACGCGTTCGGACCGCCTAACTAGTCCTATGACAAGTAAAATATGCCTTAACATGTCTAATATTGTTGCCTAATCAGTTTAGATGTCAAAAATTATGTTACACATGCTTAAAATGAATTTTGGCGCAAAAAGGGCATTTTGGTCATTTACCTAAGGCATACAAATTACCTATCATACAACTAACTAAACGAAGCGACCATACGGTATAACCTTGGAAGATTATTCCCTATGCAACTATGGTCACGTAATGTGTTTGGTCGGATCCTAATGATCGACCAAACGGGTCGGGTTCGAAAGTATAAGCGATTGTATAGATCGCTTACCTTACGACCCTACATAAGCACTAAACCTAAAGTGACGAGCTAGACATGTTAAAACATGTTTAACGAATTTAGAAGACAGGTTTGGTATCAAGACAAAGGGTCTTGATACCTAAAAGTAGTTTGGTTACAAAATAAGCAAGAATACGTATTTTGGCCGAAACTATGACTCGTCAATAAGCCTAGATAACGTGGTAATCAGTAGGTATAGTCAATAGGGACTATAACCATCGTGATTACGCTCACGTTGTGAAGTTCAAACGAACTTCGTGTTGACCATAAACTGGTCAATGCAGAAAGTAAAACAGAGTTTGAATTTCATGCTAAAAACGCACTAAAGAACGAAAGAGGACTTACAACAGGTCCAAGAACGGAAGCTTTGATCCGAATATTCTCAGGTATGAAGTGATAACCATATCAACTTAGAGAACCAATTCAGATTCAAAGGTGTGAGTTTGAGAGTGAAGTGGGTGTTGCTATTTATGGAACTGTTAGGATTGTTTCTCGATAATCGAGCTTCAATCTTGGCCCTCCATGTGTGCCCATGGTTTCTAAATACAATGGGTGTCAAAAACCAGCTCATGTTATTGAGAAAATTTGCATAAAAAACCCTGAAAAACAAGCTGGTTGCTAAAAACTAGTCTGCTGAAAAAGGGCGCTCTCGCGCCACGCGAGAGGAGTCACGTGGCATGAGGGAGCCTGTTTTTGCAAAAGTTTCATTTTTGGCAGAACAGGTCCCTGCATGCTATAAAGTTGATTTTTAACATGTTTAATCCCCGTTAACCCATTTTCAAGGCTCAATAATGATGTCAAAGTATAGGGAACTTAAAATATGCTAAAAAATATGTCGGATGTCGGTTCGTTTGGTCGTACGGTTGCGTTGTTCGGTTAATTACGACGAAACACGAACGGACGCGAAAAACGATCCAAATTACGCGATGAATGGAATTTTATCATGCCAATCACTAAAATAAAATATTTAATGATTACATAAATTTTTGGATGTCCAGATATATTCAGAACGTAAGATATGCGCGAAAATGCAAACTTGTGCACTTTTTGACGCTTTTAGTCCCTATTGACCAAGAAAGTTTATTTTTGCGCACAAAATATCTCAAAGCCTATTTCTAAGATATGTAAAGGATATTTAGGGCATATTTAACTTATGATCAAGTTTCGGAATGTTCGTTACAGTACCAATCGGCATACTTTCGTAGTTTGTCGAAATTAGTCCCTTTAAGGGAATAAACTTGATTTCACCACACCAAACCTTCCAAAACTAATTTCTAAGTTATGTAAAGGTTATTTAAGGTATGTTAAGCCTATGTCACAGTTGGAGTGTTTGTTGCATTAAACTGGTTATATTTACACATCAGTTCGCGTATAACCTTCCGGAAAGCGATTTAGAGCTCGAAATCGATCAAGAATTGATATGTGCAAATGACACACATATTTATACAAATCCCAAGTATGAAATACAATATTTCATTAATTTGGTATTTGTTTGATGGTCGCAGAGGAACATGTGTCACACAAGCAGTTGGTGGTATCAGTGTTTATTAATTTGGCAGCGCAAATGAGACATCAGTATCGTAGTTAGGAAATAAATTTCAGAGTTTCAAAACACCAAACTTTTATAATAAATAAATGGGATAAAACCTATGTTTCATTCACATTACATTTATAGGGCTAAACCCTAATTATTGAAAATATTATCTCCTTTTATTTAGGTAACTTTTATAGCCACTTTCTTTAAGCCTTCAGTGCTCCATAGCTGGCTTCTTATAGCTTCACATTAAGTTACCTGAAACGCATTTTAAAACGATTTTATCAGCAAAAAATACTGGCGAGTGCATCTCAGTTTAATCAAAACAAGCTTTTATAACTTTACAGTATTGAGAGCGATTACAATGTTTATATCTACCAAATTACTCATTCAGTATTTTCCATGTTAGCAGTTCTATGACAGTGGTCATATTACTATGGGCTAACCTGTTGTCCAATAGTAACACTTGACTAGTAGTGTATACAAAACCCCACATACCGGCAACAATTGTAGAATACAAAGACTCAATCACTATAAGTATACTTGAAAATATTTGAGATTTTGTAACACATTTTGGTAGAAAAAGAGAATGACTCACAAACGGTGATAAAAGAGAATGAACTCACTTTGTAGATTTAGGTATTTCTACAGCTTCCTGTTGGTTTCCTGATCATTTTCTATTAAAAACATACAATGCACATGTGTTAGTAAGATAACCCAAATCACATTAGCCATACAACACGAGACAGAACCCCAATGAACTTAGTCAGGTAGAGCCTTGACATGCGTTACGGGGCCATAGATCAATCGGGTAGGGTAACGAATTAGTGATCGGGGTTGAAATACTTACAACGAGACAGAGCTTCGTGTTTTAGGGGTATAGTACGGAGCTACTATTTTGCTATAATAGAGACTGAGAGAAAGATTTTTGAACGAGTTGCAATTAATGCTAAGAGACCTGGCTCGTGCCCCGCGACCTGTTGTGGTCACTCTCTCACGCCCAGCGAGAGACCTCCTAGCTACGGCTAGGGTGGCCGAGTGGCATGTAGGTTCGCCAGATGTTGGGACACGTGGCACAAAAGGTGTCCGGCACACAATGGGCTTGTCGCGCCCCGCGAGCCACCCCCTGACCCTATCGCGGCCCGCGAGTGGCCATAAATCCTTATTTTATTTGTTTTTTGATGAAATTAAGATTATACGGGTCCGGTTACGTGTATATGGGGTATTATAAGGCGTTTTTCTAGGGTTGTTATAACACTAATCGTGAGGGTGCAAACCACATTCTATCCGGTCTTCACTTAATCTAGCGAACCATACCGATTTTATTATAAGTTAACCAATCCAAGTCATATGACTTAAATAAGACCTGTTAACATTCTAACGGATAATAGATCCGTCCATTCCAGACTAGAGCCTCTAGTAAATTGCACTCGTATTAGTCATTTTGTTTTAACGGTTGTGCTTAATATATCTTTGTAATGTAAAGATAAAGCTCAGGTAAATACTGTTAATCTATTTTCCTTATACAGGATTGGGATACAGTGAAATTATTTACTGCTTGGTCGGGTATGGGATCAATGACCAATGTGTCCAAAATCCAAATAACCCGTTTTAATCCGTTATGCTTGATAACTTAAACGTTGGGCGGTTAATGCAATCGTGTCCTGGATATCCACGACTCACTTAATTGCAAGTGGCCACGACTTAAGCGCAGGGTGTAGGCATACACCTGACAGACGCTAATGCTATGATAAAATATTTTTCTTACCCAATATGGGGATTAAAATGGTGTGCCGGTTGGAGTTTAGTTCCGGGCCCCATATGTATTGACAAGCTTGTAATACTGGTAACAAGAGATATAGTTTGTCCCAAGTTATTTATAAAAATGATATACCAAATGGTATAAAAACGGTTTTGAAAAGATTTTCAAAACGTGTCGGTTAATTGTATTTACTAGTGAAAACTGACGTATTTTCAAAAGACTAAGCGCGGGTTAGCAAGTACGAAATAGGTTGGAGCTGCTCGGTAATTGCTTTTTGGAATTTGCGACTCCATGCAAAAAGCCTAGAAGTCTTTATGAAATCATTTTTGTTATTTCGATCCGCCTGTGGATCTTTAGTACATTCTCGGTCTATATATTATTTTTGAGCTTTGAACATTGTACTTTGTAATAATTATTTTAATATCCAAAGACTTCCGCTATGCTAAATGTGAATATCTATATCAATCGTCATGCATAAACCCCAAGCCCGGGCCCACCGGGAAATCAGGGTGTGACACCTTACAATATCCCCCTAGGTTTATGTTGTTTTGGTAAATCAAGCTCTACTTGCATTTTTGTTTCTTCTACTTCTGAACATCTGGTATCTTGTTACCAATGTATGGACCAAAGAGCTGTGTCTCTACTCTTCCTCTCCTGCCTGACCACATTTTCAGCTGTATAATCTGAGCAACTCCAGCAGTGAAAGATTTAGCACAAACTTCATATTGTGGAACACTCTGAATTTGTGATCTTCCAAGTAAGTAGATATCATTTTCTCCAAACCGTATCAAGTCACGTACATCAGCAACTCTATATTCATCATTTTCACAAACGATAACAGCTTGACCTAAGATTGGATCATACATCTAGAACTTGAAATCTTGCAAGCTATTGTAAGAAAGATGTTTGAGTAGTGGAATTGTCTTGGTTTGGTTCGTTGGAGACCACATTACCGTCTTTAGTGGCTAGTTTGTAGAAGGATCAATTACGTCTTTGTGCACCTTAACAAACAACTTCTACAGATTCATATCTTTAAATTTTACCAACGCTTGTCTTTGCAGCTTGTTATAGAAATTCCAACCAATTTTGCAGTTTGGATTCCTTCACTAATCATGAAAGGAAGCCTGGCTTAACTCACATAGATCAACGACAGTCCATGATTCAAAAGCACTAGAAGAATTGTAGTATTCCACCTTCCCGTTATTTCTAGTAACCAAGAATAGTCCTTTCTCATCATTGTTAGCCCAACTTCTAATTCCAGTTCTATTTTCCATATCGATCATATCTATCTTTGCCCATTTTGATGATGTATCGATCAGGCAAATCTTGGAATCCATAATTCTTCTCACTAGCTGTCACACCCCGCCGAAATAAGAGTTGGCATGACCAGACTGGTATCTTCATTGCACAGAGGAAGCTAATAAAGCTAACACTTCTAGAAAGCGAACACCTACTAGGTACTCGAATCCACAGGGTTCTCCTATTCCAACTGTGCCATAATTTTAAAATGTAACCTGAGAAAGAAACATGCGAAAAATCAACATAAAGTTGAGTGAGTTCATAATTTGTTTGTAAAAGATTTGAGATAAATCTTTTTGAATAACCGGTTTTGAAATATTGTTGGGAAGACGAAATAAAAATCATTTTCTTTGGCATGTTATATGAAAACTTTGTATTCGTGAATCTTTGTATGTGTAAGCGTTATGTTTGTAAAGATTTGTATTTGAAAAGTTTTGTGTTTGTAAAATATCAGTTATGAGCTACAAATGTAAGGAAATTTAGATTGCTAATGTTTAGCTACAACATTAACATGTGTGATGACATAGGAAGCATCCAACCCTAGGCAATTTTTCCCTCGTTTCTCGACAGGGACCCAAAAGCACTCATAGGCAAATGTAAGGGCCAAGAGTGAGGATGCCCAGACCCATTAGATCTAACCTTTCGCTCCTTGGTCTAGGTGTATACGTGATTAATGGTGCTTCACCCTATTCGTGACATGATCTATGTACCATTCCTTAGTTTTCTACTTACCATTGTATGTGTATTTTTCCCGAAGTTTAGAAAACTAGAAAACGTTTGTATGCACGTTTCGAAATATGCTTGTTTGAAAAACCGGTATAGTTAACATAAACTTTTCGTAAACCATTTGTGTTTATTGAAATTCACAACCATTTGCGATAGTTAAAACTCGTTTGTAACATGGTTTAGAAATAGTAATTTATGTTCTTCGAAAACCTTTTATGCTTTGCAAAACTTGCATGTCTTTCCATCCCGAAAACATTTACAAAAATGTAAAAATGTAAAAAGGTGGGGTTATGAACTCACCTTGATTTCCTTGTACAAAGCTAGCTAAATATAACTCTGTGAAGTCGTTTCTAAGACGTGATTCGCTAGCGTGCATTCTATAATATGCCTAACACGGAATATCTAAAAAGTTTCTAAATAAAATGATGTAGCTATACTACGTGTCACCGGGCTCTACCGAATCGCTAACCGAATGATTCGACAGTAAGATGTTGACTTAATGGAAACGATTAAGCTATACTTGTTAAGTTCTGTTTAATGTCGGTGAAAATTACTAAGTCTTGGAAATACTTAGTTTTCGAGAGAGTTAAAATATATATAAATATATCGATAGAATCGATAGAAACCGTCTGGTCTACTGCAACAACCGGAGATACCCATGTGGAAGTGGGAGCAAATTTCAATGGATTTTATAACGAAATTACCCAGGAATCCTAGAGGGCATGATATGATATGGGTGATAGTTGATCGATTAACGAAGTCTGCACATTTCCTACCAATCCGAGAAAAGGATAGCACTGGAAAGCTTGCTGAGATGTATCTTAAAGAAATTGTGGCACGTCATGGAGTGCCTATTTTGATTATTTCAAATAGAGATGGGCGTTTCGTATCAAGGATCTGGCAATCCTTCCAGGAGGCCTTTGGATCTCAACTAGATCTAAGCACGGGCTTCCATCCGCAAACAGACGGGCAAAGCGAACAGACCATACAAACACTGGAAGATATGCTTCGCGCATATGTTATGGATATAGGCGGCAGCTGGGATACTCATCTACTTTTAGTTGAGTTTTCCTATAATAACAACTACCATACGACCATAAAAGCCACACCGTTCGAAGCTCTATATGGCCGCAAGTGCCGCTCGCCGTTGTGTTGGGCAGCCGCTGGAGACAAACACTTGATTGGTCCTGAACTTGTTCAAGAGACAACTGATAAGATCATGCAGATCCGAGAGCGTATTAAGGCGGCTCGTGATCGACAAAAGAGCTACGCTGATCGAAGACGAAAACCATTAGACTTCGAGGTGGGAGACAAAGTTTTGTTGAAGGTCTCACCTTGGAAAGGTGTAGCAAGATTCGAAAAACGTGGAAAGTTAAATCCACGATACATTGGGCCATTCGAGATCTAGGAAAAGATTGGTACCGTAACGTACAAATTTGAGTTACCAGAAGAACTTAATGGTGTACATGATACATTCCATGTGTCAAACCTTAAAAAGAGTCCAACCCAAGAAACAGTTATTATCCCTGCGGATGAGGTGCATATCGACGAGACACTCCGATTTACAGAACAACTCGTTGAGGTAACAGATTGGAAGATCCATAAAACAAGGAGGAATCGCATTAAACTTGTCAAAGTATGTTGGAACTTTAAACACGGACCTGAGTACACATGGGAATGCAAAGACTGGTTCAAAGCCAAGTAAGCCCACCTGTTCGAGAAAGCTCCTGTGGGAGATAACTTAGCCTGAATTTTGGGACGAAATTCTTTTAACGGGGGGAGACTGTGACAACTGACACAAAACCGGTAATTTCCATACTATTTTAATATTATTTATTATCTGCAATTATGTGCTTCAACTTCAACATTATATGATCACTTGCCATACATATAAATTCATGCATGTTTTATACTTCAAATATTTCTTTGTGCATCACTTTAAGCGTGGCGTCAGAAAGACTAGTAAACTCACCGGTATGACACGGTGTGTCAACATTTTCTTCAGAAAGCAGTCAGACAATAGAATTAGGGCCTAGGAATAGGTCCAACATCTAAAATACATTAAAACCCAAGTATGGATACAAGGGTTAACATGTAAACTTTCCGGAACCTAAACTATGCATTAAAAGACACCCGAAACTGACTTTAAATGCAGAATTCTGCATAAATCAGCAATAATTCAGCTATAAACAGCTTTTTAACACTAAAATATCATGCATAATTTATGTTTTATTCTCCAGAATAACTTACAAAGTGTCGGGAATTGAAACTGCCATAAAAGGTGCTTCATACTTAGAGAAACTGCGCAATTTAGCACTTTAACGAACCGTAACGAAACGAACAACTGGACACTACCCGGAACATCAAAATTTGACTAGAAGTAATGTTTTTATGATATTAAGCTAGTATTGGTGGTAGAACACCTTACAAATCATAAAAACACCTAAACACACTTAAACTAACTTAAACCTTCTCGTTTGCACTTTAAACCCTCAACTTCCAAAAATTTACAATTTAACCCCCCCCAACCATAACCGGCCCCAAGAGGGCCCACACACCTTTTGATTATTTTATTTACCTTGTCCCCTTGATTAAGTGCATAAGATCCTAGAGAATATTATGTGCTGGAAGTTACTTTTATAAGGACCTTAAGGTAGTGAACAAGTCCATCATTCATCACTTTCATTCCATCTTCTTCCTCCTCTTTCTCTTGGTCTCGGCTCAAACACACACCCTTACACACATCATTTTTACTCCATTAAAAGGCAATCCAAGGTTACTAGAAGGTGTATGGAGGCTATCTAAGGAGGCATGAAGTGCTAGAACTTGAAGGACCTCATTTTGGAGCTTTTAACCACTTGATTTCTTCCATATTCATCTTCATCATTCTTGTACCACTTCCCTAGCCATTAGAGCTAGTAGTAAGCTTCTTGATCACTATAATAGTTCATGTTTATGTTATGTACAAGTCTCACCATCTAAACGACTAAACTTTTAAAGATGTAAATAAGAATATCTAACATATTCATGAAGAAAGCAAGTGATTATATTAATTTTTAGTGCATTTAATGAAGTTGTTGATGTTATATCTTGTGTATATGTTTAGATCAAGTATGTTAAGCTTGTTAGAAGGTTAGATCTAACAAGTTTAAGCATTGATCTTGAAAGATCCATGGTTAAACTTGAAGATGAACATATAAAGCATTATGTGAACCTGAAATATTAATTTTTATGCATAAACTTGTAATCTTGAAGTTATAAAGTTTATGTAAAACTAACTTTTGAAGCTAAAACCCAAGAAAAGTTTGTAAAAAGTCTAACATAAAGCTTGTATATAAAAGATCTAAAGATGTTAAGCATGGATCTTGAAAGATCCATGGTGAAACATGAGGTTGAACAAAGTGATCTTTCAAATGAACATAAAAATAGTTTTACAACATTATTTTCAAGACTTTGAGACCATAAAACTCATGAGTGAGTTGGTTAGTAAATTAAAGTCTCCTAAAAGTTTGTTTAACATACTCAAGAACACTTATTTATGGAAAGATCATTATATGTTAAGTGTAGATCTAAAAGACTACACATTTTTTACAAGAATCAAGTTCACCATGATGTTTCATATGAAGAAATTAGTGTATGTTGTTGATGATTATTGTTGAAAATTGTTTTTGGTGTTGAAAAGAAAATAAACACATGTTTTGAAAACATGAGAAACCTCCATTTTTAGGGGAAACTATGTATAAAATTTTGACACTTAGAAAATATAAGTTGTGGTGAAACTTATCCCCTAAAAAGTCACCTAAAAGTTTTTACCAAGGTTTCCCTAATTTTTGTATGAAATTATGTTGGTGCATTAATATGTCTGCTGACTACGTCTTATCAAGTCCTATGTTTAGATTGGTTAAATTAGAGTTCAAAAGTGATTAGATTAGGGTTTGTATAGTTTGAAACATCCCTGTCCGTTTGAACTGGTCTTGACCGTTTGAAACATGCTGACCGTTTGAACAGTGTCCGTTTGAAGCGACATGTCAAGTTTCAAACGGAAGGGTCCATGTCTATAAATAGGGGTTCATTTGAAACGGACAGGTGTGCATGTATGTGTGTGTGAGCGAAGGTGCTGCCGGATTTCTGTCAAAATCATTGTAAAAGCTCGCAACCAGTAATAGAAAAGAAAGATTGAAAGGAACAAGCTGTTTTTGACTTGGTTTACTTTGATTCCGCCTCTGTAAACTAAGATCAACTACTTTTACTGACGTTTAAGGTCACCGGAACGGTCCAACAAGTGGTATCAGAGCAGGAGCTCGATTGCGCTGATCAAACACATAGATTCGTACCTGATTACATTGATTTCAGATCTGAATTTCATAGATTTCTTCATCTTTTTCATTCTTATCACAGTTTTCACTGAAGAACGTCAAATTGAACAGGTTTTTACGGTCCAAATCATCCGAATTTTTGATATGTTGTGCGAAAACATCTGATTTACAATCCTACCAAATTTCAGATTCAAACTCCTAGCCGTTTAGGAGAAATTCGAGTTTTTAGGTCCGAGTTCGTTTGAAACAGCGAGAGTCCATTTGAATCTGACATATCGTTTGAAATTGGATAGATCCCGTTTGAAATTGTTACTTCCGTTTGAACTGTCGTTTGAAACATCCATTCCGTTTGAAAAATTGACATACCGTTTGAAAGTGTCGTTTGAAAACTGATGTCCGTTTCAACAGTCGTTTGAATCAAGCATTCCGTTTGAAGGATTTGGATTATATCGTTTGAAGCTTGCTGCACCGCTTGAAACTGACATCACGTTTGAAAGGGAACATCATTATGCATTAACAGTCAACTTCATTAAATGTTTACATGTGAACAATAGTGTGGTCCAATCTTACAACAAAAGGCATAATCAACATATTGCTTTTAAAGAATTGTCTGACATTTATTCTTCATCGGCCCAATTACAAATCACTTTGAAAGGTTGTTGTTATCATAAAGAAATAGTCCACCATAATTGATAGGCCCAATCACAAAAAGATCAACATCAATTGTCGGCTAAGTGGTTAATGAGGTCAAATTAAAAAAAATTTTGAAACATAATCTTGTCGGTCAGGTTCAGTTGTGTCAGGCCCATGTGATCATATAATGTTGTCAGCTTAGTGGTTAATACGGCCCAATCAATGTTGCCGCCCATTAATTGAAGTTGCTTGTGATTAAAAATTGTTGGCCCAATCATTCTCATTTGGTAATTACTACGTTGTCAGCCCATGTGTTTGATTTGATGTGATAATAGTCACCGACCCACTAACATGAAAGGCCCAATGAGAAGTGAATAGGAATTCGGTTTGTTTGATTCACAAGATTAATTCAAAGTGTTAGTGGATGAGTTTGGCCCAATCATAGTTGAAAAACAATCTGAAATTTTAAAATGATTTGCATGCGTTTTTGTTGAATATTGCGGCTCAATAAAGGTCTGATAGTGTGCACCGGCCCATGTGATTTTCCTTGTCAAATTGAAAGGCCTAAAGAAGCGAGATGATTTCAAGTGTTGGCCCAAGTAATCTTGAACTAATTAGATTTGAGTGAAACATCACTATTGTCAGCTTTAGTGGATTTGTTGTTGCAATTAAATCAAGTGTAAAAGTTTACAGCCCAATCAGTGAAGGCCCAAGTTCATTCATTTAGAGATTTCTTCCGAACAACATTTATTCGCGAACTTTTGACAACGAATCTTAGATTGGCTTCACAAACACAATTTCACGTATTCAGTTCAGTTTAATCTGATTGTTTGATTGTTGGTTTGCAGGTGACACGAGGCAATTTACAAGGTAATTCACAAATATAAGTTCATGGCGAAAGATGAACCTATTCCGTGGAAAGACAATCGTACTGAAGAGCAGAAGTATAGATACAGAAAAATGATTGCTGAAAACAAAATCATTAGACTTTCTGGTATCTATTCGGAAGCGAGAAGAGCAAAAAGATGGGATCCGAAAAGGGAGTGTTATCTTGATCCGTATGGAAACATTGCGATCGACGACAAAACACTTGATATTGAAGCCAACATCAAGGAGTATAAAGAAGAGGATGAGTATTGGCAACACAAATGGTGGGGGAACTCCAACCGAGAAAATGAAAGAAGAAGAGAAAAAGGAGAAAGAAGAGAAATAGAAGAAAGAAAAAGAAGAGAAAAAGATGAATGAAAAATGCTCGAAATGTGAAAAATCAGAAGCAGACAATGTGAAACTCTTGAAGGAAGTGGAGAGTTTGACATTGGAAAACAAAACTTTGAAGATCGACAAGAAAGCTGATGATGAACAAATTCTGGAGTTACGCTTGAACTGTGAAAAGCTGAAATATGAGAATGATAAAATGTTAAATGATTTAAACAGTTTGACATCAGAAAACAAAATTTTGAAAGAAAATGAAAAAGATTTTGAAAGCAAAAGAAAATCTTCAGATGAAGATTTCTGGATAAAACTGGAAAACAAAAATCTGAAAGAAAATGAAACAAGATTTCAAGAACAGTTAAAAGGTTTGGAAAATGAAAAATCTGTTCTTGAAAATCTTAAAATTGAAAATGAAAATTCTATCAAGTTCTATCTTGAAAGAATCTCTCAGCTTGAAAAAGAAGCTGAGAATTCAAGAAACAAGATTGATGAACTTGAAAAGAAATTGAAAGGTTTTGTGACTGCATCAGATAGTTTGATCATCCAATCACAATAAAAAATCACAAAGATTTAAAAAACAAAACTCAAAAATAGTTGGTAATCAGTGGTGCAGGTCTGACCACAGTGCGCAAATGCCAAATCAAGGATACAAGAAGAGAAATGACTACCACAAGGCAACTCAATGCTATGATCTAAGTGTGTGGTATAAAAATGGTGTTCGATATGAAAGAGATGAGAGGTATGATAACAGAGTGTGTTACTCTTGTGGCTATCAAGGACACATTGCTGTTAACTGCCAAAGCCAGAGATTTGAAACGAGAAGGTGTTATAATTGTCATATCAGAGGACATATTGCCAGAGATTGCCCGAGGAAATCAATGGAAAGATCAAGGGTTGAATCTCAAAGAATAGCAAAGAAACCAGTCAACGTCAAGCCCAAAGAACAGAAGGTTCAAGAACCTAAAGTTCAGGAAATAAAAGTAAAGCTTTCTCAGGGGCAAAAAGACAGACTGCGAAAGAAGAGGAAGAAGGCCAGAGAATATCTGGAAAGGATTTTGTCCTCGGATACAACAAGAAAATCAGAAAAGAGTTCTGATAATCCAGTTTGCTCATCAAAGACTGACAAATCAAGCAAACTGAGTTCATCAGAGACACATCTGAGGACAGACAGGTTAAATAAGAAAGAAAAAGTTCCTGGTAAGGAATTTGTTTCTTCGGAAACAAAGGAGCCACATGTTGGTGATGAATCTGACTCATCAAAGTCAGATAAGCCACATTCAGGCAATGATTCTGGTTCGTCAAAACCAGAAGAGCCTTTTGCTGAGGTAAAAACTATCAAACCCAAGGCTGGTCAGGCTTGGGTGAATCTGTTTAAATGAAAAACCCTGACTTGCCGGAGTTCCCAGGTTGGTAAGCGTGGAACATGAATCGGCATATTTCTTGAGAAATTTCACTTTGGTGATTTTTCGTCTTACATGTGGTAAATCAGGGACATTAAGTTGTACTTGATTTTCTACAAGTGATGTTACTTGTTTTTTTGTCAAGTGATTAAAGGAAAACAATGTGATGAAATAACCCCGAATTTTTGAAATGACACACAAAACTAATTTTCTAGAAAAACCATTTTGATTAAAACAAACTTAAGTGAATAGTTTTGAAATCTAAATGGGAAAATAGTTTGTTGCCAGGGGGAGTTCTGATTGTTTATGCCAAATGAATGGCGAATTGAAGTGATTAGATATCAGTTTGTCATTTTATTTGTACGGTTTTCAAATTTTCCTTGAAAATCAAAATTGAAACATATTTTGATTTTAGGGGGAGAAAAATTTTAAAAAAAAATAGAAAATTTGAAAATACCAAAAACATTGAAAAAGTAAAAATGAGTTTTGTGGAGAAAAGAGGAAATGATAGTACATCAGTGGACTATCACAGCACGCTAAAGAAATGTAATGTCAAATGTGATAAACGGTCTCACTGATGATGTGTCGATAGGTTTTCACACAGTTAGTAGATTTATTCGGGATATAAACTTAAAATTTTAAACTTGTGAAATTCGTGGGGAACACCACTTGGATATATAGGTAACCCCTGAAATCTCGTTTGAAAGGTCCCATATTCTGAGATACTAGGTCTTTATACTCAGTGATATCTGGGGTATTATTCTGGGACTTCTGCTGTATGGAAGTACTGACCTAGTCCCCGAATAATACTTTCTGCAAATGCTTGAAACATAGCATCGCCCTTAGCAAGCTGATGAAACAATAAAATTGATAGTCGCTGCTGTTGTAACTAAAAGATCCTCTAAAGGGGACACACCAGAAAGTCGAAGCCGTCATCTCTCTGCGTATACGGAAGTATCGACCTGAGCTCTCACGGCCCTCGCATTTAACCTCTAACAGATATCATCTATGGTATACTCACCTGTAAGACTGAATATCTGGGATTCTGGATACGGGAGTATATTCAAGAGGTGGGACACATGAATTGAGCTAAGTTCATAAAACATATAAATCGTATCCTGAATAAATTGAAATTTGTGTGAAAATTTAAGATGGATCAGTATATCGACAATCGAGGTGAATTGTTTAAGTCTGAGCATGTAATTAAGCTTAACGGTACTAGTAATTTGTCTGAAAAGCTGATATGATTCCCTGACACGCTCGCCAAAAATGAGTTTGTATATAGTTCAATTTCTTTATTTTTCTGCAATTTAAGTTTTCTGTTATTTCATTTCTTAGTTTAGATCACGTCATAAAATCCAAAAAGATTTTTCAATTCTGATTTAGTTTAGACAAACCAGAGTGGAAAGTTGATTGTCTGATTCTCGAGATTTGTAGCAGATGCAGGAGATTCTTAGCTGAAGAATGAGGAGAGCTTACTTTGTCAGAGATTGAGATGTTTTCAAAGTTAAAACAAGTTCATTAAGTTGATGCTTGTTACATTGTTGTTAGAAATAGCTTGAAAAATGTTTTTTAAAATCAGTTTGATTCGTCAAATGATCAACTAGGGTCAGTAAGTTGAACTTGGTAGATTAATTAAGTAATCAGGGTCATTAACTTGGACCTGAATACTTGAGTAGATTTGTAAAGCTGATTAAGTTTGTGATTTAGTTTATGAATAGATAGATTGTAATGTTATTTGTTGAGTAACAGGTTTGGAACTTCATTATTCCCACGGAAGCTTATTGTCAAAGCTTGAACCAGAACAAGACCTCAGATTCTAGCATATTGAGAGGGGAGTCTGTGAAAGGGGGAGTCTGGATCAGCGATCAAAGGGAAGATTGAAGTTAGAGCGAGGATGTGATTCTGAAGAGTGTGAAGACAGAATGCTTTACAATGTTAAAGACAAAGACAAAGACAAAGATAAAGACTAAAGACTCAGGAACTGAAGACTACGTCAACATCCAAGGGGGAGTCTGTTGGTGCATTAATATGTCTGTTGATATCAAGTCCTGTGTTTAGATTGGTTAAATTAGAGTTCAAAAGTGATTAGATTAGGGTTTGTATAGTTTGAAACATCCCTGTCCATTTGAACTGGTCTTGACCGTTTGAAACATGCTGACCGTTTGAACAGTGTCCGTTTGAAGCGACATGTCAAGTCTCAAACGGAAGGGTCCATGTCTATAAATAGGGGTTCATTTGAAACGGACAGGTGTGCATGTATGTGTGTGTGAGCGAAGGTGCTGCTGGATTTCTGTCAAAATCATTGTAAAAGCTCGCAACCAGTAATAGAAAAGAAAGATTGAAAGGAACAAGCTGTTTTTGACTTGGTTTACTTTGATTCCGCCTCTGTAAACTAAGATGAACTACTTTTACTGACGTTTAAGGTCACCGGAACGGTCCAACAAATTACAAGTTAAAAGATAATGATTTCTTCAAGTAAAAATTATATTAAGTATATATATTTTAGGAAAAATATATATATGTATGTATATATATATATATATACATACATACATATATATATATATATATACACATACATATATATATATATAGGGTAAGGTTCATGCGAGAACCACCCTTATTGCGAGAACCGCGAGAACCAATGTGAATACAAAATAAAATCTAAAAAAAATCAAAAAAGCACTCAAAATTTTTTTTTATTTTTTTTAATATTTTTCCAAAACAATCGCTATATTTCGTTACCAAAAAAAAATGTTTTTTTTTCGGTTAATAGTTATCCATGCATATGTGCATATGTATCATTACTTCGACAAATTCGGTAATACGTTATCAGGAATAGACAATTGCACTTTAATTTACAATACCATTCATAATACACTACTTTTTAGATTACCAATATTCAAAATGCACATGTGCATCATTAGGTATAACAATGATATAACGTGTTTTGGTACAAAAAGTTTGTGATTTTGAATGGAGAAGTAGGCTCATATACATGTTTTTTGGTTAGTTATATCTAGTGGTTGATGGTTTGGTTATAGTTGTCAATTTATGATGTAATATGTTGATTGGATGGTATAAATGGTGTTTACAAACATGTAATAAAGTGAAAATATTGGTAATGGTATTGTAATATGGATGGTAGGAGGTAATGGTAGTGTATTACGGATGGTATGATAGATGAAAGGGAAAGTGTATTCAAAGTAGTGTACCAAAACACCTTATTTCATGTTGATACATATAGATGCATATGTGCATTTCTAATATTGGTAATGTAAAAAGTATTGTATTACATATGGTAGTGTAAATGAAAGTGCAATTATATAATAGTTGTAATGAATTACGGAATTTGTCAAAGAAATGACAAAAATGCACATGTGCATGTTTGTGTATTATGGATGGAATGATAGATGAAAGAGAAATTAGTGTACCCAAACACCTTATTTGATGTTGATACATATAGATACACATGTGCATTTCTAATATTGTTAACGTAAAAAGTAGTGTATTACACGTGGTAGTGTAAATGAAAGTGCAATTGTATAATATTTGTAATGAATTACGAAATTTGTCAAAGAAAAGATACAAATGCACATGTGCATGGATAACTGTGACTTGGAATTTTTTTTTTTTTTGAAAAATTTTTTATTTTTTTATTGTAAACTAAATATAGCGAATTTTACAAAAAAAATATTAAAAAAATAAAAAAAAATTTTTGGGTGTTTTTTAGATTTTTTAGGTATTACTGTTTGTGTTCACACTGGTTCTCGCGGTTCTCGCAATAAAGGGTGGTTCCTAACGGATCTTTGTCCTATATATAGTGATCACCAAATTTTGTGCTAAGTGTATACTAAGTGTATTATATGTAGTAGTGTATTAGGGCTTGAAAATACACTAAATACTCCCAAAGGAGTGTGAATACCGAAATACACATACAAATACATGAGAATACATAAGTATACAAATTTCCTCACAAGGAAGTACATGGACAAATACAACAACACATATTTACAAAAATATATTCCTTAACATATTGTTGAACTTGGACAATATATGCACACTTATGGACTTAAATATATATTTTTGGACAAATATATATAACCATTACCATGTAATGGAATTTATACAAAATCTGGTGAATAACGAGAATGATTACATATATTTTATGACATGACAAAATATATATTTCCTACAAGTCTTAAAAATACATTAATTTTTAAGAAATATAATTCCAGAAAGTAATAAAAATCAAAGTGTTGATTTTTGGTGAATAATACAAAATACACAAGTATTTACATAAAATACAAGTATACTTTCCTAAGTATACTTGTACAAAAATAATATTGAGAATATTATTTCACAAAATACTTATATTTATTTTTTGGGAAAATAATTTAATTAACATACATGGAAAGTTAAAAATATAAATTATTTTTAACAACCTCTTACCTTGACAAAGACTTCGTAAACGAATATATATTTGAGAAGTGAAATATATACTTACAAGTAAACAATACATATTCAAAGTGTAAAGACATGACAAACGGGCAAGACCCGACGAACAAGGGCACGACCCTCACAAAGAATGAATGTACAAAGAATATATACATAAACAAAAGATGGTGACTTGTACTTATGTGATACAAGTCTAGTGATTAACATTAATAGAACACATATATGTCACGACGCTACAAAACCAACCGGTGAAGTTTACGATGCAAGATACACAAAATTGTGAGTTCATGTCCCCACTTTTAAACTTTTACTTGTTTTCTAAACTTGGGGATAATACATGTGCTATGGTATGTTGAATACATAAAAAAACTAAGGAATGATACTATAGATCATATCACGAATAGGGTGCCATAAGCACCATTAATCAAACTATATACCTAGACCGCGGAACAAAAGGTTAGATCTAATGGGTTTCAGGCAGCCACACTCTTGGCCACGCTTTTATCAAGAGTGCTTTTGTGTCTCTAGTCGTGAATCGACAAGTAAAAATGCCTATGGTTTGGATGCTTCCTATGTCTTACACATGTTAATGGCCTTGCAAACCATTAGCGATCTCGATTTCCTTACATTTACCGAAGTACTTATTTCAGTACAATTACATACCATGTTTTCTACAACGAATGCTTAAATGTTTAGACGA
This sequence comes from Helianthus annuus, assembly GCF_002127325.2. NCBI lineage: Eukaryota > Viridiplantae > Streptophyta > Magnoliopsida > Asterales > Asteraceae > Helianthus > Helianthus annuus. The sequence continues at coordinate 202,515,172 of NC_035448.2, read as the reverse complement.
AACTGCATGAATTCACACCAACATTATGTTGACGATTTTCCAAAACTTACATGTATTTCAGGTAACTAAAGTGGATGTACGTGCGGTCTTACTCTTGCTCCGGATGTCGCTTATGTTTTTAGTCATGTTGTATCAAGACTCCTATGCCTATTTTGTGGGATTTGGTTGTTATATCCCACCCCGTGTGGTGATATAAAGATCAAAACCTTGATGTTCGTCTTTAATATAAAGTTGTAAACTTTTCAGACAATATTTTATCTTGTGTTGTAAACACTAAACTTAACTTATGTTTTGAATATGTAATGTCAATGGCATCTTGGAGTTTTTTTATGAGCATGTAGTATGTTTACCATTCGTATGCAATGAGAACCTTTCAGGATCACACCTCGTGCTTCCGCCTTAGAAAGAGGTGTAACATGCTTGTCCCTCACTATCTACTTTTGCTATCTACTTTTGCTAATCGCACCAACCAAATTCCAGCAAGGGTTCAGCTTCAGTTCAGTCTCAGGTTCAGCAGCGAAAGACTGACAACTATTAGAGCCCTGGTCAGCAATCTTCGGTTAATCAGGGAAGGGGTGTGTATCGAGGAAATCACCCCAGATGCAACAATTGTAACAGACACCACGGTGGCCAGTGCAACAAGGGTCGTTGTCAGAGGTGTCTCAAGATGGGTCATGAGGCCAAGGATTGTAGGAGCCCACGGCCTGTAACTCAGAACCAACAGCAGCAGCAAACACCGCAGAATCAGCAACAGGGTAACAAGGGATGTTTTCATTGTGGCGCTGAAGGTCACTTTAAAAGACACTACCCCCAGTTAAACCGAAACAAGAACAACAACAACAACAACAATAATAACCATGGCAACGGAAACAACAACGGGGGGAATAACAATGATGGGAACAACGGCGCTAGGGGACGTGCTTTTGTGCTGGGGCAGGGTGATGCCAAAAATGATCCCAACGTGGTTATGGGTAAGTTTCTTCTTGACGACTTTTATGTTACTGTTTTATTTGATTCGGGAGCGGATACCAGTTACGTGTCTCTAAAAGTTAGTCAAATGTTAAAACGTACACCAACACCCTTAAACACCAATCATGTCGTAGAGTTAGCCAACGGTAAAAGTCTAGAGGCCACGCACATAGTTCAGGGTTGTAATCTTATCCTCGTTGGTCAGACTTTCTCTATCGATCTCATTCCTATAGCTCTGGGTAGTTTCGACATCGTCATTGGTATGGATTGGTTGTCCCAACAACAAGCAGAGATCTTATGCAAGGAGAAGATTGTTCGTATTCCCCGTTCTGGTAAGGAACCTCTCGAAGTTCAAGGCGACAAGAGTGGTGCCGTGGTTGGCATCATCTCCTTCCTGAAGGCCCAGAAATGTTTACGAAAGGGTCACACTGCCATTTTGACACTTGTTACAGACGCATCAACGAAAGAGAAGAGATTAGAGGATATCCCAGTTGTACGTGATTTTCCTCAAGTGTTTCCTGAAGACTTACCTGGTCTACCGCCTCATCGCCAGGTCGAATTCCAGATCGAGCTAGCTCCTGGAGCAGCACCCATAGCTCGTGCGCCGTATCGCTTAGCTCCATCAGAATTAGAAGAACTGTCCAAACAACTACAAGAGCTCTTGGATAAGGGCTTTATTCGTCCTAGCTCTTCGCCTTGGGGAGCTCCAGTATTATTCATGAAAAAGAAGGACGGTACCTTTAGGATGTGCATTGATTATCGCAAGCTCAACAAGGTGACAGTGAAGAATCGCTATCCTCTTCCACGTATTGATGATTTGTTCGATCAGTTGCAAGGATCGAGCTACTACTCAAAGATAGATTTGAGGTCAGGCTACCATCAGCTGAGAGTCCGGGATGAGGACGTCTCCAAAACAACATTTAGAACTCGCTACGGCCACTACGAGTTTTTTGTCATGCCATTCGGGCTAACGAATGCACCGGTAGTCTTCATGGATCTTATGAACAGAGTGTGCAAGCCTTATTTAGACAAGTTTGTGATTGTCTTCATCGACGACATCCTGATCTACTCCAAGAGTCAGGAGGAACACGAGCAACATTTGCGACTTATTTTGAAGCTCATTCGAACAGAACAGTTGTACGCCAAGTTTTCAAAATGCGACTTCTGGCTTCGTGAAGTCCACTTTCTAGGCCATGTGGTAAACAAGGATGGGATTCATGTTGATCCATTCAAGGTAGATTCGATCAGAAACTGGCCTGCGCCTCGCACACTAACGGAAATACGCCAATTCTTGGGTTTGGCGGGTTATTACAGACGGTTCATCAAAGACTTCTCAAGGATTGCACAGCCGCTTACACTACTGACACAGAAGGGTGTCACCTACCGTTGGGGTAGTACTCAAGAAACAGCTTTTCAGCACCTAAAAGATTGGCTCTGCAGCGCACCTATTCTCTCATTGCTAGAGGGCACGGACGATTTTGTGGTTTATTGCGACGCATCCATCCATGGTCTTGGATGTGTGTTAATGCAGCGCGACAAGGTCATTGCTTATGCTTTGCGCCAACTCAAGGTTCATGAACGGAACTATACTACGCACAATTTAGAGTTGGGAGCTGTTGTTTTTGCACTTAAGATATGGCGACACTAACTGTACGGTACCAAGTGCACTATCTACACCGATCATAGGAGTCTCGAGCATATCTTCAAGCAGAAGGAATTGAACATGCGTCAACATCGATGGGTTGGGCTACTTAATGATTACGAATGTGCCATCAAGTACCATCCGTGCAAAGCCAATGTTGTGGCTGACGCCCTCAGTCGAAAGGATACTACGCCTAGGCGCGTACGAGCACTACAACTTACTATTCAGTCTGGTCTTCCTGCTCAGATACGAGATGCTCAGGTAGAAGCGTTGAAACCAGAAAAGTTCAGGGCTGAAGCCTTACGTGGCTCAAGGCAATGATTAGAACGGAAGGAAGACGACGCCTATTATGTAACGGGGCGTATTTGGGTCCCACTATATGGCAACTTACGCGAGCTTGTAATGGACGAAGCACATAAGTCTCGCTACTCGGTACATCCAGGTTCGGATAAAATGTACCACGCTCTCAGAACTACGTATTGGTGGCCTAGCATGAAAGCTCACATAGCAACATACGTTAGCAAGTGCTTGACATGTGCGAGAGTCAAGTCGGAATACCAGAAACCATCAGGCCTACTTCAGCAACCCAAGATACCACAATGGAAATGGGAGGAAATTTCCATTTGGGTGATCGTGGATTGACTCACAAAGTCTGCACACTTCCTGGCTATTAAGGAAACGGATAAGTTCTCCACTCTAGCAGACGTATATCTTAAGGAAGTTGTCTCAAGGCACGGAGTGCCGACCTCTATTATCTCTGATCGAGATGCACGATTTACTTCAGAACTGTGGCAAACAATGCACAAATCTTTTGCCTCTCGATTAGACATGAGCACAGCTTACCACCCTCAGACGGATGGGCAGTCTGAGCGTACTATCCAGACTCTAGAAGACATGCTTCGGGCGTGTGTTATTGATTTTGGCAACAGCTGGGAAAAGCATCTCCCGTTAGTGGAGTTTTCGTACAATAACAGTTACCATACCAGCATCCAAGCCGCTCCATTCGAGGCATTGTACGGACGTTAATGCCGGTCACCTCTCTGTTGGGCAGATGTGGGGGATAGTCAGATCACAGGTCCAGAACTTGTAGTTGATGCTACTGAACGGATTGCACAGATACGGCAACGCATGGCGGCGGCTCGTGACCGTCAGAAAAGTTACGCTGATAAGCGCAGGAAACCGCTCGAGTTCCAAGTTGGGGATCGAGTGCTACTCAAACTCTCACCCTGGAAGGGTGTGGTTCGTTTTGGCAAACGGGGTAAACTTAATCCGCGGTATGTCGGACCCTTCGAAATCATAGAAAGAATAGGCAAAGTGGCCTACAAACTAAACCTACCAGCAGAACTCGGTGCAGTTTACAACGTCTTTCACATGTCGAATCTGAAGAAGTGTCTGTCAGATGAGACCCTCATAGTTACTTTGAAGGAGCTCACTATCGACGAGCAGTTGCGATTCATCGAGGAACCTGTTGAAATCATGGACCGGGATGTTAAGGTCCTCAAGAACACCAGAATACCTCTTGTTCGGGTTCGATGGAACTCCCGTCGTGGCCCAGAGTTCACCTGGGAACGCGAAGACCAAATGAAACAAAAGTATCCCCAATTGTTCGCAAACAGTACAACCACTACTGAGGCTGAAGCTACTACGGAATTTCGGGACGAAATTCCAAACCAACGGGGGGAGGATGTGACACCCCAGGAAAACCAGGAAAACCATGCAACTTAACTAGCTTCCTCAGCGAGTACGTACCAAATTTCGGGACGAAATTTCTTTCAACTTGGGGATAATGTGACAACTCGTATTTCAAACCTCTCTTTGTGCTTAATGTAACGTTATTATGTGGACTTGGTTAATTGACTGAATGATTAATGGAATGATATGTGTTTTTACATGTGAATGTGTATGTACTTGTATGATCCGAACCGCACAACACCCGTCCAATCGCACAAGCCGCACAACACCCGTCCAATCGCACAAGCCCATTCGGGCCACACTCTTTGTATCCGAATCAAGGGCGGCCCAGGATGGGTTCGGCCCACTTCCCTTGCACGCATAACCTTAGTAGGAGGGGGTATACTCCTCATTAGTTACAAAATACACAACACACACAAACCCTACTCTCTTTCCTCTCCTCTTGAAGCCGACGACAAGCATCCCCTTTCTAATCGAAGATTCTTATTGTTCGGATCATTCTCTTTACGTTTTCTTAACCGGTTAGTGTTGCACTGTTATTGTTTTGATAAGATGATACTATGGATGCCATGATTTTATGTGATAACTAGAATAGTTGCGTGAATGACGATGTTCTTGTGAATCGGATTTGTATGATGATGTTAATCGGCTATCATATCTTGTTTTCGGATTTGTTTGCATGATGATTTGGTATCGAATGTATGTAATCAGTTGTGTGTTCATGTAATCGAACCAAGTAATATGATTTGTTAAGTGGTTGTTTATGCTTTGAATATGAATAGGGTTCTTATGAATTTGATGATAAAAACCTTTGTTTGATCGAGCATGTGCATGATCTAATGCTAATTGATTGTTGATTGATAACTACCTAAATGGAAACCACGAAACTGATTGCAAGATTTTAGGAACAATTAAACCGATCACACAAGCCCTCTAGTCGCACAAGATCTGAATGCACAAGCTCTTGGATCGCACAAGGGCAATCGCACAATAGAGTCGCACAAGCTAAGTGCAACATTTAAAGCTTGGGGTACTGTTTAGTTATGCATGATCGCACAACATATTGTGGATCGCACAAGCTGGTGCCGATCGTACAAGATGTTGGGCCACACACACAAATGAGTAAACTGTTGATGTTGCTGGGCCGGACAGCCCAAAACCCGACCGCACAACCCAACTGGATCGCACAAGTCATCCGGGTCGCACAAGATCGTTGATTGGGCCGTTTACGTGCTGGACTTCTTAACTGTTGGGCCGGGTTTTAATTTGGATCGCACAACATGTTGTGGATCGCACAAGGCTGTGCTGAACGCACAACATGTTGGGTCGGGTACTATTGGGCTTATTTTTAAATCGCACAAGTATGAATGTGTTATGCTCGTGACTGTTAACTGTTTACCATGATCAATACATGTTGAAAACCTGTTAGGCTATGTGTAAACTTATGTGCAATACTTGAACCAAAACCTGACTCGTATGGTAACCATGTTAGGACGTGGTTGACCACTTATAACTCAAGTAACCTTCCTGTGTGTTTGCCGAGCAAACCAAGGTGAGTTCACACTCTTACCAAGGCATGGGATTCCCCGGTGGGTAGGGAATGGGATTGAACAATTATTCATACTTACACTACTACTAGACTATCTACCATCGTCCTCGGATGCGAAGGACCCATACGTAAAACCTACGTATACTTGTACTTATCACTGTCCTCGGGTTGCGAAGGACACTTACGTAAAACCTACGTAAACTTATACTCATTACTGCCTCGGGTTATGAAGGGCACTTACGTAAAACCTACGTAAACCTCCCGCGTACCACTGTCCTCGGGTTATGAAGGGCACTTACGTAAAACCTACGTAAACCTCGTACGTACTACTGTTCTCGGGTTAAGAACACTTATGGTTACAAATAGTCTAGTAAATATAATCATGGGAAGCCCCCACTAAATGGGAAGCCCCCACTAATTGAACATACGACAGGCTTAGTTAATTACGCATGATGATGCAACGAACTTACTATCTGTGAATAACGAACTCATTAACTTAACACCCTACTGTGAACTCGCTCAACTAGTTGTTGACTCTCTGTTACATGCCTTGCAGGACCATAGGTACTAATGGAGCTTGCACTGAGAGGCGCGGTCGTTGTGGGCAAGGATCATGGATGTTATGCTAAACACTTTTATGATATTTCAAAACTTGATATTTATGCTGGGATATTACATCATTGCTTCCGCTACACACTTGTTTATGTTTGGTTTTGAAAACACCTTTCGTATTGATGAATGACTTTTACTATTTACTTATATGTTCAATATGATTGGTGGCTTGATCCTGGTCATGTCACGCCTCCATGCGGTGGTACTCCGCGTGTGGATTTTGGGGGTGTGACAATTGCCAATGCCTTGTTATCTCAGTGTATATTTGCCGAACCACGTCCCGATTGGTTTGTTGATTCAGGAGCAATGGACCATATGACTCCCATCGTTCAAAACGTCACCAACACAACACCTTCTTCAGGTAATCAATAAGTAATGTTTGGGAACGGTCATTCGCTACCGGTTACCCAAACAGGTTTCTCTACTATTTCCCCTTCCATAAAGTTAAATAATATAATTGTTGTTCCACATCTTACACGTAATCTTCTCTCAATTAGCAAGCTTACTAGGAATAATCCTGTTGATGTTCTACTCTCTTATCCTTCTTTTTTTATTCAGGATCGCCAAACAAAACAGGTCCTGGCCCGCAGTCAATATGAACGTGGCCTTTATGTTTTAAAGCCTACCACTCATGCTTGCTTTTCTACATCATCGTTTTCTACCGCATCTTTTGAAGTTTGGCACTCCCGTTTGGGACATACCCATTTTGACGTTATTAATAATCTAAATAAACGTGGTTGTTTGTCAATATGTGCTTTATTACTTAAACCCTAGTTATGTCAATCTTGTTAACTGGCTAAATGTACTAGGTTACCATTTGAAATAAATAATACTAGGGCTACTAAGCCTCTTGAACTTATCCACTGTGACCTTTGGGGTCCATCCCCAGTTTACTCAAATGATAATTTTAGATACTATGTCATAGTGGATGATTACTCCTGCTTCTGTTGGTTCTATCCTCTACGTCTAAAATCGGATTTTTATCATACTTTGGACATTTTCTTAAAACTCGTGCAAAATCAGTTTTCAACAAAAGTCAAAGTGTTTCAAAGTGACGGTGGCATGGAATTCGTTAATCATAGAGTACAGACACTATTCGAACAAAATGGCACCCTACATCATCTCTCGTGTCCGTCTACTCCACAACAAAATGGGCGTGTCGAGCGCAAACATCGACATGTCATTGAAACGGGCTTGGCCATGATGTTTAATGCTCAACTTCCCACATCCTTTTGGGTTGATGCGTTTTCATACGCCGTTTACATCATTAATCGTTTACCCACTAAAGTATTGAAAGGTGCTTCTCCATATGAACTTTTATTTCACAAAACAGCGAATTACAACACTCTTCGGGTTTATGGTTGTCGGGTATTCCCGTATCTTCGGGATTATGCCGATCACAAGTTAGCACCTAGAAGCATTCCATGTGTGTTCCTTAGGTACAGTCCGATCCACAAAGGATACCGTTGCCTTGATCCGGTTACCATTCACATATACATTTCCCGTCATGCTCGCTTTGATGAAACTATCTTCCCGTTTCAAGGTAGTTCGGGCACACCATCTGTCACACCCCGACCACGTAAAACAACAAAACGTGGCGGAAACGTCGGGGAGTGTTGTAACAGATTCATTGTTTCACAACCATAGATTAAATAGTTTTGTTTTATTGAATTATTGAATTCAATGTTTTGGTACAATTTAGAATAATACAAATAATTGTTTCTCAGTTTTAAGTCACTAAGGCACGAGTCCATCCTACGTTTAGCATGCATCATCAATCATCACATAGTAGTACCTGAAACATATATGAAAATAGACACGTCAGCATAAAAATGCCTGTGAGTAACATAGGTTTTTGTGTATTAGATTCATGGCTTTAGATAATACGAGAAAAGGTTTTATGTTTTCAAAATAGCCATGAATCTAATGTAAAAATTTTGTTTCTGAAAATGTGTCCTTTTGGAAAACGGGTTTATAGTATAGACAAAATATACTTTGGTTTTGAAAAGTTTGTACAAATAGTATATCATAGTATACTTTAGTTTTGAAATAGTTAAATGGATAGTATATCAAAATATACTTTAGTAATTAAAATAATAGTTTCGGTAGTATATCTCAAGTATACTTTGGTTTAAGAATAAAAGTATTGGTAGTATATCAAATTATACTTTGGTTTGTAAATAGCATATCAACTATGCTTTGGTTAAAAGTAGCATATCAACTATGCTTTAGATAGTATATCAAAATATACTTTAGTTTAAAATAACAAAGTTGGTAGTATATCAAACTATACTTTGGTAAACAGTAGCATATCAAACTATGCTTTGGTTTAAAAATAGCATATCAACTATGCTTTGGTTTAAATAACAAAGTAGGTGTGTTAAAACATATGTTGGATTTTTGTACATAGTATATCAAAATATACTTTGGTAGATCACATTTGAGAGCACATCAAACTGTACTTTTGTAGTATATCAACATATACAAAGAGAGTGTGATTTGGTATTCAACAAAGCCTTAGTGTATCAAACTACACTTTGGAGACTATAGAAATACCACGAAGGCAATTTCTATTTGGTTTAAATTTGGTTTCTGACATTCCATACAACAGGAATGGGGTGTCTAGTCCTATAGCGCTATATCATACTACCAATCGGCTGGGTGAATGTGTAAAAATGGTACAATCCAACAATTTGTTTATTAAGTTTTGGAAAATCAGTGTTTAAACCATAGGTAATTGTTTAATTTGTCAAAAGAATATGTATTAAGCATGTGTAATCATATAGTTTAAAATCAGGAAAATAACAGATAGGCATATATGTTTCACCCCAAAACAATTGAAAACAGTAAAAGAGGGGACTATGTACTCACTTGATATTGCAAGTATCCTTGATTAAGTGTCCTAACAAAGCTCGGGAAATCAAGGAATCAAGTGGCACCTACTATGGATCACTATGTTAAACAATCGGATCCTAAATCGGGAGATAGGATAGAATGAAGTTCTATAAATCAAATGAGTATTGCAACTCATATGGTATGATTTAATAGAGCTAGCATTCTGATTTGGAAGTTTACCTAAGTGCTTTTGACCCGTTTCGACCCATTATGGTAACATAAGCCACTATAATGCGTCGTTAGCGTAAAACTATGTTCGGATGGTAATCTATGTGCTATGTCAAGTCTTACATGCCCAATTATCCCTAAACATGTTACTAAATCAGATTACTTGTCAAAAATATGTTCACATAGTCAAATTACGGATTCTAGCTTCAAAAGGGCATTTTGGTCATTTACTATGGGCATACAAGCTAACTAGCAAATGACTAACCAATCCTATGTGATCATAAGGTTATAACCTCAGTGGTTATTCCCTATGAAATTATGATCACTAACTAAGCTTGGTCGGATCCAAAGATCGACCAAACGGGTCGGGTTCGGAAGTATAAGCGGTTGTTTAGTCCGCTTATCTTACGATCCTAAACAAGCACAAACTAATAGTGTCGAGTTAGACATGTCAAAACATGTCTAACCTACTGATTTGGTATCAAAACAAAGTGTTTTGATACCCTAAAGTAGTTCCGTTGCAAAATGCGTGCTAAAACGCATTTTGACCGAAACTTTGACTCGACACTACAACTAGATAACGTGGTAATCAGCGGTTATAATCGCGAAGGATTACAACTATCGTGATTACAATCACGTGTCAAAGTTCAATTGAACTTTGACTTGACCAATTGATGGTCAAAACCGAAAGTCAAATTGTTGGCCAAACGTTTGACTTTCTGCACTACAAAAGGAAAAAGGAAATAAAAAGAATGAAAGAAGCTCACTTAAGGTCCTTGCTATCTTTTCTATAAGAAGACAAAGTCCCAAATGCTTGAGAGAGAGCTCCAAAGCAGATGTGAAGAGAGGAATGAGTGAATGAGCAAAGAAATGAGTTGATGGAGCATGGTATTTATAGTTGGACATGAAGAACAAGATCTCTCCAAGTGTTTTTCTTAGTCATTAAGCATTAATCCTAGCCATACATGTGTTAGGAGCAGGTGCAAAGCCTTGGAGAGGTGGTAACTTGGTTACCACACAAAGAAATTACAAGTTTGGCCCCTGAAATTACAAACTGTTGCTGAAAATGAACTTTCTGCCCAGATGTGGCACTCGCGTAGCGCGACGGCATAGGCAGGAGGGCTCGCGCTACGCTACGGTGTGTCTGATTCAGCAAAGTTTCAAAAATGGCAGAAATGGTCCCTGCACGCGTTTAAAGCCTTTTTCGATGCGTTTAAACCTCGTTAACCTCATCTCAAGGCTCTAAAATGAAGTTAAAGTATAGGGGACTCAAAACATGCTCAAAAATATCTCGGGTGTCGGTTCGTTTGGTCGTACGATCGCGTTGTTCGGTTAATTACGACGGAACTCAAACGGATGCGAAAACGAACCAAATTAAGCGACGAATGGAATTTTTTGCACGCCGATCACTAAAATAAAAATATTTTAGTGTGTACAAAAATTTTGGATGTCCAGATGTGTCCAGAACGTAAGATATGCGCGAAAATGCAAACTTACACCGTTTTTGACACTTTTAGTCCCTGAAAGATCACATAAGCATGTTTTCGCACACCGAACCACTCAAAGCTTGTTTCTAAGCTATGATTAGGTTATATATGGTATGTTTAACTTATGATCAAGTTCCGGACTATTCGTTACCTTACGAATCGGTATAGTTTCGCAGTTTGACGCAAATAGTCCCTGCGATTGAATAAACTTGTTTTTGCCATACCAAACCTTCCAAAACTTATTTCTAAGTTATGTAAAGGTCATTTAAGGTATGTTAAGCCTATTTCACTATTCCGGAGTGTTTGTTGCGCTAAAACTGATTAGTTTACGCACCAGTGCGCATCTAACTTTCCAGAAAGCGATTTAAAGCTCGGAATTGAACAAAAATTGATATGTGCAAAGGATACACATATTTATACAAATCCCAGGTATGAAACACAATGTTTCATAGGTTTGGCATTTGTTTGGTGTTCGTGGTGACACAGGTGTCACACCAACCTTTACTAGTCTTGAGCTTGTAGCGTTTCAAGATGATGCTCCTACCTCCATTCCCCTGACCACTCCCACGACGTCCTTGCATCCACCCCAACCTGTTAATGAACATCAACTCTCAAGTGATATCTTGCGTCATACATCCCCTAACCCACCAATCTCTTCATCATCTCCTGTGCATTCGCCACCCTCATCACCTACATCATCATCCCCAATGATAACTATATCACTGCCCACTACTCCTTCGTCTCCCTCAAGTCCGTCCTCGACGGCCTCATCGGTTCCTCCACCACCTCCTCTTCCATCTCATCCCATGATCACTCGTGACAAAGCTGGCATATTCAAACCTTTCCACTTTGCCGACTTCTCCCATTTAGTTAATCAACCGCTCCATAATGCCTTGCTTGCGGCCAATGACCCTAAAACTCATCAGTCGGCACTAAAAGACCCTAAATGGTTAGATGCAATGCACAAGGAGCTTGATGCTCTTCATAAAAAACAAACATGGTCCCTCGTCCTCCCAATCGCCACATTGTTGGCTCCAAGTGGCTTTTTCGGACAAAATATCTCTCTGATGGCACGATTGATCATAATAAAGCTCGTCTCGTTGCTCAAGGTTTTTCTCAATACCCGGAACTTGATTACTCTCACACGTTTAGTCCGGTTGTCAAAGCATCTAATGTTCACATTATTATGACCTTGGCTGTCTTGAAGAATTGGAAATTACACCAACTTGATGTCAACAACTCGTTTCTTCATGGGAACTTAACTGAATCCATGTACATGGAACAACCACCGGGATTTCATGATCCGCGTTTTCCCAATCATGTTTGTAAACTAAATAAAGCTCTTTATGGCCTAAAACAAGCTCCACGGGCTTGGTTTCGTAGGCTAAGTGATTTTCTTATTTCTAGTGGATTTACTTGCTCTCAAGCTGACCCATATTTATTCATATTTAACAAGGGTGCATGCACCATGTATGTTCTTGTATATGTTGATGATGTTATTGTAACAGGAGGGACATAAACTACAGACGTTCATCAATGCTCTCAACACTGAGTTTGCCCTCAAAGACCTGGGTGAACTTAGTTACTTTCTTGGACTTGAGGTTGTTTACACGTATCAAGGTTTGTTTATACATCAAACAAAATACGCCACAGAAGTGCACGAACGGGCTCGTATGATGGATACAAAACCAGCGGATACACCTTTGTCATCAACGGTCTTGTTCTCGTCTACAGGTGATCCGTACCCCGATCCGACCTTTTACAGGTCTATAGGTGGTGCTCTGCAGTATTTAACTATCACTCGTCCCGACCTCTCGTATGCGGTAAATCAAGTGAGCCAATTCTTGCATGCTCCGACAACACAACATTTTCAAGAAGTCAAGCGTTGTCTTCGATATGTTAAAGGCACAGTCTCGTATGGGCTAAATTTCACCAAACCAACCAATGTCAACATCCTTGGGTTGCGGATTGGGCTAGGTGTCTTGAAACACGGAGGTCCACCTATGGTTATTCCATCTTCTTTGGAGGCAACCTGGTGTCTTGGAGTGCTAAGAAACAGCCAACTGTGTCCCGCTCCAGTTGACTAAACCCATACCCGGTTCCTACCAGCAGTGGCGGATCTAGGAATTTTTCCATGGGGTGTGGAACATTTTTAAAAATTTTAGGCTCCTAGGTATATAAGTAAAAAAATCGGTTCGTATCGGGTCGGGTCGGGTCAGGTCATGTAAATCAAACGAACATCAAGCTAAATTTATATAGTCATCAAAAACATGTCAAACCTTGTTACAAACATAATTAAAACGTCGACGCCGTACGGGTTTTCATTTTTTGAAATCTATCCAAAACATTATCTAAAACTAATTTCTTAAGCAATTCTTTCTCTATATAACATAAGTTTATCGCTTCATAACATAATGTTTCAATTTTAATTTTCAACTATTCAAGCCCTAGAAATCATAACGTAAGTTGTAATCACCCTAAAATTATATAAACAACATAATCACCCTAAAAATATATAAACAACATAATCACCCTAAAAATCATCTAAACAACGTCAACACACACAAAATTTCAAACCTATTTAACAACTTTATTACCCTTTTTTCTCCTATAATATCAACCAAAATCATCAAAATAACAAAGAAACTTACACGTGTTCGGATTCCGGTTAGATTTGGTGTCAAACGACGGTGGTATGGTGGCTGATTACGGTGGTCGCCGGCTGCTGGATTGTTGTCGCTGGGTGATGTTGTTCGTGGGCAGTGCAGGGACGCAAGAGAGAAAGAGTGGGAGAGAATTTTAAAGGTTTTGGGCTTTAATTATTTTATTATAGTTTGAAATATTGTTGGGTTTGGTTAATGGGCTAAGACTTAGTGGGCTAGCTAATTAGGAATTATAAGTGGGTAAAGGTATGGGTATTTGAGTTTAATTAGTTAGGTATTAAAAGTTATATAATTTAGGTAGTATTTTTTTTAAATAAGAGTTTACTAAAAAAATTTAAAATATAAATTGTTAACACTTTTTACCTAATGGGTGCGGACGAAACATTTCAAGGGTGCGGTCGAAAAATTCCAAGGAGTGCGGACGAAAAATTCCAAGGGGTGCGGACGGTATTTTCGACGAAACTTAGCACTAAATTTCTTTTTCCCCGGGGGTGCGCCCGCCCACCTTTGGCTGGGCTTGGGTCCGCCCATGCCTACCAGGTTCTAAAAAAAACTATTTTGTGCCTCTCTAGCCCAAAGGAATAAGAAGGAAAAAATATTGGAGGGGTAGCTGAATTCAAATTGTTACTATGTACTTGATTTGGATTTTGATATTATTTTGGATTTGTCGAAGATTTTGATATTATTTTGGATTTATCGAATATGTTTACTTTATTTGATTAAACAATTTTGAGTTATTAAACTTGAATTTCATTTCACCATTTACTTTATTTGTAGTCATCAACTGATAATTAGGATTAAGTTCTCGTTTGTCAATGGCTTGTTTATCATTAACCAATGAAGCTATTGTTTTTAGTTTCTTTAAAACCTAGAACTAGTAATTAATTAAGTTAATACACACTTGTGCAAATTATTTAGTTTCACATTGTTAATTAGCACACCCAGATAAACTCTCTTTTTGTTATCTATAAACAAGAAGTTTAACGAATCGTGTCTTTGTGATTTCCAGCTGATGAAAAAGGTAGGTTACTTGATCCGCTTCACACCCTAAAACCCAGGGCTTCATCATTCTTCTCAACAACTAAAGTTCATTTGCTAATCGCAAATATTTTTCCAAACAAATCTAAATATCAAGTTTTACTTTTAAATTAGTAAGCTATATTTAGTTTAAATAATTAAATGAAACATCTAATACTGACCACATACGCTACTTATTCTAGCCATCATGTTTAATTAGGTTTTTCATGACTTAAACAATAGTCATCATTATCCTAACAAGTATTATAATGTCTAGTATAAATATAACATATCCACTATATATGTGAAATATTTCTTTTGTTTGAAAAATATATATAAACACTTCATGTGACTTCGTATAAATAAGTTTCGGTGCAGATGACTTAAACGATAGTCATCACCAGCCTCTTTCTCAAAAAGCGTGGGAATACTGGGAATGCGTACGTGCTCTACGTTTCCAACAAAATGTGTTATTAAATATAAAAAAGAGCAAAATGCCAAAATGGTTCCTAAGTTTAGGTTATTTTTACCATTTCAGTTCAAAAATAAAACTTTTTTGTATATGGGTCAGTTCAAAAATGAAACTTTTTGTATCTCGGTCCCTGATCTTTCTTTTTTGTTGTCATTTCCATCCAAATTACTAACTCAATTAAAAATATATCGTTAACTCCCATGTACGATTTTAGCAATTCTCAAACCTTAGGGACGATGCACTTTCCCATTTATTTTTTTGTTTTTTAATTTTATAAATTTTATTTTATCTTAAAATAATTATCAATAACATATATATGTATACACACAGATGCACACTGTACGTCCCTAATCAGATCTTTAACAATGATATCAATATATCCATATCAAGTATGGAGGAAACACACAAGAAACGGTGAATCAAGAAAAGATGAAATAGAGATAAACTTGCATACGATTACTTGTGAAATCATCTGATACAAGTGTAGCCCTTCTAATGATTTCGATAAAAAACACAATGAACCAACAACCCTAATTGTTAATCAATAACCCTTTATATAGTGGTCAACATGACCTAGCCCATATCAAAAGTCGTATAGATTTCGAGATCCCTAGCCCATATTGCATAAACCTTTATTAGCCCAACAATCTCCCCCTAGGTTTACGCAATAGACTTCAAGCACTGCCTCTAGTAGCACCTGTGCCTTCACCTGCTCTGGTATTAGTACCAACACTCAGCTTATACTCTTTCACATTTTTAGCAGCATTGGTCCACATCTTTGTATATACTTCGTATTGCTCTAAAGATCGAATTTGACTGGCACATAGCACAAGCAGGTCTTCTTAGCAAAAACTAATTAAGTCATTTGGATCCACCAGCCGATAAGCTTTATCAGCACATACTACTACTACTACTTCTCTCATCTTTTCTTCATAGATCCAATACTTAAAGTTCTTCAGGCATCCTTGTGGAAACTTCTTAGGGAGTGGTATGTTCTTTTCCTTCTAAGTTGGTGGCCGTATCATAGTTTGCAGACGTTTGCCAGTATCAGTATTCATCACACCTGGATTTGTCTTCAGATATGTTTTAACATTCTTCATATTTGGAAAGTTATGTTCAACCTCATGCTCTAACTTTCTAAAGAATGCCCATCTAGACCCACCGGTCTTGGCGTCAGCATATGGAGCCCTTATCAGTGTCTGCAAATCTAGTTTAGTTAACGAATCAAAGGTAGCTTGAGTTTTGTAGGACTCAATCTCTTGATTACCTCTTGTGATAACCCAAAGACTTCTATCATGATCATATCTCCAACTCACTATACCTGACTTGTTCCCAACCTTGTCATACAAGCTCTTGCCAACATGCGTCAAATATCTATTGGGAACCTTGCTTGGATCAATGAAATTCAGATTCTTATCCAGTGGATTCACATTTTGATTTTTTGTAACAATAATCTCTCTCTTCTTATTTGCTGGTCGAGCTCTTTTCTTTGGATGCGGAGTATCAAAATATTGCTGCAATAAAGCTTCACGTTCAGCGTCTAATTAAGCCATTTCTTCAGCAGTTGGCCCTCTTCTCTATTCATATCGTTCTTTATCGCCCTTATCGGAAAATTCTTCTCCAAACTTCTTCTCAAGTTTTCCCTTAAGATCATAAACCAGCGAAATAAGCATTGTAACATCACCCTCTAACTGCTCTATTCTCCTATCTGTGTCTTCCATCTGATCTTCTAGGGCAATGATTTTTGCATCTTTCATTAGAGAGTCTTGTTCAAGAATCATAACCTTCCTTCTCAAATCAGCCACATCCACATCTTTGTCATTAGTAAGATCATCAAGAATTGGTTTTTTCCTCTTTCCATTCTTGATCCTTCAGGCATTTGCACTTCTGTATTACCGCCACTTGAACTA
The DNA here is from genome assembly GCF_002127325.2 of Helianthus annuus. NCBI lineage: Eukaryota > Viridiplantae > Streptophyta > Magnoliopsida > Asterales > Asteraceae > Helianthus > Helianthus annuus. Next base: position 202,498,096 of record NC_035448.2, on the reverse strand, counting down.
CTAGTTTCAGAGTGACGAATTGATTCTTGAAAATCTGCTTGTTTTGAAAACGAAGGTTGCATATCTTCAGTTTGGGCATGACTAAAGGTAGGGTTTTCTTCAGTAGCTTCACTATGTCTTCTTTTCAAAGGGTTAGAGTTGGTCACTGACAAATCATCTTTATCATCTGGCACATGAGTAGCAGTGGGTAGCTAAAAAGGAGGATTTCTGAGACTGCCTTGCAAGCTCTTTAGTATTTCAGCAAGTCGTTCAGCAGTAATAGTGGTCAACTGCCTCTCAGATTCTTGAGCTTCAAACGTCTCCTGCTCCATTTCAACTTCCACATTCGCATTCAACACTACATTCTCATCTTTTGAGACTAAGTCTTCGACTTCCACATTTTCTTCTCTCAGATTCTCTCCAACAAACCGTACGTCATGTTCCTCATCCACAACAACATTAACAACTGGCTCAGGTTCATTTGCTTCTTCTGGTAATGCTGGAAATTTGCCATACTTCTTTAATGGAAATTTTCATAAAAAATTCTTCTTGGCAGTGGTTCGCACCTGGTTGACAGCAGTAAAGCAACTAGGACCCATTGACATTCATATGAGGTAGAAATGGCAGATGGTACAATCAAATTAGCTTCCAAGATTCTTGAAGGATGCGCCATATCCATTAAGAATCATTCCATTCCAATAAACCTTTTACCCATGACTCTTGCGGGATTTGATATAGTGTTAGGTATGGACTGGGTATCCCATAACCAGGCCCACATTTCATGCGACAAAAAGATAATCGAAATCAAATAACCATCTGGCGAGATGCTCATCATTCATGGAGATCGAGACTACGGGTTGCCTTAGAATACATCTTTGCTTAATGCATCCAAGTGTCTGAAGAGAAGATGTGTCATTTACATGCCACATGTGACTGTAGATACGCCAAAATCTAAGATAGAAGATATACCAGTCATCTCTGAATTCCCTAAAGTATTTCTAGAAGATCTACCCCGATTACCCCTAGAAAGGCAAGTCGAGTTTAGAATCGTCATATTGCCTGGGTCAGCTCCGATAACTAGAGCTCCATACCGTTTGGTGCCAACTTAAATGAAAGAGTTAAAGGCGTAACTTGAAGAACTTCTTGAGAAAGGATTTATACAACTTAGTTTATCCCCTTGGGGAGTGCCTAGTCTATTCGTTAAAAAGAAGGACAGGGATTTGCATTGATTATCGTGAGCTGAATAAGATAACAATCAAGAATCGTTACTCCTTGCCAAGAATTGACGACTTATTCGATCAACTGCAAGGGGCAAGTTTCTTTTCCAAGATTGATCTTCGATCTGGTTATCATCAATTGAAGGTCAGGAGTGAAGATGTTCAAAAGTCTGCCTTCAGAAACAGACACGGACATTATGAGTTCTTAGTTATGCCATCTAGACTCACTAATGCTCCAATAGCTTTCATGGATCTCATGAATAAAGTCAGCATACCTTATCTGGACAACTTTGTCATTGTCTTTATGGACGACATACTTATCAACGATCACGAGAAACATCTTAGATGTATTCATGATTTGCTAAATCAAGAGAAGCTTTATGTGAAATTCTTTAAGTGTGAATTCTAGCTTAGAAAATTCCAGTTCTTAGGACACGTAATTAGTGAACATGGAATCCAAGTGGATCCAGCCAAGATAGAGGCAATCATGAATTGGGAAGCACCCAAAACTCCTTCTGAAATCCGCATCTTTTTGGAGTTGGCTAGTTATTATAGTAGGTTCATTGAGAACTTCTCGAGAATAGCCACTCCCCTAACTACGTTGACACGTAAGAAAACCAAAATTGTTTGGGGGCTAAAATAGAAAGAATCCTTCGAGATTCTTAAACAGAAATTGAGTAACGCCCCGGTATTATCTTTACCCGATGGAATTGAAGAATTTGTAGTCTAATGTGATGCTTCGCACACATGATTAGGGTGCGTGTTATTGCAAAGAGGCAAAGTAATTGCCTACGCATCACGACAACCTAAGGTGCATGAAAAGAATTACCTCACCCATGATTTGGAATTAAGTGCCGTTGTATTTGCACTAAAGTTATGGAGACATTACTTATATGGTACAAAATGTGTTATATACACAGATCATAAAAGATTTAAATATGCGACAACGCCATTGGATGGAAACATTGAACGATTACGAATGTGAGATTCGTTATCATCCTTGCAAGGCAAATGTTGTTGCTGACGATTTGAGCTGTAAGGAAAGAATCAAACCAATTAGGGTTCATGCTAAAAGAATTGAACTACAAACTTGTTTAAATGAGAAACTACTCGAAGTTCAAAATCAAGTCTTGATGGAAGCAAATGCTTATAACGAATCCTGAGATTTAATAATAGAATATGGATTGCTATCTTTGGAGGACTCAAAGATCTGATTCTTCATGAATCACACAATTCCAAATATTTAGTTAAATTCAACAGAAACAGAGTTATCAGTGGTAAACCGATGGATCGAGATTAATTTTTTTAGTTAGTTTAGGAGCATAAAGAAAGTTTTTGAGCTTAAGGGGTGGAAAGGGTGGCGGTAAGGTTTGGGTGCCATGTCCAATGACTAGGTTGGCGGAGCCATTTCCAATAATAATGTTATGAGGAATGCTATTATTAAAAAAAAGTATTGCAAATTACCTGAATTATTTGTCATGTTGCCTATTGCTCTAGTGTCCATGAAGAGACTCGAGCCCGGTTGGTTAAGAGACATGGTGTAGAGAGTCTGCTCAATGTCAGTTGGTGTATAGGTCGTGTGATAGTACTGAGCGGGTCGCGGCCTAGAAAACCCATTGTCGCCACCATTATTGTTCGGCTTGTAGGAACTTATCGAGAACGGTGGGCTAGCATCCCAGGCGTTCCATGGTGGCTGCGAGTTGGGCCAAGACTGGTTAGTGGCCCATGTTGGAGGTGTTTCTGCCTCTACTGTGGCCATGATCGTTGCCCCGACCACGACCACACTCCTAGTCTGATCGGTATTCCAACGAGAGTCTGTAGGAGGTGGTGTGTAGGACCGGTTTCGACATGAAGGAGTCGTTCGGAAGAGCTCTCGTACGTTTCAGAGGCGGAAACTAAGAAACGAACTTGAAAACAGCTAGAAAATCACTTTAATCCTCTTTTATATTCAATTGACAATGTTTACAGTGAGAGGAAATACCGGCAGCACTTCGGTATCAATTGACCCTTTCGTTACAAATGTTGACAGTTTGAGACCTATATATAGTACACGACCCTACCGTTTGAAACCCTTCAAACGGAACCTTATCTCAAACGACCACTATTCAAACGGACATGCTTTTCAAACGGAGACAAATTTCAAACGATGACTACCACTCAAACGGTCACCTCACACATAAAATACATTCAAACGGTCACACCTAATTCTAATTGGATCAAACTAATTTTTGTCTTATATGTAATGATGCAGTGATGATGTCACAATAGTGATGTCATCATCAAGATGATGACATAATCTTTGATTCGAACCACAACGAACCCGAGACTCGATATTAAGACGAAGACGACGGATGACTGCACCAACAGACTCCCCCTCAGATGTTGACGAGTCTTAAGTGTCGAGTCTTCAACGACTTTAGTCTTTATCAGTCTGAATGCTCTCTGAAATATCTCACAGTGCAAGCATCCTCAACTCTTTCTCTTCTCTTTTCATCATCATCAACAGACTCTCCACGCACAATCTCTACTTGGATGTCTTCAGACTCCCCCTTTCGATATGCTGGGATCGCAGTCTGGCATGTTGAAATCACAAAGTCTCCAGGTATCGGAACCTGGTTTTCTATCACTTCGAAACCTGCACATTCTCTACCCAAAAATAAATTTTCTGATGATAACATGTAAAAATCTAATGAATCACTCGCAGACATTTTACATACAAAGAATGATTTTACAATGTTAATCTTTGAAGAACCACTTGAAGATATATCATTTTTATTTTCAAAACAACACACTCTCCCAAACCGTTTGTTCATCATGATTAGCACTCGGAATTTTGAAAATCAACTTTTCAATATCAGTTGTCGAAAATCTTTTTGAATTTTTTTTCTCAAAATTTATGCTAAAACACACTAAAATCTTTTTGGATTTTTTGAAAGAAATATGAAATGCAGTAAAGAAATATTTACAAACAATATTTTTGTGAGTTCGTGTAAGAGGATCATATCAGTTTTGAGACAAATCACCAACATCGTTAAGCTTCATTTCATTTTAAGTTTTAAACAATTCACCTAGATTGTCAGTATGTTTGTCCACTTAAATTTTCACACAAAGTTCAATTGATTCGAGATACGATATTAATGTTTTAAGCACTTAAACTTATCCGTTTGTCCCACTACTTGAATATACTCCCGTATCCAGATCCCAATATTCAGTCTTACAGGTGAGTATACCACAGATGATATCTGTAAGGGGTTAGGTGCGAAACCGTGAGAGCTCAGGTCAGAACTTCCGTTCAGCAGAGAGATGACGGCTCGACTTTTGGTGGGTCCCCTTTAGAGGATCTTTTTTACAACAGCAATGACTATCAATTTTATTGTTTCATCAATTTGCTGAGGGCGGCGCTTTTTCAAGCATTTGTAGAAAGTATTATCCGGGGACTAGGTCAGTACTTCCATACAGCAGAAGTCCCGGGATAATACCCCAGATATCACTGAGCATAAAGACCTAGTATCTCAGAATAAGGGACCTTTCAAACAAGATTTCAGGGGTTACCTATATATCCAAGCAGTTTTGTTAACCCACAGAATAAGCAAGTTTGAAATTTAAGTTTATATCTCGTCACAATCTACTAAATGTGCAAAAATCTACTGGCACATCCTCAGTAAGATTGTTTAGCATGTTGTGATAGTCCACTGATGTACTATCATTTCCTCTTTTATACAACAAAACTCATTTTTGATTTTATCATGTTTTTGGCTTTTTCAAATTTTCTAATGTTTTTGGATTTTCTGAAATTTCTACTCCCCCTAAAATGCAAACACATTAAAGAAAAATTGAAAACAAACTATACAGAAATATGACAACCGATATCAAATCGCATCAATTCGCCATTCTCTTGGCATAAACAATCAGAACTCCCCCTATCAACAAACTATTTTCTCATTTAGATTTCAAAACACTTAAGTTTGTTTTAATCAAAATGATTTTTCCGGAAAATGAGTTTGTTTTTACCACTTGTTTAAGTACGGGGATATGGTTCATCATCTTGTCAATGTTATCAAATGTAGTAAATCAAGTACAACTTAATGTCCTTGATTCACTGTTTGCAATCAAACAACCTCTAAACCACTTGTAAAAATAACCAAACAATATCACTTGTAGGTATGTCACTTCTACACAAACCATTTTACCAATCAAAATGCCGATTCCTGCTTCGCACTTACCAACTTGGAAGCTCCGGCGTAGTCATTTAACCTGTAAAATTTTAACAATTTCAAGAATTTTTCATACAAACTCATAATACATGAATGATGCCGATTCCTGATCCACGATTACAAACTTGGGATCTCCGGCAAGTCAGGATTTTCAAGCAAAGAAAATGTCCACCCAAGCCTGACCAGCCTTGGGTGATTTCAATTCAGATTTTGTTAGGGTGTAAGTTGCTTTCTTTTTAGCGTAAAAGTCTTTTACCCCTTTCACCTTCCCATCGACCATCTTTCCGAAAATCTTCTTAACTTTCCCATTAAATGCTTTCTCAACATCAAAATTATCCTTTTCAGAATAACCCAGAATAACCCTGATTTGAGATTTCAGTCTTTCCAACTTTTCTTTTAAAATTCTCAGTCCTCAATGGTGGAAAGTTGTCGTCATCCATTGAAGGAACTGAGTTTTCATCACTCTCATCAAACTGTGGCTCCTCTGATTTTGTGGAATCAGATTCATCACCAGATTTTACCTCAGATTTCTTAACAACCCATTTTTGGTTTTCAAGTTTCACACTACGCCTTTAAAATCTCTTCGAACACTCACCAACTTCAAATGTTGAATTTTTGAAAACTTTAAATTTTTCAGTTGGTGGTTCGGTTTTATCAACAACAACTTCTTTCAGTTTTCCAGAAACTCCCTGTTTTGTGTTTGTTGCTTTCGGACAGTTCCATGCAATGTGACCAGCTTCATTGCATCGGAAACAGATTCTGGTTTCTTTCTTCACATAGGCTCCATTCTTTCTCTTCTCAGCAAGAAATTCTTGGTTAGATTGTTTCCAGAATGTGCTTTTTGCTTCCTCTTCCGAGCTTATACCTGAAACAAATTTTGTATTTGTTTTAGAAAATTTTCCATTTTTATAGTTTTCTGGTGGAGTAAAACCAAGTCCTTTCTTTTTGTAGCTACGATTTTGGTTTGGTTTCTTTTGAAAACCAGAACCAGAATCGTAACCTTTTTTCTTGTTTAGTCGTTGTTGAACTCTTGAGGTGTAAAATTTAGGGTTTACAATAAGATTTTCATCTTTTATTTCAGAAATATTAATTTCTGTTAGTTTGAAAACCTTTTTAATCATTTCTGGTTTAACACCTCTTATTGGAAACTTTTTATCAAAATATAATTTGTCAGAATCATTCAAAGTATATGCAACTTCAAACGTTTCGTCATTCAAATTAGATTTTGACAATAAAAACTCTTTACTGTAAACCCGTTTTTCCGATGATTTTGAACTCTTTTCGGACGAACTCGAACTCCCGACTGACTGACACGAACTATCGGACTCGGACTTTGACTCAGACTCCTCATCTTTTTCCAACACCTGATCGACTACTCGTTTTATCAAATCGGACTCATGATCTGTGTCGGACGCTGTGAACGTGACGTCAATATTTTCCCGTAAACCATCGGTTATCTCGGATTCTAACTTAATATTGACCGCCTGTTTTAGTTCTTCTGATGTGTGTGTAGTGTAATATTATTTTGATGAGTATTTAACCCCTTTTTACACTTTTAGCCAAGTTTTAAATTTATAAAACACGATATTCACTAACACTAAACACACATATGGGCAAGTACACCCATCGTGGACGTAGTATAGTGTTGGTAAGATACCGAGGTCGTCCAAGGACACAAGAGCTTTTAATACCGGTTTATCCTCAACGTCTAATCAAATCGAAAAGTGAGAAAAATGTTTTAAACTAAGAAAAATAAAAACTAACTAAATGCTGAAAATAAAAATAAAATAAAAACAGATAGACAAGATGAATCACTTGGATCCGACACGTGTATTAGTATAACCTTTGATTATTTTCGCACTTTTGCACTTGTTTAAGAGATTATCTTAGTTATTGTAGTAGGCCCCTCTTTTGAAGGCGACGTTACCCTCAACCCAGTAGTTTGAGTCAGCAAGGATACAATCCTAAAGGGTCGGATTATTGAAAGATAATGAATTAAGTTATTAATGCAAATTATGGTAGGCCCCGCTTTTGGCGGTGACGTTACCCTCGGCTAAGTAGTCTGAGTCAGCAGGGATACAGTCCTAAATAGCCGGGTTATAGTATTAATAGTAGTTAACTTATGAGGGGGTCAAAGAGTTTGGATCCCCGCCATCCAATACCTATGGGCATTGAAGGAGATCCTACTAAATTTGACCCAGGTCCCAAGCAGGACCTCTAAACGCTGAACAAGGGCAAGACCTTTACCAAACCGTTCCCTTAACCCCCGACCAGGTAGCCAACATACCTCCATATAGACCGTGGGGATATGAATGGTGAAAATCTTTTATTTTATATAGACAGTAAAATAATGTCAAGACACCACGGACAAACGATAAGGAAAGATCACCTTCAACATAAGTAACTAGTTATTAAAGTCATTAATACAAAACCAAATAAAAAGTGCAAAAGATTAAAAATAAAAAGTATTATACTAAACACTTGTCTTCACCAAGTGATGTAAGAGACTTAGGCAAACATGGCCTTGATTGTCAAGAACTCTTACGATCAATCTTGGATCCCGAGACGACTCACACACTCTACGATGGACAATGGATGATGGTGGTGGATGATGGTGTTATGGTGGTGGTGGGTGGTGGATGAGGTGTGAGAGAGGTGGTGTGCCAAGGGATGAGAGAGAATGAAGCCAAGCTCCTCTATTTATAGGCTGGACAGAAGGCTGGACACGGCCCCGTGTCCGCTGGACACGGCCCCGTGCCCGTCTGACATTCTCTCACTTCATTAATTGTAATTGCGAATTACAATTAATGCGCCTGCTGTACTTTCACCACGCCCCCGTGCTCGCTGGACACGGCCCCGTGGTGGGCAATGGAAGCTTCTACTGGTTTGTCTTTTCTGCTGCTTCCTGGGCACGCCCCCGTGTTCGCTGGACACGGGGCGTGTTCAGACTCTGTTTCTTCTCCTTTGCCTTGGGAGGTGCCGTTGAGGGTCCGGGCAATCCACTTTTGTTCCTTTTTCTTGTATTTATGGTAGAATTAGTTGTCTTTTTGCTTCTTTTGTGATTTTGAGCTCATTTCATCCTGAAAATACAAAAGGAAGACAAAAACACTCTTTTTCCAACATTAGTACTAAAAAAGGGTTAGTTTTATGCCTTAATTGATGTGATTTATATGTTGCATTTTACACACATCAAATACCCCCACACTTGAACTTTTGCTTGTCCTCAAGCAAAACTCTTTAAATGTGGCTTACACTCCTAAATGGAATAGGTAGAAGAGAAGTTTTTTTAGCTTGTCCTAGAGTGTCGGGAATCCAAGGTTTTTATAGGTTTTATTTTTATTTATTTACAATCCTATTCGTTATGATTTATTTTGAACTTTCATAAGATGAATTACTTATTTGGGCATAGCATGCCTTATTAAAATTCCATTTATATACAAGTTCACATACCTCACGGGAGATCACTCAACACTCGGCCGAAGGTGTATATTTTAGTGAATAACTCGAGAGCGGCACGGAACTTACGTCTTCCATAGGCTTGCCAAGCAATCAATCATCCTCCTTTTTAACTTTTTACCTTTGTAAATATCAAGAGGACTTTTTGGGTGAAGGCTTGGGTTTAAAGGTGGGTGGTTGGTTAGTGGTTAGTAAAAAGGGCTAAAATCGTAACAAGCGTCGGTTTTCGTGAAGTACCTTGTTTTTAGTGACTTTTTATTTTGAAGTATTTCTCCAAACAAGCTTTTATAGCTTTTGTTTGTTTTTGACTTCATCATCATCATTTTTTTTTTTTTGATCGTCACATAAAAAGGTGATGTTTACGAAAAAAGTGAACTTGTTACTAAAATAAAAAATAAAAAGGTTTTTGGTGGGTAAAAAGGGTTTTGGGGTAATGAAATGAAAGGTTTAGGCTCAAAGGGGCTATCTAGGGGGATTTTGGGTAGGTAAAAAAAATGAAAAATAATGGTTTTGAAAGAAAAAATGGTTAGTCCTAATGCCTCCATCATTTACTTACTTGGGTTTAAGTTAGTAAGGACCGGGAATGTATCGTCGTGGCAAGTTCTAGATTTGTAAGGACCGAGCGGCTATTCACACAAGAAACGAAAAATGAGCATTTAATCTAAATATGTGTATTTTTGTGCTCAATAAAGGCTCAAAACTCACTTTTGTGGGAATGGGTTTTTAATGTGACCAAGCATATATAATCGAATTTTTAACTAGACTTGTTATGCCGTTTCATAATTTTCTTATGTTGGTTCTTTTTTTATCACGACGCTATCGGTTGTAAACTTGTAAAAATATAACCTTTTTAGAACTTGTTATTCCCAACTTAAACTAAGACAAGTAAATAAAAAAAATGAAAAAGTTTTTGAAAAAAAATTTGGGGTGTTTAGCGGTTCCAATAGAGTTTTGTGTAAGGCTTGTGTTTAGGATTTTGCAAAATTTCAAGGGTTTTAGCAAATCCCCCACACTTAAATTACACATTGTCCTCAATGTGTCCAAAAATAATGTTTTTGGTTGATTAGAATGTATAAAAGTGGGTTAAAAAGTAAAGATTTATGTTACTGGCATCCTGGACACGGCCCCGTGTTGACCGGGCACGGCCCCGTGGTCAAGTGCCAGTAACAAAAAATTACAGAATTGAAACAGAAGCCTGGACACGGGGGCGTGTCCGCTGAACACGGCCCATGTCCAGTTACCTGAACTGGGTGATTTTCTGCAGGGGCTCAGCACGGGGCCGTGTTGGTTGGGCACGGCCCGTGTTGAGCCTTCTGTGATGGAGATTTTTGTCGGGTTGCTCTGTTCTTCGTGCATGGTTCCATTTTTCTCGTTCCCTTTTTCATCCATTACCACCATGAGTGTGTTTTACTCTCAAAACAACCATCAATCTTAAAAACCATCATAACATTGCTAATAGAGAGACATTACATAAAGAGAAAAATTACATAAATATTAAACTTATGGAGTTCTAGCCCTATGTTTTATTTTAATTTAGCAAAATTTCCAAGAAGCTACTAATCTTGGTTAGATAAGGCTTTGTAGAACTCCTCCTTTCGGGTGTGGTTCTCCTCATATGTCGGCAAGCCACTCCTCTACCTCCCTTGGAAGGAGAAAAGAGGGCTCGTTTGCATTGGTTTGAGGAGTTTCAACTTCCGCTGGAACTTCTTGTGGGTTTTCCATAGGAGGTTCTGCGGGAAAGTCTCCCCACCCGGTAGGGTTGTTAACACCGAGTGCCAAGTTCCAGTCTTGTTGTGGAAGGACTGGTTCCATAGGGGGTGCTACCAAAATGTTTAACCTTTGGTGCAAAAGGTTAATCTCTTGGAAGCTGCTTTCAAGTCCCATTGTAAGATCGTTAATACGGTCAATGAGGACCTCCTCTACTGACGTCATTTCGTCGAGAGCTTCCCTTAGCGCTATCACGTAGTGCACAAGTGTAGCTTCAACGGAGGGCCTCCTTCCCCTTCGGCTGTTTGAGGAATGAACGGATGATGTTTCGCTGTTTTCACTCGCCATTCTATGAAAAATAAACCAAAAGCAGTTTATATGACGAAACAGTTTCTGGACACGGCCCCGTGCTCATTGAGCACGGCCCCGTGTTCATCTTTCTGCAGAATTTTGGAGCAAGGAATCTTAGGTTTTTAAGTTATTTTCTGAGTTTATGCAAGCTTTTTGACAGTAAATAACTTTAAACAATGTTACATAACATGTTTTTACCAAGATTCTATGATCAAAACTCATTGTTCCCTACCACAAAGATTGAAAATTCAAACTTTTCATGGTAGTTCTTGAAGAAAGATTAAGAAGAAGGAAATGTCTAGAAGAGGAAAGGACAAGATGGGTTGTTGGAAACTTCTTTTAGACTTACCTAGGATTGTTTGAGAGAAGATTCCTTCAAATCTCTGTCCCCAAGTTGGTCCAAATGTGCAGGATTTTTGGCTGCATTTATAGAAAATGACAGCCTGCTGGACACGGCCCCGTGTCCGCTGGACACGGCCCCGTGTGCAGATGAAATTCTGACACAGTTTGTCCGTATTCTGACGTTCTGATCAGAGGGGAATCTTTTGGTGGACACGGGGGCGTGTTGGCCGGGCACGGCCCCGTGTCGGAAAGCTGTCTTATGAAGTTTTGTCTTTACTAAGGAGCTAATCATTATCGGGTGGCTCTTGACTTGTTGGAACAACCCCAAAGTGCCTAAGATACCTTAATTGTCCTATACTAAGGCGAGAACGCAAGAGGTTGTCGGTGAGGGTAATTCCTATTTTCATTCTAGGTGGACAAGTCCAACCCTTTCCCAGGCTCTCGTTAAAGAAGGTGTATGCCGAATCGCTCAGGTCTATGTATGCATCGAACGAAGTCGATGGGGAGTCCTTCACGGCACAATCGGCACAGGGACGACTATCGTCCGCGTCTTTTCTAGGTAAGAAGGTATTTTCGGGAGCAACGAGGTTGTCGGAATACGGTTCCAACATTTCCTCATGGTCATCATCTTGGGATGGATCTAAAAAATCCTTCCTAAGTTCTTTTGACCAATTGAGAAGTAGTTCTTCTAGTTGAAATAACTCGTCAAGGAGCATTTCTCCTAGAATATCTGGCTGGGCGCATTCGAGGGAGAAATAGTGCTTATTTTTACTTTCGCCCCTCTTAAGGTTACAAGGAATCGGTGGGTCTATATAGTGGGGCCTATAAGTGAGGAAAAAAACATTTTAATTCCTCATGTTCGCCTCCACATATTCGACACCACAAACCATAAGAGTGCCGAAAGTAAAAAGAATTACTATTACTCATGTTTGTGTCAGAAATTACCAACCGCCGGGATCTAACGGTTCTGTTTTCAGCAACTGAATCTTGGGCACGGGGGCGTGTTCAGTAGACACGGCCCCGTGTTCAGCCTACTGTCTGACTTAAAACAGGATTGCCAGTTCCAATGATTGAGCACGGGGCGTGTTCAGCGGGCACGGCCCCGTGTTGAGCTCTGCAGAAGCTAAAAATCTAAAAAAAAAATCCTAAAAAAAATTAAAGAAAAATAAAAATATGATTAGGCCGTTGATTCCTAACTTTCTTAAAATCCTTGTGTCCCCGGCAGCGGCGCCAAAAACTTGATGCGTGTGTAGTGTAATATTATTTTGATGAGTATTTAAGCCCTTTTTACACTTTTAGCCAAGTTTTAAATTTATAAAACACGATATTCACTAACACTAAACACACATATGGGCAAGTGCACCCATCGTGGACGTAGTATAGTGTTGGTAAGATACCGAGGTCGTCCAAGGACACAAGAGCTTTTAATACCGGTTTATCCTCAACGTCTAATCAAATCGAAAAGTGAGAAAAATGTTTTAAACTAAGAAAAATAAAAACTAACTAAATGCTGAAAATAAAAATAAAATAAAAACAGATAGACAAGATGAATCACTTGGATCCGACACGTGTATTAGTATAACCTTTGATTATTTTCGCACTTTTGCACTTGTTTAAGAGATTATCTTAGTTATTGTAGTAGGCCCCTCTTTTGAAGGCGACGTTACCCTCAACCCAGTAGTTTGAGTCAGCAAGGATACAATCCTAAAGGGTCGGATTATTGAAAGATAATGAATTAAGTTATTAATGCAAATTATGGTAGGCCCCGCTTTTGGCGGTGACGTTACCCTCGGCTAAGTAGTCTGAGTCAGCAGGGATACAGTCCTAAATAGCCGGGTTATAGTATTAATAGTAGTTAACTTATGAGGGAGTCAAAGAGTTTGGATCCCCGCCATCCAATACCTATGGGCATTGAAGGAGATCCTACTAAATTTGACCCAGGTCCCAAGCAGGACCTCTAAACGCTGAACAAGGGCAAGACCTTTACCAAACCGTTCCCTTAACCCCCGACCAGGTAGCCAACATACCTCCATATAGACCGTGGGGATATGAATGGTGAAAATCTTTTATTTTATATAGATAGTAAAATAATGCCAAGACACCACGGACAAACGATAAGGAAAGATCACCTTCAACATAAGTAACTAGTTATTAAAGTCATTAATACAAAACCAAATAAAAAGTGCAAAAGATTAAAAATAAAAAGTATTATACTAAACACTTGTCTTCACCAAGTGATGTAAGAGACTTAGGCAAACATGGCCTTGATTGTCAAGAACTCTTACGATCAATCTTGGATCCCGAGACGACTCACACACTCTACGATGGACAATGGATGATGGTGGTGGATGATGGTGTTATGGTGGTGGTGGGTGGTGGATGAGGTGTGAGAGAGGTGGTGTGCCAAGGGATGAGAGAGAATGAAGCCAAGCTCCTCTATTTATAGGCTGGACAGAAGGCTGGACACGGCCCCGTGTCCGCTGGACACGGCCCCGTGCCCGTCTGACATTCTCTCACTTCATTAATTGTAATTGCGAATTACAATTAATGCGCCTGCTGTACTTTCACCACGCCCCCGTGCTCGCTAGACACGGCCCCGTGGTGGGCAATGGAAGCTTCTACTGGTTTGTCTTTTCTGCTGCTTCCTGGGCACGCCCCCGTGTTCGCTGGACACGGGGCGTGTTCAGACTCTGTTTCTTCTCCTTTGCCTTGGGAGGTGCCGTTGAGGGTCCGGGCAATCCACTTTTGTTCCTTTTTCTTGTATTTATGGTAGAATTAGTTGTCTTTTTGCTTCTTTTGTGATTTTGAGCTCATTTCATCCTGAAAATACAAAAGGAAGACAAAAACACTCTTTTTCCAACATTAGTACTAAAAAAGGGTTAGTTTTATGCCTTAATTGATGTGATTTATATGTTGCATTTTACACATATCATCTTCCTCGTTAGGTTTTCTAGGCGAGTACCCTTCCCAAATCGGAGGCGGACACTTATTATAACAGACACCCTGTTTCTTACCAGTATCCGTTTTCTTCTTTGGCTGTTCATCTTTAAATGCCTCAAAACCTTCAACTGTTGGATAAATTCTATCGATGATGTAGTCACAACCTTTGTAACTTTGTAGCAATCTTCTGATTCTTTCATTCTCAGCTGCTTCATTATCCAACTCTTTCTTCCACTTTGCACATTCTTCTATGTACATGTTGATCTCTTTCTGCTTTGTCATCATTGTAGCATTCATCATCTTCAAAGCTTTCTCTCTTTCAGAGTTAGTCTTTTCCAGACCATTCACATGCCTGTTCAATACATCATACGACTTTTTCAAGTTCTTTATTATCAAATAACAACCGTTCTTTCAGCTTTTCTAACTCACTAAACCTCTCGTCTTTCTCTATACATTGTTTACAAGACTCTAAACATTTAAGACAGGGTTTTGTGACTTCAACGATCTTCTCGACTTCAACAACTTTCTTAGCTTCAGTCACCTTTTCTGCTTCAATAATCTTCTCATTAACACTACTATTATCAATTGGTGATTGGTCAAACTCTACTGATTTGTCAGAACTATCATCTGAAGAACCAGAGTTAGATGATGTTTGATAAAAAACGAATGCTCTTTCGGAACTTTCATCTGAAGAACCAGAATCAGTTGATGTTTGATCAACAACAATTGATTCTTCTGAACTTTCATCGGATGAAACGGATTTTTCTTCTTGATTCTTCTTATTCACATCATTGTTCTCCATTTATTCTTCAAGCTTCTTAATGAATTGACAATCTAGAGTATTCTCCATTTCTTTTTAACTCCAACAGATATGTACCCCATTCTTGTTGAGGTATGGAATTGGCTAATCTCTTAACCCATTCATTTGGTTTTTTCTGAATACCCTTCTCAGACATTAAGCGAACAAGATGAATATACCTCTCAATTATACTCTTTGTACTTTCTCCTGGATAACCTGAAAACAAATCAAATTCTTCCTTTAATACATTTATTCTATTAACTGTTTCACTAGTCATATTAAAGAATTTTAAGTCTATGATTCGGAAACACGTTTATCGAGACAGTCACTTAAAATGAAATGTCAAATTCAAACTAGATCCCCTTTCGAATGAAATGATTCACCTCGTGAAACACCTGAAACAAACAAACAAAACACAATCAGAAGCAACTGAAACAAACTGATACTCTATGCGAACTGGAACACTCGAACTGATGAAAATTCTGTGCAGACTGAAGTTTGACACACTGTGCAGACTGAATTTGATGTGAATCGAGTTTGTTGTCACAACACGCGAACTACTATGACCCGGATTAAATTCAAACGACCGGATTCACTACGAACGAACTGATGGACTTTCAAACGAACTTGAACTTTTGACAACTTGTGAACTCCAAACTGTGCGGATTTGGTAATGAATCGGTTACTTTTGATCTCGTGAATTATATAACGGCAGACAACATTATTTATTGTGTGAATAAAGATTGGACCTCAATAATCACTAAACCAATAGCTGATTGGGCCGCAAATTTTTTTTTTTTTGAACGGTAAGATTCTATGATTAATAGAACGGGGCCAGCATATGCTGTAAAAACCCGAAAAGTACAAAACAAAATAAAGATAAAGACTAACCCCTAACACATCCCATTTACATCACTATATCTCTAATATTGAAATCCACCCACCTACCCCACTCGATACTATGGAATTTCGATCTTGATTTCAGCCAAATGAAGCTTTCTGCCATTATTTCTCCCAGTACATTACTTCCTGTCCGATAATGACCTTCGAATTCTTTTTCATTGCGGGACTTCCAAATATTCCAAATTGTCGCTTGGAAAACCATGTTGATGACTTTCTTCCAGCCATTAGATCCTGTTAGGCTGTTGGTGAACTCCAATGCCTCTTTGCATGAATTAAATTGATTGGGCCGCAAATACTTTGCATGCATTGAACTTAAAAAAAAAACAAAGTCACATGGGTTTCTTTATCTAGCCGACAACATGACCCAATACCACAACTTTTCACAACATTCAAAGGATTAGTCCGAGATAATGGATCTGACACTCTCAACCATGCATTGGGCCGCACAATGATTCACTTATCCAAACAAGTGATTGTATATTTTGGTTGTTCTAAAATAATAGGGCCGTACACTTTGAACATTCAACTAGATCACATGGGCCGGTGCTGAATGATCCCTTTGATTAGTCCTTGTACTGACACCACATGCAACTTTTACACATGGGCTGGTGATTTATGCTCTCATTGATTGGACCGATTATAGAAATGAAGTGACAAACAAACTTGATAGCCGACAAGAATTATTAATGTTTGATAACATTTAGTTCACATGGGCACAACATGCAGCCGACAATCATCAAGTTCAAATCAATACTATTGGGCCGTGATATTTGTAGTGGGCTGACACAAGACAAAACTTTACTATAATGATCTATGTCATGTGGACTGACAACATTTACAAACCAAACAATTGGACCGTAAGTCTTTATATTTTTTTTTTTAACGGCCAACAAATTCGAACTTTTATTCAAAAAAAACGAAATCGCCGGATTAACAATATGTTAAACACCGGACGAAATACACCTGTTACATCATACACCCATACTCACTAAATCAAAATTACACCATTTCTCCCACGTTAAATTCGCCAATTTTGATCGGCTTTTATACCAAAGATAACCCATTGCTGTAACCTCGTTCTTGTTCCGCTCCAAAGTAGGCTGCTTACTTCTAAATATAGCCTCGTTTCGACTCCTCCATATACACCAAACCGCGGTTTGGATCACCAAGTAAACTAAACTCCTCCATTTTTCCGATCCTCTAGCTTTCCTGTGGTAGCTAATTAAATCCGTAACACCGAACATGAAGAAGCCATATAACCTGCACCATGTAGCTACGAAATCCCACACTGCTTGCGACAATCCGCACGAAACAAACAAGTGTTCCGCCGTCTCTCGCTGTAGCCCGCAGAAAGAACACATACTCGATCCAAGTTGCAGCCCTCTAGCTTCCAAATTATCCACTGTAGGTAGTCTATTAAGGCTTAGTCTCCATGCAAGAAAGTTCACTTTTATGGGCACCAGCTTATTCCATTGAAAACCATTTCCCAGGTCTTCAAATGTAGCCACTTGCAACCGTCTTTTTATGCTACGAACCGAATAAATACCTGAGGATTCCAATGACCATTCCCATATATCAGTTCCGGACAAACTATTGAATCCCGCTATCATCCCAGAGAGAGTCGCTAGTTCGTTTGTTTCCGTATCCGAACTTGGCTGTCGCGTCCAGTCGAACGTCAAGTATGTCTCACCATTTGTCGTCCCGTATCTTTCTCCAACCGTTACATGTTTCTTCCTTTCCAATCCAAACAGTTCTGGAAATTTCCTGCATAACGGCTCATCTGCGGTCCACCAATCTGTCCAGAAACAAACTTTTGAACCCACACCCGGTCGGACCTTGATTAGTTTTTGGACATCAATATCGGCTTTCATCAAGTCTTCCCCAATTTTTCCAAGTTGCTTCCATGGACCTGCGAGAGACAGTTTAACTGGGATATAATTCCACGACCTTGAGGCTGCATGAATGCTCCAAACCACTTTCCTCCAGAGGCTTTGCTGGTCCACCTTAAACCTCCACCACCACTTTGACAACATAGCGACATTTGCCTCCCGAAGCGAACCCATACCTAGTCCACCCAAATCTTTTGGAGTCATCGCGTTTCTCCACTTTACCCACCAAACCTTCCCGTGTTCCGGTGTTACTCCCCATAGGAAATCTCTTCGAATAGCCTCTAAGCGTTTTATAACTTGGATCGGAGCTTTGTATAGAGAAAAGAAATACGTCGGCAAAGAGTTAAGCACCGCCTTGGATAAAGTTATCTTTCCTCCATACGATATAGTGTTAGCCTTCCAAATAGAGAGTCTTTTTCTAAACGTTTCGATAACCGAATCCCAGTTCTTACAAAGGTTCATGTTTGCCCCGACATACAGGCCCAAATATTTAAATGGAAACGTACCGACCCTACAGTTAAGCTCTCCCGCTAAATTCTGAACCCGAGACTCGTTCACCCCAACACCGAAAACACTACTTTTAGAACAATTAACTCGAAGACCCGAAGACAGGAAGAAACATCTGAGAAGTCTCCGGAGACATTGAGCATTATCTGAGGACCATTCTCCCACGAAGACCACATCATCGGCATAAAGAAAATGGGAGAGAGTTGGACCACCCATATTGCATTTAATCCCTTTAAAAAGTCCCACCGCACACGCTTCCTTCATAACCCCCGTAAGAGCTTCCATGGCTAGTACAAAAAGGAATGGGGACAAAGGGTCACCTTGTCTCAGTCCTCTTTGGCACGAAAATTCTTGTGTCGGCGACCCGTTAACTAGGACCGATGCTCTAGCGGCTGATACAATCGACATTACCCATTTCCTCCATTTAGGATGAAAATTCATTTGACTCAAAATTGAATCAAGAAATTCCCAGTTCAGTGAATCATAGGCTTTCTCAATGTCCACTTTAAAGATCATACCTTCCTTCTTGCTTTGTTTCAGCCATGCCACGACTTCGTTGAGAATTAGCGGGCCATCCAAAATACTCCTGTTCGATAGGAAAGCCGATTGCTCTTCAGACACAATATTCTGAACCACCACTTTTAACCGACCCACTAAGACTTTCGATAAAACTTTGTTTATACAACCGATGAGGCTAATCGGTCTATAATCTCCCAAACCTCCCGGGTCACAACACTTTGGGATAAGGGCTAAAAATGACGAGTAACATCCTTGACTGATTACCTCAAGATCATGAAACTCATCAAATAGTTTCCTAAAATCCCCTTCAAAAATGTGCCAACACTTCTTGATAAATCGGAAATTAATTCCATCAGGACCCGGTGCCCGATCCCCCGCACAGTCCCAAACAGCCTTACGGATCTCTTCCGAAGAGAATGGCGCAACCAACGAGTCTGACTCTACATCCGAAAGAGTATTCAAATTCGGGCAAATCAATGTTGGCCTATCTTGCAACGGCTCGCTGAACCTATCCGCAAAAAACGAGGCCACTTGATTTCGCCCCAAAACCCTGATTTCGCCCCAAAGTATACCCTGATTTCGCTCCAGGGTGCAACAAACCCTAATTTCGCCCCAAAAGTATACCTTGAGTTCGCTCCAGGGTGCAACAAACCCTGATTTCGCCCCAAAGTATACCCTGATTTCGCTCCAGGGTGCAACAAACCCTGATTTTGCCCCAAAGTATACCCTGATTTCGCTCCAGGGTGCAACAACCCTTGATTTCGCTCCAAAGTCCACCAGATTTCGCTCCAGGGTGCCAAAACCCTTGATTTCGCTCCTAAAGACAAGTTGTTGTCTAATTTCGCTCCAGTATACACCCTGATTTCGCTCCAAAGCTGATTATTGGTTAATTTCGCTCCAAAGTGCCTGTGTTTGAACAACGTGCATTGAAAAATGGATACTGAGTTCTACAACGCTTTTGCTACAACCCTGACTAATCCATCTGACATTGCTAAGACCATGACCATGGAGAATGAAACCGGAACAATGAAAAAACCCCCGAAACTTATGGGAATTAAAGATTATCATGGATGGAAGAAACGGTTCGAGAATTGGGTTCAGGCGAACCATTTAAAGGCTTGGGAAAGTATTGAAACTCAGTATGAGATGCCACAGAATTCAGTGGGAGTTGGTAAAATCATTTCAGAGTTCACTGAGCAAGAAAGAGAGAGTTATAAAGCAGAAAAAATGATGATCATTTTGTTACAACAAGCTGTTAAAGAGGATATATTTGTGTTGCTTCAACATGATGAAAGTGCTTATTCTATCTGGGAAGCTCTTAAAAAGAAATTTGAAGGAAGTACTGAAATGTTACAAAGTAAAGCAGCTTTGTTGAAAAAGGAGTTTGAATTGTTTACGTGCATGCCTGGTGAAACAACAAAGACTCTTATTGAGAGATATTGTCATCTTGTACGCACCATGTCACAGTTGAAGATTACAAAAACTCCAGCAGAATGGGTTGAAAAGCTTGCTGACGCGTTACCACAAAAGGAATGGGGTGCATATCTGATGATACTGAAGAATTCCGGACAGTTTAGCAGGTTATCAATTGCACAGTTTATTGAGAAGCTGGAGGCACAGGATCTTGAGCAGCAGAAAATTGCTAGAATGCACAGTTCAAGTCATCAACAAGATATCAAACTGTACTATAAAGGAAATGTTCAAACAGTTGAAGCGAGTCCAAAAATTCAAACAACTTTTAGTGCAGGAAACTCATCCGGAACATCTAATCCAAGCTCAGTCAACACTAGTGGATTTTCAAATGTGAATCCTCCAAGTGTTCAAAGTGCATCTGCTGGAAATGGTCATTTGATTCAGTGTAATGTAGCTCTACATCTTCAAAATGGTCAAAATTATTCTGAAGAAGTTGTAAAGAATCATATGGGATTATTGGTCACTGCATTAGAGTCTTATGAAGGGTTGATTGCCGGAAAAATTGGCAATCCAATGCTCACAAAAGAAGATTATGACCTGATTGATGCAGAGGAGCTGGAAGTAATGGATATTAAATGGGCATTGGTGAGTGTTTTGAGGAGAGCAGAAAAGTTTAGATTGATTACAGGAAGAAATGACTTCTTGGATGCAAACCTTTCTAATCTAGGATTTGATAAATCTAAAGTTGTCTGTTTTCGTTGCAGGGAGAAAGGTCATTTTAAAAGAGAATGCAAGAATCAGGAGCCGAGAGGAGAAAAGGAGTCTTTTGGCAAAGATGATTATTATAAGAAGTCCATTTATCAACAAATCACTTATCAACCACATCAACAAAAGGAAACTCAAACGGCACATGGAAGAATGATCGAGGATGCAAACAGGAAAGCTTATTATGGCATCGTTGATCAAGATAATGAGAAGGTGGCTGAAGGTTTTAGCTGGGACAAGTTTATTCCAGCTGATTCAAATGTTAAAGCGTTTATTACTCAGATTGTTCGAAAGCCAGAAATATTGAAAGAATGGATAGAAGTGTTATCTGATGAAGAGAAAAGTGAAGATGAAGGATCTGTTTCATCTGAAAACAGTTCATCAGAAACAAGTGATGATGAAGAGATGGAACAGATAAATCTTGGAAAAACACATTTATCTTCTGACACTTTTGAATTTTATTTTGCAGAAAAATTGAAGAAACTGAAAGTGAGGAAAGCTACAAAGGAAATGAAAGAAGTCAAAGTGGTTGAGAAGATTGTGGAAGTTGAAAAGATAGTTGAAGTCGAGAAGATTGTTGAAGTCACAAAACCCTGTCTTACTTGTTTAGAGTCTTGTAAACAATGTATAGAAAAAGATGAGAGGTTTAGTGAGTCAGAAAAGTTGAAAGAACAGTTGTTGTTTGATGTAAAGAATTTGAAAAAATCGTATGATGTATTGAACAGAACTGTGAATAGTCTAGAGAAGACTAACTCTGAAAGAGAGAAAGCTTTAAAGATGATGAATGCTACCATGATGTCAAAGCAGAAAGAGATCAACTTGTACATAGAAGAATGTGCAAAGTGGAAGAAAGAGTTGGATAGTGAAGCAGCTGAGAATGAAAGAATCAGAAGATTGTTGCGATGTTACACAAGTTGTGACTACATAATCGATAGAATTTATCCAACAGTTGAAGGATTTGAAGCGTTTAAAGGTGAAGAAACAAAGTCAAAGAAGAAAAAGGATACTGGTAGGAAACAGGGTGTCTGTTATAATAAGTGTCCGCCTCCGATTTGGGAAGGGTACTCGCCTAGAAAACCTAACGAGGAAGAACTAAAACAGGCAGTCAATATTAAATTAGAATCGGAGATAACCGATGTTTTACCGGACAATATTGACGTCATGTTCACAGCGTCCGACACAGATCATGAGTCCGAATTGATAAAAAGAATGGTCGATCAGGTGTTGGATAAGGATGAGGAGTCAGAGTCAAATTCCGAGTCCGAAAGTTCGTGTCAGTCAGTCAGTCAGTCGGGAGTTCGAGTTCGTCCTAAAAGAGTTCAAAATCATTGGGAAAACGGGTTTATAGTAAAGAATTTTTTATGTCAAAATCTAATTTGGATGATGAAACATTTGAAGTTGCATATACTTTGAATGATTCTGACAAATTATATTTTGATAAAGAGTTTCCAATAAGAAGTGTTCGTTTTGACATGATCAAGAAGGTTTTCAAAATGACAGAAATTAATATTTCTGAAGTAAAAGATTTAAATCTTACTGGAAAACCTAAAACATACACTTCAAGAGTTCAACAGCGGATAAACAAGAAAAAGAATTACAGTTATGGTTCAGATTTTCAAAAGAAATCAAACCATAAGTGTAATTTCAAAAAGAAACGATTAGGTTTTATTCCACCTGAAAACTATAAAAATGAAAAATTTTCTAAAAATACAAAATTTGTTTCAGGACCATCTGCTGAAGAGGAAAAGAAGAGCTCATTCTGGAGACAATCAAATCAAGAATTCCTTGCTGAGAAAAAGAAGAATGAAGTTTAGAGAAAAGAAACCAGAACCTGTTTTAGATGCAATGAAGTTGGACACATTGCATGGAATTGTCCTAAATCAACCAAGACAAAACAGGGAGTTTCTGGAAAACTGAAAGAAGTTATTGTTGATAAAACCGAACCACCAATTGAAAAATTTTAAGTTTTCAAAAATTCAACATTTGAAGTTGGTGAGTGTTCGAAGAGATTTTACAGGCGAAGTGTGAAACTTGACCACCAAAAATGGGTTGTTAAGAAATCTGATGTAAAATCTGGCGATGAATCTGATTCCACAAAATCAGGGGAGCCACAATTTGATGAGAGTGATGAAAACTCACTTCCTTCAATGGATGATGAGAACTTTCCACCTTTAAGGATTGAGGATTTTAAAAGAAAAGTTGGAAAGACTGAAATCTCAAATCAAGTTTATTCTGAAAAAGAAAATTTTGATGTTGAGAAAGCATTTAATGGGAAAGTAAAGAAGATTTTCGGGAAGATGGTCGATGGGAAGGTGAAAGGGGTAAAAGACTTTTACGCTAAAAAGAAAGCAACTTACACCCCAACAAAATCTGAGTTGAAATCACCCAAGGCTGGTCAGGCTTGGGTGGACATTTTCTTTGAGTAAAATCCTGACTTGCCGGAGATCCCAAGTCTGTAATCGTGGATCAGGAAATCGGCATCTTTCTTAAAAATCCGTTTGAGCAAAAGAATCTTAAAAGTGTTAAATTTACAGATTGTGGACTTGCCGGAGCTTCCAGGTAGGTAAGCGTGAAGCAGGAATCGGCATCTTGATTGGTAAAATGGTTATGTAGATGTGACATTCCTACAATTGGTTTTGTCAGAATATTCTTACAAGAGGTACAGAGGTTGCTTAATTGCAAAATGGTAAATTGGGGACATTAATTTGTACTTGATTTACTACACATGATAACACAAAGAACAAGATGATGAACCATATCCCCAATTTTAACAAAGTGATAAACCTACAAGTGGTTTTTATCTAAACAAACTTATTTTCCGGAAAAATCATTTTGATTAAAACAAACTTAAGTGTTTTGAAATCTAAATGAGAAAATGGTTTGTGAAAGTGGGAGTTCAGATTGTTTATGCCTAGTGAATGGCGAATTGATGCGATTCGATGTCTGTTGTCATGTTTCTGTACAATTTGTTTTCAAATTTCTTTAATGTGTTTGCATTTTAGGGGGAGTAGAAAATTTCAGAAAATCCAAAAACATTAGAAAATTTGAAAAAGCCAAAAACATGATAAATTCAAAAATGAGTTTCGTTGAGAAAAGAGGAAATGATAGTACATCAGTGGACTGTCACAACATGCTAAAGAATTGGAAAGTTAAAATGTGATAAACAATCTCGCTGTGGATGTGTCAGTAGATTTTTACACATTTAGTAAATTATGACGAGATATAAACCTAAAAATTCAAACATGCTTAGTTCGTGGGGAACAACTTCTTGGATATATAGGTAACCCCTGAAATCTTGTTTGAAAGGTCCCTTATTATGAGATACTAGGTCTTTATGCTCAGTGATATCTGGGGTATTATCCCGAGACTTCTGCTGTATGGAAATACTGACCTAGTCCCCGCTTAATACTTTCCGCAAAGCTTGAAAAAGCATCGCCCTCAGCAAGTTGATGAAACAATAAAATTGATAGTCACTGCTGTTGAAAACAAAAGATCCTCTAAAGGGGACACACCGAAAAGTCGAAGCCGTCATCTCTCTACGTATACGGAAGTATCGACCTGAGCTCTCACGGCCCTCGCAATTTAACT
This sequence comes from Helianthus annuus, assembly GCF_002127325.2. Lineage (NCBI taxonomy): Eukaryota > Viridiplantae > Streptophyta > Magnoliopsida > Asterales > Asteraceae > Helianthus > Helianthus annuus. Next base: position 202,473,507 of record NC_035448.2, on the reverse strand, counting down.
CCTTTACAGATATCATCTGTGGTATACTCACCTGTAAGACTGAATATTGGGATCTGGATACGGGAGTATATACAAGTAGTGGGACACGCGAATAAGTTTAAGTTCTTAAAACATTAATATCGTATCTCGGAACAGTTGAACTTTGTGTGAAAATTTAAGCGGACAAATATACTGACAATCTAGGTGAATTGCTTAGAACTTAAAATGAAATCTAGCTTAACGGTGATTGTGATTTGTCTCAAAAACTGATATGATCCTCTTACACGAACTCACAAAGATATTGTTTGTAAATATTTCTTTATTGCATTACATGTTTCTTTATTTCAAAATCCAAAAAGTTTTTCAGTATGTTTTAGCATAAAGTTTAAAAAAAAGCCAAAAAGATTTTGGACAACTGGTATTGAAAAGCTGATTTTCAAAATTCTGAGTGCTAAACATGATGAGTATAATTTGAAGGGGAGTTAGTTTTTAAAACTGATTATTTTTTATGAAAGCTTCAAGTGGTTCATCAGATTGAAAAATCATTTTGTTTGGGTTTTGAAGGAGAGTCTGAGTTAGTGCAAGTTTATATTTATGAAATGTGTATGTGAGAGAAATTTACTGTGTGGTAGAGTTTATGCAGGTTTAAAAGTTTGAGCTAAGTGATGATCCTGAGCTGAAAAAGTCTGAAAAGCCAGATCATTCAATCCTGAGAAGTCAAATTGTGAAAATCAGACAACGAAATGCCAGCATATTGCAAGGGGGAGTCTGAAGACCTACAACAAAACATTAAGAGAGTGAAGCCCAAAGATAGATCAAGACTGAAGATGCAAAGACACGACACTGTCAGACTCGATACGGCGACTCGTCAACATCTGAGGGGGAGTCTGTTAGTGCATGCATCTGTCGACTTCGTCTTGTATCGAGTCTTAGTCTTAGAATGTTAGATCAGGGCATATTGTACGGGAATATAGAGTTGTAGTGGTGATTTCCCAAGAAAGTTGATTTCACACGAAAGCTGATTTCACATGAAAGTTGATTTCACACGAAAGTTGATTTCACACGAAATGGACATGTCATTTCCTGGGAAATCAGAAGTTAGTCATTTCGTGGGAAATCAGGAGTTTGTCATTTCGTGGGAAATCAGAAGTTAGCCATTTCGTGGGAAATCAGAGTTTTGTCATTTGGTGGGAAATCAGCATAATAGTGATTTCCCTCCAAATGGTTTTTTGGACATTTCGAGCGAAATCAAGGCTCTATATATAGCCTATGAACGAAATCATTTGTAACGACTTCTTGATTTTCATACCGAGGTGCTGCCAGTGTGAGATTTGACTGTACAAGCTGTTATATCAATCAAAAGTGTGATTTAAGTGAATTTCTAGCTGTTTCTACGTTGGTTACTTGTTTTCCGCACCTGTAACTGATCAAAACTCCTCTGATAGACTCGTTCGGGTCAACATAAAAGTTCATTCATATCCATATCCATTGATGATTCCACCAAAACTTTTCATCGATGATGAACATTGTGTTTCCTGTTTAAAAGGTAAACAACATAAAAGTTCATTCATATCCATTGATGATTCCAAAACAAGTCAGTGATGACAATTGTTGCACATGGACTTGTTTGGCCCTGTTAAAATCATGAGTCTTAAAAGAAGAGGTATTGTTTTATCATAATTAATGATTTTTCAAGGTTTACATGGACTTACCTTTTCCACTCTAAAGATGAGACTGAAGGTATTTTACGCGACTTTTTAAGAAAAGTTGAAAAGCAATTTGACTTGCCAGTAAAAATCTCCAGGAGTGACAATGGAACAGAGTTTAAAAAAAAGGAGTTGGATGACTTCTGTGTGTCAAAAAGGATTGTATGGCAGTACAACATCCCAAGGACACCAGAACAAAATGGGGTGGTTGAAAAGAAAAACAGGACCTTGATAGAGGCTGCCAGAACAATGCTTGCAAATTCTGGTTTACCCTTGTCTTTTTAGGCAGAGGCTGTAAACACTGCTTGCTATGTGCAAAATAGAGCTTTAATCAACACCATACATCAAAAGACTACTTATGAAACTCTGTTCAAGATCAAACCACTGATCTCTTATTTCAAAATCTTTGGCTGCCCATGCTTCATTTTAAACTTAGAATATTTAATTTCAAAATTTGCAGCCAAAGTAGATTGTGGTTATTTTCTGAGATACTCAACTACTGACAAGGCCTACAAAGTGTTTAACACAAGGACTAAGTGTGTAGAAGAGACTTTAAATGTAAAGTTCAATGAAGTTTCTTCATTAAAAATCCCAGCAAATCCTGCTGAATTGTTTGACTTAGATAAATTTACATTTGAAGATGTGTCTGACAGGACTAACACTACAGATACACCACACTCTTCCCATCAAGATTATGGAATTGACATTGTGATTCCACAATACAAAGTCACTTCCACCACCAGAGGAATAGATGTTCAAAACAACAGTGAAAACTCTGCCACTGCTACATCAACAATTGTTGATCCTCAAACCTCTACCACCTCATCCAAAGCCAGTCAAACCACTACTGACCAAAGTCCATCATCTGTGGATAAAACGCAACCCATTTTCACATCTATTCCTCTCATATCTCCACCTCCATTCCAAACAGATGTTGGCTCTCAAAATTTCCAACAGATGTTAGCTCAGATTATTCACATATGCAGCTTTCACCCCTCAATGCCATCATTCCATATAAGGGAGATATAATCCCAAAAAAAGTAATTTCCAACAAATGTTATCCACCAGATCAAGTTATTGGCAACATCAATGAAGGGGTATTCACAAGAAGTCAATCCCAAAACATTTGTCTTTTTGTTGTTTTTCTGTCACTCAAACAACTTGTCCAGTACCAAAAGGCACAGAAAGACAACAGTTGGGTAGAAGCCATGCAAGAAGAGCTCCAACAGTTTAAAAGACAACAAGTATGAGAACTTGTACCATTGCCAATGGATGTATATCCAATTGGCACAAAATGGGTCTTCGAGAACAAAACAGATGAAAGGGGCATTGTTCTCAAAAACAAAGCTTGGCTTGTGGTTCAAAGCCTTAGACAAGAAGAAGGCATTGATTATGACGAAACATTTTCTCATGTAGTAAGACCGGAGGCCATCCGATTGTTCTTAGCCTTTGTTGTCAACCACAACATCAAGGTGTATCAAATGGATATCAAATGTGCATTCCTTTATGGTAAGATCCAGGAAGAGGTATATGTGTGCTAACCACCTGGTTTTGAAGATGCCATTTATCCAGATCATGTCTACAAGCTCAATAAATCTTTGTATGGCTTGAAACAAGTAGTAAGGGCCTGGTATGAAACTCTTTCCACCTTTCTCTTATCCATAGGCTTTACAAAAGGTAAAATTGATAAAACACTGTTTTTAAAATGGAAAGGAAAGGATTTGATGATTGTCAAGATTTATGTAGATAACATTATTTTAAGATCCACATATACTTCCATGTGTGAAGCATTCAGGAAACTCATGACAATAGAGTTTGAGATGAGTGCCATGGGTGAACTTCAATGCTTTCTTGGTCTCCAAGTTAAGGAATTGCAAAATAGTACATTCATTAATCAAAGCAAATATGTTAAATAATTGTTAACAAAATTTGAGATGAATGATTATAAACCTTGTAGCATACCCATGGCAACCACAAAGCTGGTCACTATTGATGACAAAGACGACTTTGTTGATCAAACACTGTACAGAAGCATGATTGGGTCTTTATTGTACCTAACTGCATCAAGACCTAACATCATGTTTGCAACATGTGTCTGTGCAAGATCCCAGTCAACTCCTAGAAAGTCAAATCTTATAGCTGTTAAGAGGATATTCAGATACATAAAAGGTGCTCCCACACTTGGTATCTAGTAACCTGCTAATGGGAATATTGAGCTTTCAGGTTATTTAGATAGTTATTTTGCTGGTTGTAATTCCACAAGAAGTACACTTCAGGAGGGTGCAAGTTTCTAGGCAATTTGTTAGTTTCTTGGTAAAGCAAAAAGCAAGCAGTTGTTTCAACACCAACAGTAGAAGCTGAATACATTGCTGCTGCACGCTGTACAACCCAACTTCTATGGCTTCAAAATCAGTTGTGTGATTTTGGTGTGACTGCTCTAAAGAATCTTCTCATGTTGGATTGTCAAGCAACTGAATACATCATCAAAAATCCAGACTCTCATTCAACCACGAAGCACATTGACATCAGACATCACTTTGTGAGAGATTGCTATGAAAAAGATTTGATTTCTCTACATCATGTTCCAATTAAGGATCAGCTGACAGATGTGTTGACAAAAGCTTTAGACACATCCACCTTTGAAAGCTTGATCTCTAGGATTGGCATGCTAAACATGAATCAAAATCCAACCTTAAAAATACCTTTGATTTAAATTTTTTTCAAGAATCCTTAAAGTCTATTCCAAACCGCTGTTTTTTAACCTCTGATTGGCTAAAAATTCATCCACTATTGATAGGTATCCTCTGTTTCTCATTTACCGATGTTATTCTCATAACCTATGTTTATCATAACCTCTGATGTTTATCTACTAATAGACTAAAATCAGCCACTGTTCCTATTCACTGTTCCTAACCTCTGTTCCTATCCAACATAGGTTTCCAAACAACTGTCATCCATTACCACAACAGAGGTTGTCACGTGGACAGACGTTAGCCATCAGATCTTTGAAGCAGTCGCCACGTCAGATTTCACTTTTTCACTGTATAAATACCCTGTTCCTTCCCCAAATAGAGCTTATACTGCCATCTCAAATTCAAAATTCTCCAAAGTGGTTTCCATTATCATCTTCTTCAACCCTACTCATCTTTCTTCTCCGATCATGGCTTTGCAAGTAAAACCCCCCATAACTACCTTCCTAACTTCGAGAAAACCAACAAAAATACCGTTTTTCTCTCAATAATTGACATTTTGACGTCATCAAAATAAAAAACAATCCTAACTGCCGATGCACCAATCAATGTGGATACCCTCCCGACAATTTGGGCAAATGCTGAAGTTCAACACAAAATAAAAATCCCTATGCTATCACGTCTAAAGTCGGAGGGACCATTGTTCAGATATCCCCATCTTCAATATCTACTACATTTGCTTTGGACGATTAGGCAGGTAAAACCCTCTTTTGAAAAACAAGAAATTCACACAGAGTTCACTGAAAGAGGGTATGAAGGTCAACTGACAGGTGTTACAATTTTCAAACCAAAATTTCCTGTAGAAATGAAGTATTTTTTTCATACCCTCCTGATATGTCTCTCAGCCAAGACCACCTCATTCAATGAGATACCACAAAAAGTTTGATACTTGGGATATGGAATTTTGACAAAAACTGATTATAATCTATCCCAGGAATTGTTCTTAGACTTGGTGGGAAATCTGAATTCTGTTAAAACGGCTCAAATAATGCATTTCTTATGTATCCAAGACTTTTAAGCTATTACCTTCAAAAACAAGTGTTTCAAAAAGATTTTTAACAAGGTGTAGCTTTTCAAACAAACAGTCTTACAAATGAAACTTTTACAAGAATGATGGACAACGAGTCAAAAGTTTCAAAAACACAAACAAAGGGGAAAGAGCCTGTTTTAGATGCGTCCACATCTGTTGTTGAAACCTCTATTGTTGAGCCCACTGCTCCTGGTTCTCATGACACCACAACCGGTGTTGTGAAACCCACACCAGCAAAACCCAAAAAGAAACACCCCGCTTACAAAAAGCCTACAAAAAAACAATATAAAAAGGTACCACTGTAAGATGAGATCCCAGAGGATAACCTTATGACAACGCAAAAGTCACTAGAAACCACTAGTGCTACTTCCTCACAACAGTTAGAAAGATCTCCAACCAACCAAACTCCTCTTGAATCCTCACAAAAGGATCAAGTTGTAAGCACAGGGACACCACATCATAAGGTAGACATTTCACTTGAAAGTCTATTTCAAAGCCCCTCTCCCAGGGCTATGTCTCTTTCCACTCCACAACCTTCCACCCCAATTCCACCCCAATTCCACCCACATTTTTACCTCTGTTTGATGCAACTGAAACTCAGATATACCTCAGTCCCTATCATTCACATGTTAAAGAGAGCACACTTCCACATGTGATTGAGTTTAAGCAATTTCATCTACTAGCCAACAAATAGTTGAGGAGGCTACACCACTTGAGTTTCATGAAACTCTTGGTGGTAGTTGAAGTGAAGCAACCACTACAACTGTTGAAACAATCGTTTATCAGTTGGGTAGTGGTTACATCTATAAGTATTCCTTGAAGGCAACAACTGTTGAGGGTACAATTGTAACCTCTGTTCCAATTGGAAGTCCCTAGTACCCAGATAAAGGGGCATTTGGTTTTGTTAACTTGGAGAATTCTCCTGTTAAGGAACCAAATACAACTACATTTGGTATGGATTCAGATGATCCTATTAAATTATGTGATGAATTAAGATACAAGAATTGATAGAGAGAATGACTTCAATGGAATCATCCATGGCTGAAATGAAAGATATGATGAGGCAGATGATGGAGCATTCTAAAAGTCAACTTACCACTCAATAAATTGCCAATGAGCTGTGGAAATCGGTGCAACCAATCATCCAAGCTCAGAGGAATTTGGTTGATATCAACCATAACACTGACATGAAATTGATTAGAAATATAGTTGAGGCCAGATACAAGGTAACACAAGCAGACATCAAGGCCATAAGGGAACATTTGGTAAAGACTACTGGCTCTACCCCTCCAACAGTCCTTCAAGAAGAAGTTGAGGATGATGCCAAAAAGGAGAGAATGATCAGTTGAGAAAGTTGCAGCCTTCATCACAAGCAAAACCAAAGGTGCAACAACAAAAGCCAGAGTTTGTTCCAACCAAACCTTCTGCAAAGGCATCAGATGCTGGAAAAGAAAAAGGGATTGATGAGACCCTAAACAAGAAGGCTAAAGAGATTGCCTTAGAAAAGCAGAAGAAGCATGATACACTTGAAGCCAAAGCTTCAAGATTAATAGAACAAGAAAAGGCATAGCAGAAGAAAAAGGAGGATATTTGTCACACCCTCAAATTCCACATGCGGAGTATTACCTCGAGGCGTGCAACTGCCCAGGATCCAGTCACTAATCATATTGAACCGTTTACGTAATCTATAAATCATTATGGATAATACAATTAGCGATTTAATTTAAAAGTTTTAAAAAATATAATTTAAGTTTGCAGCGGAAATAAAAGATAAACCCATCACAGTGTGATACCAAAATTTAAATGAATGTACAAAACGTACAACTTTCCAACCCACACACACTCCATCTGTTTGCAACGTCCGTCCGTAGCTGTACCTAAAAACCTGCAAGCATGCAGTAGGGTGTCAATAAAAAGTTGGTGAATTCACGGTTTTCAAAAAGGTTTTCTCGTTTTATCCCAAAAACATTAATTATTTAAGTTACCAGTTATAAAACATGCCATAAGGAGCTACCCCATGTAACCTACTAAGCTGTGTGGTACCGAAGCTGAGACTATAGTGAAGTTGCCCTTGATCAATGTCTATTATAATCGATCGGTTATAAGGCCATACTAGTTCACTCCCGTCCTCTAAGGCCTGGTGTGAGGTTTGTCAGACCTAATCGCGCTATCAACTAATATCCTGTTCGCCATATCCAGCGACTAATCGGTATACGTGTTAGGGACTTCATGATAGAGTTTTGTTTAGTACACTAGAAGCATGAATTATAGATATTGTTTAAGTACTATTCCGTTCCCCTGGAATATTAGGTTCCCAATCCACCGGGATACATGCTTTAAGTATTAGTGTGAACTCACATTTGCTTTGCTCGGTAGATAGAATAATTTTCCTAAGTTGGTCAACCACGTCCTATTATGGTTACCAATATTAGGACCATATACAAGTAATCATGTATTATCTACACGTACCTAACACGTTGTACGCAAATCGTTATATAACTCATAAGTTATAACAGTTGAAAATGGATTCAAGTGAACAGTGTATATGTGTGCAGCCCACTATGGGAATACGGCCCAACATAGTGTATGGTCGAAGGAGTGTGCGGCCCACTAGTAGGTGTGCTGCACACTTGAGGGTGTGCGGCCACCTATTAGTGTGCGGTCATGCATTAGGTGAGTGTACAATTAACATGTGTGCGAGGTGAAGGTGTAGTATGCGGTTTACCATAAGTGTGCGACACACTAATGAGTGTGCGGTTATGAGTTGTGCGACTTAATAAGTGTGTGGTCTAGTCTGGGGTGTGCAGCCCACTAAGAGGGTGTGGCCCAACATGTGTTTGTAAACTCAGAGTGTGCGACCAATTCAAATAGTTCAAACAGTATTTCTTTCAACTTTATCCGATCAAAGTACCACAAAACAAAGATTTCAACATTACTTCCATGACTTCCAATATCATATTCTATTAACATACAACGCAGATTTTTACATAAATTCTTATTGATGCACATATCTAATCATTTTCAATCACTACTGAAATAGCATATTATTTTATGACACAAGAATACCCACAACAATCATCAACCAGATCTTTAACATTAAAACACTCATATCAAGCGAACTTGTTAATCCTCTTACAAAACCATTCATGTACAAACCCATCTAAGGAATTACCAACCGACTTAGAATTACTTTCATCAATTACTAACAAGAGAGCATATGAACATTCAAATCATTAATTCAGCATTTTTTATACCCAGATAAATATCACAGCCATGACTCCTATAAAAACCCAAATCTGATTAGTTGACAAGCATGTGTCCAAATCTAAATAAACATTTTATCTCAGGAAGTTCACCAAAACAAAACCCTAACATCAATTATAAATATCAGACATGTATAGGAAAACACATTCTTTATAACAACATTTTATCCTCTTTTTAACCCACATTCAAAGCAGCTCATATTCAACATTCTAACCCCTATTTCTATACCTTTTTTACACTACATTAGTCAACAAGTAGGCACCAAATCAAGAATCATAAAAGATGCAAATAATGATCAAGTGATTAGCACATACTCACCAAAAATCACGAAATGCAGACTAACACATACTGACCAGGTGATTACGGGATGAACATCTGTTTCCGTCGCTGGCGTCGACCCTCGGGCCGGTGCTGTTGTTGTTAGTAGCCACCGGACACCGCCACAGCTCAGTCATGAGCCTACCACTATCATCTGACGTCTTATCTGGTTGTCGGAACAGCAGCTTTGCCACCTAACACCGTCGCTGATCTCGTCCTCTCTCCCTCTCTCCTCCGCTTTCTCTCTCTGACCATTCTCTCTCTGTAACTGTTTTTTCTCTGCCGATTTCTTTCCAGATCAGATGGGTAGGGATGAAATGGTATAAGAAGAAGGGGGTTGGGGGTTTGTATGTGTATAACTAATTACAAGGGTACAAGAGAGGGGTATACGAAGGAACGAGGTGGAAGGTGGCCAGTGTGTGAGCGGTGTTTGCCGGAAAAAGGATGTCCGGCTGGCGGCTACCGGCCGGAGATACTGGTCGTCGGACCAAGGCAGGGAGCAGGAAGAGATTAGTGAAGGGAGAGGGGGCTAGGCTTTCTATGAGGGGATGGGAGTTAGAGATATATTTATAGGGTAGGGTTTTAGGTGTAAGGGAGTTGGGTTGGGCTTGGCCCATGTGTACTAGCCCGTTAATTATTTCTGTGTTTAGTTTATAAAATTGGTTCGTTTAAATTTATAATATAGCGGTAAGTATATATACATTTAAATTAAATACGCTTGGCTCGGGTTGTCGGTTAGATAACACGCTTCCTCCGTCGCGGGTTATTATTAAAATAAATAACAACAACAACAACAATAATAATAGTAATAAAATACCCTTCTCTCGACGATTAGGGTCAAGAGTACGAGTTGTCACAATATTGGTACTTCACAAAGGAGAAAGTCAACAAGAAGAGTTAGACAGCTAATCATTACCCCTCCTAAAACCTCTGCTGGACCTACTAAAAGTGTATCCTATGTTGAACCCAAACCCAAACCAAAACCGTCACCACAAAAACCACCACTCAAGAAACAAAGAAACCATCACCACCAACATCACCAATACAACCAACAGATGCTGGTACAACAGATGTATCAGCAGATGTTCCACAAACCACAGCTGGTATACCGGTTGTACTAGTAGATGTTTCCCAAACCAATGCTATGATCATTTTTCCTACACCACCAACAACTCAACCACCTCCCACACCACAAAGAATTCCTACATGCCCACCTTCACAAAAATCAAATTCACACGCAAAAGAAAAACTTTTGTTGTGCAAGAAGATGGCGAGGAGATTAAATCACTAATCCCCTTATCATCTGCCCCTATTCAAGCCACACCACTCTCATCATTTCCATTCAGTTCCACTTCACCTCCACCCATGGCACCAAAACCATCATTCAACCCACTGGCTGCTTAGTATCCTCTGGAGATTCATGTGATTAAGGGTGAAATTGAAGCATTTTACAAAATAGAGGATACATCACAACTTACCTTCCCATCTCTCCTTGGTTATAAAAAGCCTAGCAACTTGGATGAATACTTGAAGCTAAAGGCTAGACAAGCTGACTATATTGGAAATAAGAAGTGTAAAGGGTTGGATGATAGGGCTGCTCAGGGAATCTTATCACATGAATTAGCAAGGTTAGCAAGATTGAAGATTATGCTAAGGACCTGAGCAAGTCCATGTCAGAGAAGCTAATCAATGCTGAGCTTGGCAAGGAACTAAAGCAGGATTACCTTGATCATATCATGACACACAAACCATACAAGGCAACTAGAGCACAATTCAAAGACTGGTCATCAGATGCTCTCAAAGAAGAAATTAATAGAATTCAAAAGATGCTCAATGATCCTTCACTAAAGCCAACTCCTCCAGACTGAAAGAAAGACAAATAAATTGATCCAAACAAGGCATTGAAGCTGAAAAGAATGAGAGCAGAGCTTGTTGCTGCAAGTTATAGTAATGCTAGGTCTGTTGTCAAATGGTCTGAATCAAAGATTGTTGAAACTTATAAAAAACTTGGACAGCTAAGAGCAAAGGATCCTTTAGTTCCTCAAAAGCTAGTTTATCCAACAATGGTTCTCCTTCAACAGACCCTGACATCCAAAAAGTTGCCCTTAGCATCTGGCTTATCCATAGCTACCATGAATCAACTAATAAAGAAGAAGCAAATAGTTGAGGCTGATGAGCAGATGTTTGAATACTACAGAAAGGAGGGAATCAAAAACCAACTGAAGTACCACACAGATCTTGCAAGTGACAAACTAAGAGAAACAGTTGCAAAACTTGTTAGTAGGCCACAATCACCCAACTCATCAAGAATAACTCTTCACCCAAGAAAACTGTGACAACTCGAAATTTAGAACCTTTCGTTGTAACTTACTTGTACGTTATGTGACTAGTTAAAATGATAACGTGAATCTTTTTATGTGATAAGTGCTTTGTTACGCGTGTATTGTATATATATATATGTGTGTACGTGTTATATGTGAACCGAGAACCCGACACGAAACAACGGACCCGACTCGAGACCAAGAGGTCTCGAGTGAATAGTGACCGAATAGGCCTTTGGGCCGAGAACCTTGTGGCCGGTTGGGCCATTGGGCCGTGAACCCCCACTCGAAACCCACTAAGGGTGCACACTCTTGGAACTTGACTATATATACCATACCTTAGTTAGTTTTTACCATTTGTTGAACATTACACCCACACACTCTCCTACTTTTCTCTCTAAGCCTTAAGCACACAAACCCACCTCCAAGACTCTCGGATCTAATCGGTTAGCACAAGAACTCTCGGGCTTGGAACTTCGGATCGACACACACACACACTTCATTAACCGGTTAGTGCTTTTAATGTTTATGGATTTATGTTAATCATGTTAAATGATAAAATGCATGAGATGATGTTTATTGTTAGTATTTCTTGATGATTATTGTTAGTTTATGTTATGTTTGTGTTTAAATGGATGCATGAATGAGATGAAGTTTTATGTATGTTAACAAGTTATAGTGTTGGAATGTGTTGCTAAAGAACTCATGACATCTTGTGTTAAATAGAGTTAAACTACTAGATCTTGATGATACATGAAATCGGATTTGCATTTCTCATGAAATCGGACATATATAAAAACCGAGTTGTGTGTTATGTTTAGTGTTTTGATGCTTGTTCATAGTTTTGTTTGAATAAAGGTTGAATACTTGATGAATATGTGTTTGAACATAGGAAGAACACTTTGAATGAATGTTGAGGATTGAAAACCCTTGTGATTTTGATCCATCTTTGACTAATGGCCTGATTAGGAAAAATGTTAGTGGATTTCTATTGGTTGTTTCCTGATTTGGGCCTGATTATATTGTACCATTAATCTGACTATCTGCATCAGCACCTGAACGTGGAAAATGACAGCTTACCGACTCGCAATCACCTGGTTGCGACTCGCAACCACAGCGTGATGACTCGAGACCACGCGGTTGCGACTCGCAACCATAACAGGACAAGCCGAGACCGCAGGTTACGAGTCCGGTTGCGACTCGAGACCTTAGCATGATGAACCGAGACTACGGTTGCGACACCGGTTGCGACTCGCAACCATCCATGATCAACACACAGCATGACTCGAGACCATGCTTGCGAGTCCGGTTGCGACTCGAGACCACACTTTTTGGGCCTTAGTTAATGGGCCAGACTGATGGGCTTCTGTGTTAACTGCTTTTACGTGTTTGGGCCTAAGTAGTTGGGCTGAACTTGTGAACCGTATGTGCTACGGTTGACTGTTAACTGTTACTGCTAAACGTGCTTGCCAAACGTGTTGAACATTTGTGCACTACTTGGTTCGAATCTGATTATACGTGATATCCGTGTTAGGACGTTATTGACTACTTGCGACTTGATTGACTTTCTGTGTTTGACTGCCGAGCAAACCAAGGTGAGTTCACACCCTTTACAAAGCATGGGATTCCCTGGGTTGGGAATGGGATTCAGGAACATGGGTTCCTCGTCTACCATTGGGTAGGACGTCAGTGGTTCAGGAATGTGATTCCTCGTCCGGATGGACGGATAAACGTACTAGACTAAAACTCTATCACGAAGTCCCTCCTTTTTGTATCGACTAATCGCCGGGCCAATGGCGAGCGGGTCATTAGTTAGATAGCGCTATTTAGGTCTGACAAGCCTCACACCGTGCCGCAGAGGACGGGCGTGAACTAATGGATCTGGGGCACGTCAATGATGATAGACATTGATGTTTTCAGGGCACATAAACATGACTACAGTCAGCAATCGATACGGTAACGAGTCTAGTATACACATGGGGTAGCCCCCACGGCCGAAATGCCTGATAACTACATGGGGTAGCCCCCACGGCCGAAATGCCTGATAACTATATGGGGTAGCCCCCACGGCCGAAATGCCTGATAACTATATGGGGTAGCCCCCACGGCCGAAATGCCTGATAACTATATGGGGTAGCCCCCACGGCCGGAGTGCCGGAGTAACTGGGAACGAACTGGTCACGTTTTTAAAACTATGGGGTAACCCCCACGGCTGGATGCCAGATAAAGTAAACTGTTTTCGAAACAACTAAAACGAACGCCCACCCGTGAACTCACTCAACTAGTTGTTGACTCGTTACTACATGCTTTGCAGGACCATAGGTACTTAGCTGGAGCTTGCATGGAGGAGGATCGTTGTGGGACATGGATTGCTACAAGGCCATGATAAACTTGAAACTTTTGGAACTTATGTTATAACTTTAAACTTATGCTTCCGCTTGCAACTTAAACTTATATGTTTTGAAACACCAATCGGGATGGTTAAACTTTTATAATTACTTATATGCTTGTTCAGTATGATTGGTGGCTGGGTCCTGGTCAGTCACGCCTCCAAGCGGTGGTACTCCGCAGGTGGGATTTTGGGGGTGTGACAGATTGGTATCAGAGCCATTGGTTATAGTGAACTTGGTTTTAATAAAGGAGAAACGTTTTTGTTAAAACCAGACTATAACCGGTTTAGTGCTCAACGGTCCACAACGACACTTCGCTCCTCATGCAAGGCTCGACGTTCTAGGTAATATAATGTATGTATATGGCCTACTTGTTAGTTGCGTAGTACATTGCTCATGGTATGCTTGACTAGTATAACTACTGTTGTTTGAACACATGCGTACTTACTCTGTCCTACTATCGTGCTTTCGCGAACCTCTCTCACACGTATTGCTTTTATTATGAAGAACCATGTCTGGACGCGTTAACATGACACAAGCCCAGTTGACGGCTTTGATCAACGAGCGAATTGACGCAGCGCTCGCAGCTGCACGCGCAGGAGGTATATCCTGCAGTCCGAAATTGTTCTAGGATCGTTTGGATCCTACTCTCGTGAACCAACCTTTGTGTTAAACTCTGTCTTTTCTTTCACCTACCTTAGGTCAGTATGCTCAGGCACCGGTGTGCACTTTTAAGACCTTTATGGACTGTCGACCCACAACTTTTAGCGGCACTGAAGGAGCAGTAGGTCTCCTACACTGGTTTGAGAAACCGGAGTCTGTGTTCGAAATGTGCGAATGCCCTGAAGCGCGCAGGGTGAAGTATGCTACTGGTACTCTCGAGGGTTTGGCTCTCACGTGGTGGAATGCTCAAGTGCAGATGTTAGGGTTGGTTGCTGCCAACGCCACCCCATGGGAAAACTTCAAGGAAATGATCAGGGAGGAATACTGCAGTCGTGACGACATTCACAAACTGGAAGATGAGTTCTACAATCTTAAGATGTCGGGGTCGGAGATTGAGGCATACACTAAGAGATCGCATGAGCTTGCTTTGTTGTGTCCTACTATGGTGGACCCTCCATATAAGCGAATTGAACTCTATCTCAAGGGCTTGGTGCCGGAAATCCAAAGTCATGTGACTTCAGCGAGGCTGACTACTATCCAGCAGGTTGTACAGTTGGCTCACCGTCTCACCGACCAAGCGGTGGAGCAGAACAAGTTACCGAAGCGAATAGGTGCTGCAACTACTTCTGGTGCTTCTAGTGGGGATAAACGGAAATGGGATGGAACTTCAAGCAGGGGTTCAACTTCAGTGCAAACTCAGTCTCAGCAGAGAAAGACGGACGATCACAAGAGCCCCAGTCAGCAGTCGTCTGGTGGTCAAAGTCACGGTGGATACAAGGGGAATCACCCCAAGTGCAATCGTTGTAGCCTACACCACAGTGGGCCATGCACCAGGGGCAACTGTCATCGATGCAACAAGCCTGGTCATGTTGCAAAGGATTGCAGAAGCGCATACCCCGTCAACCAGAATCGTCAGCAACCTCAGCAGAATCAGCGACAGCAGCAGGGTAACAACAAAGGGTGCTTTCAGTGTGGAGCTGAAGGTCATTTCAAGAAAGATTGTCCCCAACTGAACCAGAACAACAACAACAACCAGGGGAATGGTAACAATGGAAACAACAACAATGGTGCTAGGGGGCGTGTGTTCGTGATTGGTCAAGGTGAAGCAAGGAATGATCCCAACGTGGTGACGGGTAAGTTCCTTCTCGACGACTTTTATGTTACAGTCTTATTTGATTCGGGTGCCGATACTAGTTATGTGTCACTAGAAGTTAGTAAGATGCTTAAGCGTATTCCTACACCCCTGAGCGACAAGCACACTGTAGAGCTAGCTAATGGTAAGAGTTTGGAAGCCTCTCACGTAGTCAAGGGTTGCCAGCTTATTCTCGCTAACCAGACCTTCTCTATCGATCTTATTCCTATTGTCTTGGGTAGTTTCGACGTCGTCATTGGGATGGATTGGTTATCCCAACACCGAGCAGAGATTCTTTGCAACGAAAAGATCGTTCGTGTTCCTGGTTTAGGTAGTGAACCTCTCATGATTCGTGGCGACAAGAGAAGTGCTGTTGAGAACATCATCTCTCTTCTTAAGGCCCAGAAATGCTTACGAAAGGGCCACACTGCGATTTTGGCTCTAGTTACTGATACCACAGAGAAGGAGAAGAAGTTAGAAGATTTTCCCGTTGTACGCGACTATCCTGAGGTATTCCCTGAGGAATTACCTGGTCTTCCGCCCCATCGCCAAGTCGAGTTTCAGATTGATCTAGCTCCTGGAGCCGCGCCTGTAGCCCGTGCACCTTATCGTTTAGCGCCATCAGAGTTGGAAGAACTCTCCACGCAACTACAAGAACTCTTGGATAAGGGTTTTATTCGTCCTAGCTCATCGCCTTGGGGAGCTCCAGTGTTATTTGTGAAGAAGAAGGACGGTACCTTCAGAATGTGTATCGACTATCGCGAACTCAACAAGGTGACTGTGAAGAATCGTTATCCTCTACCGCGCATTGACGACTTGTTCGACCAGTTGCAGGGGTCGAGCTACTACTCAAAGATCGATCTGAGATCGGGATATCACCAGCTGAGAGTTCGAGAAGAGGATGTTTCCAAGACGGCCTTTAGAACTCGATATGGGCACTATGAGTTTCTGGTCATGCCGTTTGGGTTGACGAACGCACCGGCAGTTTTTATGGATTTGATGAATCGAGTGTGCAAACCGTACCTGGATAAGTTTGTTATAGTCTTTATCGACGACATCCTGATCTATTCTAAGAGCAAAGAAGAGCACGAACAACATCTACGACTTATTTTGGAACTCCTTCGGAAGGAACAGCTTTACGCAAAATTCTCGAAATGCGACTTCTGGCTTCGTGAAGTCCATTTCCTAGGGCATGTGGTGAACAAGGATGGGATTCACGTTGATCCATCCAAAGTGGAATCTATTAAGAACTGGCCTGCGCCTCGTACACCAAAGGAGATTCGCCAATTCTTGGGATTGGCAGGTTACTACAGGAGATTCATTAAGGATTTTTCTAAGATCGCGCAGCCTCTCACCTTACTAACGCAGAAAGGCGTTGTTTATCATTGGGGAAATGCACAAGAGTTAGCTTTTCAACATCTAAAGGATAGACTTTGTAGTGCACCTATCCTTTCACTGCCAGAGGGCACAGATGATTTTGTGGTTTACTGTGATGCATCAATTCAAGGTCTTGGTTGTGTATTGATGCAACGAGATAAAGTCATAGCTTACGCCTCACGACAACTTAAAGTTCACGAGAAGAACTACACGACACATGATTTAGAGCTGGGAGCTGTTGTTTTCGCACTTAAACTATGGCGGCATTACCTGTACGGAACCAAGTGCGCCATCTACACCGACCACAGAAGTTTAGAACACATATTCAAGCAGAAGGAACTGAATATGCGGCAACGACGATGGGTCGAACTGCTGAATGATTACGAGTGCTCTATCAGGTATCACCCGGGCAAGGCCAATGTTGTGGCAGACGCCCTCAGTCGAAAGGACACTACGCCTAAGCGTGTAAGAGCTTTACAACTCACGATCCATTCTAGTCTACCTTCGCAGATACGAGCTGCTCAGATAGAAGCACTGAAACCAGAAAACATTAGAGCCGAAGCCCTACGCGGGTCAAGGCAACGCTTAGAACAGAAGGAAGACGGTGCTTATTATGTAACAGGACGCATTTG
The DNA here is from genome assembly GCF_002127325.2 of Helianthus annuus. Classification (NCBI taxonomy): domain Eukaryota; kingdom Viridiplantae; phylum Streptophyta; class Magnoliopsida; order Asterales; family Asteraceae; genus Helianthus; species Helianthus annuus. The sequence continues at coordinate 202,455,945 of NC_035448.2, read as the reverse complement.
GGTCCCACTCTATGGCGATTTACGAGAACTTGTGATGGATGAAGCGCACAAATCTCGCTACTCGGTACACCCTGGTTCGGACAAGATGTACCACGATATTAAAACCACGTATTGGTGGCCTAGCATGAAGGCCCACATAGCAACGTATGTCAGCAAGTGTTTGACTTGTGCGCGAGTCAAGACGGAATATCAGAAACCCTCAGGCCTACTTCAGCAACCAGAGATACCACAATGGAAATGGGAGCAAATTTCCATGGATTTCGTTACTGGCCTACCTAGATCACAGCGCGGAAACGATACTATCTGGGTGATCGTGGATCGACTCACGAAATCCGCACACTTTTTGGCAATCAAGGAAACGGATAAGTTCTCCACTCTAGCGGAGATATACCTCAAGGAAGTTGTTTCGAGGCACGGGGTGCCCACTTCTATCATCTCTGATCGAGATGCACGTTTTACTTCGGAACTGTGGCAGGCAATGCACAAGTCTTTTGGCTCACGTTTAGATATGAGCACAGCATATCACCCACAGACGGACGGGCAGTCCGAGCGTACTATTCAAACCTTAGAAGACATGCTTCGCGCTTGTGTAATCGACTTTGGCAACAGCTGGGAAAGACATCTGCCACTCGTGGAATTCTCGTATAATAACAGCTACCACACCAGCATTAAAGCTGCTCCGTTTGAGGCATTGTACGGACGTAAATGCCGGTCACCCCTCTGTTGGGCAGAGGTGGGGGATAGTCAGATCACTGGTCCAGAACATGTAGTAGACACTACTGAGCGGATTGCTCAAATACGACAACGCATGGCGGCCGCTCGTGACCGTCAGAAGGCATACGCCGATAAGGGCAGGAAACCACTTGAGCTCCAGGTTGGGGAGCGGGTATTACTCAAAGTTTCACCCTGGAAGGGTGTGGTTCGTTTTGGTAAACGCAGCAAACTCAACCCACGATACGTTGGACCTTTCGAAATCCTTGAGAAAATAGGCAAGGTGGCTTACAGACTGAAATTACCAGCAGAACTCGGTGCAGTTCACAACGTTTTCCATGTGTCGAATCTGAAGAAGTGTCTGTCAGATGAGACGCACGTAGTTCCTCTGAAGGAACTCACGATCGACGAACAGTTGAAATTCGTCGAAGAACCTGTCGAGATCACGGACCGGGATGTTAAGGTCCTCAAGAGCACTAGAATACCTCTCGTTCGAGTTCGTTGGAACTCACGTCGCGGTCCAGAGTTCACCTGGGAGCGCGAAGATCGGATGAAACAAAAGTATCCCCAACTGTTTGAGAACAGTACAAACGCTACTGAGGCTGAAGCTACGGAATTTCGGGACGAAATTCCAGATCAACGGGGGGTGGATGTGACACCCCAGGAAAACCGGGAAAACCTTGCAACTTGACTAGCTTCCTCAGTGAGTGCCATCAAATTTCGGGACGAAATTTCTTTCAACTTGGGGATGATGTGACAACTCGAAATTTAGAACCTTTCGTTGTAACTTACTTGTACGTTATGTGACTAGTTAAAATGATAACGTGAATCTTTTTATGTGATAAGTGCTTTGTTACGCGTGTATTGTATATATATATATGTGTGTACGTGTTATATGTGAACCGAGAACCCGACACGAAACAACGGACCCGACTCGAGACCAAGAGGTCTCGAGTGAATAGTGACCGAATAGGCCTTTGGGCCGAGAACCTTGTGGCCGGTTGGGCCATTGGGCCGTGAACCCCCACTCGAAACCCACTAAGGGTGCACACTCTTGGAACTTGACTATATATACCATACCTTAGTTAGTTTTTACCATTTGTTGAACATTACACCCACACACTCTCCTACTTTTCTCTCTAAGCCTTAAGCACACAAACCCACCTCCAAGACTCTCGGATCTAATCGGTTAGCACAAGAACTCTCGGGCTTGGAACTTCGGATCGACACACACACACACTTCATTAACCGGTTAGTGCTTTTAATGTTTATGGATTTATGTTAATCATGTTAAATGATAAAATGCATGAGATGATGTTTATTGTTAGTATTTCTTGATGATTATTGTTAGTTTATGTTATGTTTGTGTTTAAATGGATGCATGAATGAGATGAAGTTTTATGTATGTTAACAAGTTATAGTGTTGGAATGTGTTGCTAAAGAACTCATGACATCTTGTGTTAAATAGAGTTAAACTACTAGATCTTGATGATACATGAAATCGGATTTGCATTTCTCATGAAATCGGACATATATAAAAACCGAGTTGTGTGTTATGTTTAGTGTTTTGATGCTTGTTCATAGTTTTGTTTGAATAAAGGTTGAATACTTGATGAATATGTGTTTGAACATAGGAAGAACACTTTGAATGAATGTTGAGGATTGAAAACCCTTGTGATTTTGATCCATCTTTGACTAATGGCCTGATTAGGAAAAATGTTAGTGGATTTCTATTGGTTGTTTCCTGATTTGGGCCTGATTATATTGTACCATTAATCTGACTATCTGCATCAGCACCTGAACGTGGAAAATGACAGCTTACCGACTCGCAATCACCTGGTTGCGACTCGCAACCACAGCGTGATGACTCGAGACCACGCGGTTGCGACTCGCAACCATAACAGGACAAGCCGAGACCGCAGGTTACGAGTCCGGTTGCGACTCGAGACCTTAGCATGATGAACCGAGACTACGGTTGCGACACCGGTTGCGACTCGCAACCATCCATGATCAACACACAGCATGACTCGAGACCATGCTTGCGAGTCCGGTTGCGACTCGAGACCACACTTTTTGGGCCTTAGTTAATGGGCCAGACTGATGGGCTTCTGTGTTAACTGCTTTTACGTGTTTGGGCCTAAGTAGTTGGGCTGAACTTGTGAACCGTATGTGCTACGGTTGACTGTTAACTGTTACTGCTAAACGTGCTTGCCAAACGTGTTGAACATTTGTGCACTACTTGGTTCGAATCTGATTATACGTGATATCCGTGTTAGGACGTTATTGACTACTTGCGACTTGATTGACTTTCTGTGTTTGACTGCCGAGCAAACCAAGGTGAGTTCACACCCTTTACAAAGCATGGGATTCCCTGGGTTGGGAATGGGATTCAGGAACATGGGTTCCTCGTCTACCATTGGGTAGGACGTCAGTGGTTCAGGAATGTGATTCCTCGTCCGGATGGACGGATAAACGTACTAGACTAAAACTCTATCACGAAGTCCCTCCTTTTTGTATCGACTAATCGCCGGGCCAATGGCGAGCGGGTCATTAGTTAGATAGCGCTATTTAGGTCTGACAAGCCTCACACCGTGCCGCAGAGGACGGGCGTGAACTAATGGATCTGGGGCACGTCAATGATGATAGACATTGATGTTTTCAGGGCACATAAACATGACTACAGTCAGCAATCGATACGGTAACGAGTCTAGTATACACATGGGGTAGCCCCCACGGCCGAAATGCCTGATAACTACATGGGGTAGCCCCCACGGCCGAAATGCCTGATAACTATATGGGGTAGCCCCCACGGCCGAAATGCCTGATAACTATATGGGGTAGCCCCCACGGCCGAAATGCCTGATAACTATATGGGGTAGCCCCCACGGCCGGAGTGCCGGAGTAACTGGGAACGAACTGGTCACGTTTTTAAAACTATGGGGTAACCCCCACGGCTGGATGCCAGATAAAGTAAACTGTTTTCGAAACAACTAAAACGAACGCCCACCCGTGAACTCACTCAACTAGTTGTTGACTCGTTACTACATGCTTTGCAGGACCATAGGTACTTAGCTGGAGCTTGCATGGAGGAGGATCGTTGTGGGACATGGATTGCTACAAGGCCATGATAAACTTGAAACTTTTGGAACTTATGTTATAACTTTAAACTTATGCTTCCGCTTGCAACTTAAACTTATATGTTTTGAAACACCAATCGGGATGGTTAAACTTTTATAATTACTTATATGCTTGTTCAGTATGATTGGTGGCTGGGTCCTGGTCAGTCACGCCTCCAAGCGGTGGTACTCCGCAGGTGGGATTTTGGGGGTGTGACAAAAACCATCTGATCCAAAAATTCTAAAATGGAAGTCATCCTCAGACAGCCACGAGTTGATTCTGCTCTGATCAGATGGTAGTGATTAAAAGCTAAAGATGGAGGATGCATATGGTCTGGATGCAGATGACCTCCAAGATCAATTAAACCTTGAACTTGAAAAGGATTTTGAAGACATGGTCTCCATGAACTTTGAGTTACAATTCAAAGGGTAAACCAGGGAGATGCTGATGAGGAATAAAGATCAGAAATAAAGAAGTGTTTTGGCATCATCAGTTCTAGGGGGAGATTGTTGGATCATGTTGACCCCACCAAAAGAATAGATGATTGGAATGCCAAAATAATCTACAACATCTAATCACCAATAACAGTGCTTAGAAGGTCTGCCCCCCCCCCCCCAATGACAAAGGCATAAACATCTGTTACTCCAAAAGTCTGCCAAAGAAAAACATCTGATAAAGACAAAGTCTGCTGATACAAAGGTCTGCCAAAGTGAACCTCTCCTTGAAGACAAAGCCTATTGAAACAAAGGTCTGATCATCCTCTACTGATGAAGACAAAGTCTGTAGAAGCTAAAGGTCTGCTATGGCTCAATAGAGGTTAAAACTCAACAGATGTTATCAATGTAACAGTACTTAGGCCAATAGCAGATGTTAGGAGTTTGTTAGGTTGTTAGATGTCACTGTCTAGGTGACGTCAGCCAAGATGCTTCAGATGTTTGATTTGTACTATAAATAGAACAGTGCATGTACTGTTCTATTTATCACTTTCCTTCTTGACATTTTGTACGAACAAATAGGAGTGATCAAGCTTAGGGGGAGTTTGTAATTCTCATGCATGTAAACATTGTAGTTTCACTCTTTATGAAAAGCATGATGATGAAAGCAAATCTTCCATTGTTGTAATTCAAAAGTTTATTCTTCCACTGCATATTTCCTTATTTGTTTATCTTCATTCGTTGTTTTATCTTTAAACTGTCACAACAAGCAAACTCAGATCCTAACATATAGCTTAATGGAATTTTAAGAGACATGTTATGCCAAAATATATTTTTCTTAAAAAGTGTTCAAAATAAATCATGTCGAATAGAATTGTAAATAAAATAAAAACAAAATAAAAAGAACTTGGATACCCGACACTTTAAGCAAGACCCAAAACTTCTTCTCCACCTCTTCTATTTGGGTGTTAAGCAATATTAAAGAGTTTTGCTTGAGGATGCAAAGATTCAAGTGTGGGGGTATTTGATGTGCACAAAATGCAACACTTAAATTATATCAAACAAGGCATAAAATCAACCCCTTTTATGTAGTAATGTTGGAAAAAGTGTGTTTATTTGTATACTTTTGATTTTCTGGACTAAGTGAGGTTAAACGCACAAAAGAAACAAATTAACGGCAAAAACCAACATAAATACAAGAAACAAGAGTTGACACGCCATGCCTACCCTCCAAGCTACACCCCAAGACCAAAATAACAAACTAGAAGACAAGCATGGGGTCGTGCCCCACTATAGAATGTGTTCAGAGTCCAGGCAGATCTAGATAAAAAAGGCAGACAAGAGACACGGGGTCGTGGCCCATGGACACGAGGCCACGGTCAACTCCTAGATATGTAGAATCTCTCAATGGACCCCACAAAGCTGACCAAGGGTCGTGCCTATTGTCATACGGGCTCGTCTGTGCATACGGACTAACACAGATCAATAAATGAAGACAGCGAAAGAAGGACACGGGGTAAACCCCCTGAGCATGGGACCGTGTGAGGAGTCTGATTTCCGCTACAAATAGAGATTCTTGGCTCACTTCCAACTCATCCCTTGGCAACCCTCTCTTCCACTTCACCACCACTCCAACACCAACATCCACCACATTCTACCACCTTTAGGGTGTGTGTAGTAGTCTCGGGATCCAAGATTGATCGTTAGAGTTCTTGTCAATCAAAGAACATGCTTGGCTAATCTCTTATATCACTTAGTGAAGACAAATCTTTTATGTATTTTTTTCTATTCCCAAGCATTGTCTACTTTTTATTTGGGTTGTGTTAATTACTTTAATAACTAGTTTTTTATATTGAAAGTGAACTTTACTCTATCATTTCTTCATGTTTTGTTGATTCACTCATTCGTGTCTTTACGGTCTATATAAAGCGCGTTAACTGCCAAGAAGGGGGTTAAAAGGGTGGTTTGGGTAAAGTTATTGCCTCGTTTAGTGTATAGATCCTACGAGGACTTGATTAAAGCTTATTAGGACTTCTTTTGAGGAAGATAACATCAAATCAGGAGAGGTAAGAACGGCTGACTCAGACCAATATGATTGAGTTTAGTGTTGCCTCTAAAAGAGGGTCATGTCACATTTTGCATTAATAACTTACTTAATTATCTTTCAATAATCCGGCCTTGCTGGACTTTATCCCTGCTGACTCAGACCAATATGGCAGAAGGTAGCGTTGCCTTTAAAAGTGGGACATGCCACAATAACTAAAATAATCTCTTAAAAAGCACAAAGTGCGGAAATCATCAAAGGATATGTAAAAGACGAGTCGGAACCAAGTGATTTTATCTTGTTTATTACTTTTATAATATTTTATTTTCATTGTATTTTTGTTTACTAATATATTTTCTCAAAATTTTGGTTACATTAAACGTTGACGATATTCCAGTATGAAAAGCTCTTATGTCCTTGGACGACCTCGGTATGTTTCCATCACTATACGACGCCAACGATGGGTGCACTTACCCTAACGTGTTGTAGAGAGTGATTGTACTATATCGTGTTTTATAAATTTAAAGCTTGATAAACGAGTAAAAAGTGCTAAAAACATATCAAAAATTATAACACGCTCGCTTTCCTGAGTAAATGTGCTCGTTTTTCGCCTGGCGACTCGAAAAAATAGTAATTGAGGCTGAGATGAGACATTGTGGAATGAATGCTTTGTCGAAAGCAAGAAAGAATGAAGAGAAGAAAAATAAATGATTCATTTATCTTCCTCTTCCTCGTTTAAAATGGCAAAGAAAAATTTAATTTCACATATCAATATGAGTCGTATAGACTTATACGACTCATATTGGGCTGGCGTAACATCTTATTATGTCTCTTTCGGGTCACTGTTAAGTGATATGAAGCTAACCTCGTACTTGATACGGGTCGTATAAGTCTATACGACCCGTATAGGGTTTGCACGTGAACGATAATGTCAGAGCTGAGTGACAACATAGTATTGATATGGGTCATATAGACCATTTACGACCCGTATAGGTGTAACACCCCAACCGCCTATAATAAAAACCCGCGGAGGAAATGTCGGGGGGTCACGTTACAAATTGTTTCACAACATATGCTACATAAAGTTTTGTTTTATTGAATTAATGAATTACATTGTCTTGGAACAAAAACATAACATAAACAATTGTTCTTTGTTTTAAAGTAAAACTAAGGCCCGAGTCCAGGTCCTAAGTGTAGCATACTTGATCATACGTTAGTATCTGAAACATATGTGAAAATAACGTCAACATTGAATGCTGGTGAGAAATATAGGTTTTGTGATCAAGACTCATGGCTTTGAGTGTTAAAAAATGTTAAAGCAACTTCAAGAGTAGCCATGAATCTTTGAAAAAAAAGGCATTTCTTTTATAAAATCATACGAGAAATCATTTGATTTAAAAGAAAATAATGTATGGTTAACTTAATAACCATTTATGTCTTTGTAATAACCAATCAAAATGTCTTGTCTTGTAATAACCAACCAAATGACTTGATTTTGTATAATCAAATGTCTTTGTAATAACCAATTGTCTTGTCTTGTATAAACCAACCAAATGTCTTTGGTTAACAAAATGTCTTGTTTAAACCATAATGTTTTGTCTTTGTATAAAACAATTGCCTTTTTGTATAAAACAAGTGTGGATTGTTGGCGAATACATTCAAGCCTTGTTGACTGTCAGGCAAACCTTTATAAGATTAAAGGTTTATCAATTATGTCACTTAGTTTCTGTCAATCCTAGAGGTAACTTCCAAACAGACCTAGGAAGCGGGAATGGGGTTGTCAATTCTATGGTACCATAATATACTACCGGTCGGCGTGATCAATGTTAATAAATATATCACTATCATATTCAACGCACTCTCAAGTTTAGTACAACATAAGCATTTTGTGTATATAAACCATGTACTATGTATGCTAGGTATTTAAACCATGTATAATCTTTTGAAATCATGAAAATAGTGATAGGCACATATGAATCACCCCAAAACATTTGAATACGTAAAAGAGGGAAACTATGTACTCACTTGGATTTGCGTAGATGTCTTATGTATGCAAAACCCAAATGTTCAAGTGTTTCCTAATTATGTCGTATAATTAAGGTTAGTGTGTATCGAGATTTAGACGGAAGATTGGATAGAATGTGGTTCATTAACCAAACGAGCGAAGGATCTCGTATAATATGATTTGTTAAACGTTACATTCTTATTTGGAAGTGTCTAAAGGTGTTTTGACCCGTTACAACTTGTTAAAGTGGTTTACGCCACTTTAACGAGTCGTATGCGTAACTACGGGTTCGGATGGTTAAATGGATCCTATGACGAGTCCAATATGACAAATCATGTTTACTTATGTTGTATGATCAGTTTGTAAGTCAAAACAATGATCATATATGTTTAAAACTAATTTTTGTGCCAAAATGGCATTTTCGACAATTTAAAAGTATATATAGTTGACTCGCCATTTGACTAACCAAACGACATGACCATAAGGTATAACCTTAGAGGGTTATTCCCTATATTACTATGGTCATACAAATGGGCTTGGTTGGATCCTAAGGTTAACCAAACGGGTCAGATTCGAAAGTCAAAGCGGAAGTCAAACCGCTTGACCTTCGACTTAAGGAATAAACACTAAACTAGAAATGACGAGTTAGACATGTTAAGACATGTCTGATAATGCTATAAAACTGATTTGGTGTCAAAACTTTAAGTTTTAATACTCGAAAACACTTTCGTCATAAAATGCATTTTTAAGCAGTTTTGACTTTTATTTCGTAAAAGTTTGACTTGTCATTTCGCCTAGTAAACGTGACGATCAGAGGGTGCAATCGCAAAGGATTAACACCTTCATTATTACGATCACGTAGCAAAGTTCAATTTGAACGTAGGCTTGACCAAAATGTTCAGAATCGAAAGTCAAAGAAAAAGTCAATTTACTTGACTTTTGGCTCATAACTAGCCAAAATAATGAAAAGGCTAAGGAAGAACACTTACTTGTTTTCAAGGAAAACTTAAAACTTCAGCAGGGGGCCTGTATAAGCAGAAGCAAGCTCCAATAGAAGAGAGAAAATAAAGATTGAAGGTGCAAGTTGAAATGGCTCAAGATCACCTCTATTTATACTTGCATCATGTTCATGAGATCATGCTAAGTGTTGGCATTGATTCTTAGATGTGTGCTAGTGTCTAATGAGGTGTTTGAACCAGAGAAATGGTGACAAATTCGGTGCTAGGTGGCAGAAAATGGGTATAGATGGCAGAACTTGGTGAACAAGCATAATTCTGTTACTGGGCACCCCGTACGGACCGTAAGGCTTTAAGTCTTATGGTCCGCAAGGCCTTCTGATAAAAAGTTTCTATTTTTGTCAGTTTTGGCCCCCGGACTTGTATTTTCACTTATTTGTTATTTTAATCCTTCTAACTTGTAATTTAAGCTATATGAAGGGTATAAAGGCATATGTAACTTGCATTTTATGCCATATATGTTGTGAATATCGTTTCGCTCGATCATACGATTACGTATTTCGTAAATAAAATATAGAATTTTATTTAATACGAAAACGATCGAAGTTGCACAATGGTTGAAAATTGCAAATGTTACAATAGGTCTAGCATGTGAAGACATTGTCAGCCTTTGACTGGTCTTGGGAATTGATATTTTCATAATACGGGTCGTATAGGCGTATACGACCCGTATTATCGGTGTCGATTTAAGAATTCCAAGTGTGCCAATAATACGACCCTTTCCCTAACTCAACAAATTTCGAAAAGACCTAATTAGTCAAATCTAAGTCGAAACGTTATTTACTAATGATTTATTGACGAGGTGCAAAACCTTCATTTTTTGTATTCTATTTCTATAGACCTTCGTCTGTCAAGAACTTCTAAAAATAGTTCATTTCTTTGTTCTTTTGTCTGTCAACTTCTAAAATAATTCATTTCTTTGTTATTTTGAATTATGTTTAATAAGACTTTTTTTAATGGCTAATGGTACAAACTCCTAATAAGCTTATAGGGGTGTGGTCATGACCCTTATGACCACCATGACCCTCCATATAGGTGTCATATCATCCCACTTTAATCCATCACTCAAAACCACTACCCTAAGGGTATGGTCATGAACCAAATCACTATCCCATTTATTTTTGTCTTAAAATTATCAAATAGGAGGGTCGTGGTAATCGTGGTTTAATCCATGGGAACCACCATCAATCAAGGAGAGGGGTGGTGTACCCAGTGGCGGATCCAAAAATTTTTCCGTGGGGGTGCCGGGTGCGGAATATTTTCAAAGATTTTAGGCTTCTAGCTGTATAAAAATATCGGTTCATAGCGGGTCGGGTCGGATCATGTAAGATAAAAGAACATCAAATTAAAATTTATAAATCCTCAAAAACACGTCAAACGTCATTACAAATTACAAACGTATTTAAAATTGTGCCCTACAGGTTTTTTTTTATTTTTTTTTTTGAAATATATCAAAAATATCATCTAAAGATACTAAACACGCCATAAGTTTATTACATTCTTACTCATTGTTCCTAACACATCTAATGTTCTCCATAAGTTCATAAAACAACACTAAACACTTAAACAAAATAAACAATCATGTTCAACCATAGCCCATAACTTTCAATTATACTTTTAAACATTCAAGCCCTAATATTAAATGTTGATTACTTGTAACTAATAATTTAAACAAGCAAAGCTATAAGTAAAACAACAAAATCATTTAATTACAAGTCTAGAACAACAAAAAAATCAAAAAAATATAAAAAGATTAAAGCCTTACACATCTATATTTTCTTCTAATTATCACATAAAACAAAATAAATAAATAAATAAACCATACTAGTTCTATATTGGAATGCTGACGTAATATGGGTCGGTCCAACCGGAATTTTGGTTTTTCCGGTAAAAAAAGCCACCAGGTCGTGAGCAGTGGCGTTAAGTCGCTGAGAGTTTTTTTTTTTTTTTTTTTTTTTTTTTTTGGGGGGGGGGGGGGGGGGGGGGATTTGAAAATGGAATGGGTGGATGGGTTTGGATTATCTTATTTAGTTCAAATTTCTTTAGGTTGGGTTTGGGCTTTTGTTAATAAAAATTGATTGCAAATTGGGCTTTTATTGGATTAAATAATTAAGTGAATAAGTTGTTAATAATTATATTTTTATTAAGTGGGGAGGTTGAAAATTTTCAAGGGGTGCGGGTGAAAAATTCCAAGGGGTGCGGTCGGGATTTCAGACGAAAAATAACACTAAAAAATATTTTTTCATGGGGTGCGTCCGCCCACCCTTGGCTTAGGGTGGGTACGCCTCTGGGTGTACCATTTAATTAAAGGTCCTATGTGGATATAATGTTCCAATCCATGACCCCCATACCCCGTAGCTAATAACTACTAAATTACATCAACTCATCACCATGCGTAGGATTCAAGCCAAGACCTTCCACTAAAAGATAAGAGCTTCTACCAAGTGAGCTAACCGATATTGGCGTTTAATATGTCAGTAATCCATCGATAATCATTAACTGATACTTCGTGACAGAAGGAATTTTTTTTTTCCTAGGTAGTATAGATGATATCATTAATTTCCTTTAGTTCTAAAAGAAATAAGTAATTCCAATTTTGGCTGTTTACGAAAACCATTTTTTTCTTTACTTTTACTTTAGATGTATTCGTTTGGGTAGTAGGTTCTGACAAAAGAAGAGGAATGGAAGGTGAACGTAATTAAGGAGGACGAAGTTGATAAACAAATTAAGTTGACAGTTTAAACGGCTCATCATCATGAATTGTCTGAGTTTCAAGCCCATTGGAACCCAAAACATGATCCGAAGTGGTATTCAAGTTTTGTGCCTAGAAGTAGAGTTTTCGAAGGGAGCTCAAGGTACCCAACTAACCTTAAGTTGCACCAATTGACCTATATAGAAGCGACATAAGGAACCGATTAATCATTAACTTATCATTAACTTTTCGGCTAGTATTGCAATCAGAAGCCACACCATCAACTAAATGCTGAATTTTGTTCTTTTATCATTTGAAAATCACACATCCAACAATGACACGATCACAAAAACAATTTAACGAGCGTTTAAGGTTTCTTGAGAATGACATAGCTTTAATAGATTACATAAAAAAGACTAAACCAGAAAAAACCTGACACTGACGATGTTGCAATGGTTAGGAATGAGTTATTAATGATGCACTAGAGAGTAAACATAAAGTAGAGCAATTGCAAGACACTTTCTTCACCAAAACATGTGGGAAGCTATCTGTATTCTTCTTTTGTACCAAACGCCATTAAAGGAATCACAGTGTTGTATTTGTTTGTGGATGAAAGTATGTTCATTCCAAAGACATGCACATGGTGCTTCACATGCTCTTAGTTCTAAAGATTAACGTATGCCAACTTGTGTTTGTATAAATATACATAATATTATAGTTATCATCATAAATATTAGCATTTGATCGGTTGGTTAAACCGTAATCCAAACAATGGCATCATTGCCATCGTTTGCTTCGTCTCCTTTGAATGCATACCATGCAAGGTCAGTTAGCTTTCCAACCGGATCACATCACAATATACTTCATGTTGAAGAGGAACTAAAAAACCTCAAAACATGGGAAACAACTATGTCATCTGTTCCTGATGCAGAAACATTTTGCATAGGTATGACATACCTAGAAAGAATGTACACATGTGTTGACAATCTTCTAAGTTCCCAACTGACACAACAAGCCCTTTCTCACTACCAACATAAGAAACTGGTCGACGAGTTGCTGATTCGATCAATGCGACTTTTGGACATATGTGGTTCCATTAAGGATGTTGTGTCGCAAGTTAAAGGACATGTGCGTGATATTAAATCGGCCCAGAGGAGGAAGAAGGAAGATTTAAGCATCGACGCTTCGTTCTTAAGGAAGCTGGAAAAAAATGCCAAGAAAGCGGTTACTGAGTTAAAACAAATCAATCAGATTTACTGCTCAAAATTGTTGAATGTTGATAGCCACATCTCTTCAGTGATCACAATAGTAAGAGAAGTAAGTGAAGTCAGCATTTTCATGTTCAGATTGCTCTTGGTTTTCATGTCTGTGTTCATTTCTAAGCTGAAATCATCAAGTAAGTGGCCCATTGTCTCCAAATTGATTCCAAAAGGAACATCAGCAAACAAGTATCACCATCAAATCTGTGTGGAGGCTTTAGATTTGCATGTTGAAGCCATTGAGAATGGGCTGTCTTCAGTGTTTAGGAGGCTGATCAGCACAAGGGCATCCCTCCTAAATATTCAATCAAACTAATGCCAATCAAGTAACGTATGGTAAAATATACTATAGAAAGTATAAAAAATAAAAAAATATACATATCCTATATAACCATATCTACATATACATCAAGAAAGATATTTTATAACTTTTTTAAGACTGTCCGGTGTCCTTAAAGACAATCCGAAGGTTTATTACTTATTTACTTTTGGTAAAAAAAGGGTTATTTTTAAAGATTCCTGGTAAAAACAATGGGCAAGTTTCCAATTGTTTTTTTGCAAAAATGGGTCTTTTAATCATTTACACCCTTTTCATTTACATATTAATTCCATCTTTTTATCACCAAAGAAACAAGTATACATATAAATAAAACATAATTATGGGTTAAGCGAGGAGCTATAAAAGTATGTGAAGAGAGCTGTGGTGACATGGAATGTAAACCAAATTGACTGCGAATTGACTGCAAATTGACTTTGGTTGGCAGCCTATTGAGACAAATCGAGATCCATAGGGAAGCCATCAAAAATATATTCCATTTATGTCCTTTCTTTTTTTATATCTTTTATTTGAATACCCTTGTTACATATATTCTGTAATTCATTAATTTGATAAATTAAAATTGATTCCTCACGTTGTGGGTCGGTTTTTTTTAATTACGTATGAGTGTACTGATTTTTTTTAATTGCTTAACGATCAAAAGGTAGACCAAGGGAAAAAAATCCATAAAAATAAACACGAAAATGTATTATATTTGATATGACTCATCAAATGTAAAGTAACTCTAATTGACCATATACGTTTCCAAACAAAACTTAAATCAAAATGTAGGCCAACTCAAAATGTCCAATAAAAGAAGCACAAAATGTATTATATTTGACATGACTTATTTTCAATAAAAATTGATAAAACTTACTTTGAAACGTAAAATGTCAATTTCTACCTGACATGTACACAAAAATAAGCATGTAAAATCGAGGGGGTGTCAAAATGACATGTTACAAAGTTTAAAGATATTTTAGAGCGTTGAAACATCAATATTAAATAGTTAAGGGGTGAAATCCTCAAAAAGACAAAAAAAAATCAAATTAAAGTTAAGGGGTAAAATTCACAAAAAGACAAAAAAAAAATTCAAATTATTGTAGCTAACCACTTAGTCTATTATATATATATGACTTGTGAGTTACCACCCGCGCTCCACGGCGGCTTTGAAACACACATAAAAATACATGAATGTGAGGATAGAAAAATCACAAGCGACGGTATATTCGAAAGTCATGGAAAAATTACATTATATTGTATACGAAAGTCAAGTTAATCGAACAAACTTTACACTGAAACACATATACATTAGATAAACACGACGACCATGCATTACAGTGCGTCGGTTTACACGTGGATTAAAAATCACGTTGCAATGGTGTATTTAGAGAAGAGCATTGGCAATTTAAAAAACCAAATGATTTAATTATTGTTTAAAACAACCGCTTGGTTTAAAAACATCGTTACGAAAATTCTCTTCAAAACGTGATATAAATAACACACTTAACAGAAAACTCGTTAAAAACTCAAAATGACAGTCTTATTAAAGTTAAAGTTCAAAGAGAGATTGTAACGTAAATCGTTAAAGAAAAAAATATTAACAAACCTAAAGATGAAGGGGTGCAAATGAAAAATATCCACTAAAAAAACTAACAAACCAAAAGATGAGGTGGTACAAATGAAAATTATCCACTAAAAAAAAAAAAAAAAAAAAAAAGAACATAGCTAATAGAATTTGGTGGTCAAACTAAAACATAAAGAAATTTTGTGGCTAAAACAAAAAATTTCAAAGGTACTTTTAAGTTAAGGAGTTGTTAAATTATATATATAATAATAATATCTCTAGAGGTCTCAGCCTCTCAGGTTCAAAGGTTCAAATCTAGGTACTGTAAAGGTATCTAATTATTAGTGTATTGTAGAAATAAAATTTGCCATTAAAAAAACTAAAATTTAAGCATTATTTTCACTGCAAGGAAAGCGGGTTTTAGTATCCGTCTCTAAAACCGAATAGGACAGATCGTTGTGATCTCTAAAAGGGTTTCGGTAAATATAATCCGTGAACACAACCAATATTTTGATGAGAACATGTCACTATTAACTATGTTATAAATCACAAGCGATTAAAACTTGCTTCCAAGCAATATCCAGATAGTGTTGCAATGGAATCTTACCGATAAACATAAAACTAAAATATAATTAATATAGTTATTCGTGTCTTCTTTCTGCAAGCTAATCGTCAACTTTAAATTGTTGAATTAGTTTCTCTTTGAAATTCAAATATAAGGAAACCAACCCTGATTTATTCAAATTCGGGTGCGTGAAACTTTTGACTCCCAGTAGTTCTTATAAACTTTATTTTTGGAAGCATTTTGGTTAGGGTAATGTACATTGTAGTTGCAGTGTTAGTTGAGAAATAAGAGAAGAAAACGACTAAAGTTTTCTTGTATTGAAAAGTGCATATAAAGAAAACCAAGGAAGACAAACAAATAGAGAAGCTAATTATTAAGATATCTAGGTAGTGGGCTATAATATGAACCAAATAAAAAAAGCCCCACTAACTTTATTATGCTAACAGTCCCATTAAAACTCACAATAATAAGCACTAAGAATTTGTCAGATAAGAAACGAATCCAAAACACTAACCGAGCCTTTGTGAAAATATCAATATTCTACAAGGCTCATGGAAGATGTAATTGATGACGAGTGAAATAGCAACCGGTCTCAATATGATGTTTGCTCATGGAAACAGAGATTTTTTGCAACCAGCATCTTACTTTTGTTATCATAATGTAAGGGGATAGTCTAATGTCTCATATTTGCAAGAAGCTAACATAACCGAACATTCTTGTATACGTGGTTACGACCAAAACTTGATACTCAAGCTCAGAAGAAGATCTAGAGACAACATTTTTTTCTTATTTTTCTAGGAGATTGATGAATCTCCATGAAAAACATAGAAAACAATAGTGGATTAAATGCTAAAGAAATCAGTGTTTCAAAAGATACACCCACGCATAATCAATATAGTCATTGTTAGGATCCAAGGCTGACATGATTAAGTTTGTTTGTACAAAATGAACATTCAGTGAATATAAACTTATGTAAAGTGCAGCGGAATTGTATACAAACTTTGTAAACACAAACATAGAAGAGAGTAGTATGTTTAAACACTTGTTTCACCTTGAGTCGAATGATTACAATGAAAAGCAAAAGGTTACAATGCAAGCTTACAGACTAAACTCCCCCTCAGCCTGATACTCCAGGGCTGGTTGCACAAGATGAAAGGATTGAATTGAGGAGAAGAACTCACTCAAAACGAATCAAATATAACAGTACAGAGTGCTGTTATATTTATAGGCAAACCAAACAACTGATGTACTTCAGCTGACGTCACCATGATAGTGACTTCTAACAGCCTAACAACCTATAGACACTGATCTATACAAAACTACTGATGTCTAACAACTGATTGATAGTACAATACAAAACAAGTCTAACATTGTTCACGTTCCACTGTTGTAGCCTAAGCACTGATTACTTGAACATCAGTGCTTTCTTCAAAAGGTGATCAGTCTTTGAATGAGCAGTGCTTGAATCTTCAGCAGTACTTAAGAGACAGCAGTAGATAGAGCTCAGCGTTTTGCCTTTTAGCAGTCTTTAGTTGTTTCATCAGTGTTTGGTTCATCAATTGTTCTTCTGAGCAGTGTTTAGAGTGTATCAGCAGATAGGTAACCACTGTCAAGGGGAGAGCTTAGTGTAAACATCTGCTTATTGTGAATCCACTGTTGTGAACAGGTTTTGGCTTTACATTATCTGTTCCTTTGGTAAGGTTCAATCCCAATAATCTCCCCCTGGAACAGATAATGCCAAAACCTTTCATTATTCAGGACCTTTATTACTCATCAAGAGTTCCTTAGCTTGTTTCTTAAATTCAGCTTCAAATTCCTTGGAACTCTGGTCATCCTCATCCCTACACAATGTAAGTTCAAGGAGATCCTGCAGATCTTCAACACCAAGGCCAAGTGCTTCTTTCCTTGATATGTACTTCATTTCGTCATTGGATCTGACCAAAGTCAATACGTGGGTCTTTTGATCAGACATCCACTTTAGTATTTTAAATCCTAATGGGTTTCTTGGGAGAGATTTATTCTTTGATGAGTTGGGGGATGATGGCCTTGTAAACACTTGCAAACTCTCAGACATTCTTTTGAAGGCTTCTTCAATGACTTTGTTTGCTGCAGCTATGTCTTCTGCAGTTTCTTGTTCAATAAGCTCTTGCCTTTCAATTTCTGACATGTCTGTTGCAGTGTTTGGTAATGCAGGTTTGTTTAACACCTTCTCAAAAAGGTTCTGAAGCTTTGTTAAGCTATCTTTTTTCAGACCCATTTTCATGATGGCGTCCTTGAAGTACTCTGCTTCTCTTTCTTTGACCTCTTTCTCAGTCAGCTGTTTACCTTCTTTTTGGTCTGACACAAAAATAGGGTTGTATGCTGATTTGAACATTGTTCTGAGGTTTTCAATCTGTTGTTCAAGTTTTATCATATGTTCTCGTTTCTTTGAAGCACTTGAAGCAGTTATCTTTCTTTTCTTTAGCCTTTTATAGGCTTCATCAGTCTGCTGCCTAGACCATTTTGATATGGCTTCAGCAGTATCCATTTTTGCATCCACCAGCTCCTTTTTCTTTCCTTTGTACTCAGCAGTGAGGTCAGCAATGAGCTTTTTGTATTTGCTCCAGTTTGGAGCATTTTTCTTCTTTGTAGGATCATTTTTGATTCTGTCAATCCTCTCAGCTTCATGCTTTAATGCAACTAATAGCCATTCTTCAAACTGTTGTTCTTCAGCAGGATAGAATTTCTCTTTCATGATGTAGGCTAGATACTCTTTCCTTAACCTTTTCTTTTGATCAGCCTTTTCTTTGATTAGCTCGTGTGCAAATTCTTCTATCTGCTTTACTTTTGTGAAGTAGAACTCCAGTCTTTTAGCAATGCCTTCGTCGCTTAGACCTTCACTTTCACTCTCAACCTTAGCTTTTACTTTAGCTTGCCTTGCCTTGATCTTGAGGTAATCATCCATATCCTCTGGTGGCATGTAGCCTATGAGTGAGGAGAATCTTCTTTTTGAAGGATCTTCTTCTGTATAGAATTGCCTCATCTCATTTTTTAGAGCTTTAATTTCCAGTGGATATTTTGTAGCATTAGGATCATGTATTTCCTCATTGGCAGGGATTGGCTTTCTTTTTCTACTGAGGAGCTTTGGTTGTGATATAGGAAAGGTGATAGCA
Organism: Helianthus annuus; assembly: GCF_002127325.2. Classification (NCBI taxonomy): domain Eukaryota; kingdom Viridiplantae; phylum Streptophyta; class Magnoliopsida; order Asterales; family Asteraceae; genus Helianthus; species Helianthus annuus. The sequence continues at coordinate 202,437,067 of NC_035448.2, read as the reverse complement.
GTGGTGGATGATTGACTAACAGCTGCTGAAACAACCGGTGTCTCAACTGTTGTTGTCATTACAACTACTGATGTATCAGCAGATGTCTTCTGCTTTTGAGCAGGGGTTATTATGGTGGTTGTTTGAGTGGTGATAAGTGGTTGACGAACAGTAGTTGAAACAACTGGTGTTTCAACCACTGTTGCCATTACAGCAGATGTTGTAACATCTGTTGTCTTCTGCTTTTTGGCCGGAGGCAGTGGTGGTGATATGATTGTAGATGATGATGGTGGTGGAACAGTGGTTGTGATGGTTTGTGATAGAGTGGTGTGTGTTAGAGGTGTGTGTGTTGATGACATGGCAGCTGTTTGGCTACTGACAGCAGTTTTTGTAACTACTGATGTATCAGCTGTTTGATTTGAAGTTTTGGATTTTGTGGTTTGAGGTGATTTAGATGCCTGTTTTTCTTCTTCAGGTTCAATATACATCCCATCTTCTATTCCTTTCTTTCTCAACTTGATTTTCTCCCCCTTTTTGGCATTATCTGCAAGGGGTGTATCCATGAAGAGGATGGAAGATGGAACTTTTCCACTATGGGCAATCTTTTGTATGCTAACCTTTATAGCATTGATATCTGCTTGAGTGTCTTTAAACCTTGATTCCACCATGTTGGTCAGCATTTATACTTGAATAGCATGCTTTTGATCAGCCATATGTTGCTGTTTTTCAAGCATGGGTTGAAAAATATTCCAAAGCTCATTTGCAGCAAATGCATGTTGTGCAGGTGCTTGAGCAGGAACAACAGTAGCTTGTGCTTTTTGAGCTTTTAAAATCTCTTGCACCATGTCTTTAATTTCAGCAACTGAATCTTCAAGTTTTTCAACTCTTTTCGTCAATTCCTGATATTTTGAATCATCACCTACATTAGTAGGATCATCTGAATCCCCACCAGCAGTGGTTGTACCAATGTGTGACTTAGGAACTGAGTCCCAAAAATCATCCATTGATGCCCCTTGTTCTTGGTACTGGGGACTTCTTTCTTCAGCACTCGATAAACCTTTGATGGTACCGGTGGTTAAAAACAACTCGCTGGTGGTTACCGATGTTGCCATGGAAGAAATTGCCTTCAAGGGAGTCTTATTAATGTAACAACTGTCCAACTGAAGATCTGTTGATCCATCAGTTGTAGTTGCTGCTCCACTTGAACTACCACCGAGAGTTACTTGTAACTCAGGGGGTGTAACCTCCTCAGTTGTTGCTGGGATAGCAGAGGTATAAGCATCAGACACAGTCACTTGTGGAGGTATACTCTCAGTAATGGGTGATAGAGAGGAACTGGTTTGTGTCTGTGCAATATCAACTGCATGCAACAGGGGTATTATTGATTGTGGCATTATGATTGGTGAGGGTATGGATGTTGAAAGATGCATGTCCTTAGGATTAGGACTGTGGAAGATAGATCCGAGTGGATCCAGAGCTTCATAATTTGGTGTCCCTGTGGTTACAACCTGATCCTTTTGTGAGGATGCAGGAGGAGTTTGAGGCTGGGGTTGAGATCTTCCTTCCAACTGCTGTGAGGAAGTAGCAGCAGTTGTTACTTGTGACTTTTGTGCTGTCACTGGCATTGACTCTGGGATCTCATCTTCCAGAGATGCCTTTGTTTTGGGTTTGGTGGGCTTTCTGGATATTTTCTTTTTGGTTCTTTTTGTGGTGGCAGGTGTGGGTTTCAAAATAGTGGGTGTGCTGCTTTGATCACCTGGAGCGGTGGGCTCAGCAGCAGATACCTGAGGAGCAGTTTCATCTGCTAAATTCTGCTCAGGCACCTCTGCTTTTGTTTTTATTGGTGCCAACATTCTTGAGAATGTTTCAGGTGTTAAGCAGTTTATTTTAAAAGAGGCACTTTGTTTGGGCAATTCTGCGTCTTCCTTTACAAATTTTTGTTCAAAATAATAGCTTAGAAATCGTGGAAAGAGCAGAAAAGCTTTATTATCAACGTTTTTTACCAAATCATCAAATATTTCCTGGGAGTAATTAAAGTTTTTATTGTTTAAAATTGCATACCCCAGGCATTGAATTTTTGTTGGTATTTCATTAAAAGACGTTGTTTTATTAGAAACACACATTAACAGTGTGTAAAATAAAAATCTGGGTGCAGAAGGAAAATAACCTTTTTGTAAGGTATCCCTTTTAGGTTGCTCTGCATAGCCACTGTTGTAGCCTAAGCACTGATTACTTGAACATCGGTGCTTTCTTCAAAAGGTGATCAGTCTTTGAATGAGCAGTTCTTGAATCTTCAGCAGTACTTAAGAGACAGCAGTAGATAGAGCTCAGCGTTTTGCCTTTTAGCAGTCTTTAGTTGTTTCATCGGTGTTTAGTTCATCAGTTGTTCTTCTGAGCAGTGTTTAGAGTGTATCAGCAGATAGGTAACCACTGTCAAGGGGAGAGCTTAGTGTAAACATCTGCTTATTGTGAATCCACTGTTGTGAACAGGTTTTGGCTTTACATTATCTGTTCCTTTGGTAGGGTTCAATCCCAACAGTCATCTATAAAAGATGCATATAAGTCGACTCACCTGTCACACCCCCAAAATCCACACTCGTAGTACCACCGCTTGGGGGCGTGACTGACCTGGATCCAGCCACCAATTATACTGAGCAATTTAATTAATAGCAAAAGTAGTATTCACCAACCACAGGGTTAGCAAATATCATAATCAAGTTCAAAAGTTTTAAGTTCAAATAGTAACATAAGTAGCGGAAGCGTAGACAAACAGTTTAAAACAATGTTCATGGTTCAAGTTTATTTAGAACACAACACATGGGTTAGACGACCACTACACATCCCCAAGTAGCAAGCTCCTGAGTCACTGGGTACCTGCAAAGCATGCAGTAGGGTATCAACAAAAATGTTGGCGAGTTCACGAGTTGTCCAGTTTTTAATTACCAAAAACTTGTTTCACCAGTTAATTTATCCGTTTATACATGCCATGGGGAGCTACCCCATAAGTAAGCGACTAAACTGTTTTTCCAATACCGAATACTTCATGTGACCAAACGTTTCCGTAAAGTGCCCCGTTTGTCAATGTTCTATCATCATTGACGGATTTGCCAGAGTCTATTAGTTCACTCCCGATCCCATACACGGGCACGGTGTGAGGCTGGTAAGACCTAAATAGCGCTATCAACTAATAACCCGTTCGCCTGGCCCCGGCGACTAATCGGTATTAAGTAGTAGGGACTTGAGTGATAGAGTTTCGTTTAGTGTTGCCCGTTGCATTCCGTATAAACAGTAATTAACTAAGAGTCCCACACAAGGGGAGAAAAGTAAGTTTGTTCCCAGTAACGAGGGAAGAAAAGCAAGTTTGTATCCCTCACAAGGGGATAGTGTTGTTTTTAGTTACGTTTCCCAATCCACCGGGAATGCATGCTTTAAGTTGTGAACTCACCTTGGGTTGCTCGGCAGATTAGCTTACTTGGTCAAGCTTGCTGGTCACCACGTCCTAACATGGTTACCAGTATAGGTCAGGTTTGGGGTACAAGTAATCACGTATATCCTACCTGTATCTAACACATAGAATGCATGCAGTTATCTATTGAGTTATTGGGCCTGCTCTAATAATTACACGGTTAAACAGCAACAGTTAACACATAGTCCAGTTAAACACATAGTCCAAACATGCCAGCATACATTATGGCCCAATAACTGAGTCAAACGGCCCAGTCGAGACCAGGTGGTCTCGACATGTGAGCACGAGGTCTCGAGTCGCAACTAGAGGGTCTCGAATGGTGCATGACCAACTCGAAACCATATAGGTCTCGAGTCCTGTCTCGAGTATGGATCAGAAGGTCTCGACTCGAGATCGTGCCAGTCTCGAGTCCCTGAAATTTGGCTGCTGGTCTCGGGTTGTCATGAGATGGTCTCGAGTCGCAACCAAAGTCCCGACTCGCAACCACGGATGCGTGCACAGGTGGAAACCTGGATCCAGCCACCAATTATACTGAGCAATTTAATTAATAGCAAAAGTAGTATTCACCAACCACAGGGTTAGCAAATATCATAATCAAGTTCAAAAGTTTTAAGTTCAAATAGTAACATAAGTAGCGGAAGCGTAGACAAACAGTTTAAAACAATGTTCATGGTTCAAGTTTATTTAGAACACAACACATGGGTTAGACGACCACTACACATCCCCAAGTAGCAAGCTCCTGAGTCACTGGGTACCTGCAAAGCATGCAGTAGGGTATCAACAAAAATGTTGGCGAGTTCACGAGTTGTCCAGTTTTTAATTACCAAAAACTTGTTTCACCAGTTAATTTATCCGTTTATACATGCCATGGGGAGCTACCCCATAAGTAAGCGACTAAACTGTTTTTCCAATACCGAATACTTCATGTGACCAAACGTTTCCGTAAAGTGCCCCGTTTGTCAATGTTCTATCATCATTGACGGATTTGCCAGAGTCTATTAGTTCACTCCCGATCCCATACACGGGCACGGTGTGAGGCTGGTAAGACCTAAATAGCGCTATCAACTAATAACCCGTTCGCCTGGCCCCGGCGACTAATCGGTATTAAGTAGTAGGGACTTGAGTGATAGAGTTTCGTTTAGTGTTGCCCGTTGCATTCCGTATAAACAGTAATTAACTAAGAGTCCCACACAAGGGGAGAAAAGTAAGTTTGTTCCCAGTAACGAGGGAAGAAAAGCAAGTTTGTATCCCTCACAAGGGGATAGTGTTGTTTTTAGTTACGTTTCCCAATCCACCGGGAATGCATGCTTTAAGTTGTGAACTCACCTTGGGTTGCTCGGCAGATTAGCTTACTTGGTCAAGCTTGCTGGTCACCACGTCCTAACATGGTTACCAGTATAGGTCAGGTTTGGGGTACAAGTAATCACGTATATCCTACCTGTATCTAACACATAGAATGCATGCAGTTATCTATTGAGTTATTGGGCCTGCTCTAATAATTACACGGTTAAACAGCAACAGTTAACACATAGTCCAGTTAAACACATAGTCCAAACATGCCAGCATACATTATGGCCCAATAACTGAGTCAAACGGCCCAGTCGAGACCAGGTGGTCTCGACATGTGAGCACGAGGTCTCGAGTCGCAACTAGAGGGTCTCGAATGGTGCATGACCAACTCGAAACCATATAGGTCTCGAGTCCTGTCTCGAGTATGGATCAGAAGGTCTCGACTCGAGATCGTGCCAGTCTCGAGTCCCTGAAATTTGGCTGCTGGTCTCGGGTTGTCATGAGATGGTCTCGAGTCGCAACCAAAGTCCCGACTCGCAACCACGGATGCGTGCACAGGTGGAAACCTGGATCCAGCCACCAATTATACTGAGCAATTTAATTAATAGCAAAAGTAGTATTCACCAACCACAGGGTTAGCAAATATCATAATCAAGTTCAAAAGTTTTAAGTTCAAATAGTAACATAAGTAGCGGAAGCGTAGACAAACAGTTTAAAACAATGTTCATGGTTCAAGTTTATTTAGAACACAACACATGGGTTAGACGACCACTACACATCCCCAAGTAGCAAGCTCCTGAGTCACTGGGTACCTGCAAAGCATGCAGTAGGGTATCAACAAAAATGTTGGCGAGTTCACGAGTTGTCCAGTTTTTAATTACCAAAAACTTGTTTCACCAGTTAATTTATCCGTTTATACATGCCATGGGGAGCTACCCCATAAGTAAGCGACTAAACTGTTTTTCCAATACCGAATACTTCATGTGACCAAACGTTTCCGTAAAGTGCCCCGTTTGTCAATGTTCTATCATCATTGACGGATTTGCCAGAGTCTATTAGTTCACTCCCGATCCCATACACGGGCACGGTGTGAGGCTGGTAAGACCTAAATAGCGCTATCAACTAATAACCCGTTCGCCTGGCCCCGGCGACTAATCGGTATTAAGTAGTAGGGACTTGAGTGATAGAGTTTCGTTTAGTGTTGCCCGTTGCATTCCGTATAAACAGTAATTAACTAAGAGTCCCACACAAGGGGAGAAAAGTAAGTTTGTTCCCAGTAACGAGGGAAGAAAAGCAAGTTTGTATCCCTCACAAGGGGATAGTGTTGTTTTTAGTTACGTTTCCCAATCCACCGGGAATGCATGCTTTAAGTTGTGAACTCACCTTGGGTTGCTCGGCAGATTAGCTTACTTGGTCAAGCTTGCTGGTCACCACGTCCTAACATGGTTACCAGTATAGGTCAGGTTTGGGGTACAAGTAATCACGTATATCCTACCTGTATCTAACACATAGAATGCATGCAGTTATCTATTGAGTTATTGGGCCTGCTCTAATAATTACACGGTTAAACAGCAACAGTTAACACATAGTCCAGTTAAACACATAGTCCAAACATGCCAGCATACATTATGGCCCAATAACTGAGTCAAACGGCCCAGTCGAGACCAGGTGGTCTCGACATGTGAGCACGAGGTCTCGAGTCGCAACTAGAGGGTCTCGAATGGTGCATGACCAACTCGAAACCATATAGGTCTCGAGTCCTGTCTCGAGTATGGATCAGAAGGTCTCGACTCGAGATCGTGCCAGTCTCGAGTCCCTGAAATTTGGCTGCTGGTCTCGGGTTGTCATGAGATGGTCTCGAGTCGCAACCAAAGTCCCGACTCGCAACCACGGATGCGTGCACAGGTGGAAACCTTCTAGAATCTCTGTTGTACTATCCAATAGAATTTCATATTCATGATCCTTTGTACTAACCAATCAAATATCACAAACATGTTTCCAATTTTCTACACTAATCAAAATGGATCAAAACATTCAAATTCCAAATGTTCTAAGCATATTCATACAGTTCATCCTCTATCCAAATTGTTCTTCATCAGGGTTTTCATTATCCTAACAAAATAACTCTATCAACAATCATCTGACATCATCCATCTCAACAATCTCAGCCTATGTTCATAGTACCACATCATCATTCATGTTATTTCATTGAGAATCATGTCATATTTACATTCATATATCCAAAACGTAACACGTTATCATGAAATCACCCACAACTAGCACCGAAACAGATTTGCATCTAACACACAAATATTCACATTATTCAAGAAGCACATTTGTAATCATTTGTACTATTTGTAAATAGACCACTTAACACGTGTTGCTTTTAAACGGTTGGAGACACTAACCGGATGGTGTCCGAATACAAGAGTGTGAAAAACTGTTTGAGAGAAAGCTCCCAAGTGATGAACACTAGCTAGATTCCAAGCTCCAAGCTGCCACTTAGTGGATCCGAAAGGATGGAGAGGGGGTGATTAGTGGAGTTTTAGGGTTTTCTAGAGAGAAAAAGCTAGGAGGAGTGAGAGGGTGTGAGAGTGAGGGATTGTTTGAGAGTTTGGGAGAATGATTGTTGCTCCAAAAGGGGTAAGTCGGCTAATGCAAGGATTTTATACTCTCCCGAGTAAGTGCACCCTAAGGCATTATGAGTGGGCTAAGGTAGGGGTGTGGCCCAATCGGCCAAACTGTTCACTCGAGACCGAGTGGTCTCGAGTCGGGTTCGCGGTCTCGGCTCACTTCGTACATATGTTTATACCTATGTATATATATATCTATTATACGTACACATTATAGCACATCAAGATAATTCACAAACTTTCATTTAATATAATATACACATAATGTCGATACAAGATAGTTGCTCGGGAAAACCCAAAGTGTCACATTATCCCCAAGTTTTAAGAACTTTTGTCCCGAAAGTTAGGGCAGCCACTGTCAAGCTAGTGTGAGTGAGAACATTTCAACGGGGTGTCACATCATCCCCCCGTTAGTTTGGAATTTCGTCCCAAAATTCGGTTGTAGCTTCAGCGCTGGAAGTTTCGTTAGGGAACAACTGGGGATACTTGTGCTTCATCTGGTCTTCCCGCTCCCAGGTAAACTCTGGGCCACGTCGCGAGTTCCAACGGACTCGTACAGGAGGTATCTGGCTACGTTTGAGGGTTTTGATCTCTCGATCCGTGATCTCAATCGGTTCCTTAGTAAAGTGTAGCCGTTCGTCAATAGTGAATTCCTTGAAAGGAATGATGAGTGTTTCATCTGACATACACTTCTTCAGATTAGATACGTGAAAGACGTTGTGCACCGCACTCAGCTCTTCAGGCAGATTTAATCTATAAGCGACCTTACCGATTCTCTCGGTAATTTCGAATGGTCCGACATATCGCGGATTAAGCTTGCCCCGTTTACCAAAACGAACCACACCCTTCCAGGGTGAGACTTCAAGTAGAACCCGGTCACCGACCTGAAATTCTAGTGGTTTCCTACGCTTATCGGCGTAACTTTTCTGACGGTCACGAGCTGCCGCCATGCGTTGTCTGATCTGGGCAATCTTTTCCGTTGTTTCTACCACCAGTTCTGGGCCTGTGATCTGGCTGTCACCAATTTCCGCCCAGCAAAGAGGTGATTGGCATTTACGACCGTACAATACCTCAAAGGGTGTTGCCTGAATGCTGGTGTGGTAGATGTTATTATATGAGAATTCCACTAGCGGTAGATGCTTCTCCCAATTCTTGCCAAAATCGATCACACATGCCCTAAGCATGTCTTCTAGGGTTTGGATGGTGCGTTCAGACTGTCCATCCGTTTGTGGATGATAAGCGGTGCTCATGTCTAAATGTGAGCCAAAAGATTTGTGCATAGCTTGCCATAACTCAGAAGTAAAACGGGCGTCTCGATCGGAAATAATGGAGGTTGGCACTCCGTGCCTCGAAACCACTTCCTTTAAGTAAATGTCTGCCAAGGTAGAGAACTTGTCTGTTTCTTTAATAGCCAAAAAGTGTGCCGACTTGGTCAATCGGTCTATTATCACCCAAATAGTGTCGTTTCCGGGTTGAGATCTAGGTAGGCCAGTAACGAAATCCATGGAAATTTGCTCCCATTTCCATTTCGGGCTTTCTGGTTGCTGGAGTAGGCCTGCTGGTTTCTGGTACTCTGTCTTGACTCTTGCACAAGTCAAACATTTGCTGACATATGTTGCTATGTGGGCTTTCATGCCAGGCCACCAATACGTAGTCCTTAAGTCGTGGTACATCTTATCCGAACTAGGATGTACTGAGTAACTGGACTTATGGGCTTCGTCCATCACAAGTTCACGTAGATCTCCATAGAGCGGAACCCAAATGCGCCCTGTCACATAGTAAGCGCCGTCTTCTTTTCGTTCTAGCCGTTGTCTCGATCCTCGCAGGGACTCAGCCCTAATGTTCCCCGGTTTCAATGCTTCAACCTAAGCATTTCTAATCTGAGTAGGGAGGTTGGACTGGATGGTAAGCTGTAACGCTCGCACGCGCTTGGGCGGAGTGTCCTTTCGACTGAGGGCGTCTGCCACGACATTGGCTTTGCCCGGATTGTACTTGATTGCGCACTCGTAATCATTCAAGAGTTCGACCCATCGACGTTGTCGCATGTTTAATTCCTTTTGCTTGAAGATATGCTCGAGACTCCTGTGATCGGTGTAAATAGTGCACTTGGTACCATACAGGTAATGTCTCCATATCTTAAGAGCAAAAACCACTGCTCCCAGTTCCAAGTCGTGCGTAGTGTAGTTCCTTTCGTGAGTCTTAAGTTGTCGAGAAGCGTAGGCAATAACCTTCTCGCGTTGCATCAACACGCAACCGAGCCCATGAATAGACGCATCACAGTAAACCACAAAGTCGTCGGTACCTTTAGGTAACGAGAGAATAGGAGCACTACAGAGGTTATCCTTCAGCTTCTGAAAAGCCGATTCCTGAGCTTCATTCCACTTGTAAGCAATACCCTTCTGGGTGAGTGTCGTGAGAGGTTGAGCAATCTTCGAGAATCCCTTGATGAATCTGCGATAGTATCCTGCCAATCCCAAGAATTGACGAACTTCGGTCGGAGTCTTAGGTGTAGGCCAATTCCTTATAGAGTCGATCTTAGTTGGGTCGACGTGAATTCCGTCCTTATTGACCACGTGTCCAAGAAAATGGACTTCTCGAAGCCAGAAGTCGCATTTCGAGAACTTTGCGTACAGTTGCTCATTACGAAGGAGTTCAAGAACGCAGGTGTTGCTCATGCTCCTCTTGACTTTTCGAGTAGATCAGGATGTCGTCGATAAACACAATTACGAACTTGTCGAGGTAGGGATTGCACACGCGGTTCATGAGATCCATGAATACTGCAGGCGCGTTAGTCATTCCAAAGGGCATGACGAGGAATTCATAATGACCATAACGAGTTCTGAAGGCATTTTTGGAGATGTCTTCATCACGGACTCTCAGCTGATGATAACCTGACCGTAGGTCAATCTTAGAGTAGTAGCTCGATCCTTGCAACTGATCGAATAGATCGTCGATACGTGGGAGAGGGTAGCGATTCTTGATGGTAACCTTGTTTAGCTCATGATAGTCGATGCACATTCGGAATGTGCCATCCTTCTTCTTAACAAAGAGCACTGGTGCTCCCCAGGGTGACGAACTAGGACGGATAAATCCTTTATCCAATAGTTCTTGTAGTTGCGTAGAAAGTTCCTTTAGTTCTGCGGGGGCTAGTCGATAAGGCGCACGAGCTATAGGTGCTGCTCCGGGGGTTAGCTCGATTTGGAATTCGACCTGACGATGAGGAGGGAGTCTAGGTAGTTCTTCAGGAAATACTTCGGGGTAATCGCGTACAACTGGAAAATCTTCAATCCTCTTTTCCTTTTCCTGTGTGTCGGTGACGAGCGCTAAGATAGCGGTGTGCCCCTTTCGTAAACACTTCTGGGCCTTTAAGAACGAGATGACGCCTGTGACTTCTCCGCCTTTGTCACCTTGAATGGTGAGAGGTTTGCCAGATCGGCGGGGAATGCGAACCATTTTCTCTTGACCGAGGATTTTAGCGCGATGTTTGGATAACCAATCCATACCAATGACGACGTCGAAGCTTCCAAGATTGATAGGGAAAAGATCGATACTAAACGTCTGACCAGACAACACTAGCTTGCAGTCATTGATCACATGTGAGGCCTCGATGTTTCTACTATTAGCTAACTCGACGATATGCTTAGAGCTTAATAACGCAGGCGGGTGCTTAAGTTTCTTACAAATACGTAGGGTTACATAACTAGCATCGGATCCGGAATCAAATAATACAGAAACATAGCGATCATCGAGTAGGAACTTACCCGCCACGACGTTGGGGTCATTCCTTGCTTCTCCAGCTCCAATCACAAAAGCCCTTCCTCTTGCACCATTCCCGACATTGTTGTTTTGATTGTTGTTTCCATCTCCCTAGTTGTTGTTGCGGTTCTGGTTCAGTTCTGGGCAATCCCTGCGTATGTGCCCCGTTGCCCCACAGTTATAGCATCCACGGTTGTTCCCTTGCTGCTGTTGTTGTTGCGGTTGTTGCTGATTCTGCCTAGCTGGAAACTGACTCCTACAGTCTTTGGCTTCATGCCCCATCTTGTTGCATCCTTGACACTGACTTTTGCCACATGGCCCGCTGTGATGTCGGTTACACTTGTTACACTTGGGATGGTTCCCTCGATAGCCACCCTGTTGCCGAGGGCCTTTGTTGTTTTCAGTTTTCCTTTGCTGAGTCGGGGCCTGAGTGGGCTTAGCATCTTTGCTTTGGTTTCCTTCCCACTTATGCTTGTTATCACCAGAAGCTCCATCAGTAGCACTAATCCTTCTGGGTAACTTGCCCTGCTCCACAGCCTGATCAGTGAGTTTGTGAGCAAGACGGACGACTGGCTGGATGGTATTAAGGTTGGCTGAGGTCACATGGCTTCGAATTTCTGGGGCTAAACCCTTGATGTACAATTCGATCCTTCGGTACATAGGTCGAGACATGTTTGGGCAAAGAGCAGCATAGTCGTTGGACAGTTTGGTGTAGGTCTCAATCTCTGACCCAACCATCTTAAGCTCAAAGTACTCGTTTTCGAGTTTGTGGATGTCATCCCTGTGACAGTACTCTTCTTTGATCATATCCTTGAAATCTTCCCACGCAGTAGCATTAGCGGTTTCCAAACCAAGCATTTGAATCTGTGCTTTCCACCATGAAAGCGCGTTTCCTTCAAGTGTGCCAGTAGCAGGGGGACACTCGCAGACAGCGAACACAGCTTCGACCTTCTCGATCCAGTGCAGAAGACCTATGGCACCCTCAGTGCCATTGAAAGGGAGAGGCTTGCAATCCATGAAGGTCTTGAAAGTACAAACACGTAGTTGCGCAGGCGCATGCTGACCTGTTGTGAGAAGTGAAGCGAAATAGGTTTAGGGGTGAAAAGACGTTGCGGCGGTAGGATCTAAACATCCTAAAATAACGAGCTTACCTCCAGGGTGAGCTGCGAAAGCTGCAGCCGCCGTGTTGATCAGGTTAGTGAACTGAGCCTGAGTCATGTTAACGTTTCCTCTTCCGCGTCCACTCATTGTCTTCATAACCAGAAAACATAGCATGAGTGTGATGTCGTAATGTAGCGAGAATGAGATAGAAGAGGGAGGTGTATCTATCTAACTAGGCACACTAGTACGTATAGCAGAACAGAAAGCATAAAGTAAGCAAGCAAGTAAACACTAGTCCGAGCTATGAGGTCTAATGTGTTGAGTCTTGGACTTGGAGTGTAGTGTCGTCACGAGTCACGGGTTATAGTCTGGGTTTTCTCAAAAAGATTCCCTTTTTAAAACCAAGTTCACTATAACCAATGGCTCTGATACCAATCCGTCACACCCCCAAAATCCACACGCGGAGTACCACCGCTTGGGGGCGTGACTGACCTGGATCCAGCCACCAATTATACTGAGCAATTTAATTAATAGCAAAAGTAGTATTCACCAACCACAGGGTTAGCAAATATCATAATCAAGTTCAAAAGTTTTAAGTTTAAATAGTAACATAAGTAGTGGAAGCGTAGACAAACAGTTTAAAACAAGGTTCATGGTTCACGTTTATTTAGAACCCAACACATGGGTTAGACGACCACTACACATCCCCAAGTAGCAAGCTCCTGAGTCACTAGGTACCTGCAAAGCATGTAGTAGGGTATCAACAAAAATGTTGGCGAGTTCACTAGTTGTCTAGTTTTTAATTACCAAAAACTTGTTTCACCAGTTAATTTATCCGTTTATACATGCAATGGGGAGCTACCCCATAAGTAAGCGACTAAACTGTTTTTCCAATACCGAATACTTCATGTGACCGTACGTTTCTGTAAAGTGCCCCGTTTGTCAATGTTCTATCATCATTGACGGATTTGCCAGTCTATTAGTTCACTCCCAATCCCATACACGGGCACGGTGTGAGGCTGGTAAGACCTAAATAGCGCTATCAACTAATAACCCGTTCGCCTAGCCCCGGCGACTAATCGGTATTAAGTAGTAGGGACTTTAGTGATAGAGTTCCGTTTAATGTTTCCCGTTGCATTCCGTATAAACAGTAATTAACTAAGAGTCCCACACAAGGGGAGAAAAGTAAGTTTGTTCCCAGTATCGAGGGAAGAAAAGCAAGTTTGTATCCCTCACAAGGGGATAGTGTTGTTTTTAGTTGCGTTTCCCAATCCACCGGGAATATATGCTTTAAGTTGTGAACTCACCTTGGGTTGCTTGGCAGATTAGCTTACTTGGTCAAGCTTGCTGGTCACCACGTCCTAACATGGTTACCAGTATAGGTCAGGTTTGGGGTACAAGTAATCACGTATATCCTACCTGTATCTAACACATAGAATGCATATAGTTATCTATTGAGTTATTGGGCCTGCTCTAATAATTACACGGTTAAATAGCAACAGTTAACACATAGTCCAGTTAAACACATAGTCCAAACATGCCAGCATACATTATGGCCCAATAACTGAGTCAAACGGCCCAATCGAGACCAGGTGGTCTCGACATGTGAGCACGAGGTCTCGAGTCGCAACTAGAGGGTCTTGAATGGTGTATGATCAACTCAAAACCATGTAGGTCTCGAGTCCTGTCTCGAGTATGGATCAGAAGGTCTCGACTCGAGATCGTGCCAGTCTCGAGTCCCTGAAATTTGGTTGCTGGTCTCGGGTTATCATGAGATGGTCTCGAGTCGCAACCAAAGTCCCGACTCGAAACCACGGATGCGTGCACAGGTGGAAACCTTCTAGAATCTCTGTTGTACTATCCAATAGAATTTCATGTTCATGATCCTTTGTACTAACCAATCAAATGTCACAAACATGCTTCCAATTTTCTACACTAATCAAAATGGATCAAAACAATCAAATTCCAAATGTTCTAAGCATATTCATACAGTTCATCCTCTATCCAAATTGTTCTTCATCAGGGTTTTCATTATCCTAACAAAACAACTCTATCAACAATCATTTGACATCATCCATCTCAACAATCTCAGCCTATGTTCATAGTACCACATCATCATTCATGTTATTTCATTGAGAATCATGTCATATTTACATTCATATATCCAAAACGTAACACATTATCATGAAATCACCCACAACTAGCACCGAAACAGATTTGCATCTAACACACAAATATTCGCATTATTCAAGAAGCACATTTGTAATCATTTGTACTATTTGTAAATAGACCACTTAACACATGTTGCTTTTAAACGGTAGGAGACACTAACCGGATGGTGTCCGAATACAAGAGTGTGAAAAACTGTTTGAGAGAAAGCTCCCGAGTGATGAACACTAGCTAGATTCCAAGCTCCAAGCTGCCACTTAGTGGATCCGAAAGGATGGAGGGGGGGTGATTAGTGGAGTTTTAGGGTTTTCTAGAGAGAAAAAGCTAGGAGGAGTGAGAGGGTGTGAGAGTGAGGGATTGTTTGAGAGTTTGGGAGAATGATTGTTGTTCCAAAAGAGGTAAGTCGGCTAATGCAAGGATTTTATACTCTCCCGAGTAAGTGCACCCTAAGGCATTATGAGTGGGCTAAGGGAGGGGTGTGGCCCAATCGGCCCAACTGTTCACTCGAGACCGAGTGGTCTCGAGTCGGGTTCGCGGTCTCGGCTCACTTCGTACATATGTTTATACCTATGTGTATATATATATATATATATATTATACGTACACATTATAGCACATCAAGATAATTCACAAACTTTCATTTAGTATAATATACACATAATGTCGATACAAGATAGTTGCTCGGGAAAACCTAGAGTGTCACATCACCCTTTGTGGATACTAGAGATGTACCCACACATTATAATGCATAATATCAAAAGGAGCAATAAAACGAGAGAAACTTTTATTATATGGTGAAAATTTGTAAGGCCCTAACACGTTTTAACTGAAAAGACGCGGCGGAAATACGAACCTTAGAATTTCTTTTCATATAAACATTCACACATGTTTGAAAATCATTTACAATGACTCTTTTACAAGAGCTACATCTTTCTTTCTCATTTAAAAGGATAAATTATAATCTAAGGTTACAACTACATGACCACGTTTCCATATAATCCTCATTCTGACCTATCTTCAACCGCTTGCTCTTCATGACGACAATGATGATCCATGTAACCTGCACTCATCGTAAACACCAACATAATTAGTAACCGGTGACATCATACCTAATTTAAAACATGCATAATTTAAATGAAATATCGCATTCTCTCGACGGGAGATAACCCATTCAATTATCCTCTCGAATCTAATTATTGCATTCCAGTGTCGAACCTTCAACGGTGTAAGACCCTATAAGTGTTTTGGCCCAAAATGACGCAACGGAAAATGAACCGTAAAATTTCTTTCTTTTAATTGCTCTAACATACTTGTAAACCGTTTAAAAACGACTTCTTTAAAATAAGTACATTGTTCATCCTTAGTTAATGTAACCCTTATAACATATGAATACAGACCACGTGACCACTTTTCTGTACAATCCATGATCTTCAACTCGATCCTCGTCCACTCGTCCCTCATGATGATAATGATGATCCGAATAACCTGCAGTCACCATATATAACTAACACATTAGTAAATGGTGACATCATACATAATTTAATGGATATATAAACAATCAGTAACCACGTAGCAATCTATATTTGTATACTACTCCATTATGATGTTCTTTCGAATTTGTTCTTTACCCCGGGCCTCCATTCTCTAAGAGCCCAACACTTACATGCCTGCACTTTCATTTCATTCTCATAGACAACTCAGTTAGTATCGTCAATACTCGTATATATATTAACACCATACATACCTTCATACGAATCTCACTCATTTGGAAACATTAGGTTTATTAGCATGCATGCATCTTATCTAACCCTGACTCCTTAAAAGATAATAGTCCTACTTAATACATGCATAAGTATTAACAATCTTAACCACAAACATCTGTACACATATATAAGTCTCGTACACACTAGTCTATGTACATACTCATTTCTATTCATGTTTACCCATGGTTTCCATTTACTAACATGCAATTAAATCCATACATACAAGGCTTACATACTTATTTTATTCCCACATGTACTTGCCCAAACGCTGCCTTTTCACCCGCACACATAAACACTCTTTAATGAGTTTGGTGTGCATTTCAGAAACTTTAAAAATGAGTTATATGCTCATCCATACTTCATAAAAACTATTTGGTAAGGTTGGGGTACGTTATGCAAGTTTAACGGGACTTAGGAATGGGATTATGGTGTCAGGAATCGAAGAAAATGAAGAAACGGGGCTGCCGGCGTTGGCTGGCGCGTAGACAGCAAGATAGAGCGTCGGCCAACTGCTGCCCAGCGTCGGGGACGACGCCCCTACAGCACCGATGCCCGAATTTTGTTCTTTTCGCCATTTCGACCCTCGTTCGCGCATCCCGAACTTCCCAAATCATAAAATAACATTATTCCAAACCCCAAATCATTCTAAGACTTAACACCATGTCCCCATAATCAAATCTATACTTTTATCATACTTTCTTGATTTTGACCCGTTTGATTTTTCCAAGTTGTTTCCGACATAGTCAACTACTTTCGACCCATTACAACAATACCTACCTTAGTACTTCCATTTATTACATGATCTTCCATGATTCCCCACATTCATAGATATCAAAACTCTCTATACTTACTAAGAAGTGAGTCGGAAGTCACTTACCTTAAGCGACCGTCTTCTCGTTCGCTTCGTTGTATCCCCTTGGCCCGTTAGCCTTCCATACTTGAGTCCATGTCAATTGGGTTTCCTATCCTTTCAAGTCATTATGTCCATATCATAGTTAGTATGCATGTTCATTCATATCACATCCATTTCTAACTCTTAGCTACATAGACTTTCATTAGTCAAACTTTATCACGCATAAGACATGAACCGACAACCACATTGTTCAACATTCACTTAATCAAATTCATTATCATACGTACACATAATTGGTCTAACACATATCACATGATTCTTTATAATCTCACAAACATATTAATAAGTCTAACCATGCTACTCACATATTCATTGACTTTTCAAAAAGTCAACGGTCAAGCATACTAATTTCCAACTTAGAAACTTATGTCCATATTTATGTGGTAGACCAAACTAGTGACAACATATACATTTCATATTCATGTTTTTAGGACACACACAAACACATGATCAATTAACTACATCATACACATAGATAATCAGTTCAATACATACTAATGCTCTCATGATACTACAATTATCAACTACATTCAAGTTAGCAATTTAACATAATCCCAACATCATCCTTTACTAGTATGTCCCCAAGCTATATGTTTAGTACACATCCATTTCTAAATTACCATTATGAAACTAGCCCGACATATGGTGTGCACCACACCATTCAAGTATAGAGTAAAAACTCCTAAAGCATACTTTTTACCAAAATCATTTCATCAAACTAATACCCACATGTATTTCATCCAAAATACAAATCTCATGCTATCCTATCATTAATTTCTTCATTGTTATATTCTACACATATTTATCCATCAATTGCACATAATTTCATCTAAAATTGTTACCTTAGGCATTTCATTAAACACTTTGTGTGCGTACAACAATTAAGGCACAATGTACAAGTATCTCATGCTCATCTCCTACTTATTGCTTCCATTAATCAACAACAATCAAAATCACATTACTTCCATTTCATACATAATCTAACTAACAAGTATCCTTCACACATTACACAATACATCAAATTTGAACAAGAATTGGTCATGGGTGATACACCCATGTCGCCACCTTCATCATCACCAAATGGATTTTATGTAAAAACATCAATTTACTTAAAATTGTTCATAACCCAAGTTTTATTTGGTGATTCTAATACACCTTCATACTTAATTTCATAGACATTCACGGATTCATCATAAACCCATTTCATAAAAAAATTACTAAATCAACTATTACAACTTACCACATGTTTATTAGGCTGAGATAATGCTAGATATTGATCCATGCATTTGATTATCAACTCCACACTCATCAATTTGCTGAATTTTCCTTGTTCTTAAGAGGTTCTACCTCTTCCCCTCTTTCCATCTCTATACTCACGACACACACCCACACTTACATATGCAAGAATTGTAATTTTTTTATAAACTTTAATACAATCTACCAAATGTAGCCCCTCATGTTTGTCATTTTTCTCATTTGTCACAAACTTAAATCTCTACTATTAAATTTTAGTTAACTAAGTCATAAAAAAAAAACTAGTTAAACATTCTCATGCCATATAAAAAGGAAACATACTAGTGAATTAAACATTCGGATTTTGGGGCGTTACAAGTCTACCCCCCTTAAAAGAGGTTTCGTCCCCGAAACCTTTCTCATTACTACTAGAAGAATGCTACACTTACTTTTTCACCTAAAAATTCAAGTTGCTTACTAAAACACAAAAATACTTGTGACTCGTTAAAGAGGTAGTGTTCACATACAACCATAATTATATATCTTGTTCTTGCTTTCTTAATCAAGCCTTGGACTTTTATACATTTACCAATCGTAGTGGATCAACAAAATTTTCATCTCACACATGTATCATACATGGTATTTCATTCTAGCGTTAACCCCACAAGTACTTATCATGAGTTTACCTCCGTGTTCTATTATTAACATTCTTTTTGAGTACTTTCATTGGCACATGGTGATTTAGACCATCTACATACACATATTACCAACATCCATTTAGGTTTAATCACTATCACTAGGTAGTTATTATTTCATTTTCGTTCATCTTGGGCAAACCAAAACATTCCATTACTAATGCTCCATCTAATTACTTTCATATCCATATGAGAGGTAAGCATATGTTATACACATACCGTAAACATTCAATTATCTATCACTACTACCACACAACTACTTTTTTCATACTTACTTATTCATATTCGACACGAGAATTAAGCATCATTCTAAGTTTACTACCATTACTTGTACTAAGCACGCCTTTAAGTCTTGCCTCAAATCATTTCATTCATGTCACTTTGTTCTCCGGGTTTATGTTCCTTTCCATGACTTAATCTGAGTCAAAGTCCTTCCTGTGTTGACTTATAAAGTCACACCCTAACCGCAACATAACTACTATTTCATACATAATCTTTCATACTTAACTCGATTTTTAAGAGTCATTGTATGTTTGTTTTAGTTACATGTACTAAGTATACCGTTAGCTTATATTCTAGGCCATTCCATTCGTATCATTTTAATTTTCTGGTTAGCTTGTTTCACGAATTACTTACCAGATGCTAACGTTCACACTTCTAATCAACATTATGTCTGAGTTGATATTTAATATTTAGTTGACCTCTAAAAGTCAAATCTTCCTTTCCATGTCACACTTGTGCTACCATTAGTTCGTACGGAAGTACTTATTCAACTCATAACCTTATATCTACATTCACATATTAAACAATTCACTAACCTTGCTACTTTGGCGCAATACTACGACTTGCAAGAACGGATCGGTCCACTTCGTCACGAGTCCATACCATCTCTGGATAGGTTTTCATAATTCTTATGACAAGTTCCGGATCGCGAGCATCCTTTCACTAGCTCTATTGGTTTCGTCACCTCATGAGTTCTACCATCCTCACATATAAAATTAAAGATCAGTACCTTTCATTCAAATTCCATCAATTATGACATTTATCAAGTTATCTTGTTTACATACTAGCCCCTTCCAAAATTCTTTTAAAACATTTGTTCGTTTGGCCCTCTCGGAACGGGTCAATGCATGATTGTTCCTTAATATATCATTTTCATTTGTTTGACGCGTTTATAACGGGTCCATACATGACCTTTCTTTAATATACTATTCTAAAAAAAACATTTTTCCTCCCATCCATACTTAATCTATCACCATCTACTTTAAACTTACTCATAAAACCCGTTTGACTCCAACAAATTCAAATTGAACACATTCTTATGTAGGTACTTTCATTCTTTTTATGTTTACAATCTGTCTCACAAATTCAAACCTTTCTTTTTATACTTTTCATTCTTACCTTTCATTCTTACGGGTTCAAACTTTGTTAATAATTTTCATTCTTTTATGTTTGAGTCCATCTCGTGGGTTCAAACCTTTCATTCATACTTTTCATTCATTTCCATTGTTTGACCCGTTACGTGTCAACTTTCTTATCATACTTTTTCATCCATTGTGACCTGTTCATAACGGGCCAATCCCTTAACATATTTTCCCATCCTTTGTGACCCGTTCATAGCGGGTCATGTCCTTAACATACTTTTCCATCCGTTTTGACCCGTTTATAACGGGTCAAATTCTTTAACATACTTAATTACATGTATTACTATAATCGCAAGATATAACAATGAGCATTACTACAAGTGAAACTTGAAATATATCAAGTAACATATAGATTCAAACATTTTATTCTTACTTGGTTGGTCCATTCTTACTTACGGATTCGTACTCTTCCTTCCAAAACCTTCATTCAACATAAAATGCTCCCAAGTTACTTGGGAATCTTGCCACTCTTTTCACACACACGACCACTTACTTCTCAATTCTACCAGACATACATGTGATGATTATCATGGTCTCACGAGTATCATATATTTCTTGCTCGCTGGTCGGGCGCGCAATCCACATACTAGCCTCGTGCCTTCATGTAACCATAACCTTATGTCCGTAGAAGTTGATTTCAGTACGTGCATCATTTATAAATATTATCAAGGCAATATCAATGTCTTACATTGTACCCATATTTATTTAAAAATGTGTACCTGGGGTCCAACGGTTCAATCACATACTTTGGCATTTGCCTTAGATTGCATCTTTGGACCATCCTTCTTAATCATCCAAGCTTACCTTACATAAATAACACAGTTAGTTTCTTCATATGAACATACGTATACATATTCCCATTCGAACCTTACCTTTAAAATCGTGTAACACCTTGTAAAATCATGTCCAATGATGGGGTGACACGTGTAATGAACCCTAATAAAGTCAAACGTTGACTATGAGGGACTAATTTTGACAAAAATCGAAAACCTTGATTATAGAAGGACTGAAGGTGTCAACATGCCTAAAATAGGCCTCTGAGTGACCTTATACGGCGTCCGTATTCTCAAACGAGCCACTTGTTGGACGAGAGGAGTTGTTTGCGTAATTATGTGAAAGTATGCGCGTGGAAGGGTTAAAAGTGTCAACATGTTAATTCTTACCTCTGAGTGACCTTTTAACAAACTGAGAGCTTCATTATGTTACAGCATGTTCTCGGGAATGCCTAATATTGGCTATTAAAGGCTTTTATGCCAATAAGTGAAGTTACGCGCAAGTTTGCGAGTTAGAGGGGTTAAAAGCGTCAATATGAATGACCTTTTAACGAACCCGAAGCATTTTGATGTGCCATCATAATTTTGAGAATCCTTAATATGGGCTACAAAGGGCTTTGATGCCATTAAATGATAATAAGCGCAAGTTTGCGCATTAAAGGGACCAAAAGCGTCAATAAGCGAAACTACGTTTTCAAGCGACCGTTAAGAGAACCAGAGACTCTATAATGCTCGGTCACGTTCTCGGGAATCCCTATATGGATTATACAAGACTTGGATATCAATAAATGGCTTTACGCGCAACTTTATGCGTTCAAGGGACTAAAAGCATCAAAACTACGAAAGTATGCATATTCGCGCATATTCTACATTCTGGCCATACCTGCACATCCATAAATTTTTGTAATCATTAAAATGTTATATTTTAGTGATGGGAATGCAAAAATACCATCCGTCGCGAAATCTGGATTGTTTTCGCGTCCGTTCGAACGTTCGTCGTAATTAAGCGGAAAACGCGACCGTACGACCGAACGAACTGGTACCCATAGTATTTTTGAGCATGGTTGAAGTTAAATATACCTTAGCGTCCCTATAGAGCTTTGAAATAGGGTTAACGGGTGTTAGAAGTGCCAAAAACTCAACGATACGCGTTCAGGGGCCAAAACTGCCAACTGTTGAAACTTCATGTATACTGACCAGGTCCTTACGGACTGTATACCATGGACCATACGGTCCGTATGATAGTGCCAGCTATGAATTTTTGCTTGTTTCCCACTCTAATCCATTCTTAACCAATCAAAACCCAATCCTTGGGCTTCAAGACAATTGTAGAGCTGTTCCAACACCTGTAATGATCTTGTAAACCCATCCAACACTTGTCTTAATCCTAATCATATCCAAAAACTATAAATATGATGAGAACCCAACACTTTCATTTGCTCATTTCCTTCATTCTTCTCCTCTCTCAAGTTCTGGAGCCTCTTGATCTGATTAGGACTTGTTTTCTTGTAGAAAAGATAGCAAGGACCTGTTGTAAGTATCTTGGCTCCCTCCTTAGTTCAGTTTTATGTTTTAAAAAACGAAAAGTCAAGATATCGTAAATTAACTTTGACTTTCGGTTTAAACTCTAATGGTCTAACCACTGATCAAATTGAATGTGGGTATAAGACCATATATATGTAGGTGATTAACCCTCAAAAGGGCACCTCCTAATTCCTTCGTTTGCTTAGTTAATTGCTGGGTCAAACTGTTTAATTAAAAAGTCAAACTTGGCAGATTTGTGTATAATAGTTAAACCAATAATGCAAGGGTTATAAATTATATTTAACACTTTAATAACTTGGTAATTATTATTTAAACATGTCTAAACACTTTAATAACTTGGTAATTATTATTTAAAAACCGAAAAGTCAAACTTGACTTCTACGTTGACTTTTGGTTATAAGCCGAATTAGATTAGTATGATACTGATTTTAGGCTCCGTTATGATCATATTATAATGTAGCATAACCCTCTGGGATTATATTACATGATCATACTAGTAATCCGAGTCTTATGCAAGTTTCCGTTAATATGCCATACTTTAACTATTATGCCCTTTTTAGAAAAAAATAAGGTTTTAGACACCAATAAGCTTTCAAACAACTTAGGTACTGATATGTTAACATGTTTAACATATTTTGATGTTATAAATCTGATCATAAACTGAGTTCGCGTATAATGTCGTAAATTGTGCTTTAAAGTGACCAAAATGCCCTTTAGGCGCATAGATCGGTTTTAAGCATAATTCCTTATACCAAACTCATTGCCTACTAATTTAATATCATAATTAGGATAATTTGGGATATCAATTCAGATTATAAACTGAGTTTACACACAAGTTCTTGAATTATGTCTTCAAATGACGATAATGCCCTTTTGGTACCTAAAATGGTTTAAAAGCATGATTATCATACGAAACCTTTTTACTACTGATATATCATGTTAAATAACATATTTTGGTCATATAAACCTGACTGTAATATCAGTTTTCATAAAAGATCGCATATATCGTCATTTAGCGACTTAAACGCCGTTTCGGCGCGTAGTATGGTTTTAAACCATAACTAACAATCAAGACTTGTTACCTACTGATTTTATAAATCATTTTAAAAATATTTTTACAGTAGGTATATGCTATAAACTCAGATCCCCAAATTAGCCTTCAAAACTATGTTTGAAATTACCAAAATGCCCCTATGGAGCACAGTTTGGTTTTAAACTATGAAACACACATATGTTTGATATCATACTGATATTATATCATAGATAAAGTATTTTAAAAGAATGTTTATAATCATAACATCAGATTGTACCCAAGTTCCTTTTATACGTTATTAAATGACCAAAACACCCTTACGGGGCATAGTGTGATTTTAAAACCTAAACGGGCATACAAGTTGATATCCCACTGATAATATAACTTGTTTAAAGTATATTGGCATACGGAATTTGTTCACGACTCATCCGGTTACTCGTTATCGCTTATAAGCGTACGGTTAGACTTACGTAACTAGTTTATGTAAGTTTGCTGAAACGGGTTTAACCTTATTGTTTTTACTTCAAAATCCAGAATGTACTTAGTATACCCATATTATACAAGTCCTCGTACTTGTTGGGTCTGAATTATATTCTATTCCGGTCACCGCTTAATCTAGCGTATCATTCCGTTCTAGATATTTTAAGCTAGCAGGCCTATGTCTACGACTTAAATAAGACCGTTAGCATTCTAAATTGGTTATATATTACCATCACTCCAGACTAGAGCCACCCGGTAAAAGCTACCTGCATTTAGATAGGTTGGATACGACTGAGTTATTATGCTGTGAATCAAGTATTAGCTCAGGTAAATACTTTTAACTTATTTTCCCTTATACGGGCTTGGGATACGGTAGATTAATACAGCTTGGTCGGGTGTGGATCAATCAAATGCCGGATTGTGGCTAGTAAATCCACAAAACCTGTTTTGATACTGTTCTGTTAATAACTTAAACGTTGGGGGTTAACGACCGTGTCCTGGATATATCATTGGCTCATTCATTTGTAAATGGCCACGACCGATGCGCAGGGTGTAGGCATACACCGAAAAGATGCCAATAATAAATTATTAATTACCCACAAGTTGGGGATAAATCCTTTATGGGTTTTATAAGTGGTGAGTCATTTAATCATGTCTCAGACTCTGTACTGGGCCCCAGATGTATGGTAAACATGTAATTCAGTATACAAGATTATCTTTAAATAATTGTCCCAAGTTATAAAAGGTTTTGTGCCTTGTGCACTTAAATAAATTTTCATAAACTCTTTTCAAATGAGTCGGTTAAATTGTATTTACCAGTGAAAACTGAGGTATTTTAAAAAGGCTAAGTGGCATGTACTACTCGTAATAGGCTGGGAGTTGCTCAGTGTCGAAACAGAGGATCTTGCAAATCCTTAAAGATGCCATAAAGTCTGCTAAGCTTCATTTTACGCATCCTGTAATGATCCTCCTGTGGATTGATATTATAGACTCGTCTATAATAAATACTTTGATATTTTCAGACATTTGAGTTTGTAATAATATTTTATATTCCAAGACTTCCGCTGTGCTATTCTGTGTATGTTTGACCATGATGATATCAACTACGTCACGATACTCCCCACCGGGCCCACCGGTGACATGTGGAAATATCGGGGTGTGACATTTCCAGAAGCTTAAGTATAAGTCTCATACTTCATACAACAGTTTGGTGAGGTTAGGGTGCATTTCAGAAGTTTATCGGGGCTTGGGAATGGGGCTACGGGATCCGGGATTAAATAAAACGAAGAAATAAGGAAAATGGAGCCTTTGGCATCGCCTATGGCCCTAGGGTGCATCGTCGACGCCGTTTAGGCGTCCACAGCCGCATCGACAGTGTCAACGTGTCGGTCAGCCAAATGGCGTCGCTGACGCCACCCTGCAGATCGGTTGCCCGATTTCGTTCTTTGATGCATTCTAGCCCCCGTTCTCGCATCCCGAAAGTCCCAAAGCTGTGAAAGCAATGCTTGATTCTCTAAATTAATCAATGGATTTAATAACTAAAGAATCATCAATTTACACAGATTTTACAAGTCAAAATCTCAGATATAAAGAAAAACAGAGCACATACAAGAAAAGATGAATGTTTGATTTTGTTATAAAAACACAAGAAAGAATAAAGATAGTGATTAATAAACAAAACCCACAAACATTGTTTGAAAGAATCATTGATTTACAGAAATTTTAACATAAAAATCTCAAATTTAAGAAATTAAAAAAAAAACAGAGCATATACAGGAAATGAGAAAATATTATATTTTGTTAAGAAAAATGAAAATATTAAATATATAACGATGATTAATAAACAAAACCCACAAATATTGTTTATAGGAATCATCTTTACACAGTTTTAGACGTAAAAATCTCAACTTTGAGAAATTTAGAAAAAACAGAGCATATACATGAAATGAGGAATGTTAGATTTTGTGAACAAAAATGAAAATATTAATGACAAAATGATGATTAATAAATGAAACCCATAAAAACTGTTGGGAAAAAAAAAGATAGATTCGCAACAGATTTTAGAAGAAAACCCATAAAAACTCATAACTTAGATGGATAATTTTTTACCCATCCCAACTTATTTCATGGCCCAATATAACCTGTTTTTTTTATTTTAAAACAACCCGAAATAACTCAAAATACTCAAATGGGTTTTTATTGTCACCCCTACTTATTACTATTGTTGGCTGATGTCAACTATTTATATATGTAAGGGAGCAAATCTCATTTTTACTTCAACTCCCATTAAACTTAAAACAGTCCCCAAATTCTACTCTTATATACCCCTATTAAGGACCATTGGACCAACGTTAGACAATTGTCAAAGAACAATCTTCTATAAAATCGATATCTAGTATATATGTATACTAGGTTAGAACCCTGTGTATTAGACGAGTTGAATAAATAGATGTTATTGTAAACAAATAGTTTTAAGAAATAAAACATCGTTAATTTGTTGTTTATACTTATTATATGAGATTGATAAATAAATAAGTAGATTAGTATGTTGATACTACTATATAAGTGAGTGATACCTAACATTCTATGAAAACTTGTATGTTACAAAGGCTGAATATTAAAAAAAATACAAATTATAAACTTTTTTAATTAATTATTACATGTGTATTATACGGGTTGACATTATTTGGAATTGTTAATTACTTGAGTATTTTAAAGGGTAGATTTCTTTAATTAATTATTAAAAAGTTAATTTTTTTAGTTGTAATATATGACGAACCAGTTGCACTAATTTACGATTAATAACATATTTCAATTGAATATATATCCATTGCACATTGTGTTATACTCATACGTTAACATATGTGGGTAAACGAGTTGATGTTAACCCATACGTTGCAGCGGGATGTTGATTAGTTTTATGCAAATATCTTAATTTAAGTATTACTATATGAGACGTAAAATTCTCAATTTTAAGAAAAACATTTTTTTTTTCATTTTGCTTTGTCCCCATTCTGTAACACCACATTCAAATTTAAAATAACATAAAGTGTTTTAAGGAATTATCCAATTCTAAAACCCAATCTAATATAGACCATCAGGCGGACAACCAAATTAACCAATATTATTTAACCTAACTATTAAAAATAAAAACCAGACCAAATCGAAAAGTTACTTATGATTCGATTTAACCGTTTGTAATTTTGTAGAACTTTTCTAAACGGTGGAGGTATCCACACCTCCCCCCCCCCCCTCCCTCAAAAAGTATTTACACACCCCCTAACCCTAAATGACCCTTATTGTCCAATACGCTTTAAATTGGCCTCACCCATACGCCCCTCATTGCCAATACGTTTGAAAATGGTCCCTACCATCTAATTAATGTCAATCATTGGGTGTCAGCCAATGATTACCAATAATTGGGGTGTGTGAAACTTTATTTTGATAGGGTATTTGTATGGGGAAGTTGTGAAATATTAAGAAAGTTAAATTTTTTTTATAAAATGTTGTTATAAAAAATTGTGTTAGTATTATAAAAACTTCATATTTTTATGAAATGAATTGTGTACATTATAAAATGCCAATTTTTTATAAGTATTATTAAATGTCAATTTTTTTTATAAAACGAATTGTATATATTATAAAATGGCAATTTTTTATAAGTATTATTAAACGTTTTATTAAATATCAACTTTTTTATTTATCAATTATTATTATTATGCGTTTAATTTTATTAAATGGGTATATTATAACGTTTTATTAAATGTCAACTTTTTTATTTTTCAGTTATTATTATGTGTTTAATTGTTTCCATAACGCAATGTGTATGTTAAAAAATGTCAACTTCTGAAAGTCTTTAATTGTTTTTCAATTGTCGTTTATTAACCATAACGCAACAAGAAACATAAGTCAAAATGTAATTAAACATAGTTTTATATTAATACACAAAACATGTAACTTTGATACAGAATGTAACGACTAAACTCTAAACCCTAAACCCTAGATCGCTAATTGTTACATATTTTTGAATTCCTGTACAGGAAAACGATGGGTGCAACATACACAATATAAAGACAGCCCCGGCTGTCTTGAAATTGCGTACCGAACCCTACCTTCCAACGGGATTCTGCTTCACATTTACCACACTGAGATGGCATAAGGGATCAGGAGGTTGGAGTAGTGGAGTCGGCATTTCGTTTATCAACCACCGTCCAGTCTTCCGCGTCTTCTTGGGATGGTGAGCGAAGTGGCATTCCCGTTGGTGGAGGGCTCGTGAGAACACTAATGAACTCCTCTTTTGGAAGGACATGTCACGGGGCAAACTGCGTTGGCTAGCGTCACTAGGAGCTGACGAGGCAACAGGCTACTCCGATAACACGTAATCCTAGATCCACGTTCTAGTGCATGAATCTGAAATACGAACGTAGTTTCTCCATAAGAATTACGCTACCACCACCGTCAAAACACCGAATTTAGATATCCTGTTAATAAAAAAATACAATTTCGCATTAGACTCGGCATTCAAAAATATATTGTAAAAATTAAAAAAAAAAACAAAACACCACCACAGCCGACCCACCACCACCACCACCATAGCCGACACACACCGCCACCACCCCAGCCGACCCACCACCACCACCACCAACACAGCCGACCCACCACCACCCTATCCGACCTACCACCACCACCACCACCCCAGCCGACCCACCACCACCACCACCAACACAGCCGACCCCCCCCCCACCACCACCCCAGCCGACCCACCACCACCACCCCAGCCGACCCACCACCACCACCACCCCAGCCGACCCACTACCACCACCACCACCCCAGCCGTCCCACCCCACCACCACCACCACAGCCGACCCACCACCACCACAACCACAACCCCAACACCACCACAACCACAACCCCAACACCACCACAAACCGCCAAAATAAAACCACAAAAAACAAGGGTAAACAAACCTTGAATATTCCAACCGTATAGACCGATACGAGAGACGCGTGTGGTCCCCTTCCAGATTGTCATCGTGTGGTCCAGAACTCGTCCAAAAAATAACTTTTGGATTTGGATATGTACTTGTTCTCGGTGAAAGTATAAAAAGGAAGGTGAAACTGAACTTCAATGAGACCCGTATGGGTCGATGAGAGGCATATGCAAGTGGGGTGTCATAAATGTCCTGTCAACTTTTCAGAAAAGGTAGGTGGATATGGGTCTCATCGGGCTATACGAGGCATATGGGCTGAAAAGTTGTCAGGATCCGTACCCACCATACGCGCGTATGGGCCTATGAGCGGCATATTGGTTTGTTTTTTTAAAGCTTGTATATGTTGGTTGCAAATGTCGGGTATTTTTGCCATCCTTACTTGCCACAGAAATATACACCATCTTCACAATCACAAATTCACAATGGTTGTTTGCAGATGTTGTAGGATGGCTGCACTAAGAACATCTTGGACTGAAGCTAATCCCGGACGTTAATTTTACATTTGTCATATTACGGTATGTTTTTAATGTATTTTTTTTCCATTAACCCTTGTATATTAGTGATTTATTTTTTTTCGTGTCAGCGTTTTAAGTGCAACTTCTTTGTGTGGGTCAATCCTCCCATGTGTCGTCGGGCATGTGTGGTCATCAAAGAACTGATGGATACGAAGGCTGTGCAGAAAAACGAAGTCAATTTTTTGAGAGAGGAGGTTCGAATTTATAAATTGCAAGAAGCGGAATTTGAAGAATTTCATTCAAGTGTTGTTCGTAAGAGGGAACGTTGGTTGATAATCAGTTGGATTTTTTTTGTGTTGTTTGTCTTGTTATTTTTCATTGTTAGTATATAAGTTTACGCAAGACATGTAATCGAATATTAGTTATAAATGCCGTTTTTATATATATTAAGTTTTAAAAAAATGTAATCGAATATTGTGTTGTT
Organism: Helianthus annuus; assembly: GCF_002127325.2. Taxonomy (NCBI): domain Eukaryota; kingdom Viridiplantae; phylum Streptophyta; class Magnoliopsida; order Asterales; family Asteraceae; genus Helianthus; species Helianthus annuus. Next base: position 202,406,885 of record NC_035448.2, on the reverse strand, counting down.
TGTCTTGTTATTTTTCATTGTTATTATATATACTAAGTTTTTTTTTTTTTTAAATGTTGTTTTTTAAAATAAGTCGACTAAGCATAAATAACAAAACGAACAAACATTCATCAAGTTACAAATGTTTAAACATACCAAAATAAACAAAAAGAAATAAAAATTTGTTCATACATGCCCACAAATGTTTAACAAAATAAAATTCACCCAACAAATACAAATACTAATCCTCCATCTCCTCATCGCTGTCGTCAGAATCATCCTCACCACCTGCCTGCGTCCCGGACGGACCTGCCTCCATGTCGAAACCCGGATACACTCGTGGATGTGGCGGGGGTCGAACCGGCAACCCCGCCTGGGTACGTCTCTCGGCCTCACTAGCCATCACCCACTCCATCAAATCCTCCATCCGGTCCATCCGCCTATCCATCCGCTGAAACTGTTGTGTCCAGCTGGCCATCATACCATCCTGACCCGCCACCAGCCTCTCAAGGAGACGTTGGGTTGACTGAGGCAACCGCACTGCATGATAAACGCGTTGTGGAATCTGTGGCGGATCCTGCGGATGCCCCTGGTCAACCTGAGGCTCCATGTCTCCATCCATAGCAGGCACGTCAGCAATATGCGGCATCTCCACCTCCCCAACCTCGAGCAGTGCCTGGTGGACTATCGGTTGGGGTTCATAAATCTGTTGGTGTTCGTCAACAAACCGATGCCCGATATCCTCAAGGAATGGGTAATACAGACCGCAATGCTAGGCAATACGCGTGATAAAAGCCCCACCAATCAAACGGCTACGCCTCTGCCGTTTGCCGTACGAGGCGAAATACTCCGCCAGACAGCGATGGAGGGCGCACGGTGTGCCCGTATATAAGCAGTACAGAAAGAACAGATCCACCTTCGTGACCCACTCGTTGCTTTTGCCACGAGCAGAGATCGACGTGGCAATGCAGCGGTGTATGTAGCGAACGAGTGGGTCAGGAATCGCAGAAACTCGGGCCTTCTTACCGAAGGGTCCAGGACATAGAGGGGGCCACCAAGCAAACAACTGATCATCAGGCATAGCCCAAATCGCGGTGGTATAGATGTCCTAAACCAACTCATCATCGGTATAGAACCCGGTGGCAACAGCAAACTGACGCAGCGACCAATTTTGTCGCTGTCCGAACAAACAGAAAGATACCTCGGGAGGCGGTGCTTCCACGTTCGGATCGTCCATATCCGAATTGGGTCGGTCAGCCGGCCGTGGACGAAACACGAATGTGGACAGAAACTCCACCATCATGGTCCTATAAGACGGCCCAGCCGCCACCGAAAACATGCGATCCCACGAGGAATTCTCCCTGATCAAACCCCTGGCTCTCTCCTCCTCCCCGACCTCCCGTAAAGCCTCCCATGACAACACCCTCTGCCGACCCTTCATTTGTCGCAACTTTAAAAGTGGAAACCACCAGGGGAGGCTTATTAGTCAATGAGACACTCATAAGGTGTCAAACAGGGGAGGCTTATTGATCAATGAGCACCTTATAGGAGTTGTATATGGGTCTCATTGCCCTATACGACTCATATGAAATTATTTTTTTTAACAATTTTATGTTGTAATTAAGGGTTTTTTATGTTATAAAACACCCTAATTATTTTTTTTTTAAATTGTTGCATACACTATATTTCACGGATGTTACACCTTTGCCAAGTTAACAAATTCTTTTTCGTGAAGTTCTATTACTATCTACTAACGCTCTACCCTGTGTAATACTATACATGTACATTGTCACCCATTCATAGCTTTTATACGTCGGTGAAGTATTTCAAAGTCCATTTCGTACCGACATCGGACAATCATCCCGGTAACTTAGCAATAATAATAATAATAATAATAATAATAATAATAATAATAATAATAATAATAATAATAATAGTAATAATAATAGTAATAAATAATAATAATAATAATCATTATTATAACAAATAATAATAATAATAATAATAATAATAATAATAATAATAATAATAAAACATATGTACATTTAAAAAACGATGTTATACCTAGTCCCGGCAAACGGGTCGGGCCGGGGGGCAGGTACGGTCTTTGACCCATGACGATACTTTATGAAATGAATTTTGTGTATTATAAAATGTCAAATTTTTTATTTATCAATTATTATTATGTCTTTAATTATTTTTCACTTGTCATTTATTAACCATAACGCAATAAATACACGAAACATCGTTTTATATTAATACACAAAACATGTCATTACTATATTATACCAAAAAGCAACATAGGGGTGTCTTTGACGCACCGTCGCAACATTTATAGAAAGGCATCCATTCATTTTAATCACCATCATATCCAACTATTAAATAATCGGTGTGATGATTTATAAAACCAACTTTTTCTTCTGGCTTCCAACATGAGATGCATGAAACAGAACCCTTTCGCATTCCTCATCTTCATTCTGTTTTACACACAAAAACATCCCCTCTCTTTTGTACCAGAATTGTTGGAGCACAATTGATTGCGATCTGCATATGGCATTTTTCAAAGTCCATTGCCATTTACATAGAGTATAAAGAAACTATGCATATGATTGAATCAATTGTAATAATAATAATCCCATATTTATAAGTAGAAGACTTAATATATTATCGGCAATTGAAGGATATCGATCATTAATCTTCTTTAATTTTGTTAACACCATGGGACGTGTCACGGTTGAAACAATCGATTCATGCATTTTATAACACACTATCGCATCGTTTGATTTTAACGCACCGTTTCATAGGCACCGATTATTCAAAAACATGGTTTCAACTACGTGTGACGGTTGAAACAAAACATGGTTTCCAAACGTGTGATGGCTTTTTATTGCGTGTGTTCATTTATTATTCTTCTATATCTGACATATTTGCTCTTAAATTTAGTCGCCGGGCGAAATAGGAACTTCATATCAGAATGGAGAAGGATGGATTTTGGGATGGGGTAAAAGTAAAACAAATACCATTTCGTTGGAAAGTCAGTTTGCTTTACCATCGCCATCGAAACTGTCCATTGGGCAGTCTGAAACCTCGCCTGACGGATCATCTAACACATGTTGTCTTTTGCCACCGTCGGACATCACCAGAACGTCGTCCGAATGGCTCCTCATTTTGTCTTTTCCATCTCAAACTCCCTCTCTACATCCACTGGTATCTCTATCTCTTTAGTAGTTGATGTGTATGTTTGATGCTTTTGCCGGTTAAAAAAAAAAAGTAAGTTTGATGGTTTTGAAAAGTCTGTTGGATGGTTTTGAGAAAGAAAGACAGAAAAGACAACCCTATGTTCAAAATAATGGTTAAAATTTGAAATTTTCATTTATTTAAATATAACCAGAAAACTTGTTAAGTTACATCAAAACAGAAGGTAGACGGGCAACAAACTGGTTAAAATGGATTTTAGTCTAAAAATGAATAAATAAAATGGAAGTTCTAGAAATGGTTTGATTTGATTTAAAAAAACTTTCGAGTATGATCTTAATTATATAATTTTCTAACTATCACTACTTTTGACACGCGAACGATGACACGCACATATTTTGTGACATTCAATAGCGTATGTCAAGAAAAAAATGTCATGGTTTACAAAATTTAATAAATCTATGACATTCTTTTTTGTGTGTCATGTTTTTAGCGTCATATAAAAAAAAACAAGATTCATCTTGACACGCAAACAATGACACATGCTCATTTTATGACATTTGAAAGTGCCTGTCAAGAAAAAAATGTCATGGTTTTACAAAATTCAATATATTATCGAAATATTAACAATGTTTTTAATTCATAATTGCTACGTATCTAATTATTGAAATATTAACAATGTTTTTAATTCGTAATTGCTAAACTTTTATAGTTGTTATTATTCCGGGTGATTAGTGATATCTTAAGTATGTGGTTTTTGTTTTAACCATGTTATGCTATTTTTATTATGTCATTTTCTTTGTTATACTTAAACTTTTTAAATAAACTACTGTTTTAATTTTAATCTAAAAGAAAAATAATTTTGTTTCTGGCTTCTATTGTCGTCCCTAATATTTGGTTGAGATCATTTAAGGTCATTAAGGCACTATTTGGTAGCCTCTTAATGATTCCATAAATATGCTACCTCTAAATCAGTAAGATGTGAGAGTGTGTGGTTCACAAAAATAACACTTCTTAATGATTCAGTGATAAGATAATGCCGAATGGTTAAGAGACAGATTTATCATTGCCTAATAACCCAAAAACTTTAGCCACCACCAACCACCACCACCCATAACAATCACATCTAACCACCACAACCATTCGCCAACCACCACCACACAATACAACAAGCACCCATGAAAAACATCGCTAATCACCACCACCCACTACCACCACCACCCATGACAAACACCGCTAACCACGACACCAACCGCCAGCCACCACCACCACGCACTACAAACCAACACCCATGACAAACACCGCCAATCACCACCATCCGCCCACCATTAACCGCCAACCACCACCATCACCACCAACATCGAGCACTAAAACCATCACACATGATAGACACCGCTAATCACCACCACCCGCCACCATACCACTTGTCACCGCCAACCACCACCACTACCAACCAGACCATCGCCAACCACCACCCCTACCACCGTTAACCACCTACCACCATCGACAACCACCACCACCGTCACCGTCACCGCAAAGCACTAACGCCACCACTACCCGCCACCGCCAATAACCTCCATTACCACTAGCCAACCACCAGATACATTTCATTTAACACAAGATAGTTTAGAGAGGTATAATATCCATTTTACACAATTATTCGGAGTTTTAGATAAACAACACTTACTGGTTCAGAGCCTTTTACCCAATCAGACTTTTTACTTGTTCAACAATTACTATTTAGAAATTGCCAAACAACCCCTAACATCTACTAGCACTCATTTGAACTCATGAGTCGTAACGATCTATTTCACTTTCCAAAGTCAAACAAAACTTTGTGGAAAAAGTCAACTTTAGTTAATAATAATAATAATAATAATAATAATAATAATAATAATAATAATAATAATAATAATATCAATAATAATAATAATTCATGTGAAATTCTAGTACATAATGTTTTGATTACATGACACTATTGTTCTGTTTTCTATACTTGATAATCTTCGTGTATGCTTTATAATTTGGGCTTTGTGAATAAAATGAATAAAATTAATTAAAATCTAAATAACAATAGAAAATACAAATAATAGTAATAATTATTAATAGAAAATACAAATAATAGTAATAATTCTTACTATAACATTATCTTTAAAAATATAAACCAAATTTCCCCTCCTAAATTTCGTTCAAAATTTTCTTCCTTCATATTTCTTCCATATTCCCGCTCTCCCACCTTTATTTTCATTTTCAATCTCCCCAAAAGGCTCTATAATATGCGATTTTTACTCAAATTTAGGGTTTTTAGGAGAAGAAACGGTTTGCAGCGACAGCCGACGTGGATACGAACAAGGTTTGTATGGCGGAAGTGTTGGCGGGCGAGACAATGATTACTTTGGGAACTAGGGATAACGACAAGAGCTTATTATGTGCTTTAATTTGAGATGTTTTGTTGATTTTATGAAATGGTTTGATTGGCTAATTCGTGTGTAGATGGTTCAGCGAAGTTGAAGGGAAGGAAAGTTCAATTTGATTCTCAAGGTTTATCCCCATTCCGACGAACCTTCACAGTTCAGTTCCCTACGACATTTCGATCTCCGTTCTGCAAAAGAGGTGGTCTGTTGAATTTGAAAGATCTGTTTGTTACTCCGTTTATCGACGAACTTGAGCACCGTATCTCATTAGAGATGTTGGTATGTTTTCTCTGTTATATTCGTTTAATTAGTACGACTTTGGAATGATGATATTTAATTAATTGATTGTTGTTTGCAAATCTTATGTTTGAAAAGAAATTTGAATTCATGCTACAAGTCGTGTTTCATGATTCTTTTGAGTAATCTTTTTTTTTTTGTGAATTGATGCAAGAAGAGTACCAGATGCATACTTTTTTATGCAATGTTACAATTTGTACTCTATACATTCCTTTCACAAATCTGAAGGAAAAAAATTAGATTTTCTGCACCTTAAATTATAGATATGTTAGGCATTTGGTTTTTAGGCTTTGATCTAGTTACAATTATTGGTCTCTTTCCCTTGCGTTTATGTACCTGTATCGTATACATAGTTTTTTCATATTGGTAAAAAAAAAGTAATTAAATTATTTGTTTTTTTATAAAAATACATAGCATAATAAGGAGTAAAATTTGAAATCGAAATCAACAATGATACCACAGTATTGAGTTTCATATCGTGAACAACCTTTCTATTTTGACAAGTTATCTAACTAGCTTGTGTATCTATTCAAGTGAGTTTGGATTTAATCACACTGTACAACCAAATTAAAGTACACACATCAATTTTTTCAACCTTCACTATTTGCGTATGATTCTATCAAGCTCCGAAGATGAAGATAATGAGAGGACGAGACAGAATTTTGATTTTTGTCAACTGTGGTTGCGTTCTTAATAAACCAAAGTAAAGACACTGCCGCATCATCGTCAATAAGGTACTAATTTATTAAAAAATATAATAAGTATTCAATTTATAAAAATATGTAACTATGCTGACATATGAGATACACCGTGTTACATCTTTACGAAATATTGCTTGTATTTATAAAAAAAATGTTGCGTAGGTGGTGCCATGATATTGGTGGTGAGCATGCTACAAATAAGCCTCTGATAAAAACTGTTTTATAGGTACATATTTTTAGATCTTTGTTTTGTTCTTCTATTTAATTGGAAGCTTTCAACAATCTGCTTTGTACTTTTCCTTTTTTCAGGTCATGATAAGATTATTTGGTCTAGCAAAACAACATTAGTTTTTGCTATACGCGATACAACAATAGTAAGTGCGGTCTACACACGTTTTTTTTAAATAAGAGTAAGTGTAATAAAACAAATTGTCATGTTTAGTTGTATTTTTTTTCTTTATTGAGGAATTGATCAGATTGAAGTTGTTGCTCTTTCTAGCTACGAAGAGAAGGAAGAACAGTTCAAAGAACAGGTAGAGTACATGTTTTTTGAACAAAATATTATGATGGACATATAGACCTTAAATGATAAATTGGCCTCATTTTATATCTTTTTTTTCTTCATACCCTCTTCACTAATGAAAGAGTGGATGAAATTGGGTATTTTTTCCATTTTGTAGGTGAAGATGAACAAAGTGAGTAGGAAATCTGGGCATGCTACATAAGCAAACGGTGAAGGAGGTTCACTCGCATAGTTAATGAAATATTGTATTTTTGTTAGTATTTCTTTTTTTTTTTTTTTTGAAATATTGGTTTGTTATTATCAACATTAATCAAATATTGTTAACTTTGTTATTTGAATTATTGAATGAAATGGATTGTTTTGATATATATGTATTATAATTTGTATTTTGAGACAATAATCATTTAATTTGAAATCTAGGAAAAATATATATATTTTTTAAAACACCTAAATTCATGATACGCATCTAAGTGTGTCATCTTTTTATTTATGACATGGGCTTCCTTGACATGCATTGTGTGTCATAAATGTTTGTCCTAAATGCGTGTTATAAAAGGATGACACACAAATACATGTCATCTTAATTTTATGACATGAGCTTCCTTGACACTCTTTTGCGTGTCATAAATGTGTGTAAAAAACATGACACACAAATACATGTCATGTTAATTTTATGACTCCTCAATCAACGACACGCTTTTGTGTGTCATAACTACTGTTTTATGACGGACAATGTGCGTCAAGAAATGTGTATTTTCTAGTAGTGATATTCTTCGTAGTCACACATAATTGTATTCTAAATTTTAAATTTTAAATTTAAATACCGGACTTTTCTTTTGAAGTATCAATACACAACGTTTTATTTTAAATTTCTAACTTAAATTTCAATTGCATTAGATAACTATATTTTTATTTTAATTGTGTATTGTTTGAACCCAAAAGAACACTAATATATACAATTTTTGTGTATATACATATAATAAGTTGTTACATTGTACGCTATAAAAATATAAAATTGTAAAGCCTCTTTTTATCTCAGATCTTTCAACATTCCGTCGCAACACGCGAATTGACGCTCGAGAGGCCGGAGGCCGGATTTTTCAGAGAGAGAGATCAAAATATATCCTATGATGATTATGAATGTGATTATGTGAAATCAAAATGAACACTAAATCTGAGTTTGGGTTTTCAAAACGTATTATTTATAAATATAAATAAATGTAAATGGGAGTTTGGGTTATCAATAAATAGAATTACAGAAGAATAGAAAAGAGAAATGTAAATAGGAGTTCGGGTTATTCATAAAATGCAAAAGAATAAAAAAAAGATGATCACAGTTTTTGAATACTTTTAAATTTATAACAAATATATTTTAAAATAACTTTTAATCATTTAACTTAAATTTAAATAAAGCAATTTTGTATAGTTTTCGAAAATGTTTTCTCCTTTTATAAAAAAAGCAAATAAACGAACGATTATACTTTTTAGGTTTGGTTTACCTATTTTTCGTTTTATCATTTAACTAAAATATAACTATATAATTTTTTAAATGCTTATTTCTATTGGGGACCACTAAAATGAAAACCACCTCCAGTTGTAAGAACCGCGAGAACCAGTTCCTAACCACTAGATCAACAAGATTGATGGATGAGATTAAAAGTAACTAATATTAATATTAAATACATCTTGTCTTATTATGTCTTTAATATTTTAATCCTAAAGGCTAGTTTAGTAAAATTATTTTTTTGTCTTTTAGTCTTTATTATTTTTTATTACTTTTTTGTTTCATTATATTACTTTTTATTTTTTAAAAAGAATTTTTTTATTAAAACATTTTCAAATTCAGATTTATTTAACAAGACAATTTTTTTGGGCGTCGGTTTTTGCACGCCGTTTTTACGCCCGACTTTTTCATGCGTCGTTTTTGCACGCAGTTTTTTACGCTTGGCATTTTCAAGCGTCGTTTTTTTAACGCGCCGTTTTTTACGTCTCGTTTTAACGCGGCGTTTTTTACGTCCCCTTTTTTCCGCGGCGTTTCTATGCGCCACATTCATGCCCCTTGTTTAGGCGCCGTTTTATCACACGGTTTTTTTACAACTTACATAGAAAAAGTTTTCCATTTTACGTTAAAAAGTTTACGTTTTACGTTAAACTTTTTAAACTTTTTACGTTTTACGTTAAACTTTTTAAACTTTTTACGTTTTACGTTAAACTTTTTAAACTTTTTACGTTTTACGTAAAACTTTTTACGTTTTACGTTAAAATTTTTACGTTTTACGTAAAGCTTTTTACGTTTTACGTTAAACTTTTTACGTTTTACGTTAAACTTTACGTTAAAATTTACGTTTTTACGTTTTATGTTAAACTTTTTACGCTTTACGTTTTACGTTAAAATTTTTACGTTTTACGATAAACTTTATACGTTTTACGTTAAAAAAGTTTACGTTTTACGTTAAAAAATTTACGGTTTAACTTTTTTTCACAAAAACTTTTTACGAAAAAACGAACGCACCTATAAATCACAGCTCGGTATGTGTCTCAGATAAATTGTTATCATCATCATCGACTGGAAAAAAAATATAACAAACCAACAACAAAAATTAAAACAATGTTTGGATTCTTGAAAAAACCGGGGTTTGGCTCAGATTTTTCCGATAATCAGAGGTTGCAAAGTGGGGTTGCAAGTTCAAAAACCTACCCTCCACCATCCTTGCCACGCCATCGTCATCAAAATATGGGTTTTTTTTTTTTTTTTTTTTGCATCATCGCCGCCCAAACGAACATATCAAAACCCACACATAGTTCACTGTTTCAAAACATTCAAAAGCATCAGCAAAAACCCCCCAACGCCACCGCCACCACCACCAACAACCGTCGGGCACCTTCATCACAAAAAAAGCACCAGCAAAAACCCTCCAACATTCAAAAGCATCAGCAAAAGCACCAACAAAAACAACCAAATCCAAACATTAAAAAGCATCAGAAAAAGACCCCAATATTATTTGATTATTTAAATATATGAAACTAACCCAGCTCATGAAATCAATTATCAATGAACAATCAACCAGAAAAAAACAAGTATTAGTTGTGATTACAAGTGACCCACTTGATATAAGCTAACAAAATGCAAAAATAATAAAGTACTAACAAAAAGAAAAAGAAAAATCAGATCTTGATTCAAGAAAAATTATGGGTTTATAATAAAATCAACAAAAAATAAAAACAAAAAGGGTTTGTAAAGATTTAAGGTTACCAACAACCTTGGAAACTCAGAGGCTTAGATTAACATTAATCTCTGTTAAATTAAAAGAAAAAAGTTACCTTCTTTTAATGAGTGGAGTATGTGTTCATGTGTTGATGGAGGCCTTAAAATGGTGTTTATATATTGATCCGGTTAGTATAATAGTAGTGTGAAAGCAGACTCTCTGCAACTTTCAAGAGGTGGGAGATTAATATTTTATAGAGAGAGGGAGAGAGGTCTGTTTTTTGAAGAAATGAGAGAGACAAATGAAATCAAATAAGGAGAGAGACAAGCATTAAATGGAGAGAGAGAGAGGAAGGATTTGACATTTGAGGTAAAAGACCAAAATACCCTTTTAGTTGGCATAATCTGATTGATTGAGAGTGGTTCTCGCGGTTCTTACAACTGGAGGTGGTTTTCATTTTAGCGGCTCCCTATTTCTATTATTATCTAACTAAAAGAAACAACGTCAAATCCGTTTTAACCATATGTTAACAATACAGTATATGCTAGATCTATTAAAAAACGTTGAATATGGCTAATCTCTTTTGTTGAATTAGTTATAACTGGACAATTTGTTGATAATCAACATTCCGCCGCAACGCGCGGTTAACGTTAACTTGTTTTAATACAAAATGTAACGACTAAACCCTAAACCCTAAATCGCTAACTGTTACATATTCTTAAATTCTTGCAAACTGTATCGGTTATTCAGATCTCTATTCGGTCACCATATTGTTGCTATCAAGTTTAAGGACACGTTCCACGGTAAACGTGCTTTCCGCTTCCCCATTACCACATGAAGAACCTCCGACCTGATCTGGCGCTCCCTCGTTGTTGCTGAAGAATTCTCAGTAACCGGTTCCACAGCATGAAGAACCAATCCATACAAAAGGAGTTCTCCCTCGAGGTTGCTGACGCAGAAGCATTGTCGTTTACATTCCAGTTCACCCTCACATTCACCTGTAAATATCTACTTCCACCGTCACAGATTGTGGGTGCAGAAGTATTGTCGTTGGTGGACGTTCTGGTGCATGAATCTGGAATACGAACGCAGTTAAGCGTTTGAATCTGAAATATAAACGCAGTGTACTTCTCCATAAGGATTACGCTACCACCACCGTCAAAACACCGACTTTCGATATGCTGTTAATAAAACATACAATTATAGCATTAGACCCGACATCCGAAAATATATTGTTAAAAATAATAAATATAATAATAAAAATAACATATGCACATTTAAAAAAAAACGATGATATAAGTCTAGACCCGGCAAACGTGTCGGGCCGGGGGTCGGGTAGGGTTACGCTACCACCACCACCACACCCGCCTAACCACCACCAACACCACCACCACTACCACTACCACCACAGCCACCACCACTACCACTACCACCACAGCCACCACCACACCCGCCTAACCACCACCACAACAACAACCACCACCACCACCACAGCCACCACCACACCCGCCTAACCACCACCACAACAATCACCACCACCACAACCACCACCACCACAACCAGCACCACCTCCAGCACCACCACCACCACCACCACAGCCACCACCACCACCACTAACACCACCACTAACACCACCACTGCCGTCATTCCCCACCACAGTCAATCCCCCACCGCTGTCAATTCCCCACCGCCACCAATCCCCCACCACTGTCAATCCCCCATCGCCGTCAATCCCCCACCACCGTCAAACCCAACACCACTATCAAACCCAACACCACCGTCAAACCCAACACCACCACAAACGGCGGAAATAAAACCAAAAAATAAAAAAAGGTTGAAGATTAAGCAATAAAATTTGGAATACAAACTAACCTTCATCGTGTGGTCCAGAGTTTGTCTTGTGAAAATCGTGTGGTCCAGAGCGTTTGTGTGTGTGTTCTTGGTGTTTTAGTGTGTCAGTTTTCAAATTTTTGATCTAGTTTACCCCTTTATTGAAGTTGGGAAAGTGTTTGTGTTCAATGAGAGCTGTATGGTTCAATGAGCACCTTATAGGAGTTGTTGGGTTTAAAGCGTACGAAGTGTATAAAGGATATACTATAACCAATTTATCAGCTCCTGTACAGGAGGATAAACTGGTTAAGGCTTGTGTGTTCTATGCGAAATGTGCGAGTTCGAAACCCGGGGGAGGCCGGTCCGATACAGAAGGTCCCTTCCCTTTTTTATTTGACATTTTTTATTATTTATTTATTTATATTAAAATTATTTCCTTTTATTAAAAAAAAAACAGATTTCATTTTTAGTTTGAGTCAACAATTTTAAAACCCTTTAAAACAATAGTTTTCTTTTATTTTGTACTCTTTTCTTTTATATGAAGCACTTTAATTAAAAAAATTTTATAGAAAAATTGTTACGTACACTATATTTGACGGATGTTACAATATATTTAAATTATAATAAAGAGAAACATTAATAAGTTCGTTGTGTACACTATGTTTCACGGATGCTACACCTAACACAAGTTAATAACTTCTTTTTGTCGAGTTCTATTACTACGTAGTAACGCCCTACCCTGTGCAATACGAGATATGTACATTGTCTCCCATTCCATAGCTTCCATACTTCGGTATATGTTCCAAAGTCCATTTGGTACTGGCATCGGGCTATTATCCGCTAACTTAACCATGATGAAATGGCTATTTTCGACATAAGCAATCGTTAAAATGGAATGGTTCGGGTAAACCTACGGTCCATCGAACATCGGGAAGTAAGTTTGACAAACACCGTTGCTTAAATGTTGAACAATCACCCAAATTTTTGAGCCACCAACAACCATGTGTAGGGCAACCACATCCAGCATGCCATAGGTGCAGGTTCAACATTTAACCAATTTATCGATCGATACACATTTTCGTAACATCCCTTGTCCAATGATTCGAGTATATGCCCCCAACGCTTTTTGTTAATGAACATCTCGTCGAGTAGCTCTTAGCGGACCCACTTCCACTGGTTCTGGTCATACCCCAAACCCATAGCTACGGATCGAAACCCACAGTTACCGTCCGGCTGGGCATTTTCGATATGTGTTACGTATCTCCGATAGCTAGATGGAAGCCAATCCTTAAAACGCTCGATCATGTTTTTTGTACCTATAATTAGCAAAAAAGTAAAAAAGCTAAAAAATATTAAAAAATAAAAAATTGAAAAACAATTCTAAATATATGTATGTATATACGTATGTACCTGTGCCCGGCCAACAGTGGAAAGTCTTTATCTATAATCGGAAGTGTATTTTTTTCTTCTTTGCTTTTCTTTGAACGACTACGTCGCACATTTGGCTTTTGAGTGTAGTCGTTCCTCTGTGATTCGGGTTGTTTATCTTTACTTCTCGCAAGGTCTTCATTCTTTTGTTGTTTTGCTTTCGTAGTTGGGCGGCCCCGGGTATCTTGTTGTACCTCAGGCGGTTGATGGTCAGTCATACTTGGATTCAACACCGCTTTCGTCTTCGACAACATACTTTTTAACACTAGAGGTGGCTGCGTATGTAGTTGCTGTGTGAGTTTATCCATTTCCATCTGAATATTACACTCGTCTTGATTAAGTTTTTCTGTCGAAAAATCAAGTTTTGTCCAGAATTTATCTATCGCGGCAAGTGGAATTTTGCAACCTGTTTTTCAAGAATCATTGTTAAAACATGAAGTATAATGATGATTATATTCTATGGATTGAAGCATATGTTATAGTTGTTATGTTACCTGTATTTTCCCACCACTCCATCTGACAAGCACATGGCAATCCACAACCCGTAGAAAGCTGGTGGCCACAAGTCCCCCCTCCTTCCCTCAATGCATGTAGCTTCTTCCTCTCGACAACCAATAACTCTAAGGCTTTTTGGGAAACATTACCGCGTAGGTTGTAAAAAAAATGGAAATCTGTGGTCCCCCATTTGCACGGACCTGCTCTCCTGAAAACTAAGTTTTATTTGTATCTTTTGTGACTCTAAAACTTTGCCAACAAGACACACAAGTCTATGGAGCGAGTTGTTTGGCCCTTTAATGTAACTCTTAAACTTAGAATGCTGGCTTTCAACTCTGTTGGTTGTATGTTGACCAAAATTGGGGACTGTGTTAGTCCAAGCTGAAACGAACTTTTCTTTATAATCTTTCAGCCACACATCATACAAATAATCTAGAACATCTGAAAAAAGATTGAATACAATGATTTGTAATGTTTTTATGTATATATGTATGGATGAATGTATGTAAACTAATATAATATGTACCTGATCGTTCGTCGTTAACCAGTCGCGTGAAAAGCCGCTGAAAGTTATAATTGTATATCGTCGGAGTGGGAGAATACACAGTCGAGACCAAGAAAGCTTGAATATTTTCCACTCTTCATCCGTAAGTTTTGCCCGACAGTGTTTTAGAATATTCTGTGAGATGTGCCACCTACATAGCAATTTGGAAGCTTTTGGGAATACTTTATCGCAAGCATTCATCAAAGCTTGATCCCTATCTGTTACAATTATACGTGGCTCCATGCAATCTACCAACAATTCTTTGAGCTTCGCCAGGACCCATAAGAAGTTATCTTTTTTTTTTCTTTAGAGACAAATGCATGAGCCACACAAAAAGACTTGTGTGTTGATGTCACACCCACAACTTGAATAAACGGAAGCTTATACTCATTCGTCTTGTAGGTAGCATCAATCATCAACACACGTGGGAATGCACGCCACATGTTGTACGAGTCCGGATGAACGAAAAAAACCTCCTTGACCGCGTTTGTGGAGGGATTCACTCTGGTGAAATAAACGTACATTTCTTCTTGCAACATGCTCTCCAATATCTGCATTGGAGTTCGATCGCCGTACATTTTTCGTTTAATCTTTTTAATCATGTTTTGTACGTCTTGTAGAATGCACACGCTATGTGGGTACTGATTTCTTATGGTTAAATGTATATTTGTAGGCACCATGTTTTGTAGATAAAGTCTCTCCACCAGTGATTCTTCGTCCGGGGTCAGCCTTCTAGCAAACGCGTGGCCCTCGAGAAATTCAGCAAGCTCATGGTTGTGAATGTTTTTCTTCTCCACAAGGCTCCAACTACCACTAGAGTCTAGTTTCCCTATCAGACTAAAAGGACAGCCAACCTTTTTGCTACCGGAACGCCGAACAGATGCTTTACTTTTGGGTTCGCCGCCAAGATCGCATTGCAACCATATCTTCACTGTCCTTGCTGACGCACCTTCGCCTTTTTCCTCGTTCGTTGGGTGATAATGACGTAACCTTTCGCAACTTCTCTTTTGTATACCCAATTCTTCAAGTGACCCAAATACCTCAAAAAAAAAAAAGGTTCGTTAGAAATCCACATAAATGAAATTAATATATTAATTTGTCGAAAAAACAATAAAAAAAACTCGGGTTCAACATCGGGTTCGGGTTAATATGTATGACACATTTTAGGGTTTGTATGAAATTTCGTGTCATACATTTTCTATTTTTTAATCAGTATACATGCCTCGTTCGTGTTCGTTCGGTTCATTTATAAGCCTAAGTAATCTATTTTTAACAAAACATTTCACCAGAACATATATAATATTTCACCAAAATGATAACCAAATCGGGTTAATATGTATGACACAATTTCGGGTCGGGTTCGGGTTAAGGTTGGGACGGGTCAAACATTTTCTAGATTTCTCCTACCTAATAAAAATTATATACATACGAATAACACGAATACAAAATCATTTTATCCACTCTAAAATTATATCAACATTATGTAACACGAATAACACGTAATTGACGGTTATGTCATACCTTTTTTGTTTTTTTCTCGTCATTAGCACCTTCCTCGTTAGCAGGTTCCTCGTTAGCACGCTCGTCGTCGTGAACACCTTCCTCGTTAGCAGGTTCGTCGTCGTCAACACCCTCCTCAAAGTGCATTACACCTTCCTCAATTTCGTTATCATTTTCCTCAAAGTCCTTAGCACATTCCTCGACTTCGTTATCATTTTCCTCAAAGTCGTTAGCACCTTCTTCGACTTCGTTATCATTTTTCTCATACTCCTTAGCACCTTCCTCATACTCTAACTTGTGTTTGCTTTCCGTATACGAATGGTAAGTCTCGTATTCGTGTCGCGGATAACTTTGGGCAATGTAAGATGGTTCCCCCTCATCTACAAACACCTGGTTCAAGTCAGGTAACGTGGGTCGCACACCCCCGTCATCACGATGAGGCACGGACACAACCTCCTCCTCACCTCGATCAACGCCGGATAACCAAACGCTTTCGGAGACGTACGACTGGTTCGAATCTTCGCCAAAAATATTACCAATGCCCCAAAACTACATCTCTATGCTTCATGGTCTCAACCAATTTTTTTAGTTAAGAATCCTCAGGAGTTCAGTCGGAATTTTGTGAGTTTGAAAAATTTTGGAAGCCATAAATCCCGTATGCTTGGGTAAACAAACATTTTTGCTCGACAAGGGGCATATAGGTCGATAAGGGTCATATGGGTCACTTTCACGCTTTTTCAGACTGAACTCCTTTCATGTCAGTAATTATACATTAAATTCATCAAAAGTCGTGCCGAGAAGCCTCTCATTGCTCAATGAGAGGCGTATAGGGTTTAATGCTCAAACTACCACAACCTTATATGCCTCTCATAGGGCAATGAGAGGCTTATCAAAACCCTTTTTCTGGCACATTAGTTGCTTTCACACTATATACTCCCCTTATTGCCCTATATGCCACCTCTGGGGGGGGGTGTGCACTCAAAAAGTAGGGGTGTGTCAATACCCTCACCCTTTTATTATTATTGATAAAGATAAGTGATATTTATGTATTAATTAATTGTTAAAAAAGTTAAAAAATATAAATAATTTTTTTAGGTTGAGAGAAAATACCATGTGCCATTAATTGAACTCCTTTATTAGAATTTAGAATATTAGAATTTGATATATAGATACAGATAAATATAAATATAGATAAATATAATATTGATATAAATATAAATAGATATTGATGTTTTTTTTGAAAGGTAAACTTTATTAAAACACTAGCTATCTCAAACCGAGGCAACCCAAACCACTACAAACGTTAAATATTTACAAATTTACACCAGTCATTCCAAGTCCTTTCAAAACCTTTGTTCCTAGTTTTGAACCATAAAAAACCCAGCTTCTTCACTTCGCCACAAATGTACTCAAACTTCACCTCTTTATTCTTGAATCTCGCTTCATTCCTCATTCTCCGGATTGACCAACACCCGATTCTAATAAGGCCTTTGATAGCTTCCATCCTCATTCCGACAAGACCCACATGCTTGTGTATTTCTAGAAGATCCCTAAAGGTAAACACCACCAAAGGTTGGCACTTACACCAATTCCTGATCCAAGACCACATCATAGAAGCAAAATAGCACGTCGTGAACAAATGCTCCACACACACACACACACACATATATATATATATATATATATATATATATAAGCTGCTTGAGTCAAACGGTTATTTAGAGTCTCATCTCCTTCACTGCACAGCCCACACACCAAGCTACCGACCTCAATATTACGTTTAAACAAGGCATCGGCGGTGGCAATCCTATTCATTTCCGCCCTCCATATGAACACATTACATTTCTTCGGGATCCACTTGCATCGATCCGAAACGTAAATGTTGGTGCATTAATGTCTATCGCCTCCGTCAATTCAAACCGTAGCTGAAACTGTAGAAATCTAGGATTATATTGTAATATCTAGTTACTAAAAGGCAAGGTGGCATAATGGTAAATAAGGAGAACCTCCTTATACCTTGGCCTATAAATAGATCCCTTAGGGTTAGCTTTAGGGACTTTTGGAGACTTTTGCACATTTGCTACTTTGGAGAGCTTGGATCCTAGAAAGAGAAACTTGAGAGAGAAAGTGCAAAAGGTGATTCACGTGATTGTGCAATTTCAGATCTTTAATAGAATCACAGATTTATTACGTTCTCGTGTGTTCGGTCACGCACGTTCACGGATTCCGCACGTCGAACGTGTCATACGCAATCGTTTCGGAGACGAAAACCGGTCCTAACAGTAAACATTCGCCTGGCTCCTGCTTTTGTCAAGAAGATACCTGCCCGACTTAACCGTATATTCCTCCTCTATCTCATCTTCATGCCCCCAACCAATACCATTTGGCTCGGTCTAGATTCGAATTAACATGCAACAACATTGAGCAAAGAACGACCAGTTCGTTAACTTCAACATCCGAAGCAAGTGGCCTTTTCCATCTCCAAATTAAATTGCCACAATCGATCCGGTTTCCCAACATGTTACTTACCTTGTAGTCTTTGGCCTCCTCTAACTTGAAAAGATTGGGAAAAACCTCACATAAAGGTTTACTCCCCGGCCAATTATCCGTCCAAAAAGTTGTACTTTCGCCACTACCCACCAAAACTTTGAACCTGTACCTTAAAACAATATTGTTGACAACCGGTTTGTTAATCACCTGAACGATGTTGAACCACACGCCACCGAGAGACCTTTTAGCCGTTATGAAATTTCCATTAACTCTGTTACGATGCAGGGCTTCAATAACTTTACACTATAACTTACTCTTGTTGGTGAGGAACCTCCATCCCCACTTGGATAAAAGAGTTTAGTTGACATTTTTTAATTTACTTAGGCCTAACCCGCCATTCTTCACCGGGAGCGTCACCCTATCCCAAGCCACCCAATTTAATTTCTTAACGGAACTATCTCCATTCCAAAGAAAGTTCCTCATCTTTGCTTCTAAATCTTTTATAACTTTCATCGACGCTTTATACAAGGAAAAAAAGTAGTTCGGGAGACACTCAAGACCCGCCTTAATTAACGTAATTCTTCCGTCAATGGACAAAAACCCGCCTTCCACTTAGCCAACCTCAAATCGAAAATATCATAAACTGGTTTCCAATTTATAATTCTGTTCATGTTAGCCCCGACCATAAGCCCCAAATATTTAAACGGGAAAGTTCCCGCCTGACAACCCACAATATCCGCCATACCTGAAACAATATTTTGATGAACTCCAATGGCAAAAAGGTTGGATTTATTAATGTTTATCTTTAGCCCCGAACAAATGAAAAAAAACCGGAGAATACGCACTATATTCTTAATATTTTCAGGTGACCAATTCCCGAGAATAATGGCATCGTCGGCGTAAAGCAAATGAGAGACACATGGACCATTCGGGACTTGAATACCAGAAAAAACATTTAAACTTCCAGCTTTATCAATCATACAGGACAACATTTCCATAACCATAAGGAACAGGAAAGGGGAGATCGGATCACCTTGGCGAAGGCCATTGTGGCATTGAAATTCGAAAGTAGGCGATCCGTTGACAAGCACCGACGATCTAGCCGACTCCAGAATGCCTTTAATCCATGAACACCTCCTGCCCGGAAACCCCATCTGACACATCGTAGAAATTAAGAAGTTCCAGTTTTCATTATCATAAGCTTTCTCAAAGTCAATCTTCAGGAAGAAAGCCTTTAACTTATTCTTTTTTCCCCCAATTCATAATCTCATTTAATAAAAGAGCTCCGTCTAGGATAAAGTTACCTTTGATGAATGCCGACTGAGAATCCGAGATAACAGATCCGATAACCTTCCTGAGATGGTTGGCGAGAACTTTTGAGATTACTTTGCTGATAACACCAATGAGATTTATTGGGCGATATCCGTTAAGCTCCGTAGGTTACTTAGATTTTGGTATAAGCGTAATAAAGGAACTACAACAACCAATGCTAACCAAACCATTATCGAAGAATTCATCCATGATGTCATTAAAATCCTTTTCGAACAACTCCCAGAAACTCTTAATAAATTTCAAATTGAGGTCGTCTGGCCCGGGGGCCTTATCATCACCACAATCGTTAACCACTTCCTTAATTTCCGTCAAGGTGAAAGAGCTAATAAGAGAGTCCTTTTCCTCCTGATTTAATTTCTTAATGTTATCACACATGATAGTAGGCCTGTGTTGGTGACCTTCAATGAACCGGTTCCTAAAAAACCTCATAACCTCACATTTGATCTTATTCGGCTTCAAAACCCAACTACCATTAATATTTAAACCCAGAATCTGATTAGCGGCCCGCCTTATGTTGACATGAGAGTGGAAAAACTTAGTGTTCTCGTCGCCATCAAGAGCCCACTTCGTTCTCGACTTTTGCTTCATATCTTCACACTTATTCAACTCATGTTCAGAATCACTTTTTTATTCTCCACAAACTCCCATTCCTCCACTTCATTTAACTCCCGTTCCTCCATAATTTTCTCCAAAACCTCCGACTTTTCTTCTGCCTTAAAAGCGAGTTCTTCTTCTTTTTTCACACAATCAGATCTCCAATCCTTTAGAGCATTTCTAATAGCAGCGGATTTTTTCATTAGTCTAATGTCGGCACTTCCACTTTCAACCTCGTGTAGCTCCACAGCTTTCAAAACCGTTTCCCTGAACCCATTTTTTCCCAACCACGAGTTATATATTCTTTTTGTTGATTGTGAGTTACAGCGGGCAATGGTCCTAATGGGAGAAAGATAAACCTCTTAAACATTGAGCAAAGAACGACCAGTTCGTTAACTTCAACTTCCGAAGCAAGTGGCCTTTTCCATCTCCAAATTAAATTGCCACAATCGATCCGGTTTCCCAACATGTTACTTACCTTGTAGTCTTTGGCCTCCTCTAACTTGAAAAGATTGGGAAAAACCTCACATAAAGGTTTACTCCCCGACCAATTATCCGTCCAAAAAGTTGTACTTTCGCCACTACCCACCAAAACTTTGAACCTGTACCTTAAAACAATATTGTTGACAACCGGTTTGTTAATCACCTGAACAATGTTGAACCACATGCCACCGAAAGACCTTTTAGCCGTTATGAAATTTCCATTAACTCTGTTACGATGCAGGGCTTCAATAACTTTACACTATAACTTACTCTTGTTGGTGAGGAACCTCCATCCCCACTTGGATAAAAGAGTAGTTGACATTTTTTATTTTACTTAGGCCTAACCCGCCATTCTTCACCGGGAGCGTCACCCTATCCCAAGCCACCCAATTTAATTTCTTAACGGAACTATCTCCATTCCAAAGAAAGTTCCTCATCTTTGCTTCTAAATCTTTTATAACTTTCACCGGCGCTTTATACAAGGAAAAAAAGTAGTTCGGGAGACACTCAAGAACCGCCTTAATTAACGTAATTTTTCCGTCAATGGACGACAAACCCGCCTTCCACTTAGCCAACCTCAAATCGAAAATATCATAAACTGGTTTCCAATTTATAATTCTGTTCATGTTAGCCCCGACCATAAGCCCCAAATATTTAAACGGGAAAGTTCCCGCCTGACAACCCACAATATCCGCCATACCTGAAACAATATTTTGATGAACTCCAATGGCAAAAAGGTTGGATTTATTAACGTTTATCTTTAGCCCCGAACAAATGAAAAAAAAACCGGAGAATACGCACTATATTCTTAATATTTTCAGGTGACCAATTCCCGAGAATAATGGCATCGTCGGCGTAAAGCAAATGAGAGACACATGGACCATTCGGGACTTGAATACCAGAAAAAACATTTAAACTTCCAGCTTTATCAATCATACAGGACAACATTTCCATAACCATAAGGAACAGGAAAGGGGAGATCGGATCACCTTGGCGAAGGCCATTGTGGCATTGAAATTCGAAAGTAGGCGATCCGTTGACAAGCACCGACGATCTAGCCGACTCCAGAATGCCTTTAATCCATGAACACCTCCTGCCCGGAAACCCCATCTGACACATCGTAGAAATTAAGAAGTTCCAGTTTTCATTATCATAAGCTTTCTCAAAGTCAATCTTCAGGAAGAAAGCCTTTAACTTATTCTTTTTTCCCCCAATTCATAATCTCATTTAATAAAAGAGCTCCGTCTAGGATAAAGTTACCTTTGATGAATGCCGACTGAGAATCCGAGATAACAGATCCGATAACCTTCCTGAGATGGTTGGCGAGAACTTTTGAGATTACTTTGCTGATAACACCAATGAGATTTATTGGGCGATATCCGTTAAGCTCCGTAGGTTACTTAGATTTTGGTATAAGCGTAATAAAGGAACTACAACAACCAATGCTAACCAAACCATTATCGAAGAATTCATCCATGATGTCATTAAAATCCTTTTCGAACAACTCCCAGAAACTCTTAATAAATTTCAAATTGAGGTCGTCTGGCCCGGGGGCCTTATCATCACCACAATCGTTAACCACTTCCTTAATTTCCGTCAAGGTGAAAGAGCTAATAAGAGAGTCCTTTTCCTCCTGATTTAATTTCTTAATGTTATCACACATGATAGTAGGCCTGTGTTGGTGACCTTCAATGAACCGGTTCCTAAAAAACCTCATAACCTCACATTTGATCTTATTCGGCTTCAAAACCCAACTACCATTAATATTTAAACCCAGAATCTGATTAGCGGCCCGCCTTATGTTGACATGAGAGTGGAAAAACTTAGTGTTCTCGTCGCCATCAAGAGCCCACTTCGTTCTCGACTTTTGCTTCATATCTTCACACATATTCAACTCATGTTCAGAATCACTTTTTTATTCTCCACAAACTCCCATTCCTCCACTTCATTTAACTCCCGTTCCTCCATAATTTTCTCCAAAACCTCCGACTTTTCTTCTGCCTTAAAAGCGAGTTCTTCTTCTTTTTTCACACAATCAGATCTCCAATCCTTTAGAGCATTTCTAATAGCAGCGGATTTTTTCATTAGCCTAATGTCGGCACTTCCACTTTCAACCTTGTGTAGCTCCACATCTTTCAAAACCGTTTCCCTGAACCCATTTTTTCCCAACCACGAGTTATATATTCTTTTTGTTGATTGTGAGTTACAGCGGGCAATGGTCCTAATGGGAGAAAGATAAACCTCTTAAACATTGAGCAAAGAACGACCAGTTCGTTAACTTCAACTTCCGAAGCAAGTGGCCTTTTCCATCTCCAAATTAAATTGCCACAATCGATCCGGTTTCCCAACATGTTACTTACCTTGTAGTCTTTGGCCTCCTCTAACTTGAAAAGATTGGGAAAAACCTCACATAAAGGTTTACTCCCCGGCCAATTATCCGTCCAAAAAGTTGTACTTTCGCCACTACCCACCAAAACTTTGAACCTGTACCTTAAAACAATATTGTTGACAACCGGTTTGTTAATAACCTGAACAATGTTGAACCACATGCCACCGAAAGACCTTTTAGCCGTTATGAAATTTCCATTAACTCTGTTACGATGCAGGGCTTCAATAACTTTACACTATAACTTACTCTTGTTGGTGAGGAACCTCCATCCCCACTTGGATAAAAGAGTAGTTGACATTTTTTATTTTACTTAGGCCTAACCCGCCATTCTTCACCGGGAGCGTCACCCTATCCCAAGCCACCCAATTTAATTTCTTAACGGAACTATCTCCATTCCAAAGAAAGTTCCTCATCTTTGCTTCTAAATCTTTTATAACTTTCACCGGCGCTTTATACAAGGAAAAAAAGTAGTTCGGGAGACACTCAAGAACCGCCTTAATTAACGTAATTCTTCCGTCAAT
This sequence comes from Helianthus annuus, assembly GCF_002127325.2. Lineage (NCBI taxonomy): Eukaryota > Viridiplantae > Streptophyta > Magnoliopsida > Asterales > Asteraceae > Helianthus > Helianthus annuus. The sequence continues at coordinate 202,382,964 of NC_035448.2, read as the reverse complement.
GGACGACAAACCCGCCTTCCACTTAGCCAACCTCAAATCGAAAATATCATAAACTGGTTTCCAATTTATAATTCTGTTCATGTTAGCCCCGACCATAAGCCCCAAATATTTAAACGGGAAAGTTCCCGCCTGACAACCCACAATATCCGCCATACCTGAAACAATATTTTGATGAACTCCAATGGCAAAAAGGTTGGATTTATTAACGTTTATCTTTAGCCCCGAACAAATGAAAAAAAAACCGGAGAATACGCACTATATTCTTAATATTTTCAGGTGACCAATTCCCGAGAATAATGGCATCGTCGGCGTAAAGCAAATGAGAGACACATGGACCATTCGGGACTTGAATACCAGAAAAAACATTTAAACTTCCAGCTTTATCAATCATACAAGACAACATTTCCATAACCATAAGGAACAGGAAAGGGGAGATCGGATCACCTTGGCGAAGGCCATTGTGCCATTGAAATTCGAAAGTAGGCGATCCGTTGACAAGCACCGACGATCCAGCCGACTCCAGAATGCCTTTAATCCACGAACACCACCTGCCCGGAAACCCCATCTGACACATCGTAGAAATTAAGAAGTTCCAGTTTTCATTATCATAAGCTTTCTCAAAGTCAATCTTCAGGAAGAAAGCCTTTAACTTATTCTTTTTTCCCCCAATTCATAATCTCATTTAATAAAAGAGGTCCGTCTAGGATAAAGTTACCTTTGATGAATGCCGACTGAGAATCCGAGATAACAGATCCGATAACCTTCCTGAGATGGTTGGCGAGAACTTTTGAGATTACTTTGCTGATAACACCAATGAGATTTATTGGGCGATATCCGTTAAGCTCCGTAGGTTACTTAGATTTTGGTATAAGCGTAATAAAGGAACTACAACAACCAATGCTAACCAAACCATTATCCAAGAATTCATCCATGATGTCATTAAAATCCTTTTCGAACAACTCCCAGAAACTCTTAATAAATTTCAAATTGAGGCCGTCTGGCCCGGGGGCCTTATCATCACCACAATCGTTAACCACTTCCTTAATTTCCGTCAAGGTGAAAGAGCTAATAAGAGAGTCCTTTTCCTCCTGATTTAATTTCTTAATGTTATCACACATGATAGTAGGCCTGTGTTGGTGACCTTCAATGAACCGGTTCCTAAAAAACCTCATAACCTCACATTTGATCTTATTCGGCTTCAAAACCCAACTACCATTAATATTTAAACCCAGAATCTGATTAGTGGCCCACCTTATGTTGACATGAGAGTGGAAAAACTTAGTGTTCTCGTCGCCATCAAGAGCCCACTTCGTTCTCGACTTTTGCTTCATATCTTCACACTTATTCAACTCATGTTCAGAATCACTTTTTTATTCTCCACAAACTCCCATTCCTCCACTTCATTTAACTCCCGTTCCTCCATAATTTTCTCCAAAACCTCCGACTCTTCTTCTGCCTTAAAAGCGAGTTCTTCTTCTTTTTTCACACAATCAGATCTCCAATCCTTTAGAGCATTTCTAATAGCAGCGGATTTTTTCATTAGTCTGATGTTGGCACTTCCACTTTCAACCTCGTGTAGCTCCACAGCTTTCAAAACCGTTTCCCTGAAACCATTTTTTCCCAACCACGAGTTATATATTCTAAACGGCTTGGCCCCAAAATTCTTTTTGTTGATTGTGAGTTACAGCGGGCAATGGTCCGAATGGGAGAAAGATAAACCTCTTAAACATTGAGCAAAGAACGACCAGTTCGTTAACTTCAACTTCCGAAGCAAGTGGCCTTTTCCATCTCCAAATTAAATTGCCACAATCGATCCGGTTTCCCAACATGTTACTTACCTTGTAGTCTTTGGCCTCCTCTAACTTGAAAAGATTGGGAAAAACCTCACATAAAGGTTTACTCCCCGGCCAATTATCCGTCCAAAAAGTTGTACTTTCGCCACTACCCACCAAAACTTTGAACCTGTACCTTAAAACAATATTGTTGACAACCGGTTTGTTAATCACCTGAACGATGTTGAACCACACGCCACCGAGAGACCTTTTAGCCGTTATGAAATTTCCATTAACTCTGTTACGCTGCAGGGCTTCAATAACTTTACACTATAACTTACTGTTGTTGGTGAGGAACCTCCATCCCCACTTGGATAAAAGAGTAGTTGACATTTTTTAATTTACTTAGGCCTAACCCGCCATTCTTCACCGGGAGCGTCACCCTATCCCAAGCCACCCAATTTAATTTCTTAACGGAACTATCTCCATTCCAAAGAAAGTTCCTCATCTTTGCTTCTAAATATTTTATAACTTTCACCGGCGCTTTATACAAGGAAAAAAAGTAGTTCGGGAGACACTCAAGAACCGCCGTAATTAACGTAATTCTTCCGTCAATGGACAACAAACCCGCCTTCCACTTAGCCAACCTCAAATCGAAAATATCATAAACTGGTTTCCGATTTATAATTCTGTTCATGTTAGCCCCGACCATAAGCCCCAAATATTTAAACGGGAAAGTTCCCGCCTGACAACCCACAATATCCGCCATACCTGAAACAATATTTTGATGAACTCCAATGGCAAAAAGGTTGGATTTATTAATGTTTATCTTTAGCCCCGAACAAATGAAAAAAAAAACCGGAGAATACGCACTATATTCTTAATATTTTCAGGTGACCAATTCCCGAGAATAATGGCATCGTCAGCGTAAAGCAAATGAGAGACACATGGACCATTCGGGACTTGAATACCAGAAAAAACATTTAAACTTCCAGCTTTATCAATCATACAAGACAACAATTCCATAACCATAAGGAACAGGAAAGGGGAGATCGGATCACCTTGGCGAAGGCCATTGTGGCATTGAAATTCGAAAGTAGGCGATCCGTTGACAAGCACCGACGATCTAGCCGACTCCAGAATGCCTTTAATCCACGAACACCACCTGCCCGGAAACCCCATCTGACACATCGTAGAAATTAAGAAGTTCCAGTTTTCATTATCATAAGCTTTCTCAAAGTCAATCTTCAGGAAGAAAGCCTTTAACTTATTCTTTTTTCCCCCAATTCATAATCTCATTTAATAAAAGAGATCCGTCTAGGATAAAGTTACCTTTGATGAATGCGGACTGAGAATCCGAGATAACAGATCCGATAACCTTCCTGAGATGGTTGGCGAGAACTTTTGAGATTACTTTGCTGATAACACCAATGAGATTTATTGGGCGATATCCGTTAAGCTCCGTAGGTTACTTAGATTTTGGTATAAGCGTAATAAAGGAACTACAACAACCAATGCTAACCAAACCATTATCGAAGAATTCATCCATGATGTCATTAAAATCCTTTTCGAACAACTCCCAGAAACTCTTAATAAATTTCAAATTGAGGCCGTCTGGCCCGGGGGCCTTATCATCACCACAATCGTTAACCACTTCCTTAATTTCCGTCAAGGTGAAAGAGCTAATAAGAGAGTCCTTTTCCTCCTGATTTAATTTCTTAATGTTATCACACATGATAGTAGGCCTGTGTTGGTGACCTTCAATGAACCGGTTCCTAAAAAACCTCATAACCTCACATTTGATCTTATTCGGCTTCAAAACCCAACTACCATTAATATTTAAACCCAGAATCTGATTAACGGCCCGCCTTATGTTGACATGAGAGTGGAAAAACTTAGTGTTCTCGTCGCCATCAAGAGCCCACTTCGTTCTCGACTTTTGCTTCATATCTTCACACTTATTCAACTCATGTTCAGAATCACTTTTTTATTCTCCACAAACTCCCATTCCTCCACTTCATTTAACTCCCGTTCCTCCATAATTTTCTCGAAAACCTCTGACTCTTCTTCTGCCTTAAAAGCGAGTTCTTCTTCTTTTTTCACACAATCAGATCTCCAATCCTTTAGAGCATTTCTAATAGCAGCGGATTTTTTCATTAGTCTGATGTCGGCACTTCCACTTTCAACCTCGTGTAGCTCCACAGCTTTCAAAACCGTTTCCCTGAACCCATTTTTTCCCAACCACGAGTTATATATTCTAAACGGCTTGGCCCCAAAATTCTTTTTGTTGATTGTGAGTTACAGCGGGCAATGGTCCGAATGGGAGAAAGATAAACCTCTTAAACAAGCTTCTGGCCAAGAATTGAAGAAATTTTGGGCAAACTAGGAACCGGTCAATCTTGCTAAGTTTCCTTCCGTTATCTCGAACACATGTGAATTTTCTGCCTCTTAGCTCGTACTCCATCAGATTACTATCATAAATGAAATCATTGAAGTTCCTAGCACACGTATTCTTGAAACTAGAGTTTTTGCGTTCACCTTGACTTCGCACCGTGTTAAAATCACCAGCAATCACCCACTTCCCATCGACCCTAATCATGACCTCTCTGATTTTATTCCAAAGGTTCAACTTATCCGGAGTTTTTTGGGGGGCATAGACATTAACAATGTTCAACTTCTCCTGGGATCCTTTAATTATTCCACTCACCAACAGGAAGTTCCTATCTTTCACAATACTAGAAGCCACAAAAATCCCACTGTCCCAAATACAAAGAAGACCCCAGACAAACCAGACGCATCCACACTTTCAGCACAAAAATCTTTATTTCCCCAAATTTTTGAAAAATTAAACTTCGACAGATCCACTTGTTTAGTCTCTTGAATCAATATAAAATCAACCATATTTTTAATTTTCAAATCCTAAATCCAAACTTCCTTCACAGGACCCCCCAATACCTCTAACATTGATAGAAAGAAAATTCATTTACTCACCACATTAATGCCTTCATCCGCCATAAGCCATAATCTCCTGCACCAATTTATTGTGACCAGAAAGATTTACTCTGACCATGTTCCCAATTCAGAACGTCTCCTCGAACTCATCTGGGACCACGTTGCCGGTATGCCTTCTCTCCTGTGTATCATCCACCAGAATATCCCCAGCCGAGCTAACACTTCCATCGCTCATAGGCTTAGCCTCCGTATTTAGATCAATACCAATATCGCCTTCGTGCGACATATCGTCCCTGTTACCAGTATCTCTACCTGGGCCAGAAACACATAATCCTCAAAGGGCCTGTCCATATCCACTCTAGATCGCTTATTGGGCCTACTATTACTTTCTGGGCTTGAAATAGGAGTGGGCTTCTTATGTTTATCTTTTAAATGTTATAAGGTTTTTTTTCACCACCTGTGAAAGAACCTCAGGCCCCACCTTATCCTTACCATCGATTGGAACTTTGGAATAGAACATTCGATTTACAGCAGCTGGTCCCCCACCATCATTACCCTTGGGAATAGCTCCCGCCTCCTTCTCCTTACGCGTGCATGGAAACGCACCTTCACCTTCCTGTCTCTTCAACTCTCCATGCACCACCTTCATCTTCTTCGTCCACCGGCACTGGCCGGGTTACCTCCACCAAGCAATCCGGGACCCAGTCACTTTGTTCCTCGGATAACCAGACCTTATATTTCCTTCCTTTCCAGCTAAGAATTGCAGTGTCCTTAATGAGTTCACCATGTTTCACAAGGACACCAACCCGATTTACCGATAGATCTCTAACTTCAGAAGATAACTGAGATGCATGAACAACTTTCCTATAAGCTTCGGCCAGATCATTGAAAACTTTGTTTTCTGCCAAATGCACCGGGACCCCGTCCACCTTTATCCAAGCAATTCTCTCATACGGTAAGGATTGACCTTCCCACATGTCTAGGGATAAGAACCAATCCTTCCACACATTGTGGTTGTTGATGAACTCCACCGCTTCATAATCCTCCGGGAAGACAACTAGAACATACAAACCTCCAACGTAATACACCTTGGCAGAAAGGAAACCTGAAGAACATAACAAAACATTCAAGGCTGAAAGCGACTTGATGTTCTTAGTTCTCCCGACCACCGCTTTCTCCTGGAACGCAAAGAATGCACTGGTCTACTCATGAACTTCAAGGACTCTTTCAGTCTTACCGACCGGCTGCTGATTACCCGCTCCCGGATGATTTACATTTTTAGAAGCCAACATGTCCCTGTAAGAGACCCCTTCCGAACGGAACTTGCTACTGCCTCCCCTAACCTCATTGGTGGTTTTCTTCTCAAGCGGACGATCGACCTTCTCATGGTTCTTCACGTCACACTCCCAAAAACTAGTATTTTCATCGGCGAATCTAGCAATGTTAACCTTGAGTTTGCACCAACCCGTCTTTTTCCCATCGAGGGACGATTCTAAGAGCTTTGCATCCTTGACGTTCTTGAAGGTAATGAACCCGAATCTATTGTCTTTCTTGTCAGTCTTCCTTGCAATATACATACATGATATCTCTCCAGAATCTCTAAAAACCTCCGCCACATCCCAAGGTCTACAACCCGAAGGGAGATTTGTGATGTAGTACTTGGTAATTCCCCCTCCATTGTTGCCTTCTTTCTTCCTGTTATCATTCCCTCTCTTCCTTCTGTTCAAAACGTCGTTCCAGTTCCCCTCCTCTTCATTCTCACCCATAGCTTAATGTAACTAAGGAAACCAAAGAAAGCGAATGGATTAGGCGAAAACTAATTAGTTTGAAAGGTTAGTTCAAGACTTGCAGCCGTGTACAAGACGAATAAACCTCGCAATCTAATCAGAAAGAGCTTTCATCGTCGAGCCGTCTTCGCGAAACCTTAGCCTAGGGAGAGAAAAATCGAAGGAACGGATATAGTTTAGATTATTGATGTTTTATTTAGATAAGGATATAATAATTATCTTTAATTAATAATAATTATCCATAACTAAATAGAAGACAAAAGCTTTAATTAAAAATTAATGATCCAAAATTAAGTAGAAGTTAAGGGCGGGAAAACAAAAAAAAAATAGATAGCTTCAATAAATAAGATGTGTCCCCAATTAATTTACTTTATTATATGTATAGATTTGGTCGAAGGTACTAAGATAATACCGGATGCAAACCTACTTTTGAGTAGGGGCGGACCCACATAGAGTGGCTCGGGGTTTCAAGAACCCAATGTTTTTAAAAAAAAATTAGTAGATTCGTTATATTAAATTGTATAAGGAGTAGGACCCTATAAATAGAGTTAGGTAGACACCATAGGAAAAAAAGGAAACCTGGTGTAGTGGTAAATCTCTCTCTTTACCAACAAGAGGTTATGGGTTCAATCCTTGTGTAGCTTGTTTTTCATGCTTTTTTTTAAATTTAGTTCAAACCTCGCTATGACCCGACCCGAAAATTTTAACTTTTTTTTATGAAAATTTTGAACATTGAAAAAAATGGATCACATTGAAAAAAATTCTGGGTTCGCCACTACTTTTGAGTATGATCTATAAATTAGTTTGAGGTGGGATACATACTCACTCTCTATGGATGGGTAAAAAAAATAACTTGTTTCAACAAAAAAAAATTAAAAAAATGTCACGTACACACATTTACATGAGGTGTAAAAAAATGCTTATTTTCGTAACAAACTTACAGCAGCGCGTAAAAAAACTTAAAGGAAAAACTATTGACTCGACATTTTTTTTCTTTTTTTTACAGATGTGTTTATAATAGTTTTATCTACGTTTGTGCAAAAAAAAATTTGGCCCAACTCGCGCGGAAAGTAGGAGTTCTCATGTTTCTCATAACTCGTTGTGGTTCTCATTTGAACCGAGCCCTATGAACTAATTAACTATTCACAATAGTTTTGATTCAGATTGTTTCCACAAATAATACAATTAACTATGGACATTTTCTCCTATATATTATTATTATTATTATTATTATTATTATTTTATTATTATTATTTTTATTATTATTATTATTATTATTATTATTATTATTATTATTATTATTATTAATATACGAACAAAATGAACAGTAACAAAGGACTTTTTAGGGATAAACAAAGAGAGAGAATACAACGCCGAAGGTGATGGAGCCAGCCACGACGGCGCGCGGCTGAGCTGTGGTGGATTCATGGTGGTGAGCAGGGTTTGTGACGGTACACGAGTAGAGAGCGACGACGGGCTGCCATAGCTCCGACAGTGATGACGCTCAAGCTGGTAGGGTTTCGACCAAGTCCTGGCAAGTTTCCGGTAAACGCTATTCTCTTGCATGTTCTCTATTTGGATAGATCGGCTATCAATAAACCTTAATCGGACGAGTTATGTTGATTTCACGAGTAGGTAACCTTCAGTGAGGTTCCAGCGAAGATTCGGTGTACGAACTTCAAGATGCATGTTCCTTTTTCGAGGAGATCGACAAACCCGAGGTTAGATCCCGTGATTTAGTGTTACTATGTTTCCGATCACCCCTGCTCCTCATTGGCCTCTTCCCTCTTTCCGGTACGTCTCCTCCGGGCAATCACTTCTCTAATCCATGGTTTACAGTTGTCGGATTTTATATGCATTTGTTTGATTCTTCGTTTTGGTGTTTGATTTTGTGTTTCAACGCATCAGAAGATTGTGAGAACAGAACATCAACAATAGTGAATAACCGATTGATCATTCACTTTGTAGAGTGCAACTATTAGGGGCTGGCTTGGTGTATGTTTGATCTTATAGGTTGTTGTTGATAGGTGGTTAAAGATAAATTTTAAACATCTATAAGTACACTTCACAGACTACTACTTCATTTGTTTATGTTTCATAGTGCCTAAAAGATTTCATCCTTCATGTGAAAAAGTTAAAAAATTAACATGCTTAGGGATCAACTTCATCCTAATAAAGAAATCGGGATTTAATTAGTTCAGATCTGAATAAGCAAAGTTATCTTCTTAATGGGGATTTAAAATGATTTTTGTTTAAATGTCAAGTCTATAACTGATTTAACATGCTTGAGCCCATTACAACCCTTTTTCATATATCCCACCCATTTAGCAAACAAAACAACCCAACCAAGAAGGAATGTTAGGTGACGAGTTAGCGGATATTGATAATATGTTAAAGAGAACAAAGTTGTGTCTCAGTGAAGATGTGTCCATGAAGAATCTTGCCCTGAGCTTAGTCCAATGGACGAACACGCAGCAAAAACCGTCTCTGGCTAATCAAATCCAACCGGGTTATTTGAACCTGTTGATGTGAAAGTCGAAACTTCAAATTCTCATTTTTCCCCTTCTTTCTTTCAACTATTTAAATTCATAAGTTATAAAGTTATCTTCTTTATAATCGCAGATTAATAAACATGGGAGCTGGTCATGTAAGCGTGAAGTATGGCTTCAAAGTATGTAATCACTAACAAGTGAACACCATGTTTAAATTTGTGAAGATTGCATGGGGACGATTTTCAAGATTAGATCCATTACTATTTTCATTTAATTAGATCATATTGCAATGTTGTTTTGAATTCAGAAACTGAACCATTGTCAATGACGCATCAAGAATGATCCAGTCTGACGATCCAGCATTGATGTTTTATCTCTAGCAGGGTTTTGCATTAAAAGGACTCATGTGATACAATTTATCAAAATGCAGGTCAAGGGCAGTATCTACATAGTACAATTCCAACTCTCAAGAAGCTTCAGGACCTTTTGATTGTGAAGAAATGGATTTGTTTATGTTAGTAGTTATTTTTGGCATATGTAATTTTATATCTTACGAGCAATATAAGTCATATGTAATATTCAACATGTTTTTGATGCAGCCTAGGATATGGTTTTGGCGTTCTTGTCTTTGAAAGTTGGTAATCTCACTACAAGAAATTACCACTTTTAGCGGCGACACTTTTAGCGGCGACATCTAAAAAGTCGCCGCTAAAAGTCTTGATCCGGGACAAGGGATTTGCAATTGATCTGGGCCATTCTTTGCATAACTAATCGAAGGGCTAGGGTTTACCCCTGCATAAAACATGTGTAAAAAGGCTCACATCTGTTTTAGCGGCATTTTTCCCTCTTCCCTCCAAGATGAAATCTGCTCACATCACTGGAGCACAACCTTGAGTCTGCCGGAGAGCCTCACCGCCTTCACTCTGCCGTAGCACCTCCATCCCGCCTGATTCTCCGACGCCCTTTGAAAACGGTACGAATATTCCAAATTGCTTTCTAATTTCAGTTGTTATGTTAGTAATTTGAGTAGATCTGTTGTTGATTTCATGATGTTTGACTGTTTTTTAGTCAAATACAAGTATGGTTAGGGTTGTAGGTCTTGGTGCGGGTTGGGTTGGGCTTTTTTTCAGAACACAGGGGTTGGGTTAGGCTATCTATACATGGCAGTAGATGTATTTCCAGTAGGTACCTAAGAGAAGTTTAGATTAGGAGAAGTAGAGGTGCACAAATGGGGTTTTTGGCTCAAACTAGTTCAATTGAAACCTTGTGGGGTTAGCTCAAAGAAAAGTCAAAACCCGGTTTTTGGTGAAATAGGTTCGGGTTCTGACCTGACTTTTTAGGGGAAAGGCTCGGGTTTGACCGGTTTGAAATCAGGTATTCGTTTGGTTTGGGTTTGACCGGCTTGAAATTGGGTAATGGTTTTTACCGAATCTGCGTGAAAAACACAATTTAGAATGGTTTGTCCTCGATAGTTGTCAAGAAGTCAGGGGTTATATGAAGTAAGTGTTCCCATCCTTAACTTTTCAATATCCGTCAAGTGTTTTTCAATTCCTAATTTCTTATATATTTTTGTCATCAATAGTGAATTCAAATCTAAACATCCCCAAGATGATGTTAAAACTAAATTTCCAAAGTGGTTTCTCGAGAAGGTAATACATATATAACACACATCACTATATATTTATTAGGTCATACATATATAATATGCATTACTCTATATTTTTAGGTCTATTTCATGAAAATGCAAAATTCTCCGGAATTCCACCAAGAGTTGTATGCTCTTTCAATGGGTGCGGATAGAATTGCCTCTACTTACACTGCTTGCATAGTCAATGGTGTTAGATTTATGGTAGTTCTCCGTGACAAGCAACGAACATGTTAATGCACTTTTGGTGATAAGTGCAAGTCTTCCAATATTTAGGGTCTTTATTGTACAAATGCCAATAGTTAGTCCCAAGAAGTTCCTAGGGACAATTTGTCCAAGTTTTGGAAGGAGCTCTTGGTCAGAGTTTTATGGAAACTTAGTCCCAAGAAGTTCCTAGGGACATTTTGTCCCAAGAAGTTCCTAGGGACAACTTGTCCAAGGTTTGGGAGGATTTCCTTAGTCAGAGTTTTGTGTGCAGGACTAAGGTCAGAGTTTTGTTATGTGTAGCTTTTGTCTGAGTTTTGTGGCAAAAGCTCTGAGCTTTGTGCTATCTGTTTTGTCCGGGCTTTCTAGTTAGTCTTGAAAGTCCGGGTTTCACCTTGTATATATACTTTAATATGGAATAGACAAGGTAACGATTTCTGTGAATTTCTGTGCCCTAATCATTGTGTTTTGTCTGGCGGCGCTTTGTGTGAGTGACGTCATTCATCTTCATCAAGAATACTCAGTGTATTCTTGATTTCTCTCTCAAATCCTTGCATTCTTGTGTTTCATCTACAGTGGTTGATCATCAGGTGGATTCCGCACACCTGTTGGTTGCTTTGGCTGAGTGAGATCTTGGATTAGGAGGCCTTACAAGTGGTATCAGAGCAGTGTGCTCATACTACTGTAGGTGTTCTTAGTTTGAAGGTTTTGGTGAGAATAGTTCTTACTTTGATAGGGTTTAGTGAGATTTTAGTGAATTTTTGTGTTCTATTCATGATTCTTCATTCATATCTAGTGATTTGATGATGGATTTTGAGTAGTTTAGTGAGTTTTTAGTGTTTTCTTCATCTGGGTTTTACAGGGGTTTTTGTTCTTGTTCATACAGAGCTTTGAAGGAGATAAAGATTCTGAGTTTTGATCTTTGGAAGCTTGGTCCGTGGTTTACACTTTGTGTTTGTGTCTCCGGGGTATTATTGAACCAGTGTGTAGTCACATTGGGGAGATACTCCGAAGATTGGTTTCTTCTGAGTTTTGAAACTTGTCTGAGTTTTCAAATTCAGTCTGAGCTTTTGTCCTTGTCCGAGTTTTCCTTTTATAGTTACTAGAGTCTGAGTTTCCTTGTAGCCCTGACCGAATTTCTCTGTTTTAGGTAAATTTTGTATCCGAGTTTTTTATCCCAAGTTATAGTCCGAAGTTATTTAGGTTTTGGTTTGTCCGAGTTCTTTTAAGAGTTATTTGGTCCGAGTTTAATATACTTCTTAAGAGTTCCTGAGTCCGAATTCTTTTATTAGTGTGTTGTCCGAGTTTTTATATAATAGATTAGTCCGAGTTCTTTACAAATATATAGAGTCCAAATTCCAGATATAGTCTTGAGTCTGAGTTTTAGGTTAAGTGGAGTCCGAGTTTTCTTTAAAGTATTAAAGTCCGATTTTCATCTTAGGTCCGAGTTTCCTTTTATTGTGTAGTTATAGTGTCTGAGTTTAATACTCCGAGTTCTTTAGTCCGAGTTTCCTTTTAAAGTCCTTAGTCTGAGTTTAGTTTAGGTCCGAGTTTTAGTTGTTAGGTCCGAATATTATATATATTAAAAGGTCCGAGTTTATTTTATATATATTAAAGTCCGAGTTTTTTTTGGGTTTTCATTGTGTCCGACTTCCTTTTAAATTTTCTAGTCAGAGTTCTTTTTAAGTTTCTAGTGTCCGACTTTGAGTCCGACTTTTATTGTTAACAGTGAGTGTCCGAGTTTCCTTATTTCCTTACTTTGAGTCCGACATAGTGTCCGAGTTTTTAAGTTTCTAGTGTCCGACTTTGAGTCCGACTTTTATTGTTAACAGTGAGTGTCCGAGTTTCCTTATTTCCTTACTTTGAGTCCGACTTTTATTGTTAACATATATTAGAGTCCCGACTTTTTAAGTTTCTAGTGTCCGAATTTTATTAGTTTAGAGATTTGGAGTCCGAATTTTTTCATCAAATAGTTGGTCTGAGGTTAAATTTCTAACAGTGTTGTGTCCGAGTTCTTTGTCTGTGTTCTATTTCAGGTTTCTGTGATCCGGGGTTCACACTCTGACTAAAGCTCACTTCACTGCTTGGAAGTTTTGAAGTTCTCTGTTGTTTTCTGAAATGGCAAACAACAATCTGACTACAATGGTGCAAAACCTCAAGCACAATGCTGAGGTAGGAAGTAACGACAAACCTCCTTTGTTGATCAACGAACTTGATTTTCCTGAGTGGAAGGAGCGTTTCGAAAGATATGTACGAGCAAAAGACATCAAAATCTGGTTGTGCATCGTTAAAGGATGTGGAGCTACTCCAGTACGTACGTTGACGATTGATACGTATTTGGCACTCACTGACGACCAGAAAAAGTTTTATGACTGTGAAGAGAAAGCTATGTCAATGATAACGATGGCAATGACGCAATCTATACTTCATACGTTCCGTAAGAGAAATAGCTCAAAGGAATTGTGGGATAGTATGATCCAACGATATGAAGGAAACGAAATGTACAAGAAGCGACGTCTCGAACGTTTGAAGACTCAATTTGTTGTGTTCAAGGCTTTGAAGAATGAATCATTTGATGACACTGTGAATCGATTTTATCATCTGCTGAGCGAACTTGATAGAAGTAAAGAGGGTATCTACACTGAATTCGAGAAGGTTGAGAAGTTTCTGAATTGTCTTTCGAGAGAATGGAATATGTACACCGCTTTGATCAGAGAGGGTGTTCTCCACGAAGAGCTTTCATTGGAAGAAGTTGTTCAGAAGCTGAGGGGTTACGCTTGGAATATGGAAGATCAAGCATCTGATTTCGAGAAGATCCAAGATCCTCAGTTATATAAGGCTTCGAAACCAACGGATAAGGGTAGTAATGGTGGTGTCGGTGTTGCTTTGTATTCGGAGAATGAAGGTCCTGCAAGTGAACACGCCTTCATAAGCAACACTGTCAGTTCAAGTGGAACAACCAATTCAAATCAAGGGATGTACTCTTCTAGTAGCACTCAGAAATCTCAAGGAACAAGTGTGAACATTCCTAAGATAGATGCAAGCGGTTTGAAGTTGATTGAAGAAAATATGGGTCTGTTGGCGTCCTTCATGACTGCCTACGAGAACTTCTGTCTTGGGAAACTCGTTGAACCGTCAAGTCTCGATGAAGACTTTGATCAGATAGATCAAGACGAGATGGAAGAACTTGATCTACAGCTCAATATGGCACTGTTAGTCCGTAGAGCGAAGAAGTTTCTGCTGAAGACGGGTAAGAAGTTCATAGGAGGTCAGACAAAGACTCGAATAGGGGTCGACATGTCAAAGGTAAAGTGTTACAACTGCGGGATCTACGGGCATTTCGCACGTGATTGTCGAAAGCCGAAGATGGAAAGATCTGACAGAGACAACAACTCCCGAGGAAACAATTCAAGACCTCAAAACAATGCATCAAATGCTGCCTCCAACTCAAGTGCTCGTTCAAGTGGGTCTGAAAATCTTACACCTTCGACAAACAATGCTATGGTGGCTCAACCTCTACAGAGTGTGACTGAGCCTTATGACTGGGGTTGTGCTTTGGAGACATCTCAGGGGCAATTGTGTCACAGGCATTTATAGCAGAAATTGTGAATGAAGAGGTGTATGAAGAGGTTGTAGAAGAGGCTAGCATTGAGGAGCTTGCAGTTGTAGCTGAGGTTATTGGGGAAGAATTAGATTCGGGGAATGTTGCTGAGAATGAAAGTCCTTCGATCGAAGAGACTGTTGAGAAGTCTAGCAAGACAGAAGATGGAGAAAAGGGAGAACGCTTTGAGTTCAACATCTCCACAGCTGAAATGCAACAATTTGCGGATGCAGAAGCTAAAAGGTTGGAAGAAAACTACGTGGAAAACGAGGCTTGTGCATTCATGGCTGGCATTGAGGTAAAATCATCTTCTGTAGATAAGCGATGTGCTAGATGTGTTGAGTTTGTGACTAAGATAGATAGATATGCACTTCATAACACAAACTTAATTGCAGATTTAGAAAAATCCAGAGAACTCATTGCTGTTTTGTCTAATTCGGATAAAGAACACCGAATTAAGATAAAGCACTGAAAAATGATATCTCTGAATTTGAGAGACTTGTGGCTGTGGGTAATCTTAGAAATCAGGAATTAAAATCTGAACTTGAAATGAATCAAAATTGTGTTTTGGAAAAGAACAAAATCATTTTGGAAAAAGATAATCTGATTTTAGATTTGCAACGAAAGATCGAAAAATTCAGGGATTCATCCGAAGTGATGAACTTCTGTATTAACAGCCAACGTCTCAAAGAATCTGAGGAAGAAATGTTCGGTGTTGGTTATAATAAGGTGCCTCCACCGGTAAACCATAATTATACATCAATGCCAAGCATTGATCCTGAACTGGCAAACTTTGTGCCAACGACTCCTCTGACAGTTGAACCACAAAGTGAGTCAGAATCTGAGCCAGATGAAGTTACAGACTCAGATCAGTCGAAGAAGAGTGGAATTTCAAAGAAAAATGAGGTGAACCTTGAAAACATTGAAAATTTGATAAGCAACAAGATTTTGGAAATTTTCAATCAAGTTCAAAATGAGAAATCAAAACCAAAGTCACGTGGGAAAAATAAAAAGGCTTTGAAAAATGTCCCTAAAACTGAGTTTGTTAAAGGGGAGGATTTTGTTAAAGAGGAAGTAAAAATCGAAACAGGTTCCAACTCTCAGTTTGTGAACCGAATTTCGAAAAATTCCACCAACGCCTCATCATCTTCGACCGATCATGAGGAACGTCCGAAGAACGCCGCGAAAATTCGCAAATGCTACAAGTGTCGTGGGAAAGGACACTTAGCAGCAGACTGCCTAGATGACAGGGGTAAATCACTTGTTGATCCTGATCAAAAGAAACCTTTTGTTAACAAGCCACAAAATGAATCAGTTAATGTTGAAAAGAAAAATGGTAAAAATCAAAAGGTTGAGAAAAACAAAGTGATTAAACAAGAAGTAAAACCTGATGTTAAACCAAATGTTAAATCACAACAAAATCAGGATCAAGAGGAGAAACCCGTTGTTATTAACCGTGGGGACAGATCTGAAAATGTACCTCAAAGACATGATACTCGTGAGAAAACCCCTCACAGACGACAAAATCATGTCACCTTTCAAGGAGTTGAGAATGACAAACGTTCTGGAGGTTCGAACAACAACTATGTTAGACCTCATGCACAGAACAGATTCGTGAATGATCGAAATGCGTCACCCCCCCCCCCCCCCCCCGATTTCCAAATCAAAGACCGCATTCGGATAATCATCCACGATCATTCTCAAGACACGAAGATGCTCCTAGATTTGGTAGGAATTTTGAGCCACCCAGGAATCAAAATTACAGTTACCAAAACTATGGAAGCCGAGGGTATGGAAACTCTGGTTATACCAACAGATTGTCAACTCCGTATAATCCACGATTTGCGGGGACTCATTCCAACAATTTCCGAAATGGAAATGGTGGACTCAGAGGCGATGATGGTTATTTCAAAGAGTTTTCTTATGTTGACGAATCAGGACGACCCAAGACCATCATGGCTTGGGTCCCACACTCTAACTAAATTTTTGTTGGGGAGTGTAGGAGCAGCTGAAGAGGGCTATCTATATTTGGTATATCGATAGTGGCTGTTCCAGACACATGACAGGAAATAAAGAATTATTAAACAATTTTAAACAATTTCGTGGTGGTTATGTGAATTTTGCCAGTGAAAAGGGTGGTTATATCACCGGTGAAGGCTCTGTGTCAAATGGAAAAATCACGCTGCATAAAGTGAACTACGTTGAAGAACTGAAGCACAACTTGATGTCGGTTTCTCAAATCTGTGATAACAAGTACACGATGTTGTTCACTGATAAAGCTTGCTTCGTTTTGCGTCCGGGATTTGTTGTTCCTGAAGATTGGATCGTTATGAGGGCTCCAAGGGTGAATAACACATATGTCATGGACATGCGCCCGTTGGTTAACTCATCTGCTCCAGTGACTTGTCTACTTTCAAAGGCGACTGAAGATCAATCGTATCTCTGGCATAGGAGAATGGGCCACGTGCATCTACGAAAAATGAACCACTTAGTGAAAAACAACTTGGTGTTGGGGGTTCCGTTACGTAGTTTCAATATGCACAACAAATGTGAATCATGTGAAAAAGGAAAAATCAAACGAAAGCCTCATAAACCGAAAACAGTTAACTCAATCCAAAAACCACTTGAATTGCTTCACATGGATCTTTTCGGCCCGATCCATGTTGCTAGCATTGGTGGGATGTCTTATTGCTTAGTTGTCACTGACGATTTCTCACGTTACTCATGGGTATTTTTCTTAAAAACTAAGGATCAAACTGCTGGTATTTTAAGAGACTTATTCAAACAACTTGAGAAAAATTATTCACTTCCTATTAAGAAAATCCGAAGTGACAACGGCACTGAGTTTAAGAATCAGCATATGGATGAGTTATGTCGGGAAATGGGAATAATTCATCAGTTCAGCGCTCCATATGTTCCTCAACAGAACGGAGTTGCAGAACGGAAGAATCGTACCCTAATTGAGGCGGCCCGCACTATGCTTTCTGAATCAAAATTGCCAATTTTCTTCTGGGCCGAGGCGGTGAACACTGCATGTTATGTGTTAAATCATGTGCTTACTGTCAAAAGAGAAGATAAAACTTGTTATGAATTGCTAGAAAACAGGAAACCTAACCTATCTGGTTTTCAGCCTTTTGGGATTAAGTGTGTTATCAAACGCACCAAAGATACTCCGAAAATGGGGGAAGTTGGTGAAATTGGGTTCTTTTTGGGTTATGCCAATGGAACTCCAAACAAACGCGTTTATAACATCAAGAAGCGAATAGTGGAGATCGTGTTTGACATAACTCCTTTGAGTTTCGATCCTCCACCGTCCGAATTCGGTCCCAAAAGTGGTTATGAGTATGATAAATTATTTGATTCATTTGATCTTCCTGATGTTTCAGAAGAAGATTCGGAGGTTGTATACACACATCTTGTGAATAAAGATGAAGTGGATGCGAGCTGGAGAGCGAGTATTCCTACTAATGTGTCTTCGAGTATTCCAGTCGCTGATTCTTCGTCCGTAAATGATGTTGTTGCTGAGCAGATCCCCAATGCAGCGGCTCAAACTACAAGTGGAGATCTATACGTTGACTTTTCAGCATATCCAAATGTTGATGCGTCTTCTGGCAATGGTGAAGCTTCTAGTAGTAATGCACATGCTGAAGGGGAGATTCAATCAAATTTGGGAAACAATCTTCAAGCTCCGACAATCCCAGTTCCAAGAACAAATATTCATCATCCTGTTGATAATATTATTTGGAATCCAAGTGCGGGAGTGCAAACGCGAAGGAGTATTTCAGAGATGCAATGTCTGTTCTCTGCTATCAAGAAAGAAGAAATCTACAATCTTAGCCTGCATGAATGTTTTATCTCCCAGATAGAGCCGAAGAACTATCAAATGGCTCTGAAGGATAATTCTTGGTGTGAGGCGATGCAAGAAGAGTTAGCTCAGTTCGACAAGTTAAAGGTGTGGAATTTGGTCGATCTTCCAAAAGGCCAACATGCAATCAACACGAAATGGGTTTTCAAGTGCAAGAAAGACGATAAGGGTGTCGTTGTCAGAAACAAAGCACGGTTGGTTGTTCAAGGCTTCAATCAGGAAGAAGGGATTGATTATACAGAAGTTTATGCACCGGTGGCAAGACTGGAAGCTTTTCGTTTGTTTCTAGCCTTTGCTGCACACATGCGTATCAAAGTCTATTAGTTGGATGTGAAAAGCGCTTTCCTTTACGGGAAATTGCATGAAACTGTGTATGTGTCCCAACCACCGGGTTTTGAAGCTCCAGGGTTAGACAACAAGGTCTATTTGTTGGACAAGGCTCTCTATGGTCTCCATCAGGCTCCTCGAGCTTGGTACGAGACGTTGTCAAAGCATCTATTGGAGCATGGGTTCTCGCGTGGTGCGATTGACTCCACACTGTTCATTTTGAAGAAAGGGGGAGATTTTCTGATTGTGCAAATTTACATTGATGACATAATTTTTGGTTCTTCAAATGAAGAATTGTGTCGTGAGTTTGAAGCGGTGATGAAGTCAAAATTTGAAATGAGCGCGATGGGCGAGTTATCATTCTTTTTAGGTCTTCAAGTGAGTCAAGAAAAAACCAGGACGTACGTGCATCAGACAAAGTATGTCCACGAGATTCTCAAAAGATTTGGATTGGAAGATAGCTTACCCTATGACACGCCTCTACCGACAAATCTCAAGCTTTCACCCGATGATGAGAAAGATCCTGAAGTGGATCCGACTCTATATCGAGCAATGATAGGTTCATTGATGTATCTAACTGCTTCACGACCAGATATTATGTTCTCTGTTTGTTTGTGTGCTAGGTACCAATCAACTCCGAAGGAGTCGCACTTGAAAGCTGTCAAGCGTATTTTCAGATATCTGAAAGGGACGCCTAAGCTTGGATTGTGGTATCCAGCTGAAGGTGGTCTGGATTTGATGGTGTATGCTGACGCAGATTTCGGAGGGTGCCGGATGAATAGAAAGTCAACCTCTGGCGGCGCACAACTTCTTGGAAATCGTCTTGTCTCGTGGCAATGCAAAAAAGAAAGTTGCCGTTTCTCTATCCACGTGCGAGGCCGAGTACATTGCTGCTTCAAGCTGTTGTGCTCAGGTCTTGTGGATTCAGCAGCAAATGAGGGACTACGGTTTGAATTTTACTCGAACTCCTATCCTTGTTGATAATAACTCTGCCATTTCCATAACAAACAATCCGGTAAATCACTCACGCACTAAGCACATAGATGTTAGGCATCATTTTATTCGTGATTGTGCTGAGAAGGGATTAATAGAAGTGGTTAGGGTAGACACCTTGGATAATCTTGCCGACCTGTTTACGAAAACATTCGATCGGGCTAGATTTGAAAATCTGGTCCGAATGATTGGCATGATCAACCCAGAGTAAAATGCTCTCCAAACTCGCATAGAAACTTTATTTTATCTTTTCTGTATAGTTCTTACCGCTTTCGAAAAATTGAAAAACTCCAAAAATATTTTACTTAGTTGTAGGATAAATTTCAGAAAAATACAAAAACATTTGAAAAATTTAAAATGAAGTCGTGTTGAGATATAAGAGAAATGATAGTACATCGGTTAGTCGTATCTGGTGCAGGACTATGGCTATATATATATGAGATTAACTGTTAATTGTGACAGCTTCATTATACGTTGCATCGGTAGGTTTTACGCGTAAATAAGAACCTGTCTTTGGTATATAAACATAATGAACTGCGTAACTCGTGTGGCGCATCTCTCGGATATATGGTCTTGGTACCGTAATTTCGTTTGATAGATTGCCGAGGTTCTGAGATACGTGGTCTTTATGCTGTTTATCATCTGGGTATCATGGTTGCTTATTTTACCGGAAAATAACGGGGACGCAAGTCTAGATCTTCCATGATACCATACATACGTGTAAATATCTTCAATACTTGATGCATTCGACCCAAATAAGTGATAAACAATCACATGTCCCACAAAATTATGCGGGAGTCAAGTTCCTCCTCAATAAGTGATTCTATCACAAAGGACTTGCTCCTGTGCCCTTTGCATCTGAAATTCAAGTTCCTCCTCAATAAGTGATTCTATCACAAAGGACTTGTTTTCAATCCCAAATAAGTGAGTATCTCACATTAGCTTATACGTCAAAAACAGATGATAAATGGTATACTCACCAGTAAGATGTTATCTTGCGCATACCTTGATACGGGAGTATATTCTGAGGTGGGTAAACCAGTTACTGTCAGCTTAATACACTTAATTCCATATCTCGAAAACAGTGTTCGAAAGCGTGCTAAAACTTAAGTGGACCACAATACCGTTGAACGTCTTGAACTGTCAACATCATTCTAAAACATTAAAGCTAAATGTTATAGTTCTTGTGTTGGGTACTGACAGTAAAACCGATATGATTCCTTTGCTCCGACTTCACAAAAAGATAATTAGTGTAAATACGTTCTAGGTTTTTTTTTTTTCATTTCAGTCAAAAAAAAAAAAAAAAAACCACAAAAAGATTTTGCTTTCTTGTTTCTATGTGCGAGTTATCTTATTAAGAATACTCTAGGGTTGTGAAAATTGTTTAAATAAGTTATTAAATGTTGGTTGTTTAATATTTCAATTGTTTATTCTGGGGTATTGGAAGTTATTTTTGGGATCCAGGTTTGGGCCGATGTCTTCGGGGTCAAGTTTCTTAATCCGGGGTTAAGTGTTTCAGGTCTGGATCGTTCATCTCAAGATTGAGGATTTGGAGAAGCTGTGTGCAACTGGATCGTTCATCACAAGATGGAAGATTTGGAGAAGCTGTGTGCGTCTGGATCATGCATCTCAAGACTGGGGAAGCAGTGATTTCTGAAAAGAAAGTGACGGTTGAGATTGCTAAAGTGTTGGATCTGATTTGGCCTGTCTGAAGAAGCTTCGGCGCCTGCCTCTAAAATACATTGAAAAAGATCGTGTTCTAGCTGACCATTTCATCAAGGTGGTTCAGTTCTGTGTGAAGAACAAGGTCTGGACAGGAAGCAGTTCTCGAAGAAAGGATGAAGATCTCAAGACCAATGAAGACCATGCACCTAATGCAAACTGTTAATGCACCTTAGGTGATAAGTGCATGACTCCCATGTTACCAATGAAAGGATGAAGATCTCAAGTTCAATGAAGACCATGCACTGATCAAGGGGGAGTTTGTTAATGCACTTTTGGTGATAAGTGCAAGTCTTCCAATATTTAGGGTCTTTATTGTACAAATGCCAATAGTTAGTCCCAAGAAGTTCCTAGGGACAATTTGTCCAAGTTTTGGAAGGAGCTCTTGGTCAGAGTTTTATGGAAACTTAGTCCCAAGAAGTTCCTAGGGACAATTTGTCCCAAGAAGTTCCTAGGGACAACTTGTCCAAGGTTTGGGAGGATTTCCTTAGTCAGAGTTTTGTGTATAGGACTAAGGTCAGAGTTTTGTTATGTGTAGCTTTTGTCTGAGTTTTGTGGCAAAAGCTCTGAGCTTTGTGCTATCTGTTTTGTCCGGGCTTTCTAGTTAGTCTTGAAAGTCCGGGTTTCACCTTGTATATATACTTTAATATGGAATAGACAAGGTAACGATTTCTGTGTGAATTTCTGTGCCCTAATCATTGTGTTTTGTCTGGCGGCGCTTTGTGTGAGTGACGTCATTCATCTTCATCAAGAATACTCAGTGTATTCTTGATTTCTCTCTCAAATCCTTGCATTCTTGTGTTTCATCTATAGTGGTTGATTATCAGGTGGATTCCGCACACCTGTTGGTTGCTTTGGCTGAGTGAGATCTTGGATTAGGAGGCCTTACAGAACAACGCAAACTTCTGGGGTTTCAGCGAAAGGAGAGGGCGGGGAGAAATATTATGGTCAAGTAGAAGAGATTATTGAGTTATTTTACCCACTTGGGTATTCAACTGTACTTTTCTGGTGCAAGTGGTTCGATACTCATAGGGGTGTTACATATGACAACAATATAACGAGTATCAACACACAATACGAATGGTACAAAGAAGATCAACTCATATTTGCTTCGCAAGCCAAACAAGTGTTCTACATCCGAGAACCTTCTCAAGGTAACCAAAACAATAACCATCGGTGGGCCGTTGAGAATGTTAATCATCGAAAAGTTTGGGATCTACCTTCATTACTCGATGGCCGTAACAAGAATGTTCAAACAGTTGACAATGGCTTAGACTTAGCCGAAGATCTTGATGTCGTTCACAACAACTCTTCATCTAATAGTGTACTAGTTATTGACTTTGTGAAATACTTTCAAAACAAGTCTATTCATGTTACTGAGGGTGAGACTTCAACTGAAGTTAATCCTCCAACAGTACCCGTAGATGAATTGTCTGAGGCCGAGACAAATTACGGGGATGACGATCCTGATTATCACACAGATGGTCATGAGATAGACACCGAAGATTCCGAGGGAGAGTTTGATTAAAAAAACTTGTAATTTCTATTTGTATTTGACCGTAGGAAACTATATGTATTTTCTTGTTGCAATATAAAACATTATTTATATAGGTATGTATCTATTCTATATCTTGTAACTTTTTAGGAAATGATTTCAATGTGAGTTTTGTAGTTATATATCATGGCTGATGTAATGCCACGAGGCCATGGCGGTGATGGTGCGGATGAGCCACCTCCCGGGGGTTTTGGGCGAAGAGGTCATCACGAGGAGGACCGTAAGTGTTATTATAATTTTTTTATTTACTACATTTATTCATTTTTATAAAAAAATATATTGTGATTAACTAACTTTTTATTATATATGTAGTTGTCCCAAAGCAGAAAGGGGAAAAGCAAAAAACAAAAAACTTTTGCAGGCGAATAAGATGGGAGGGCTTGTTTCAATCCCTTTTGATAGACTCACGACATATACCCTGGTTGGTGACGCTTGTGATATGTTCGGTCGAGAGGTGGGGATTTATATGTGGGAAAACCTTGCATTTGATAAGTACTCTTACGCTAATGTTTCTGCAGCTGAAAAGAATGCTATGGAACAACATCTCAGAGTAAATGTTTAGTTTAAGTTATTTTATATGTTCTTGGTTTATGATTCTTTTTTAGTTGACTAACTAAATTTCGTTTAATTCCTAGCGGCGCTTCAATTTTGAGGAAATTGAGCGGGATTGCGAACGTCGTCAGCTTAAGGGTGGCATCCGGTCGGTCTACATGAAGCGATACAGAGACCGGAAGAATATGGCAAAAAAGGAGTTTGTAGAATTAGGAAAGCGACATGATAATTTAGAGACAATAAGGGACAGTCCCCCCACGGGTATGGGTGTGAAAAATTGGAGGAAGACTATAGACCTTTTCGGTGATCCGAAATATATAAAAAGGTGTGAAGTTAACAAAAAAAATCGTGAAAAGCAACAGTTCGCAAACCGCAGGGGGTCGGCATCATATAGCAGCTGGTCTTTTAAAAAGGTAATGGTTTATACATATAAATGTTTATTGAATATATCATCTAATTTTTAATGTTTGACAGAATGTTGAAGCTTTGGAAACGTACGCTCATGCTCATACTCTACCCGATGGGACCTTTGCCAGCCCGTTGGAAGAGGAGAATTTTGTAAGTGTTTATTTAAAGTATAATTCTTAAATATATATATATATATATATATATATATATATATATATATATAATATGTCGATTCGAATTTTGTAAGTGTTTACAAAGAATTTTCGCAATAGGATGTCGATTCGTGTTGTTGCTTTCAACGGTAACGAAACGACCAATCCGCACGCTAGTTATCGAGTTCATGTATATTCATGGGTTGTCTTTCAATTATCTTTGAAAAATACAGAACCTATTAAAGGAAGAATTTGAAAGACAAAGGACCCAAAATAACCCATTCTTGGAAGATGAGGGTGAACTCGGTGAAAGTAGTGCGCCTGCCATTAGTAATGTTCAAGTTTTTGAAAAGGTGCTTGGTGCTCGGCGCGGAATTTATAGGGGACTCGGGCGTAAACCTTCTTTATCTTCAGCTTCGAGTGACGTGAGTCCTCATGAGAAGGAGAAGACACGTCCACAATTTTCAGAGGTAACACTAAATTTTTTATTTTTTAAACTTCTTCTATTAATAATAACTTTTAGAGTAAATTGCTGTTTTGGTCCCTATGATTTATAATAAGTTGTTAATACCGAATTTTTTTTTCAGCTGAGTTTTGATGTGATTTTGATCTGTTCTGATCATGTTTTGAACATCCTGTTTGTTAAAATCTGTTTTTCATAAATTCATATCTGATTCAGGACTGATTTTTGAACGTTTTAAGTGATTATAGACTATTTCCGTGGATTGTGGATTTTGATTAGTTTCGGAGTATCGTTTGAGTATATCGAACTGATTCGATTGAGTTTCAGTGTGATTCCGGACTAGTTTCTTTGGTTCAAACAAAGTTGCAATCATTTCAGATTGATCTTATCACTTAAAGATTGTATGAATGAAATTGAAACAAAAAGAAAGAATTTTGCTCATAATAATTTCAGAAAAATTGAAAACAAAATCTGCAATGGATAACAATTTTAAGCGTTTTAAATTGTACGATTGTTTACAAGTGAATCACATAATATGTTTGAATCATTAACTTCGAGTTTTCAGACTTAGGTTGCAGATCTGAATCTTCAAACAGTTAGCTTTAATATCAATCTGAATGGCAATATTGATGAAAGAATATAAGGAATTACGGACAAAATGAATCTGGTTGTTGATAATCTTAATGTGTGTTTAGTTTTCGAACTTTTGGCTGATTTAGATTTTTTTTGCTGATTACGGACTGATTTCGGTGATTCTCTGATAAATAAACTGATCATTGTAGAACTGTTTCGGTTAAACTGATCTGTTTTAGACAAGTTCGAACTGTTTTACGGCTAATAGATGTTTGTAAAAACTTGATGTGTGTAAATACTTGATGTATGTAAATATAGGACACACAATATGGTTCCCTATGATTTTTCTTGGATATAACATCAACTACTTTGTATTATTTGAGTTTAATGCTACTAGCACTTTAGCCAAAAATAATGTCAACTTTTTATTATTCGAATTCCATACTACTTGCAGTTTATGCCTTTCGAACCATTTTTGTACAAAACGAACCATTCGAACTCCATACTAGTAGTTTATGCCTTTTAATAATATTAAGCGCTCCGGCAAGTGTTTAAATTGTTAAACTAATAATGTATATCTTATTTTGTAGGCATATTTTGACGAATTGTTTGAAGACCCGAGATTTATGGAACGACTGTACCAAGCTATGGATAAGAAGGAATCAAGAAAAGGCAACGAAAATGACACGGATGAGGAGGGAGAATGATGTATTTTGTATTGAACTTAGGGGTTTCAAAACTTTAACTTAATCAAACAAAATACTTTGTTGTAGTTTTATGTTTAAAACTTGGTTTGTTTGAAGAGTTGTTTGAATTATTGTTTGCGTATGGAAAATTAAAAGAAACAGCAGGTTACGGTTATTTGCAAAAACTGGGATTAAGCGAGAAAAAAAAAAAGAATTTATTGGTTTTTTTGACTTTTAGCGGCGACATTGTCGTCGCTAATAATATTGCTGACGTGTCATATAAGGCTTTAGCGACCACAGAAATCGTCGCTAAAAACAAAAGTTGTCGCTAAAAGTTAACGGGATTAGCGGCGACAAATACTATAGCGGCGACATGACAAGCATTAGCGACGGTTCATTAGCGGCGTTGCCGCTAATACTTTTAGCGGCGACAATTGGAAGTATTAGCGGTGAGAAAAGTCGCCGCTATTGCCAGAATTCTTTGTAGTGTTTTTTAGTTTATATATCAAGTTTTAAGTTAATCTTTTTTAGTTTATATGTCAAGTTTTAAGTTATGCGACCTTCGTGTTTTATATGTCTTATCTCCCCCTTTAACATTGTTGACCCTTTTTTTTCGCAAATTTTGGACATATTCTTCTGTTATGAAGACATGGACATCCCATGGGAACTTGCAAAATTGCGAATGAGACAAGGGATGTGGAGAACCATCATAAAGATCGAGCAAGGTTTACACCGGTATCAAAAGATTATTTTTTGCACCAATCTCCATTTATCTCCAAATGTCATAATGTAAGGAAATGGTAAAATGTCGTTTTGATTTTTTATATTGGTATATTATGTTTTTGATGGCCTTGATCTACTTACATCGGTTTGGTTAAACACTCAACGTTCTTTGGTCTTGCTTTAACCCAACTACATCATGCAAAGACGAAAGCGTAACACTGGGAATCCCCCAACGCAACGCCTGTGGTAATATAGTATCTCACGTATGACCTCATGCGCGAAGAGACCTTTGTTGGCCGGGGCGAGCACTCTCTTTTCTTTGTCAAATTCCGTCTTACCAAACAAGACTGACTTATTACCAATCCGCGAAGAGTTGTGAGGCTGGACCAGGTACGAAGAATTAATCTACATCTGTGCATGGAAGGGCCGGCGGCCGCTCAACTGTTCGAGCGCAATGCAGTGGTATTGGTTCCGATTCGACAAAAGGACAAGTACAGTAGGTAGCAGGCGTGATAAGGCCATTCTTTAAGCACCTTTTCAATGTTGTACACCACCTGCATTACTGAATGGAACCAACAATCGTTGCACTTGCGCAACGCGCAATGATGAAAACACCTAGTTTAAAATAACAATTATTCAAGGATTTAAACGTGCTAGAACTTGAACATTACTGAAAGGAACTTAATCATTAATTCAAATCAAAACAATGTTACTATTATATATGGTTAAAAACATTCAAACACCAAATACAAATCAAATCCCATCACTAGCTATTAAGGCCACCCGGGTGTCATCAAATTTGTCCGTGATAAACGTATATCACGCGTGGACTTGTACAAAACACCACCGCCACTAAAATGGATCACGCGTCAATAATAAAACGTGTTATATTTTTAACGCGTTATTGTTTTGATTGTTGTCAGGGAAATTGTTGGTTGAGGGGAAATTGTTGGTTGGGGGGAAATTGTTGGGTGTGGTGGTGAGTGATGGCCATTTCCACTAAAAAAAAGTTGTGAGTGATGGAATAATGGTTGATGAAATGGCGGAACTTGATTGGATGTTGGGAGTGATGAAATTTGTACAAGTGATGACCACCCCTACCCCCTAAGCCCTATCTTTCTGGCATGCTTCTCATGTTTCGCTTGTAGCATAACTGGCTTAGTGAACAAGTCTTCAAGATTTTGATTGGTATAAACTTTGTTTATCATTACTTCTCCTCCCATTTTCGCCTTTTCTTTTGTGGATCTTCTGGGTTCTCATAAAGTTTTTGACGGCGACAAGAAAGCTAAGGAAATTGTGTGGGGGCTGATTATGGTGACTTGTTGGTGTCTTTGGAAAGCTAGAAATGCGAAGATTTTCTCAAACGGTAGAGGTGCTAGTGACGAGATCTTTGGGGAAGTTAAGTCGATTAGCTTCTTATGGTTTAAGAGTAGGTCCAAACTTTGTAACGTAGTTTGAGAGATTGGTGTAATTTCCTTTTGTATATGTTGTAGTCGGTTGTTGGTGCGGTCCTGCGCTTTTTTGTCAGGCCGACCGTTTTTAATGATGTATACCTTTCAAAAAAAATAAAAAATAAAAGAACACAAATAAAATAACATGGTTATTCCATCTTTGTGTCTCGTTTACATTTTTTTTTTATGGAGCAATTTACCAGCTGTTCTTTTTCTGTAGAAACTTCTAGCTTGCTGTGTTTGTAAGTTTTATAGATCGCTGTAAATTCAGTGTTGCTGCTGTGACAGTTCGTATTTTACAACACAACAATACAATTTGATGTTTTCAAGAATAGAATTCACCGATTCCCAATGATAACCAGAGTTCCCATGCACTGTGTGTACATATCAAAAATTCATAAACTAATGATCAATCATGATGATGAAGGTGCATGTGCACTCCCCAGAATTTGCTGGCATTTCTTACTGGTTAACAAATTAACAATGCTAAGATTTAATTATTGCCATTGGTTACGGATCAAGTAGAAAGATGCCTTTCTCGATATCATGTGTTGTTTGCAGTGCTTGTCTAGATTATTTATCCCCACGTCACACCTCATTAATGCCACACAAACCTCATTTTCTTAAATTATATTAACAAATAATAAGGTTTTTTAAACACACTAGTGTTGCCTGTCTGTCAAGGACGTGTCTTTCTTCAAGAACCTTAAATCCTCATTTAATTGTCGATGTGAGCCCACATGACTTATTCATGTGCGGGCCTCATTTGAGAGATATTCACGGTGGCTTTTAGCAATATAACCTAATGAAAGTGAATCTATAACCAGATGTGATAATGGAATAGACAAAAGAAGAGAATAGACGAGAGAATGACAGGTGTTACCGATCAATGGCATCTTCATTGATGGCCACATCAACAAGTTTACCACCGCAATGACTTTTTCATTGAGAGATAACTAAAGGTCTAGCTCATCGGTAAGTATTATTTGTAAGAAGATAATTTACCATTTATTGGGAATAAAAAGGTTACAAAATTTGTAATAATATCCTATAAATCAAAATAACCTATCTAACTTCAACGGGGAAGGGGAGGGGTGGCACACCTCGCACATAAAGGCGGCCAACTACTCAAAGATTCGTGTTTGGTAAATGATCTTCGCAGTTGACTCAATGTGTTGTGCCTAGACCTTGTCATGCCTCGAGGGTTTTATTGTAGTTTAAACGTCCATTCTTATCCAATGGAGGGTTAAGTCGTTCAATGTGTAGAATAATAACTTTAATAGATGACACACAATTGTGGATGATATCCCATTTAATTCAAAATAACCAGTTCTCACATCATTGATTTGGTGAAGACCGTGAAAACTTAATCTATTAGCATAAGGATAACATAATGGTCATCAGTTTTAGAGCGCAGTAGCATAGGTTCATGTTTAGCATAACAACTTTGGCTTCCATAAACTCTACATCTTGAGAGCTAACTCCTCTAATCGATAATTAGGCAAAAAAAGAACTTTAATTGCCCTAAAGTTCCTCCACCGAACTGTAGTACGGAATCATCCCCAAAGATCTCGGTTAGAGCTCATACTTGCGAAAGGTTGCAACTTCATGTCTTTAATGTGATCATATTTGCTTAAATGTCTAGCTCTTAGATATTCTATATAAATGAGTTATCATCTTGTGCTTTGGAAAACTCTATACATAGCACTTGATCGTAAATGACATGCAACTGTTAAAAATGTGATCATTGTGAGTAACTACAGAAATCACCAAGTGCTATGCGAGAATTGCATGAAAAATCTAAAGCTTATTCAACTAAAGTTACATTAAGATATGTTTTTCCTTTCACTTGTCAAATGATGGAAACACGTTAGTTCCATATGATGAATAAAACACATTAATATATAGCTTCGTGTACGGTGAACTTCGTGTATAAGGTTCCAATTATGGCATGTAATCTCAATGAGATATTTTTTTTGTACGGTGAACTTCGTGTATAAGTTTACCACACTCTCCAAATCAAAGAGCTCCGTATTCCCCACTCTGATCAGGCTATGTTGTCTTAACCGAGCTACGTTGGCTTCAAATTTGGCTTTTTTGGGCGTTCCCCCGGGAAACCGTACCTCCAGCTACCACTTGACAGTCGTTGTGCCAGCACAAGAGCAGAAGTCTCTGACGTAACACACGGTGGGACAAAAACCCGGTTAGCCTCAGGAATCGATCTGACAACCTCACACAAGTCCTAGTTCAAATCCTTCATTGCCTATATCTACGCCATATGATACAAGTGGGAATTGAACTTGACTCTCTATTGAAAAACTCAAGCCTCTTACCACTAAGCCACAAGTAGAAGGATTAATCTCAATGAGACAAGCATTATAATGAAGTTCTAAATGATGCATTTAATTCTTTTAAAAATTTTAGTATTGGTACTATATGTCCTTTGTTATATGGGAAAAATCTCGAAAATGTCTGTTGTTAACTTGTTTCCAGCATAACGTCTCTTTGACTATGCCACAAAATGTCCTTGGAACACAGGCGGTGACACCGGTGTATTGATATGGAATGATAGTGTTCGAGGACCTTAATACACTGGCTTAGCTGCCTATGTTTAAGGGACATATTGTTGGAAACTCGGTCGAAAGGAACATTTTCGAGATTTTACCTTGTTATATTTTATGTAAAATCTTGATTGTGTCAACTAAATAAGGTATAGTGCTAGTTTTGGATTTTGTATTCTGAGTAAAAGTTAAACCTCAGCTAATTTATAATCAACACTTATTGGGTCCACATTCTTTTTATAGATCATTTTATCAAATAGGTTTTGGTATGTGATTTATTATATTTGATGCAAAACATGTACAATGTTTTATTAAATAAAACCAGATCTACGACAAAATACAATTTTCGAAAATGGTATTGAATTAATAAGCAAAAATACAGGGTTTTATTAGTTAATCTTTTAGTAAAAAAAAATATTGTTAGTTTGTTGGTACTAAGACACCACATGATAACACTCGGTACGGAGGGGTTGGGCGATAAAATCAATAGTTTACTAACAACTGGAATGAAAAAGAGTGTGCCTATTGGCACACTAAAGTGCCTATTGGCACACCAAACCCTAGCAAAAGTTAGGGTTTATCTACGCTGCGTATTGGTCAATACGCAGCCTATAAGGTAAACCCTAGACGCTGCGTATTGACCAATACGCAGCGTAGATAAACCATAGATCTCAGTGCCTGATTACCAATCATTGCACAGAAAACAAGGTCCCTATACGCTGCGTATTGACCAATACGCAGCGTATACAAAACTGATGCTCATTTGGGGTCATTTTGGTAGGTTTGAAGTGTCAAATTTTTGCCAGGTTTCTATACGCTGCGTATTGACCAATACGCAGCGTATATAAACTTGGTAAAATTTGACACTTCATACCTGGAAACATTTTGTGTCAATTTCAGAAACATAAGGGACCATTATTGTAAATCCTGGAAACATCAGGGACCATTTATCTAAATTATCAAACATCAGGGACCATTTTTGTAATTTTATGAAACCTCAGGGACCATTTTTGTAATTTTATGAAACTTCAGGGACCATTTTTATAAAAAATGAAACACCAGGGACCAAAGTGTAAATATATATAAAATCAGAATAAAAGGGGGTCTTATTTAAAGAACCGGCCCTTAGCATGAATCGAACTCGTGACCTTTCATTTAGAACCGTAACGCCTTAACCAGTTTATCCTCCGTTCCGGAGCTGTTAGAACATGGAACTTAATTCTTATATGCAGTGACTACTAATACGCTGCGTATTGACCTATACGCAGCGTATACTAACAGTTAGTATACGCTGCGTATTGGTCAATACGCAGCGTATAAAGCCTTCTGAACTTTAAATTCACACAGAACCTGGAACTTAATTCTTATATTTTTTTTATTATTTAGTCGACGTCGTCCGTAAGGCGCGTACGGGCCTAACGAGCGTCGAAACTAAGCCCGTCGTTAAACGGACTTAGTTTCGACGCTCGTTAGGCCCGTACGCGCCTTACGGACGACGTCGACTAAATAATATTTTTTTTATTATTTAGTCGACGTCGTCCGTAAGGCGCGTACGGGCTTAACGAGCGTCGAAACTAAGCCCGTCGTTGCCCGTTAGGCCCGTACGCGCCTTACAGATGATAAATTTACAAAAATGGTCCCTGAGGTTTGATGTGTTTACAAAATTGGTCCCTGAGGTTTGATGAATTTACAAAAATGGTCCCTGGTGTTTCAGAAATTAACCAGGGACCATTTTTGTAAATCCTGGAAACACCAGGGACCATTTTTGTAAACTTATCAAACCTCAGGGACCAATTTTGTAAACACATCAAACCTCAGGGACCATTTTTGTAAATTTATCATCCGTAAGGCGCGTACGGGCCTAACGGGCAACGACGGACTTAGTTTCGACGCTCGTTAGGCCCGTACGCGCCTTACGGACGACGTCGACTAAATAATATTTTTTTTATTATTTAGTCGACGTCGTCCGTAAGGCGCGTACGGGCCTAACGAGCGTCGAAACTAAGCCCGTCGTTAAACGGACTTAGTTTCGACGCTCGTTAGGCCCGTACGCGCCTTACGGACGACGTCGACTAAATAATATTTTTTTTATTATTTAGTCGACGTCGTCCGTAAGGCGCGTACGGGCCTAACGAGCGTCGAAACTAAGTCCGTCGTTGCCCGTTAGGCCCGTACGCGCCTTACGGATGATAAATTTACAAAAATGGTCCCTGAGGTTTGATGAATTTACAAAAATGGTCCCTGGTGTTTCCAGGATTTAATAAAATGGTCCCTTGTGTTTCAGAAATTGACCAGGGACCATTTTTGTAAATCCTGGAAACACCAGGGACCATTTTTGTAAACTTATCAAACCTCAGGGACCAATTTTGTAAACACATCAAACCTCAGGGACCATTTTTGTAAATTTATCATCCGTAAGGCGCGTACGGGCCTAACGGGCAACGACGGACTTAGTTTCGACGCTCGTTAGGCCCGTACGCGCCTTACGGACGACGTCGACTAAATAATATTTTTTTTATTATTTAGTCGACGTCGTCCGTAAGGCGCATACGGGCCTAACGAGCGTCGAAACTAAGCCCGTCGTTAAAATTTTAACGACGGGCTTAGTTTCGACGCTCGTTAGGCCCGTACGCGCCTTACGGACGACGTCGACTAAATAATATTTTTTTTATTATTTAGTCGACGTCATCCGTAAGGCGCGTACATTATTTAGTCAACGTCGTCCGTAAGGGGCGTACGGGCCTAACGAGCGTCGAAACTAAGCCCGTCGTTAAAATTTTAACGACGGGCTTAGTTTCGACGCCCGTTAGGCCCGTACGCCCCTTACGGACGACGTCGACTAAATAACGTACGCGCCTTACGGACGACGTCGACTAAATAATATTTTTTTTATTATTTAGTCGACGTCGTCCGTAAGGCGCGTACGGGCCTAACGAGTGTTGAAACTAAGCCCGTCGTTAAAATTTTAACGACGGGCTTAGTTTCGACGCTCGTTAGGCCCGTACGCGCCTTACGGACGACGTCGACTAAAATTTATATTTTCTGTTTAAAAATATATATTTTTCTGTTTAAAAAAAAAAAAAAACAATTTAAGTTTATGTATAAAAAAATGGTCCCTGAGGTTTGATGTGTTTACAAAATTGGTCCCTGAGGTTTGATGAATTTACAAAAATGGTCCCTGGTGTTTCCAGGATTTACAAAAATGGTCCCTGGTCAATTTCTGAAACACAAGGGACCATTTTATTAAATCCTGGAAACACCAGGGACCATTTTTGTAAATTCATCAAACCTCAGGGACCAATTTTGTAAACACATCAAACCTCAGGGACCATTTTTGTAAATTTATCATCCGTAAGGCGCGTACGGGCCTAACGGGCAACGACGGACTTAGTTTCGACGCTCGTTAGGCCCGTACGCACCTTACGGACGACGTCGACTAAATAATATTTTTTTATTATTTAGTCGACGTCATCCGTAAGGCGCGTACGGGCCTAACGGGCAACGACGGACTTAGTTTCGACGCTCGTTAGGCCCGTACGCGCCTTACGGACGACGTCGACTAAATAATATTTTTGCCAGACCCTGTTCTTATCCCGAAAACTAAATTGACCATTTTTTTAGAAATAGATTTTTTTTTACCTGAACCTGGTTTGGCCCGTACGCACTTAGTTTTTTTAGTCGACGTCGTCCGTAAGGCGCGTACGGGCCTAACGGGCAACGACGGACTTAGTTTCGACGCTCGTTAGGCCCGTACGCGCCTTACGGACGACGTCGACTAAATAATAAAAAAAATATTATTTAGTCGACGTCGTCCGTAAGGCGCGTACGGGCGTAACGGGCGTCGAAACTAAGCCCGTCGTTGCCCGTAGGCCCATACGCGCCTTACGGATGATAAATTTACAAAAATGGTCCCTGAGGTTTGATGTGTTTACAAAATTGGTCCCTGAGGTTTGATAAGTTTACAAAAAATGGTCCCTGAGGTTTGATAAATTTACAAAAATGGTCACTGTAAACCCTAATCAAACAAATCAAAAAAACACCCCTAATTTACTGTAAACCCTAATCAAACACATCAAACAAACACCCCTAATTCACTGTAAACCCTAATTTACCTATGATACAGCCCTAATTTACGGATAAAATACCAAAAAAATCAAAATTACTTAAATAGGTTGAGTATATACCTCGTTTATACTTCGAATTCGCGTGTATACGGTCGGAAATACGTAGTCGCCTTCGTAGGGGTTCGTAGTGGTTTTGTTTGTAATTTGGGGAAGAACATACGCTGCGTAGGGGTTTTCCTGATTTATATCAGAAGCTATACGCAGCGTAGTGATCAATACGAAGCGTATGTCCATGTCTTAAATTACGATTTAGCCCTTCTATCAGTGCTATACGGGGCTTAATATAAGGGCAAAAACGTCATTGTACACCTTTATATACGCGTCGTATTGATCTCTACGATACGTATATAAGAGGTCATCATCTGTAGAAGGGCATAAAGGTCATTATGATGACAATTAAATACGCATCGTAGAGACCCATACGAAGCGTATTTAAAGGTCCGAAAATGACGTTTTTGCCCTTATTTTTAGCCCCGTATAGCCCTAAAAGAGGGGCAAAATAGTAATTTAACATGTTTATATTTTCAAACTTCAATTTGGGGGGAAAATTGTCCGCCTTTGACATAGGATGCGTATTGATCAATACGCTGCCTAGTTTTTCTCATTTTACCTTTTTACCCTTGTTATGAGGCTAAAGGAAGCCAAAAAGAGGGGCTTTATTGTCATTTGGATAACATACGATGCGTAGGGATCCCTACGCACCTTAGAAGACCTTTTTTTTTTTTTCTTGGTTTGTATTTAGAGAAACTAAAAATAATCCAAAAATTATGTTTATAAAAATTTGAATTATAAATTATAAATTATAAATTATAAATTATAAATTATAAATTATAAATGAATTAAAAATGATAAAAACTTAATAAATTAAAAAATTTCTACAATTTACAAAATTACAAGTTTCCGCTTAATCTTCGATAACATTTAAACTCGGTTCTCTGTCTTTGTCTCGGTCTGATTTAGGATGCATTAACTCGTAGTAGTGCTCTAACTGCGGTGTATACATTTCTTCCCACCGTTTCGCAGCTATTGATCAATGTGCCGACCACATCGGGTTCACTAAAGGCATGGGGTAGTCTCCTTCCAACTTAGCATGTATGAAGTGTCCCCCGTGAACATGTACAAGCGTTATCGCTTGAGGTCGTGGATCTAGTGGGGCATCCGTTAATGGGAAGATGGTAGAGCTCCATTCAATGCTTAGCACGTGGAGGACAATATTATACCTTTGCGCTATGAGAAGCCCTACGTGGGGCATTTCCATCCAATGACTTTCATCGCACCCTTTCACTGAATGCCATTCGATGCTCTTACGTATTCGTTTAAAGTCTCCTTCGTTATATGTTTCGAATACATGCTTCCAACGCGGTTTGTTATGGTCAATCTCCAGTAGTAAATCTCTTCGAATATTGGGCCATGCGTGTTCCGTAAAACCTAACCCGACAGCCACAGACCTGTACCCACAATGACCGTCTGGGGTCACATCTTGTATACGCGATATGTAAGAGCGAAACTCTGATGGAATTTGATTCTTAAACCTCTTAATGCATAACAAGTGCTCGTCCCCCTTTATTAATGGAAAAACCTTATCATCCCTCGTCTCCTTCTTTTTAGAACTTGTTGAACTGTTTGGTTGCATTTTAGGTTTTTCAGACTTCACAAACGAACCAGTTCCACGAGAGCCCTCTGACGGTACGTATGAGCTGTGTCGGGGTAAATCGTACCTATGCTTGGGGGAAGCGGTAATTACGTTGCTGTCCTCGCCATAGGAGCTGTATCTCGCAGCTTGGTCTAACCTCGCAGCTTCATCTAGCCTTTCTTGTACTTTCTTTGATGTAGGCCGACCGCGAGTGTTTTGCTGGACGATCGGTGGTTTCTTGGTTGACGATTTCGGGGTGAAAACCGCTTTTATCTTTGAAAGCATACTCTTTTGCTGAACGGGGGACTGCGCCTCTAAATGTTGCCGCACATTATTGAGCTCTGCTACAATATCGACCTCCTCGTCTACCAGTTTACAAGGGAGCAAGTCAAGCTTACGCCAGAATACATCTATCTCGTCGAGTTGTATTATACGCCCTGCACAGTTAAGTTAATACGGTGTGAGAAACAGCTAAATCGTACAAAATAACAAAAGGTTTGTTGTTTTAATATTTTTTACTTGTACGGTTGTAGTTTTCCAGTCTACAAGCACACGGCAATCCTTTGCTAAGCCACATATGGCAACCACATGATGCGTTAAGTTTCCGCAACACATCCATCTTCCTCAGTAGCTCTTTTTCCAGCAAATCAAGTGCTTCATGGGAAACCTTTCCACGTAGGTTGTCCAACATTCGGTGTCTATGGTGGTTCATCGTTTTTTCGATGCTCTCAGTGAAACTTTTTTGTATTTCATCATACTGAGTTTCAACTATATCAATGATGCATCTTGCTATTCGCTCCAATGAACTCCCGCGCGTAATGTATCTTTTTAAATTTGCGTACTGGCTCTCAACTCTGTTGGTGGTGCGCTGACCAAAGTTGCGACACTTATCGGTCCACGCATAAACGAACATTTCTTTATAGTCTTTGAGCCAGTTTTCGTAGACGTAATCATAGACACCTGTAAAAATAAAATAATGAAATGTAAAAGCGTGTGTGAAATATAATAGATTGGGTGAGTCGTTTGTTGAAGGAACACTTACTTTCTCGGTTGGCAACCACGAGTCGGTTATACATTTTCTCCAAGTTGTACTTGTACATGGGCTCTGATGAAGATTCGCACAATGTCCGCCAGTACGACATAAATTTCCCCCAATCTTCTTTATCGAACCCTTCCTTGCACTTTCTAGCTATATTTTGTTGGATGTGAAAGTGGCATAGAAGCCTTTTTGCGTTCGGGAATACTTTAGAACACGCGTTTATCAGGGCAAGCTCCCTATCCGTGACTATCACACGCGGCATCATACATTCATGCAATATTGACTTGATCCGCTCAAGCACCCACACGTAGTTACCCCTTCGTTCTTTACAAATAACGGCATGTGCGATACAAAAAGACTTCCCAGTCGACGTCATACCCACAACCTGGACAAATGGCATGTTGTAGAGGTTTGTTTTGTAGGTCGCGTCGATCAACATCACGTGCGGGAATGCACGCCACATAGTGATTGAATAAGGATGAACAAAGAAAATCTCTGTTACGACATCTGTTTTGGGATCTTGTCGGGTGTCGTAAATGAATCGGCGGTCATGCAGCAGGCTTTCCAGTGCCTGAATAGGATTCTTTCCGTCCATTATTGTCGCTCTAAGTTTTTTGTACCGCATTTTGCACGTCTTTCTGAACGTGCAGGCTGTCGGGGAACTGCTTTCTTAGGGTTTGAAATATGATACGTGGCTCCATGTTTTGAGCAGTTAGCTGCTCCATTAGCTTGTATTCGGCTTTAGTGAATCTTCGCACAAAAGCGTGGCCCAACAGACTCGTCGTAGGTTCGTGGTTATGGTTCGCACAGTCCACTTTTAACTCCCACGTGTCGTTCGTCACGTCCCGGATGGCGAGTAATGAAAACGGGCAGCCGATTTTTTTGCTACCAGTTTTCCTAACTGTTGCTTTACTACGGTGTTCACCACTACGGTCGCACACAAGCCATACCATCCCAGTAGGACCGCCAATATTTTTTGATCGGCGGGTAACAATTACGTAACCATTATCCTTTCCCGTTTCTTGTACCCAATTCTTCAAATCAGTTAGAGACATGAAACGCTAAAAAAGGTTACGTTAATAATAATATAATCGAAACTTCAGGGACCATTTGTGTCAAAAAGACATTAATAATAATAATAACAATATTAATAATAATAATAATAATAATAATAATAATTATAATAACCATAATAATAATTATAATAATAATAATAATAATAATAATAATAATAATAATAATAATAATAATAATAATAATATAATCGAAACTCATACTTCAGGTACTAATTTTTGTCAATTTTCGAAACTTTAGGGACCATTTTTTTCAATTTTAGAAACTTTAGGGACCATTTTTTTCAATTTTAGAAACTTTAGGGACCATTTTTTTCAATTTTAGAAACTTTAGGGACCATTTTTTTCAATTTTAGAAACTTTAGGGACCATTTTTGTCAATTTTAGAAACTTTAGGGACCATTTTTTTCAATTTTAGAAACTTCAGGGACCATTTTTGTCAATTTTCGAAAGTTTAGGGACCATTTTTGCAATTTTCGAAAGTTCAGGGACCATTTTTGTCAATTTTTGAAAGTTTAGGGACCATTTTTGTCCATTTTCGAAAGTTCAGGACCATTTTTGTCAATTTTTCAAAACTTCAGGGACTGTTTTGTCAATTTTTGGAAACTTCAGGGACTATTTTCGTAAAATTTGAAACTTCAGGGACTTTTTTTTGTTTTTGGCACTTAACTGGACTAACTGAGTTCTCTAACTCAGTTAGTGGTCCCTTGTATTAAATGCTAACCTAGTTAGGATATAACTATGATTTAACTAACTAAGTTAGGTTTAAACTAACCATTTTAACTATGATTTAACTAACTAAGTTAGGTTTAAACTAACCATTTTAACTAAAAATCAATTTCATGATTCTTTTATTTATTTACAATACTAATTTATTTAAAATATTTTTTATTAATTTATTTATTTAGAAAAGAAAAATAAATTGTTTATTAACTTAACTTTCTAAACTTGTTTATTTACTAAATCTTATAATTATTTTGTTAATTAATTATAATATTTTTAACAACAACAACAATAATAATAATA
This sequence comes from Helianthus annuus, assembly GCF_002127325.2. NCBI lineage: Eukaryota > Viridiplantae > Streptophyta > Magnoliopsida > Asterales > Asteraceae > Helianthus > Helianthus annuus. The sequence goes on along the minus strand of NC_035448.2, from coordinate 202,343,585 downwards.
ATAATAATAATAATAATAATAATAATATTTATAATTATATTTATAATTAAAGTATTTTAACAATAATAATAATTATTATAATTATATTATTTTTAACTATAATAATAATAATAATAACAATTATAATTATAATAATAATAACAATAATTATTTTAATGTGATACCTCATTTACTTGAAATGGATTGCTCGGGGTAGATGGTTCATAAAGTGATGTGTTACGGGACTCATAACCATATCCAACTTCATCCCTAGATCTGTCGTATGCACTGTAACCACCGTCACCCCCATATCTATCGTATTCACCGTAGCCCCCATATCCACTGTAACCACCTTCACCCCCGTATCCACCATCACCACCGTATCCACTGTAACTTCCGTATCCACCTTCGTCCCCGTATACCCCATAACCCGGATACGATGGCTGCGACGGGTAATATGGTTCATCAACAGGTGCATTCTCAGCACCGTATCCACTTTGTTGCACGTACAGAGATTCATACCCGTATCCGTAATCTGGACACACTTGATGCACCGGATAATTTGGTTCATCAACAGGTGCGTTCTCAGCACCGTATCCACTTTGTTGCACGTACGGAGATTCATACCCGTATCCGTAATCTGGACACACTTGATGCACCGGGTAATTTGGTTCATCAACAGGTGGAGTGGGAGTCTTGTTCAAGTCTGGCAACTGTGTTTCTTGATCAACAGGGACTCCAGACACAACCTCCTCCTCCTCATTGGCAGCATTTGATCCCCATGTGTCGTTAGAATAGCGATTACCGAAATAATTATCCTTCCAAAAGATGACATTTTAACAAGGTTGAACCAAAAACAAACAATTTACTTAAGAAGAAGATGAAAAGGAAAGCAAAGTATATGAAAAGGAAAGCAAAGTATATGTCGGATGATGGGTAACAGACATGAATGGAGGGATAAATAGACTTTCATCTGGCATGTCAATACGCAGCGTATTGATCCCTACTCACCGTATTACTTTATTCACGTGCCCTGGACAACATCGTATCAGGTCAAATCAGTCTGCCAATACGCAGCGTATTGATCAATACGCACCCTATGTAAGACTGATTTGACATGGTACGAGGTTTGACTGTCTGGTCGTGTACCTACCACTTATATACGCTGCGTATTGGTCAATACGCATCGTATTCAGGTAACCCTATACGCTGCGTATTGACCAATACGCAGCGTATGTAAACCCTAAGTGTGCAGATAGCCTGGCTTGGTGTGCAGATAGTGAGAGCCATGAAAAATAACATTTAAAAGGCAAGGTTAAATAAAGTTAAAAAAGAGAAAAAAAAAGTACACAAGATTGATAATGCTAATAAATGTATGCACATGTGTGCATGGCTGCTCCTGTATGATTTCTTCAATGGTTTCAAATATAATACGATGATCTTATTTCTAAAACAATAATGCACGAGTGCATACAGATCCACATTTCTGATTTGAGCGAAAGTTACAGAAGATAATTTACTATATAATCAATAGTACAGCTAATTTGTTCTGTCCATGATCTTGGATCAATCCTCTTATATAGCATTCATCTTCGGTATAGGTCCATAATATCCAGAAGTAGATATGTAAAAGTTGTTCAAATCTAGAGGGGATGTAGGATACATTAGGCTAAATCGACACATGAAGTCATTGGTATGCTGTTATATCTTGTGAAAAGGAAAATTTAAACATCACTACGAAAATTATAAGGTAAAATCACGAAATAGACGTGTTGACTACAAAATTAACAAAATAGATATTGACTTTTAGCATGTGCGAAAATAGACATGTTCAAATTGCCGCCTAAGACGACTAGAATTTAGCCAGCACTAAAAATCTTAAAGGTACAATGGGGTCACAAAAAAAAACAATCAAAATAATACACGGGTAAAGCATGAGCTAAGTTCAGCCAACAAAAAAGCAGAGGCTTATTCAGCCAGCCAACTGATAAAAACTGCTTGCTAAATTCAGTTGGCGGATGAAAAGATGGGGGCTAAATTCACTAAGAAGTCTTTGGTAGCTTGTTATAACATGTAAAAAGGAAAAGTTAAAACATCACTATGAAAATTATTAAGGGAAAATCACGAAAATAGGTACGTTGACCGAGAAATGTAACAAAACAGACCTTGACTTTTAGCTTATGCCAAAATAGACATGCTTGTCGCCTAAGATGGCTAGAATATAGCTAATCAAGAGATGACGAATCGGATCCTCCACCTATGATGGCTAGAATTTAGCCGGTACAAAAACCATGTAAACTAGAATGTACTAAAAGAATCAATCAAAATAATACACATCATACATAGGGCTGTAAACAAACCGAACGAACACGAACAAACCTATGTTCGTGTTCGTTCGTTAAGGAAATTTGGATGTTCGCGAACAGTTCATGAACACTAATCACGAACGCAAACGAACACAAACGAACACAAATGAACTTTAATTTTGAAAATTAGAAAAGGCACCGTTAATCTTAAACATTGTACACAAAGAAAGTAGTTAAATATAACCATTTAAAGATTGAAGGGATGGATGATAGTGGGTTCAAGCTATTGGAGATAGGCTGAATGAAGGAGCGTGATATCAAAGAGGGAGAGGGCCAGAGAGAGGGAAATACATATTGGGGAAAGTAAAAAATTAATAAAACATTAAAAACTTTTAGAAAAATAAACATAAAAAACAACACGAGCGGACATAAATGAACGAACACGAACGAACATATTACCGAACGTTCACGAACGCAGTCGAACGAACGAGACCTTTGTTCGTGTTCGTTCGTTAAGCTTATCGAACGAAATTTTTTGTCCGTGTTCGTTCGTTAAGCTTATCGAACGAACATAAACGAACTTCCCGCCGAACGGTTCACGAACTGTTCGCTGAACGTTCGGTTCGTTTACAGCCCTAAATACACGTATGAAGCTTGGACTAAGTTCACCCGGCAAATGAAATGCACTGGCTAATTAAGCCAGCAGATTTAAAGGCATTGACTAAATTCAGTTGGAGAATAAAAAAGCATGGGCTAAATGTAGCTCGGCGATGAAAAAGCGCTGGCTAAATTCAGCTGGCAGATAAAAGGGCAGGCTAAATTCGGCCAGTGAATGAAATGTACAAGCTAAAATTAGTTGCGGATGAAAAAAACGGAGACTAAATTGAGCAGACGAATGAAAAGTAAGGACTAGTTTAGCTGGTGGATGAAAAGCGGCGGTTATATAGCTATGGCCTAAATTTAGCCCATGCTTTCCACGTGCATAAATCTAAATAGCTATTATGTGTACTTCTTTGTTCTTTCACCATGTGTGTTCGTTGATGTCTAAGCTCTAGCCATCTCAGCAGGCGGGTTCTATTTTAAACATGTCTATTTTACAAATGGTAAAAGTCAGTTTCTATTTTATTAATTTAAAACATCACTACGAAAATTATAAGGTAAAATCACAAAATTATAAGGTAAAATCACCAAATAGATGTGTTGACTACAAAATTAACAAAATAGACATTGACTTTTAGCATGTGCGAAAATAGACATTTTCAAATTACCGCCTAAGATGACTAGATTTAGCCAGCACAAAAAATCTTAAAGGTACAATGGGGTCACAAAAAAACAATCAAAATAATACACGTGTAAAGCGTGAGGTAAGTTCAACCATGAAAAAAGCAGCGGCTTATTCAGCCAACGGATAAAAACTGCTAGCTAAATTCAGGTGGCAGATGAAAAGGTGCGGGCTAAATTCACTAAGAAGTAAAGGAAAAGTTAAAACATCACTATGAAAATTATTAAGGGAAAATCATGAAAATAGGTACGTTGACCAACAAAATTAACAAAACAGACCTTGACTTTAGCTTATGCCAAAATAATCATGCGTGTCGCCTAAGATGGCTAGAATTTAGCCAATCAAGAGATGACGAATCGGATCCTCCGCCTATAATGGCTAGAATTTAGCCGGTACAAACCAAAAACCATGAAAACTAGATTGAACTAAAAGAACCAATCAAAATACGCGTGTGAAGCGTGGACTAAGTTCACCCGGCAAATGAAATGCATGGGCTAATTAAGCCAGCGGATTTAAAGGCATAGACTAAATTCAGTTGGAGAATAAAAAAACATGGGCTAAATGTACCTCGGCGATGAAAAAGCGCAGACTAAATTCAGCTGGCGAATAAAAGGGCAGGCTAAACTCGGTCAGTAAGTAAAAGGTACAAACTAAAATTAGTTGCGGATGAAAAAAACAGAGACTAAATTGAGAAGACGAATGAAAAGTAAGAGCTAATTTAGCCGGTGGATGAAAAGCGGCGGTTATATCCTAGCTACCGACTAAATTTGGCACGCTTTCCACGTGTATAAATCTAAATGGCTATTATGTGGACTTCTTTATTCTTTCACCGTGTGTTTCATTGACGTCTAACCTCTAGACGTCTCAACGGACGGGTTCTATTTTAAACATGTCTATTTTGCAAATGGTAAAAGTCAATTTCTATCTTATTAATTTTGTCTGTCTATTTTAGTGATTTTCCTAAATTATAAAATAGCTTCATGTGACCAACTATGCTACAGCTAATACTGACATATTATCTAGAAGCATGTATTCGTATTTAGTAAACTCGATTTTTTAGAGATGAGGTTGGCTACAAGTTTTACCCATGCATGCAGCGGCGGAACTACAGGGGGGTCCGGAGGGTCCGTTGACCCTCCGGTCGTCGGCCGGTCATGTAACCTCTAATCCGTCATCCTACTGAGTTTTTGCATCTTGACCCCTTAGATTTTTAGTTTACAATTAATGATGCGAAGAGAATAAAGAAAAAAAGGGCAAAAAACGATCACCGGAATAATTTCGAGAGGTGCCGTAGTTGCAGAAGAAATGAAAAGTGAAGAAGATACATTGGAGAAGGTGCAAGTGGTTTTTGTCGTATAGCATGTAATAAAAAAGCCTAAGATCTACTAGCTACTAGTCAACGTAGTAGTTATCCTATGCTCCATTCTTTTAAAAGTGATATAAAAGTACAAATAAATAATAACTGTATGTATTTCATGTTTAGCACTTATTATTTCCCCTTCATTTATTTCATTTAGTTTAGAAATGTCAAGATTTTTCGGTTTATCATTCTTTTAGCTTTTACTGACTTTTTATATATTAAAATAATGATGATTATTATCATACGCTAGCATATATGTGTGTATATATTGACCCTCCAGATCAAAGTTTCTGGTTCCGCCACTGCATGCATGCCACCCCTGCGTTGCATCAAAAACACCACAAATATCCCTTTGTTTACATTCTAAGATGAGATGAGACCCACTCTATCACTTGGGTCATATATATATTATATCTAAGTGTTTTAGTAAAATGATAAGTATTTCTACAAAGGCCTTTAGTTATAACTATTGCGGTTTCTAAAGAGTTCGTTACCTAGGGTAGCGAACTTTAGAAAAAACCTTGACACTGACATGACAAAACTAAAAAATAATGGGTCTGAGCAGACTCCCTAAAAACCAAAACAAATTCAAAAACCTCCACCTCAGGCTAGAAGCGCTTATAATTTTTCTACCTCACCTAGAAATAAATAAACTTCCATCTCGCGGGTTTCATCTCACCTCTGTAGCCTTCTTGTGATGATCCTGACATGATTTGTTAATGTTTCCCAGCGACTTAAACCTCCTTCAACTGTTGCATAATTTGGTTGGCAAAGTAAGAAATGGAAGACACACCAGATCACCATCTAGGCTAAATAATTGCATTTGGTTAATATTCGACGCGAAAGTCATGCATGATGAACTTAATGACCTTGTTTGGTACAGCATTATAAGATGCTTAGAATTTTTGTTTTGTTAAAACTTAATCAATTTTGTAAGTCAATGGAAGGCATCTAGAACATAAAATAATCAAGTGGAATTTATTTAATGTTTTAATGAGATTCATTTCTCAACATCCACTATTTTATTATATGCCATGATTGGGTCATTACTATGACTAGTACATACAGCTAATTTCTTTTGTGTTTGAAATGTAAATACTTCCAAATTATTAATCTCACCACATTATTATTGAATTAAAAACGAAATTTGTAAAGCAAACATGAGACATTCAAAAAGAGAATAGCATCTATTCCATAGTCAGTAACAAATAAAACAAAATTAAGCTTCTGATGCCAGTAAAATGTCAACTATCTCTATGGACTGCACATGCAGGTATCACATGGCATTCATTTTCTGTAATTGATACATTCCATCTTCACATTGTGTGTGTGTGTATATATAGAGATAGATATAAGCATTGAACCCCATCTACAACACCACAAAAAACTTCAAAGTTACTTGTCATAACCATAAGAAAAAAAAATGGCTTCTACCTTCCCTTCAACAGATAGCATTCATCACATCCGCTCAATGAGTTTACCAGCCTTAGCACATCCAAGCACAATTCAGGCTGAAGAAGAGATATGTGAATTCAGAAAATGGGAGGCATCCACATCAAACGTTCCAACCGCAGACAATATCTGCGGTGCACTAGTGAGGCTGCAAGGATTATACGAATGTGTAGACAGTCTTCTCAGTCTGCCGTTGACCCAACAAGCGCTTACTCATAGCCAATATACAAACCTCGTCAATGCGTTGCTCGACAAATCCATCAGTCTTATGGATATTTGCGAGTCCACAAGAGATTTGGTGTCACAAGCGAAAGAAAACGCTAGAGATATTCAATCTGCGGTCAGGAGAAAAAAAGGAGATGTAAGCATAGCCACTTCCTTCATGAAGAACCTCAAGAAAGACACCAAAAAGGCTATTACATCTTTGAAGCAAATTGATGAAAAGATTGGAGGCATGCCTCCTGTAGATTTAGATCATCATGTTTTGTCAGTTATTAAAGTAGTAAGGGATGTTGGTGTTGTGAGGTCTTCGGTTTACAGGTCTCTCTTGTTGTTCTTGTCTGGATCTGTTGCAAAATCAAAGGGGACAAGGTGGTCACTAGTTTCCAAAATGATTAACAAAGGACCAATTGAGGAAAAAAATCAGGTACAAGTTTTCAATGGAGATCTTGAGTCCCTTTTCGAAGAAATGGAGAATGGTCTGGAGTGCATGTTTAGGAGTCTGATCAAAACAAGAGCCTCTCTTCTAAACATTCTTCCTCCTAAACATAATCTCAACTTGCTTAGCACTGTCTCAATGGATCAAGCTTGATAGTGTACGTGCTCTTTAAGTCGATCATCTGCTTTCAAAATTCCTGGGTTTACAAGGTTTGCGAGTCAAATATAAGAAATTTTTATGGTGATTTCAGTAGCAATAGCATGGTCTTCATGAAACTCAATGTTCTGAGTACATGTCTATCCACTCGTTTTCGTGTACTTTTTTTCTGTTTATGAAATAAAGTTGAAGTGTGTTTTCCATGTTAATGTGATTTTAATGTACACAACCATGTATGTTTGAAGCCTGAATCTTGAATAATCCATTTTTCATAAGGTTAGCACATTTACCTAGTGATGTTTCTAATCATGTTATAATTTATGTTTTTTATTTTTTTACCTGCTATAAACCATATTCTCCAATAAATAGTTATTACATACTAGGTATATGTATCTAGAAACTAGCTATCCTCCAAAGAGAACATCGTTCATGTTGGGGAATTTGTTTGTTATGTGAGATACTTGGATTGTGTATGAGGCACTTTCCTAAAAAAATATTTAAACCCTATAAAATGGAACGGGCTTTGATAATTCTAAGTTTTAAGGCATAAAACTAGAGCAAGAACTCCGGGGCTTAACCATAGGTAAAGACGGTGTTAGGGTCAGAACACGAATCACACGAACATTAGAACAATCTGCAGCAAGTACACACACTCACACACTCTAAATCACAAGAACAAGAACACAAGATTTATAGTGGTTCGGTCTAATCTGATCTACATCCACTCTCTATAACTAGTTCTTCTTTGTATTAGGTGCTCAAAAGTTACAGTACATGAATGAGAAGTATTTATAGGGGATACAATTAGGGTTGTTGACTTTAAGGTATAGTAACAAACAAACCTCAGCTCTAGACAAAAACTTCGCAATCCACATCTGGGTTATCAGTTGCCACAACCCAGACGAGTTATCTGGGTATTTGGGTTATTAGTTGTAGCTAAGGCATAACCCAGACGAATTATCTGGTCATCTGGGTTATCAGTTGCTTCTGAGGCATAACCCAGACGTTGTCATCTGAGTTATCTGTTGCTTTGACACTTTCTAGTCAAATCCTCCACAACCCAACAATCTCCCACTTGGAGGCTTTGACGACTTCAAACTGCACTCCATGCAACTTCATATTCATAAGTATCTCTGTAAACTCAACATCTTTACTAGTTGTGGGCTGCCTTCTCATCAATTAACCTGAAGGCTCATTGAAGCTCCCACTGAGCTTCAACTCATCAGTCACTACTCGTGACTCGTTCTCTATCCCTATCGGCTCCCACTGACACGAACTGTCCGATCCTGGAACATTCTGAGAACAAACACTCTCCGAATAAAGCAGATAATCAACTGGATAGACTTTGACAACTAGAATACTGGTTCTCTTAACCCACTGTCATCTGGTAACTCTGACTGAAGCACAACCCGTGCTCCCACTGCCACGAATGCCCCTGACTGGTTTTACTGAACCTTTTCTAGCACGTTCAACCTGAATCTGACCTGTGACTTTGGGTTTGCCATCTGCAAAGCAAACCTTCTTCTGCCCACGAGATTCTGTGAACCGGATCTTGGTCTTCTTCTGAACTTGGATAACCTCTCCCTCAGGCGGTACACTGACCATGTACAATGAGCCCCTCTTCTTGCGACGCACAACTACTAAATTTCCCTTGATTACCTTCCACTGCCACTACCGAACTTAACCTCGTGACCCTGATCATCTAGCTGCCCGACTGAAATAAGCATTTTCTTCAAGCCTGGAATGACTCTCACGTCTCTAAAGTCCAAGTAGATCCGACTAAAGTAACTAAGTCAATATCACCCATGCCTGTGACATCTAGGACTTCATCATTTGCAAGTCGTACCTTACCAAAATCCCCAATTTTAAGATTCCGTAGTGCTTTACTGTTGTGGGTAGCTTGAAATGAAGCACCGGAATCCATAACCAAGGAATCCACACTGCTCTCCACATTACAGATCAAAACTTCATCATCTGAGTGGTCTACTGCGGCGTTAACTTCTTTCTTGTCGTTTGGACATTGATTCCTGAAATGTCCAACCTTTTTATAGTTCCAACAGGTCACATCATTTCGAGCCCTGGACTGACTCCTCTTTCTGTTCTTACTGCCACTACTTCTGTTATTCTTCCTACCTCTGCCAACATGCATTAAATCACCCGATCCACCTGAATTTCTTCTTCTGACATCTTCATTTATCAACATCTTTTTAAATGTTTCGTTATATGCATCTGAATAGTTACATAGACATAAGTTATATTCATTGATTAATTATGTTTAGATGCGAACATATTAAACGATACTAACAGGATCTATTATACATCTAGAGTTTCTTTAAAATGGAATCACAATATCGACAAATTTAACTATAATTCATTCACCTATTAACACATGCAAACAACATCAATGATTCTAACAAGATCTACTATACATCTATAGTTTCTTTAGAATGGAATCAGATATTTCATTCACCTATTAACACATGTAAACAATATCACATAACTTAATACAATCATCATCATCATCATCCTACCAATAGCAAAGCTAAGATAGGGTCTGAGAAGGGTAAGATGTATACAGCTTTACCTCTATCCCATAGAAATAGAGAGGCTACTTCTAGTGAGACCCACGCCTCGATAGTAGTTTTACATCAAGCCTTGAACATAAGGCACATAACACTCAGCAATTTGGACAAAAGCCGATTAGTGCATTTACCCCTTTGTCTTCCGGCTATCAACGTCACCCCATGATGCACGATTAACCGTGCCTCGCTTTTTAACGTTATTTTCACGAAATTAGTAAAATAACGTTAAAATTAGTGCACTTTCACTTTTGCCTCCCAAGAGCCTACACATATATACATTATATGCGCATATCGCAAACGAGACATACATAACTAAATACAAACTCTATTTTTATGATTCATAAACATTCATATACGAAGCATCAAACTTAACGGGAAAATAAGTAGCAAGTCATAAATATAGAATTAATATTCAGTGGCGGACTTAGGATTTTTTTTCCTTTGGGCGTGGAATATTTTTAAAGATTTTAGGCACTTGGCAATATAAAAAAAATCGGTTTATAGCGCGTCGGATCGCATCGGGGTCGGGTCAGGTCATGTAAGACAAAAGAACATCAAACTCAAATTTATATAATCATCAAAAACACGTCAAACGTCATTACAAACGTATTTAAAATTGTGTCCTACATGTTTTTTTTTTTTTTTGAAATCTATCCAAAACAACATCTAGAGATACTAAACACTCCATAAGTTCATTACATTCTTACTCATGATTCCTATCACATATAAATCGCTCCATAAACAACACTAAACACTAAAACAAATAAACAATCATGTTCAACCATAGTTCATAGTTTTCAATTTTATTTTCAAACATTCAACCCCTAGTATTAAATGTTGATTACTTGTAACTAATCATTTAAACAAACAAAGCTATAATTAAAACAACAAAATCATTTAACTACAAGTCTAGAACAACAAAAAAAAAAAAAAAAAAAAAAACATCAACAAACATAAAAATACCAAACCCTTATACATCTGTATTTTCTCTTAATTATCACATAAAATAACAAAAAGAAATGAATAAAGAAACTATACTACTTCTATATCAGAATTCTGTCGTTATGGGTCGATCTTGCCGGAATTTTGGTTTTTCCGGCAAAAAAAGCCGTCCGATCGTCAGTAGTGGCGTCAAGTCGTTTGGGTTTTCATTGGGGCGGGATTTGAATTGGAATTGGAATGGGTGGATGTGGTTGGGTTATTTTATTTAGTTCAAATTTCTTTTGGGTTGGGTTAATAAAAATAGATTGTAGATTAAGCTTTGATTGAGTTATGTAGTTAGTTGAATAAGTGGTTAATGAATAATTATATAAATTGTGTTATATACTTATATATTGAATAATCATCAGTATTTATTTTTTTTTTAGAAAGTCATAATATTTTCTTTCCTAAGTGAGGCGGCTGAAAATTTTTAAGGGGTGCAGGTGAAAATTTGCAAAGGGTGCTGTTGTAATTTCCGGTAAAAAATAACACAAAAAAATATTTTTTAAGGGGTGCGTTCGCTCACCCACAGCTTGAAGTGGGTACGCCCCCGTTAATATTTCTGCCTCGTTCCTTGGGCCGACCAGCAGCCAAAGGTGCTGCCATCGAACCGCCCAACCCTCCTCTAAAATTGCTGACCTAGTCATCTGTTATTCATTTATTTCATTACCACACCGACTTTCTTTATGGGCCGCCTAGCTACTAGACCCAACTACAGCCAATTCCTTTTAGCTTTGCTTTCCTGCTCGTTGTGTATTACCCAGCCCAAGATCTCCAACTTAGCCCAATTAGTTTCAATTTTTTTATTTTCACACACAGCCAACTAATATCATTTTGTGAAGTTGTCAGCAATTCAATCAAACAACTTTCCTAACATTTATTTGACGATAATCCGTTTTTTATACCTCGTTGCTTTTCAAAAATTTGTTTTCATGGAATTTGATCACTTTAGCTCATTATCATCTTAAACTTCAAAAAAAAAAAAAAAAAAAAAAAAAGTAAAAGCATTATATTTTATAGTAAATAAAGGATTTCATAAATTCTTAGGTGTATATAAAATGTACCAATCATGCGACGAAGTTACTGTAAGATGGTAAAGACTGAATTGATTGTATTCCATTCAAGTTACAATATATAGAGATAAACTGGCCCGATGGGCTCAATAATAAAACGCTAAATATCAGACTAGAAAACAACAATAAACATAAACAAACAATTATCAAAACTAGTTTCGATCTCGGTCCTTGACTTGTAGTCTAAACTTCTGCCAAACTCCTAGCAAACTTCAATCCATAATCTTCAATGACATTCCACAATTTTAAGTGATTCTGTAAATTTACAACAATCATCCAAAGCGGCAGCGGCGAGTAGCAGATCGTAATTCTGTAGGCGGCACGGAGAGAGACCGTAGTCTAATGAGCAGCAGCGTGCAAGACCCCAAAAATACTAAATTCAGTTATCAGGTTTATAATGATATTTGACATGATGTGTTATAACTAGGAATGTTCTATCCTAGTTAAAGATTTGCTATCTACTAGTGGAAATAAATGGGTTTAAACCAAATAACATAAGTGTGGTAACTAGAAATATTTAACCTAGTTAACTAAAAGAGTGAATGGTGCCTTAATCTTAATAAAACCAAACCAGAGGGGCTAAAAGGGTTATGGAGAAAAAATGTGGGTATTAAAATATGAAAGCACAAAACACACACGCAAGAGTGTATGTGTCGTGATTTAGAGAGAGAAGGGGAGAAATCCCTTAATACCTTCAAACACAAAATCTTGAAATCAATGATGGAATCAAAGTTGGTTTTGTTAAATGTTTGTAGGATTGAATCACACAACATCAACTAAGCCTAAGGTATGCTACAATTTAACTTTTGATAGGTTTTCTAGTTTAGAAAAAACATGAATTAGAAACGTCTAGTAGAAATTGTAGCAAGATAATGTAAATTCATGTGGTATTGGTGTCTATAAACATCATACTAACTCGTATGTATGAACTACTTGAACAAATTAGGAATTTTGTTCAGTGTTCATAAGTGATTAGAAGTGGGTTTTGACATAAGAGTTAAACCCATGATTATGATGGTCAAATTGTGTATTTGCTTATAACAACTGAAATTACATGTTTATTGATTGTTACTTGAAGTATGGAATGTTGAGTTATAATGAGGTAGTAGGATGATGCCAATTTGAGCTAATAAGAATAGCTTAGGAATTACGCACATAAGGTGTTTGGTGAAATGCCCAAGTGAAAACTAGATGCTAACAAATCGTGAAAAACTTTGGTCAAGAATCCTATGAATGGTTGTTAGCAAGTATTGATAAAATAGCCTAATATGATCGCCTAAAAATGATGTCCACCAAGTGTTTTATAAATTGCCTAAATGAGTTTATTGAACTTGTTAATGCATTAGTATATGTCAATTGGCAGTATAACTTTTAAAAGTCAAACTGACTTGTAACATATTAGAATGAAAAAGATGGTATAAAAATCCAGAAGGTGATGGTCATGGTATATGATGACTAATCTAACCATCTTGCGGATATTTTATTATAGTTTGACTCTTGACAAGCTAGATGGAAGCTTGGAAAGGAACGGGTCAAGCGGGTCAAAACGCGAGAATGCATGATCGGATATAAGGTATGTAAAGCTTACACTTTCTAAAATAGAATCGCAATATATATGATGGAAGTATTTTAGTTAAGATGTGGTTAGCTGAATAAATGTTAAGAGGAGACCCCATGATGTAAACCATGAAACGGGTCAAAACGAGTCAAATTAAGATGAACAAATGTTGGTGATACATAAAAGTTAATTAAGATGAGACCCCATGGTGTAAATCAAGAAACGGGTCAAAAAGTAAAGATGAGTTTTTTGGTGTAAACACTTGCTGACGGAAACCAAAACGGGTTTGCATATTGACTTTTATAGTAGTTTGCATACAAGCATATTTGCATATATATATATATATATATATATATATATATATATATATATATATATATATATATATAGGATAAAGATCCGTTAGGAACCACCCTTTATTGCGAGAACCGCGAGAACCAATGTGAACACATGGCAAAATTGTAATTAAGTGGCATCTAATAAAAAAACACGCGCCTATTCTGTATTTCCATCCCATGTTCAAGATCATCTCTTACAATCTAGGGTTTCATTCGAGAGATTTTATACATTGACGACGGCGATCTACGACGGCGACTAATCTCTCCAATTTCACGATGGAGATTGTATACATTGACGATCGTCTCTTACAATCTAGGGTTTCATTCGAGAGATCGTCTCTTACACGCGATGTTGTTCTGTATTTCCAGCCACTGTTCACGTTCATACTGCAATAATATCGATTACAATACGAATTTTGGAGCAAAAATTTCAATTATACGACGAATTTTGGAATATCAGATGGTGAAATCGATATGACGAACGGTTTATGGTGTGTTGCTATCGATATGACAAAGACGAACTACAGATGTAATCGGGACGAATACGGGACGAAGACGAACTACTGAGAACTGTTGATGCCTGTGAACTGAGAATTGTTGATGCAATTCGAGTGTCAGACATGATTTTTGTATAAATACACCATCCTGCACATGTGCAACGGAAGACGAATATGTGAATGTTAAACAAAAAGGTTAGAAGCTATTGATTATTTAGTATTCTTTTTATTATTTTTTAGTAATTAAATCTAAGTTTATGCACAAATGAATCATTGTATTAATTTTTCTTTTGTTAATAATGTAATTGGGGTGAAGACGAACTACTGAGAACTGGTGATGCCTGAGAATTGAGAATTGTTGATGCAATTCGAGTGTCGGACGTGATTTTTTGTATAAATACACCATCTTGCACATGTGCAGCACTTTACCATTACCCTATAAATACACCATCCTGCACGTGTGCAACACTTTACCATTACCATATACTTATACGAAGTGTTGTATTCGTATTTATAATCTGATTGGTTATATACGAATATGCAAGTTACATATTCACACGACTCCAGGTTTTCATTCACAGATCTACATTTTGTTTGTTGCATTGAATCAGTTTGTGACAGAACTACATCGGTTCACAAGTGATTGTGTTACTGTGTTGTCTGTTTGCACAATCACTGACCAAGATCAAGTACATTGTTACATAAGCACGAACCCAAATCTGTTAGAATCAGTTCATTTGCATTTTAGTTCATTCGCAGAAACAAAACTTTCATCTGCTGGAATCAATTCAGTCCATTCGATGGAATCAGTTTATTCGCAGAAATTGGTTTATTCACTGTTCAAGTACATCCGCCGCATAGATTACACCATCCGCAGTATATATGTCCAGTCGCTGAACATTCCATCTGCAGAAGTTAAATCAATCTACAGATTTTAACTATATCTGCAGAATTAACGGATCGAATTTAACGGGTTTGGATTAAATTGTTTATCCGTTTCATTAACGTTCATTCGCAGTATTGCTCGTCTGCTTATTAGGAATAAGTACATCCGTAGATTAGACTTCATCGGCTCAGATTTAAGTTCATTCGCCCAAAGTTAGGATTTTGTTTAAGCTGGTTCATTCACTGAAAAACAAGTATATTCGCTGCTGATTCATTCACTGAAAATGTGTCCATTCACAAAACTGTCCATTTGCTCAAACCTGATGTCCATCCGCTGAAATATTATGCATCCGCTGAGAATTTGCTCATGCACATGTGCAACACTTTACCATTACCCTATAACTACACCATATTGCACATGTGCATCACTTTACCATTACCCTATAAATACACCATCCTGCACATGTGCAACACTTTATCATTACCATATAGCCATCACCAATAATCTACATCCTTCACATGTCAACACGTTACCATTACCCTATCATCATCAACAATAATTTGTTCACAATATTAGTACATAATCATGCACATGTGCATCACGTCACCATTACCCTATAATCATCACCAATAATATGTTTATCATTTATACAACATTCTTACACATAACATTTACCTTATTAAATATCACTTTTTTACCACTTCATTATTCACTGTTTGACATTCTTTTTATATTCAGGAACATTCAGGAACATTCATACACAACTAAGCTGCCACCATTGCTACTAGAATTCCGGACAGATGAAACAGATTCTTGTTCCGATGATGCTAATGATATTGATGAAGATGATGAAGATAATGATACTGATGAAGATATTTATGATGACTATGAAGACCCTACATACATAAATGTACATGAACAACCCCTTATATGTTCATCCAGACGTCATAATGCAACCAACCATCCTAAATTTGATTAAGTTCGTCGTCAAATATCGATCATTTTGTTTTTATTGTTTGTTTTACATTTAGTCTGAACGGTTTACATTCAAGTTGAAACACTCGTCTACGTTGAACTTGTTTACATTTAATTTGAAACGACTGCGTTCAATTTGATTATGTTGAATTATTGTTTACATTTAATTTAACCTGTTTACATTCAATTTGACCTACATGTTTATGTTGAACTACTCGATTAAACACCATTTAAACTATGTATTATGATATTATGATTACAAATTTCCGATGTTTATGATTGAATGGATGATGTTGTTTTATCACTCAATTATTAAACAAAATCGTATGTACTTTAATTCCTAAACACCTAACATGTATTATTATTCTAAATAATGCAATTGTGCATATGACATACCACTTTAACATAACCTATACCAGTTCATTTCCATATACATTACCATCTGTGGATATATTACTAACATGCATACCAATTTCAAATTATGCACATGTGCATACAAAAACCTCTCTAACATACCAAATGTATAAACATATTACACATATGCATACATTTTCAAATTATGCACATGTGCATTGAATAACCTTCATAACATACCAAACAACCTATTACATCATCATCTACATTACCATCCATGGATATACTACCAACGTGTATACCAATTTCAAATTATGCACATGTGCATCCAAAAACCTTCATACCATACCAAACACGTAAATAAATTACCAATATGTATACATTTTCAAATTATGCACATGTGCATTCAATAACCTCATACGATACCAAACAACATAGTACATCATCAACTGACCAATATAACTAAACCAACAACCACCATCTAAAATTAACCAAAACTATGCATATGTACATACATCATCTTTCAAAACACAAACTTGTTTGTATCATAATACCACTCAATATCACCGTCAATGCCAACAAAACAAAAACACGAAATATTGTTTCCACCAACCACCTACCTACAACACTCCTAGTGATTACTCAAATACTCATTTTTATCTTCTTCCCATTTGTTCAACCTCCTCCAATAGTCCTCCTGCTTTGTTGATTCTTCCTCTAAACTTTTTCCTAGATTCTTCATCCGTCAGCCCGTGTATGGTATCCTTTGCCAAATTTATAACACGTGTAAAAAAAAACAGAAACACACGTTATATAATTTTCATACATAATTTTGCACATGTGCAGATTCAACTTTATATTAACACAACTTTACAACACATACCATTAATGTTGTTGTCCACCATATCGTCATTATTCTCATGTCTCCTATTTAATGTTGACTTTTCAACCTTCTTTTTCTTGACCACATACATTTCACTGTCATCTTTTCCCAATGTTTCATTATTCTTCCGCTTACTTGTCCTCTTTTGTATATATTTTCCTGTATCTACATCTGCATATTTACTTGCCTTCCTTGTATGTCTTTTCCTATATCTACATCTGCATATGGTATAAAATATTTGTTTAAATGAATGGCAACATCATTTAACATAAAAACTAAAAAATAATGAACATGTGCATCTCTACCCAATCGCATCAAATACACATGTGCATAATCTATACATCACACCAAAATACAACTAAATACCTTATTCAATGTCACCTGCATCAATATTAACTACTTTATTCACATGTTATTGCACACTATGCACATGTGCATATTGATTTATTATTACAATCAACGTTCATCGTTTACACTTTTGTCACCAAAAACACATAACAACATAGTTCGAATCACAAACATACTCTGAACCAGGAACAGGTTCATAAGTTGGTATGTCAACTTCAAGAACCACGTGACCCTCTGGATTGTTCTGCAACCATTCACCTTCATATCTGCAATCATCCCATAATATGCACATACATATCAACCTCAAGGATCAGTCAATCAAACACTCAAACCCATTGTATTAATACAACTTCCAATAAGACAATAAAACACACAACGTAACCGTACCAAACACTCAAACACATTGTATTAACATAACTTCTAATAAGACAATAAAACACACAACGTAACCGAACCTGACCAGCCATTGTTTAGCTTCATACACACCTTTCCTATGAGCCAAATCATCCCAACATGTACCTTCATACCTAATAACAATAACACAAATAAAACTCATAAACTTAACTTCCACAAATGAATAACTTTCAACTTAGGCAGTGTTCGTTCTCACGCAATTGAATGTATTCTGAACGGAATGTTGGAATGGATTCTGAACGGAATGTTGGAATAAACTCCCAACTGCATCATCGAATATTAATCAACATTTTTTACCACTTTGTTTAACCGTTGCGTAATCATCTTCCATTGCATCCGACCATTTTTTGACCCTTCATCCCTTGATTTCAAAACGTAAGTTACTTTCTTTGAATTTTTTCCATTATCAATCTACGATAATAAAAAAACAAAAAAAAAAACATAGGGTTAACAAACATACAATCTCAATGAATATGTGCATTAACATTAACTTTATCATTACTATATACACTATGCACATGTGCATCAACATAAATTACATTGTTAACATATTCTGGAAAACTATGCACATGTGCATAACTATGCACATGTACAACAACATGAATGACCTTATTTATATATTCTGGCAAATTATGCACATGTGCCTAACTGCACGTTTGCATTCATATGACTGACCTAATTGAAATAATCTGGCAAAATATCCATTTGTGTATAACTATGCACATATGCATTAACATGATTGAGTTTATCAACAGGTTTGCTTCGATAAAAAAATAATATACAAAACAAAGGTTATTTTTTCAATTTTTTACCTCTTTGTTTAACTGTCGCGTGATCATCTTCCATTGCATGTCGCATAAGCATCTTCCATTGCATCCGACATTTTTTTGACCCTTCATCCATTGACTTCAAAACAAAAGTTACTTTCTTCGATTTTTTCCTATTGTTGATATCCAATAATATACAAAAAAAAATAATAAAATAATAAAAAATAAGATCAATAAACATAAATTATCAATAAATATGTGCATTAACATTAACTTTATCATCACCATATACACAATGCACATGTGCATAAACATAAACGACCTTGTTAACAACATATGCATCAACTTTATCATCACTACGTTAACTATGCACATGTGCATCAACATAAACGACCTTGTTAACAATCTATACATCAGCTTTATCATCACCATATTAATTATGCACATGTGTATAACTATGTGCACATGTGCATTAACATGACTGACAGTATCAACAGGTAATGTTTGGTTCAATAGAATAACCTAACCATTATCAACTCAAATTCGGTATTACCACCAAATATAATTAAAATTATTCAGTAACAAAACCTACATACAAAAAAAACACACATACCTACCACATTACAAGTCGGTGTATCACAACAATTACCCCGAATCCCTAAAACATCATATACATCAAACCATTTTCGCTAATGTAGGTATGAAACTACAATTTAATCGTCATATTAAAATATAAAGGATCTGAATCGACAATTAATCATCATGTTAACATATGAAAGTGCAAAAACAAATTGTATAAACTTACGAATTCACATAACTGTGTAGCATCATGTTACGATGAATCCATTTGATGTTTGTTCTTCAGTTTCTTCTTATTTGCGCCAGTTTCTCCTTATTTGTGCCGAAATCTTCAATGATTCTGTTATTATTGCCCTAATTTCGGATACATGATGGATGATTCTTTTCTTATAGCCCTAATTTGAATATACGATGGATACATGATGAATTATACGATCGATACGACGAATTTTGGGGGATTTGGAGTGTGCATTATAAGATCGATATGATGAATTTTAGGGGATTTGGAGTGTGACGTGAATTGAGATGATGAATTGTGTAGAAACTGATGGATCTGGACATGAAGTGAATAAAAAAAGAGGATTTAGTTGTTGTTTGAAGTCCATAAAAAGGAGGAGTGGCAGCTGTTATGGATTTTATTATGTATTTACACAATTGCCCCATGTTCACATTGGTTCTCGCGGTTCTCGCAATAAGAGTGGTTCTCGCATGAACCCCACCCTATATATATATATATATATATATATATATATATATATATATATATATATATATATATATATATATATATATATATATATATATATAGGGTAAGGATTTAGAGAGAACGCTGGAAAGTGTGAGAACGGTGAGAACGATTATGGATCGTCAGATCAAAACAATCTATGGACTAGATGGCGCGGTTGCGTTTTCGTAAATAACATAAACTTTTTAAAGGGGGCGCGCTTCATTAAGGGTAAAAGGGTCTTTTGACTTCACGAATAAAACGCTATTAAAATCCCCGCCGTAACACACATAGCACACTTCATCCTAATCTAAAGGCCATTAGATATAAAACGCCAAACTTTGTTTTTAACCAATAAAGCTGAAAAAACAGTACTAAAACGACGGAACTTAATTACTAGCATTTACTATAATAAAAATCGCTCCTAAAATACGCGCCAAAAACTTCCTATATAAACAACCTCTCAGACCTTCTAAAATTCACACCAAAATCCCAAACGCCATATTTTCCTCTATACCATTCATCTTAGAAACCCCAAATAACTCCGAATATCGAAGATTCCAATTCGTGTTTCTTTGATATACACTATTTCCTCAATATAAATGCCAAAACATACAAAAACCACAAAAATTCAAAAACGCCATTTCATGGAGATTCAGTTTTGTTCTCAATAAAGTTTAGATAAACAAGATGGACAAACTGAGAAAGAATGGAAAAAAATGATGTATAAAAATGATGTAAAACGCCAAACTGAGACCTGTATGTGTTCTATAGGAATGAAATATACAAAACGCCAAACTATTCTACAGTGGCTCTCGAAGACCATCTATGTGTGTTCTATAAGAATGAAAAATACAAAACGCCAGACTACTCTTTACTAGCACTCCAAGACCTTGTCGATATTCTCTTAGTTACAGCCTGTTTGCATGTCGATGCATAGTGTCCCTATGCTTTGCAGTTCTGACACTGTCTTTCTTTGGCCCCGGGTTTCGACTTTGATTTCTTTTTCTCGATTGCTATCTCCTGTTTAGATTTCAGGCGCTTCCGAGAACCAGAACCTTTGGATTTATATCCAACAGGGACTCTTATTGGATTCTTGTCATTTTTGTATTGACCAGTTATCTCGGCAAATCTATCCGTAGTACTAGCGGGAGGAGCAACAATCTGCATATCTTGAACCTTCTTCATATAAGATTGAACATGATCCTTGTATAAGGATAGCTCCTCTTTATTACCAGATAAGATAAACGGTTCAAAGTATATTCCGTTGAAAAAATAAAATCTCGCATCATACTTTGCACATCGGGGTCAAGTTCGGTCATGTATTCCCGACTAATTGAGAATTGGGGAGAACAATTTGGGGAAGCCTCTTTGTGCCATCTATTCAGAATGTACTGTTTTGGAAATTCCCTTATGTCCATAATTCTCAAAACATAGAATATATGTCTACATAGCAAACCAAACTGTTCAAAACGCCTGCATGAGCAACTGCATGTGCAATCAGACTTACGGAACATTACCTGAAAAACGCCAAAAACAATATCTCAATAACGCCATGCAGAGAATGTTTGTCAAAAAAAATTAAAAAAACACATTGGATATGAAAAAACGCCATTAACAGAAAACGCCATATAAAAACAAAACGCCATTGTTTACCTCAAATAAGGATGTACAAGCCTGTTAGAAGTCATTTACGTAAAACTTAACAAACCCATCAGGCTGATCTTCATAACGTTGATTTATGCAATCCGCAATTCTAATTAGCTCAGCTTGAACGTCACAAAAAATATTTTTGTGTATATGTCAACAGCTTGGCCTTCCAACAATTGGTAATTACTCTTCAACTGGGGTCGTTTGTATCGAGATTCTTGATCATTTTTCCGGTGTGTGTGACGCTGTGCTTCTATTGCAGTTTCATAATGAGTCATGAACTCAACAAGAGTAGCTTTCGAATTGCACACTTAACCAAAAAAATGATTCTCACTCTCCGACCTCGATGTCGGTCGTATAAGACCCGACATCTCTTCCATTCTATAGTATGAAGTGATCCAAGATTCCCTGAGTGCAAAAATATCAGATAGCCAGTCATTATCTGCTAAATTGAACTCTGCGATAACTGCTTCCCATTCTGATTCAAACTCTTCAGGTGTGAGAATATCCATCCACACAACACCACAAATACGTTCTTTAAAATTGGTGGAATTGCATAGCCTAACACCAACCTATGTATAACACGAAAACGCCATGCATAAAAAAAACGTATAAAATTACACAAAGATAAACCTTAATTAAAAAAAAAACATCAACAAGCTACAAAACGCCATGTATTTCAAAACGCAGTGTATACTAAAACGCAAAAGGTAAAAATAAGCATACCATCCTTCAGAGAAAGTTTATGCATCACATGCCACATGCATAACCGATTCCTCGTGTCAACAAATACAATAGAAATAGCCTTCTTCATTGATGGATCTTGGTCAGTGACGACAAATTTTGGTTGAGAACCAACAGCTTTTAGAAAAACTCTCAACAACCAAATATACGTATCAGCAGTTTCCGACGCCAATAATGCTGCACCAAATGTAACATTGCAGTGATGATTGTCTATACCGGTACAAACACCATAGAGTATCTGCATATGAAAACGCCATGAGAAACTGAAACAATAATAAAACGCCATTGCATGTAAGTTTATAAAACGCCATTGCATGTAAACTAATAAAACGCCATATCATGTAAACTAATAAAAATGCCATTGCATGTAAATTCATAAAACGCCAAAAACAGAAGAAGTTGAATAATAAAATATTACTTGTTGGAACGATACGTGGCGTCAAACGAAATCACATCACCAAACACATGGTAATTTCGTTTGGCTTGATCATCATACCAAAAAAGTCCCTTCAAACGATTCTCTTAGTCTGTGAAGCAATCATACGAGAAATTAGTCTAAGAATGTGTTGTTTTTCATTCAAATGTCTCACAACCATATCGGCGTCATATTCCCCTATAAACAAGTTAATTTGCCTCTTATAGTTCTTAAATTCAACTTTACTTACACCCACATCTTCAAAACTGCCAAAACAAG
The DNA here is from genome assembly GCF_002127325.2 of Helianthus annuus. Lineage (NCBI taxonomy): Eukaryota > Viridiplantae > Streptophyta > Magnoliopsida > Asterales > Asteraceae > Helianthus > Helianthus annuus. The sequence goes on along the minus strand of NC_035448.2, from coordinate 202,320,345 downwards.
TCTTCATAACATTAAACGCCTTCACGGGACCCACATTCAGCTTAGACATGCCGTGTATAACATGCTTCTGGAGCTGAGTGAGGTGTTGTTCAGTTGGAAGAAAATGCTTATCAGGACGCTCAACAAGATAATGGTTGTGCTCCTCGACAAACTTATACACCTTCCATGATCCATCCTCAAAAGTTACACCTAACAGTGCACCACAATCAGTCCTCTTTGAAAAGTTGGATCGCACTAATCGCTCCTTTTGATTGGGGTCCAACGTATCAACCTTCTTGTCCTTATATAACCCAGATCTCGTACACAAGTAATACTTAATATGTAACACACCTTTAGAGTTTGTCTTTGTAGTACCTTTCCTGACTGAAAACCCACACTCCTTGGCATACTTGACATTCATTGAATAACAATCGTCGAGGCTTGAGAATCCATTGTGGGCTTTATTTCTTCACTGACGTCAGGAATGATAAATGGTAATCCAGTTTTGGGGCAAAGTCTTTGACTCGAGGAAGCAACTTCGTCTGAGAAAACACAGTGAGGAACAGAAAAATCAGAAAAACGCCATTAAAAATAGAAAATGTCTCGTAATAACATTTTAGATTGAAACACCATTAATTGAATAATAAACAAGACATATTAAACACATAATTTAAAAATGACATGATGAAAACGCCATGAGATGAATAACTAACAAAATATAACATCATAATGAAAACGCCATAATTAATAAAACTGATGTTTACACAAATTAACAAATAGTAATAACTGATGTTTACAAATAATACAAAATAACATTCAAAACTAATCAAATAGATGTAAAATGCCAACGATCGTAAAATCATAAGAAAAATACTAGATCAAAAATGACAATTAAAATTAATATTGAAAACTCCAATTATCAGTTCTTAGTAATTGTTTAAATACCAATTAAAACGCGATTAAATTGCATAATTGAATAACACCATTGAAAACCATACAACACATTATAAAAAAACAATGAAACAAGCATAAAAGAACAAAACGCCATATCTGTTGCATGATTTGCTGAAACAAAAATAGAAAACACCAACGAATTTTACTTTGTCGAACAGAATCCACGTTAGACGCCATAGATATAAGAAAGCTTGCAAAGGAGGTAACAACTAACAAGAAATCTTTGGAGTTTTAATTTGAAAGAGATTTATAACGCGAATAAGGAGGGAACGTATAAAAGGCCAATCGTACCCCCGCATAACAATTAGCGCCCCCTGTCACGTGTTGGACCAGGATCCGTTCTTACCGTTCTCACACTTTTCACTGTTCTCTCCTGATCCCGTTTATATATATATATATATATATATATATATATATATATATATATATATATATATATATATATATATATATATATATATTCGTCCGCCTATTCTTTCTAGTCGAGCCTCCTGGTCTGTCATTATACCCTGAGAGGTAGAAAGAATTCCAACTCCCATCCCGTCTAAACTCCTAGGAATTCTTTGATAGTTAGAATAGATTCGCAAACCCGGCCGACTGAACCGTTTTAAATTTAAAAGATTTCGATAAGTCCTTTTCCTATTCCTTCTATGTCGTTGAGTTAAAACCAAAAAAATCTTTGTGGTTTTCTTGATGTTTTTTCACATTTTCGATAAAACCCTCTCATAAAAGTATTTTAACAATTTTGGCTGATATTAGTAGATGCTAGTCGAACCACGCTTTTTCTATACATATCGGCATTTCGTATGTGTGTGTGTATATATATATAAAAGAAAAGGATCCGTTAAGAACCACCCTTTATCGCAAGAACCGCGAGAACCAATGTGAACACAACCAAAAATACCTAAAAAAATCTAAAAAAACACACAATTTTTTGAATAATTTTTAATAAAATTCGCTACTTTTCGTCAATATTTTTTTAAAAAAAAATTTTTTTTTGGAGACTAAAACTCGTGATTTTTATTAAGATTAAATTTTGTGTGTTATTTAGATTTTTTTTAGGTTTTTTGGGGTTTGGCTTTTAGCATTTAGCGGGGGGGGGGGGGGGGGGGGGGGCTCGGTTTTTTAGGTCTTTGAGAGGTTTAGCTTTATAGTTTAGTTTTTAGCATTTAGCTTGGGGGAGGGGGTTAGTTTTTTTTTTTAAGTTTTTAGGGGTGTGGTGTAACAACCCGACTTTTCGGATCGTTACCCGTTAGCTTTTGCTTCGATTTGTAATCGTCTTGTATTCCGAGATTCGATATAAATAAAGGGTTATGTTATACTAAATACATTTTCATCACACCGCATGTAACACCCCAAAATATGTAATTTATTATATTATTCTAAATGCCTAGTTATGTATTGTCAACAAAGTTAGATGAATATGTTAAAAATTCAATAAGTGGGATAGTTTATGTGATAATAGATAACAATAATAAATAGAGGGACTAAACTTGTGAAAAAGGATGGAAGTTTTAATAAAAACAAATAAATAAAGAAAAAAAACACAAACACACACTCTGGTGTGTTTGTGTGGACCGATCAGAGCAAGGGGGCCAAGGAGACAAACCCTAACATCATGAAATTCTCAAAATCAAAAGGGAATTAAGAGCCTAAATGGATGCATGAACTCAAAATTCGAATAATTTGAGCTTGTTCAACGATTGGTAAGTAGGAATTTTTTATTTGAATGATTTGTAGGAAGTGGGTTTTAACCCAATCATGAAATTATGTGGAAATCTCATGTAATTGAGAGTTAGGGTTTCATAGTAGTCGAAATTATTGTTGATTTCAGATTTGTTTGAATGATTTAAGCTTTATACCCAATTGTTGTGAAAGTGTGATGAACATGATGATTAAAGAAAAGCTAGTAGGTGAAAATTGCTACATGATCTTGAATAGAGATAGAGAAATTTAGTTAAGATGGTGTAGGATGAAAGAAAGCTATGAACTTGATTGATTCTTGTTAGATTAGAAGGTGAACAAGTAGAATTATGCTATGAATACTTGTACCTTGTGCTTTGTTGATGTTGTGCACACCAAGTGTTTGATGAAATGCCTTAATAAAGATTTCAGCCATGTTAGTCATAAACGCTATGTGTTTTGAATGTGTTTATGATGTAAATGTAGATTACATGATGTCTTGCCAAGTAGGGTATATAGACGAGTATGAGATATAAATTCTGAGTATGAATGGTATTGTTTAGGTATAAAGGAAGAAATTTCAAGTCAAGCAAAGCAACAAGGGAATCAAGATCGAGGTACGCTACTTGTACAATTCATGATTTTATTATATTGTTGTGTTTAACATTAGATGTGTCGAATTGAATCATGTATGAAAGTAGTATTTGTGTGGACCCTTTTTATGAACGGGTCGAAGGATGAGAATGCAAGAATAGAAAGAATGGTATGAAGTTCCATTTTTAACATATTAGTGCGAAAGAACGAAAGTATGTAGTAATTTTACAAGTTTACGGATGTCATAATGGTTACAAGTCGGTAAGTTGAATTCTTGAATTAAAGGAAAGAATTTTAAGGCTAATAAGTTTACTTTGTTGTGGCGATGTAGGTAAATCTCAAGTTTAGCTTTCAAGCTTCGCCCGGTTCGAACGCACTTCAAGGCCCGTCCCATGTTCCGCTACTTTTGTAAAGAAGGCAATGTTTAATACTTTGGTCGCTTTGTTTATATCTAGTAGTTAAAAAACTTAGTTCTTGTTATGTATTTTGAACATAATGATTCTCGTAGGTGTGTCAAGGTCGTTTGATGGTATACATTATGTCTTTTGAAAAGTGTTGTGTTAAACATATATTTTGAATGTGAAAAACAGGGGACCGATCGTTTTACGAACGGGTCATGCCCAAATTTCGTTAGAATAAGCATGTCACTATTTAGATAATTTAAAAGAAAAAAATTTGGGCGTTACACCGCACCACTGTACGATTAAACGCTTTATATTCGCAAACGCTTACGCAACACGAATTACAGAGAATTATGCTATTTAAATTACCAAGTGTGTTTGTTTGTTCGGTAACCACTCACGCCTTCGCATACACTTATCATGACTAACACGCTAAATTGCAAACGCTGTTATTAGTAGTAGTAATGTTATGCTGTGTGTTATTATGTGTCTTACTTGTATGTGCTTTATTTGTCATGGTTACACTTGCAAAAGCTAACCAACTAAACTCAACGCTACTCGCACATCTCGATACTATCACTCTAAAAACGCAACGCAACTCGAAACTTGATGTTACGCTAAAATACCTAAAGTACCAATACTAACTAACGCAACAAAATGCATTAAACGAGCATCCTACACGCGAAACGAGGAAAAGGTTGCACAAAACAGCACCTTCGAACGAAGCTAGCTGGCCTCGTACGAAGGCAGCTACTTCGAACGAAGGCATTCTGTTCGAACCAAGCTCCTCTATAAATACTCCCTCACCCCTCATTCATTCTCACTTGCTGATTTCATATCGAAACATGTTGAATTGATGTCCAACCGTTTTCAAGTAAGATTTAACAGTTTTATTCAATTATACAACGTTTTCCACTTCGATTTCCACACGAATCACTTCGATTTTATCAAAACATCAAGGTTTTCATCTAGAACTTCATCTTATTCACACTTAAACTTCTTCTTTTCTTCATAAATTCCCGTTTTTACAAAAAACTCTTCATCTTTTTCATCAAAACTTCTTCTTTCATCACTGATTTACACTTAACCGAGTGTATTGGGACTAACTTCGGTTTCCCTAGAAATCTGTTGGTTTCACACTCACCAAGTGTTAAGTCTAAGTGAAAACCTTTCAAAACTTTCTTAAACTTGATTTTTCCACCAAAACCAGACGAAAAAACGACATGTATCTCGTTCACTGAATAGTGGAACGAGGTAGTGTCGAAACCAGCTTGAAAAAGACTCGGAAACACATCCGATTCAGGCGAAAACACAACATCGAATGCCAAAAACAGCCTCGTTTGTGAACTGGACTGTTTTGTGCGAAGCCAGCTTCGTACGAAGGCACATGGCCTCGTACGAAGGCACTGGTTTTACACCTAACAGCCCGATTCCCACTCGTGACATAATCAAAGACCTCTCCGACTTTAAGTTTAATCAGTAGCTTAAGGTTGGAGGGATGAACACTCGATTTCCCGAAGACAAACGTGAAGACACTCGATTTTGGACAACGAAAGCCCCACGTGCATGAAGACCCACCTTCGTACGAAGGCACACCTTCGTATGAAGCCATCAACTTCGTACGAAGCTTCTGTTTCCCACCGAAACTCTGATTTTCGACCGTTTCAGCACTTTGGAGGACTCACGCTTCTGTTCCCGTACGCAGGTTGATCTGGCGCTCCCTTCAATCCATTGAGGATCGTGTTTCTTGATTAGTACATGCTCTATGAGTATACTCGAACCCGTTTTCGTTTAACGCACTTTTGGGTGTTATATACGTTCTCTATCAAAACACAACACTCAACGCAAACACTTTATAAACGCTAACCACTCCCACATGCCATACGTGATTTGTTGAATGCTTGTTACTATGCTTACACAATGTTATACCAGACCGCCTTTAGCAACGATAGTACTATAGTTTAGACTCAGCACCTGTTGTGACAGGGTTTCCTAAGGATCACATTACTTTACTTCACGTGTTTGCTTCAGTGAATATGTGTCGCGCATACTCTACATCGCAGTAACGTGGTTAGGTTGTATCATTGTTGGTAGTTACATGCTTTGCCTGTTACGTGTTATATGCTGGTTATGCGTAAACGCTTTTATACTATATCTATGCAAACTTGTGTACTCACCTTTACTTTATGTATTGACTTTTATTTTAACGTATGTGATAGGTTGATGGTCTGTTTGCTACAATGGATTAGGAAGTCTAGTAACCCGCAAATAAAAATCTAGGTTCGGATCATGTTTTGTTTATGAGAACTCGCTATCTGTAATAACTGTTTGTTGGATATTTGTTCATTAGTATGAGATGGTGAACCTTAAAAATATTGGTAATGAATAGTTGTTATGGATTCTCTTGAGCAATCTGATTCGCCTAGTGCCGCGCCCCGATGATTCTGCCATCGGCTGGTGTGTGACATATTGGTATCAGAGCCATAACTATAGGGAATTAGGTCGAGTCGTGTAGAATTGACCTAGTCTATAGTCTAAGTACCCAAAACAGACCCTTCTAAGAACCCAATTGGGGCTTCCTACGAACCCACATATTGTGATGCTCTCGTTCGAACCTACTATGTTGCACCTTCGTACGAACCCACATACTACAGCTTCGTACGAAGGAGCCTTTCCTAAAGCAAAATGCTACATGCCTTTCCTAAGGCTAACACAATACACACGTTTTGAAAACGCTCGCATAACACAACCGAGTGATTGGGTCGAGATTAGGTGTGAAAACCAAGAACTCTCGATAAGATCACTCACCCCGCGTATTTTACTCTCAGCATTAGAATCTTCGTTGAGTTAGGAGTGATATCCACATCTCAACGGGAATCTCCATCTCTATCTCGTGGTTTTCCCACGCCATTAGGAGCGAAGTTGTTAAGTTAGGGGTGAAACTCGCATCTGAATGACTTATTCCACTCCTTGCTTTTCTTTTCAAAGATCTCACCATAGTCTTGATTATTCCAATGAGCTGAGTCACGTAGTAACTGGAAGGATGCATGTCGTTCACCGTGATACGGTGAGAAGTCTATTAGACCAAAGCGTGTACTCGAACTCGTTGTGAATAGTCAAATCACTTTGGGCAGTCGATGTCTAACACCCAAGGCACTCCATCTATTTCTAGCCTGCAATCGCTGATTTTACGCGTCATCGATTTTGTTATGATTATGTGTTTTAAATTTACGATGTATGGTTTCGATTTCTCGCTTTCCGCTCTCCGCATTAGAAAACGCGCACAAATCGCACAGGCACAGCCTCCGCAACCTAAAACGCTAACTAATCGCAACAAACTAAGAACTCTCATACGCTAAACTCCTCGCTTGTGATACGCTATACTCGACGCTTATGCTACTCGCCATCTCTCGCAACTCTCGAACGCACTACGCGACCTTGAAAGATAGGTGAATACGTGCAAAATATGTAGGTGAATACGTGCAAAATATGTGTTTACGTGAATTATGTGCTCATACGTGCTTATGTGAATTATGTGTATATGTGAATATGTGCCAACGTGTTCCTGAGCTTTACGTGAGTAATAATAATGATAATAATAATAAAAAGGGTCGTCAAAACGCTAAAATTTTCAAACAAAACCCTATATAATAGGATCTCGTCTAATCCTTCGGGATGATGTCTGCTACAGAACCTACACTCGATAATGTCTTCCTTTGGCTCTCACACTCACCGAAATGTCAAGAGGAACAAAGCGGACAAACGAATCGCTTCACTTGTGGCCAAGGAAATAGCCAAGGTTATACCTCAAATTGTCAGTGAAATCAATGAGGTTAGCAGTAAATCTTCTGTTAACTCTAAGAATGAAGCGCCTAGAACTCTATTCAGCTTCAAACAATTCAAAGCCTGTGGTCCAGCAAGTTTTACTGGTGAAGATGGACCTAGTGCAATGTTTCAGTGGTTTGACTCGATCGAAGTCACCTTTCGTCAAAGCGGATGTACTGAAAGTCTCTGCACTGTTATTGCTACGGGCGTCTTCCAGTCCAGGGCACTGGATTGGTGGACCGCTGAGCACAACAGGCGTGGTAATGATGCAGCTTATGGTCTCTCATGGGAGGAGCTCAGCATGATGAAGAAATTTTGTCCTCCCCACGAAGTCCAGAAGCTGGAAAAATGAATTTTGGCACATCAAGCAAGAAGGAGGTGACAATGCTGTTCTCACCGCTCGTTTCAAACAGTTGAGCATTATTTGTCCTAGTCAGGTGGACACTCCTGATAAGACCATCAAGAAGTATATTTGCGCTCTTCCCGATTGTGTAGCTAATTTTGTTCAGGCAGCGAGACCCACTACTATCGAGGAAACCTACCAATCATAGCTGAGATCAACGACAATCGAGTCTTGGCTGGAGCTTTCAAAACCTTAACCAAGAGTCTCAATCAAGCTACTACTTCTCCCAATACCGACAATGCAGCATCTCAAGGTTCAAAGTCTAGCCGCCAGAGCTGCAAGCGAAGGAACACCAACAACAAGAACTTTGTGACTGCCGCCGCAGCACCACTCCACGCAGTCTCCGCACCGCCCAACAACCAGAATCGCCAAGTTGCTGTTACCAACGCACCGCCTGCCAAGCGTGCGTACACTGGTACTCACCCTTTGTGCCCTACAAATACCTATCATCATCCAATAGGGGTCAACTGCCGTTTCTGTGTAAACTGCAACATCTATGGGCACTTCACCACTCACCGACGCTCAGGCCGTCATCAGCAAGCTCCTCAGCCTCTTCCTGCCTCGCCAGCCCAACTTCCTGCTCCTCAGGTCAACCAAGCAGCTCCCGCCCCCGCTGTTCATGCATGAGCTTGCTACACTTATGGTGACCCAAATTAATGTCTGGCCTCTGCGCGTTGTGAAACAAGAACCGCAGCAGCAACCACCGCAGCAGCAACCACAACAAGCAGCCCGCGGAAGAACCTTCAATATCAATGTCCGCCAGGCTTAGACTGACAACAATGTTGTCAATGGTACGTTCCTTGTTAACGGTATTTATGCTTCTTGCTTATTTGATACTGGAGCCAATAACTGTTTTGTGTCGTTTGAATTCGAAAAGCTTTTAAAACGTAAACGCACTAACCTCCCAAAGACCTTCGACGTACAAGTTGCCACCGGAAGAACTGTCACCGTCCGCTCCGTTCTCCGTGATTGTACTCTTACGCTCAACAATCACGTTTTCCCGATTGATCTCATTCCTATGCAACTTGGTAGCTTTGATGTCATAGTAGGCATGGATTTTCTTCGCGAAAATCATGCAGAAGTCGTTTGCTTCGAAAAGATGATTCATTTCTCCCTCTCAAACGGTGATCAATTATGTGTTTATGGCGAAGTATCCTCGAAAGAATTGAAGCTGATGTCTTGTATCCAAGTAAGCACGTATCTCCGTAAGGAATACTTGGCTTTCTTAGCCCACATTGTAGTAGCAAAGGAGGAAAAGAAGAAGATGGAAAAGGTACTTGTGGTTCGTGATTTTCCTACTTTCTTTCCTGATGATTTACCTGGTCTACCCCTTACTCGCGATATCGACTTTTGTATCGACCTTATCCCCGATGCTAACCTTGTGGCAAAATCTCCTTATCGCCTCACACCGTCCGAAATACGTGAACTTTCTAGCCAACTCCAGGAGTTACATGATAAAGGCTTCATACGCCCTAGCACATCTCCTTGGGGCGCACCCATCCTTTTCGTGAAAAAGAAGGATGGATCGTTCCGAATGTGCATTGATTATAGGGAACTCAACAAGCTTACAATCAAGAATTGCTACCCTCTACCCCGAATCGACGACTTATTTGATCAACTGCAAGGCGCTACCTGTTTTTCCAAGATCGATCTACGTTCTGGATATCATCTGTTGCGTATTCAAGAGCAAGACATTCCGTAAACCGCTTTTCGTACCCGTTATGGCCATTATGAATTCGTGGTCATGCCTTTTGGTCTCACAACCGCACCCGCGGTCTTCATAGATCTGATGAACCGTGTGTGTAAACCCTTATTAGATCGCTTTGTTATTGTGTTTATCGATGATATCCTTATCTACTCAAAGTCAAGAGCTGAACATGCGCAACATCTCCGTTTGGTTCTCGAGCTTCTCGAAGGAAATCGCCTCTACGCCAAGTTCTCCAAGTGTGAATTTTGGCTCGAGGAGGTTCAATTCCTCGGTCATATCGTTAACTGTCAAGGGATTCACGTCGACCCCACAAAGATCGAAGCCGTTAAGAGTTGGATTATGCTGAAGTCTCCATCCGAAATCCGTTTATTTCTTGGATTAGCAGGTTATTACCGTCGATTCATTGCTGACTTTTCGAAAATCTCCGTACAGCTTACCTCTCTAACTCAGAAGGACAAACCTTTTGTTTGGGGTTCCAAACAGGAGGAAGCATTCCAAACTCACAATTATATGCTCTGCAACACTCCCGTCCTTACACTTCCCGATAGAAACGACGATTTCGTTGTCTATTGTGATGCCTCTAACCTAGGTCTTGGTTGCGTTCTCACGCAACGAGACAAGGTTATCGAGTACGTGTCTCGACAACTCAAGTTCCACGAGAAGAACTACACTACCCACGATCTCGAACTCGGTGCAGTTGTTTTTGCGTTGAAGATTTGGCGACACTACCTTTACGGTACCAAGTGTACGGTCTTCACCGACCATAAGAGCCTACAACACATCTTAAACCAGAAAGAACTAAACATGCGCCAACGCAGATGTGTTGAACGTCTCAACGACTACGATTGCGAGATACGCTACCATACAGGCAAGGCAAATGTCGTAGCCGACGCGCTCAGTCGACGAAGCTATGTGTATAGCGTTCGCGACATCCAAGCCCAGAATAACCTTGAAGCCCTAATTCGCGACGCCCAGCATGCATGCTTCATAGAGAATACCTTGAAAGAGGAAATGAAGTGTGGTGCTGAAACTCAGCTTATCACTAAATCGAATGTTATTTATCATTATCTCGACCGTATTTGAATCCCTAGTCGCAATAATCTCCGAGGGATTTTGCTAACTAAAGCCCATAAATCCCGATATTCCATTCACCCGATGCCGACAAGATGTACCAAGATCTTCGTTCCAGTTATTGGTGGCCGGGAATGAAGAAGGATATCGCTCTATACGTTTCAAAATGCCTCACTTGCTCGAAAGTTAAGGCCGAACATCAACGACCCTCTGGGTTACTCGAACAACCCGAAATCCCGATGTGGAAATGGGAGAGTATAACAATGGACTTCATTACAAAACTTCCTCGCACGCCTTCTGGTCACGATAGCATTTGGGTTATCGTTGATCGTCTTACGAAATCCGCTCACTTTATACCGATACGAGAAGACTTCAAGGTAGAATGATTAGCACGAATCTATACCGACGAAGTCATTTGTCGACACGGGACGCCTCGTGACATCATCTCTGACCGCGATGGTCATTTTACCTCACGTCTCTGGGAGACTTTTCAGTCCGCTCTCGGTACGACTCTTTATTTCAGTACCGCTTTCCATCCCTAGACCGACAGTCAGATTGAGCGCACGATCTGCACCCTTGAAGACATGCTTCGTTCGTGCGTTATAGATTTTGGTGGTAATTGGGATTTGCATTTACCTTTAGTAGAATTCTCGTACAATAACAGTTATCACGCTAGCATTCAAATGGCACCTTTGAGGCATTATATGGTAGAAAATGTCGATCGCCTATTGTATGGGACGAGATCGGAGACATACAAATCACTGGTCCTGAGCTGATACAAGAAACGACAGACAAGATCCACCAAATAAGGGAAATCTCTTAAAAGCTCGTAGTCGTCAAAAGAGCTACGTTGATAAACGGCGCAAGCCCCTTGAGTTTGAAGTTGGCGATCACGTACTCCTAAAGGTTTCACCTTGGAAAGGGGGTGATCCGATTCGGCAAGAAAGGAAAGCTGGCGCCATGATACGTGGGTCCCTTTAAGATTCTGGAAAGAATTGGTAAAGTGGCCTATGGACTCGAATTACCGGTTGAACTCAGCAACATGCATCCGACTTTCCACGTCTCTAACCTCAAGAAGTGCTTAGCCGAAGAGAATCTTCATGTACCTCTCGAAGACTTGCAAGTAAACGAAACCCTGTACTTTGTGGAAACGCCTGTAGAAATCATGGATCAAGAGACCAAGAAACTTCGACGCCCACGCATTCCCGTTCGCTGGGAAGGCAAACACGGCGCTGAGTTCACTTGGGAACTCGAAAGTGATATGAAAGCTAGATATCCGCAACTCTTTATTACGTCTGCTCCTTAATTTCAGGACGAAATTTCCTAAAGTAGGGGAGGCTGTAACAACCCGACTTTTCGGATCGTTACCCGTTAGCTTTTGCTTCGCTTTGTAATCGTCTTGTATTTCGAGATTCGATATAAAAAAAGGGTTATGTTATACTAAATGCATTTTCATCACACCGCACCACTGTACGTTTATTCGCAAACGCTTATGCAACATGAATTACGGAGAATTATACTATTTAAATTACCGAGTGTGTTTGTTTGCTCGGTAACCACTCACGCCTTCGCATACGCTTATCACGACTAACACGCTAAATCGCAAACGCTGTTATTAGTAGTAGTAATGTTTGTTGTGTGTTATTATGTGTCTTACTTGTGTGTGCTTTATTTGTCATGGTTACACTCGCAAGCACTGTCGCAACGCAAACTCAACGCTACTCGCACAACTCGATACTATCACTCTAAAAACACAACACAACACAACGCAACTCGAAACTCGATGTTACGCTAAAATACCTAAAGTACCAATACTAACAAATGCAACAAAACGCATTAAACGAGCATCCTGCATGTGAAACGAGGAAAAGGTTGCAATAACAACACCTTCGAACGAAGCCAGCTTGCCTCGTACGAAGGCACTGCCTTCGTACGAAGGCAGCTACTTCGAATGAAGGCATTCTGTTCGAACCCAGCTCCTCTATAAGTACTCCCTCACCCCTCATTCATACTCACTTGCTGATTTCATACCGAAACTCTGCTGAATTGTTGTCCGACCATTTTCAGGTAAGATTTACCAGTTTTATTCAATTATACAACATTTTCCACTTCGAATTCCACAAGAATCACTTTGATTATATCAAAACATCAAGGTTTTCATCTAGAACTTCATCTTCTTCACACTTAAGCTTCTTCTTTTCTTCATAAATTCCTGTTTTTACAAAAACTCTTCATCTTTTTCATCAAAACTTCTTCTTTCATCATTGATTTACAATTAACCGAGTGTATTGGGACTTACTTCGGTTTCCCAAGTTAGAAATCTGTTGGTTTCTCACTCACCAAGTGTTAGGTCTAAGTGAAAACCTTTCAAAACTTTCTTAAACTTGATTTTTACACCAAACCGGACGAAAAACGACATGTATCTCATTCACCGAATAGTGGAACGAGGTAATGTCGAAACCAGCTTGAAAATGACCCAGAAACACATCCAATTCAGGCGAAAACACAGCGCCGAATGCCAAAAACAATCTCGTTTGTGAACGGGACTGTTCTGTGCGAAGTCAGCTTCGTATGAAGGCACTGGTTTTACACCTAACAGCCCGATTCCCACTCGTGACATAATCAAAGACCTCTCCGACTTTAAGTTTAATCAGTAGCTTAAGGTTGGAGGGATGAACACTCGATTTCCCGAAGACAGACGCGACGACACTCGATTTTGGACAACGGAAGCCCCACGTGCACGAAGACCCACCTTCATACGAAGGCGCCAGCTTCGTACGAAGCTTTTGTTTCCCATCGAAACTATGCTTACACAATGTTATGACAGAGCTCATGTAGCAACGATAGTACTATAGTTTGGACTCAGCACCTGTTGTGATAGGGGTTCCTATGGATCACATTACTTTACTTCACGTGTTTGCTTCGGTGAATATGTGTCGCGCATACTCTACATCACAGTCACATGGTTAGGTTGTATCATTGTTGGTAGTTACATGCTTCGCCCGTTACGTGTTACATGCTGGTTATGCGCAAACGCTTTTATACTATATCTATGCAAACTGGTGTACTCACCTTTACTTTATGTATTGACTTTTATTTTAACGTACGTGACATGTGGTGGGGGGGGTTAGGTTTTGTTAGGTGTTGGGTAGTGTAGTGGGTTTATTTTGCTGTGTTCACATTGGTTCTCACGGTTCTCGCATGAACGCTACCCATTATATGTGATATATATACCGATTAAAACTTTGTTTATACAAAGTAAAAATGAGTTTTTGGTGTAAACCAACGAATTATACAAATAGAGACCCGATTGTGCAAACCATAACGGGTAAAATAAGTGAAATGTTAAGTAAATCACATGTTAGTGATTAGACAAAAAAAAATATAAAAAAGAGACCCAATAACGTGTGTTTGTGTGTGTATATTTATATATATATATATATATATATATATATATATATATATATATATATATATATAGGAGAAGTTTCCGTTAGGAACCACCTTTTATTACGAGAACTAATGTGAACACCACAAAAAATAACTAAAAAATCTAAAAAAACACACGTTTTCTTATCGTCTATAAAAAATCGCTACTTTCGTCATAAAATATTTTTTTTTGACAAAAGGTAGCGAATTTTTATAAAAAATTTTAAAAAATGAATTATGTGTGTTTTTTTTATATTTTTTAGGTTTTTGGGGGGTTTATCTTTATGGTTTAATTTTTAGCAGTTTTTGAGGGGTTTAGGTTTATGGTTTAGTTTTTAGCATTTAGCTTGGGTGGGAAGGTTAGGTTTTTTTTTTAGGTTTTTGGGGGTGGGGTAGGGGGGAGGGTAGGTTTTTTTTTATGTTTTTGGGTGGTGGTGAAGTAGGTTTATTTTCTGAGTGACACAAGAAAAGCTGATGTGGCAGCCAGAAAGGCTGTCCAACAATGCTTTTCTTATGTCATTGGTGCATCATAAAGCCTAAATATATAAAATCATTTAAAATCTATATAAACTTCTGCCATCCAAAACCTCTGCCCATATCTATCTTTTAAAGTCAGCAGAGGTTGAAGGTCATCTGTATGCATATATATATCAGCAGATGTTTTGAAATTGCCGGTAATTTCAAATTCAAAATGCCTGGGGATACGTAATTTGCAATTAATGCATGTCACTCACTCACTTCTATCAAAAATCTTCTTATATAAAGGTATTTTTTTCTCATTTCTCTCTTCATTTTTACACTCTCGTGTTCTCTGCTTTTGTATTTTTAAACCACACTTCAAATGTATCTCTCCCTCAAATCCTTCTTCTCAATACTCAACATTTGTTCATAAAGGAAAAGAGAAAAACGAAGCTCTCTCTAACCCACTTTCAGAACAAATTTTGGGGATATGTCATTTGACTTGATGGTGGTAATGTCATATATAATTATGTTTGTTTTTGTTTTTGATTGCAAGTCATTACTTATTGTTTACACACACTTTCTATTTTACTTAGCCTACTTCTTTATCATTAGATCAATTAGGCAGGGGAAGACTCTGTGTACTAACTTTCTCTTCTTTCTCATTTCCCTCTTAATATTTACACTCTCGTGTTCTCTGCTTTTGTATTTTCAAACCACACTTCCAACGTATCTCTCCCTCAAATCATTCTTCTCAATACTCGACATTTGTTCATAAAGGAAATGAGAAAACCGAAGCTCTCTCTAACCCACTTTCAGAACAAATTTTGGGGATATGTCCTTTGACTTGATGATGGTAATGTCATATATAATTATGTTTGTTTTTGTTTTTGACTTTTCGTAATTGTTTTTTATCTGAGTTATGACTAAATGATACATTGTGAATGATTTGAGCAGATGATGATGACGATTGTTCTACAGTTGTTCCTACCAAATGCAAGAAACTCTCTGCTTCTGCTGCAAGAAACTCTCCGATTACAGATCTTTGTGCTTCATATAATTGTTCCAGCATCATTGTTCCAACATCGTTGAAAGTATGTTTTTTTTTTGTAGTTTTGAAATTTGAACTGATCCACTCTAATTCTCGCTTTATATTTCAGTCTAATCACAGTTGTTTGAAATTCATACAATCATTTGCGGGTTATTTTAGGTTTGTGGATTTTTTAAACTGTTGATAATTTTTATTTTAAACTATCAATATATTTCACATATATTTCGAGTGGCCAGTGGTAGAAGCATTTGTGGAGCCATAATGGTTTTAGAATATGTTAATATGGATAATGATAGTATTAAATTAAATAGAAAGTAAGACTAAAAACTTAATATGAATTAAATACAAAGAAATATTATTAAATGTACAGTTAAATTAATCTGGGTTATGAGTAAATGATGATTATGAATGATTTGGGCAGACGATGATGATGTAGAATCTACAGTGGTTCCTACTAAACGCAAGAAAGTATCTGCTTCTGCTGTAAGATTAGATTTTATTTAAAAAGATATATAAGTAGATTATGTTTGTTTTTTCTGTCTTTTTTGTATTAAAAGATGCATAAAGTTGGGAATTTTGATGTATAGAATGTATACATATAAGATGCATACACTTCTACAAACTCCGATGATTTAAAGCAGCTCTTTATCAAGCAAGTTGGGGATTAAGTATATGAGGATAGGGCTACTCTTCAGGAGCTGAAGAGATGTTTTGATGGACTACATCTTGGTCTGTTCACGAGAGACCAGGTTTCCAGAAACCTGATGGCGATGCTTTCAACTTCCATGGAGTTCATGGTAATGCTCAAAGATATACATCGAGAGGTTCAGTACTCGATGGAGTTGAAGCTAAATTTGGAAGATTTTTGCTGTTAGATTCTTAAATTTCTTGGTGTTGTTGTTAGATTTTAAAGTTTCGTTGTTCAGTACTCGATGTAATTGTTGATCTTTTAGTGTCATAATTAAATTTTAATCATATTAATCTTTGTGGAGCATTTTATTTTTACTAATTTTAGGGTGCATAAGTATTATTATGTAATTTTTAATATCAAGTATTGCAAATCGATATTGATGTAGATGTGAAATTATCGCTGAGTTTGATTTAGATTATGTTGATGTTGAATTGTTCTTGAACAATTTTTTGAAGAATCACAAAGAATCAATTTATGTTACTGTATAGATCTGTCAAAGTTAAAGTTTGCCAAAAGAGAACATCTGCTCGAAATCATCATCTGTTTTTTTAAACCATTGTTTGGCTAAAAAGTCATCCAATGCTGAAGGGTGTTGTCTATTCTCATAAGTTCTGTTTAATCTAACGACTGTTGACTTGCCACTGTTGCCAACATCTGTTACTTTAAATGTCTGTCAAAGGTAAAGTCTGCCCAAAGAGAACATCTGTTTGAATTGATACTCTGTTAATCTAACGGTTGTTTGACTTGCTACTGTTGCCAACATCTGTTGTTGCTTAACAGAGGTTCCCAACATCCGTGTCTACTGAAGTTGTAGAAGCATTTGTTTACTATGTAAAGTATTGTTGGTCTTTAAATGAAGATATTTTTCTTATTATTTTTTTTTATGCCAGAGGCTTGAAATTTTATTATTTTTTTATTATTTGGTAAGTCAACAGTTTTTTGAATAATTTCCTCTCAATTACAAATACACAACATTTGCTCCTCTAAATGTCTGTCAGAGGTAAACTCTGCCCAAAGGGAACATTTGTTTGATGTGATCCTCTGCTGATGAAGACATAGTCTGAAGAAAGATTGAAGAAGCAAAGGTCTGCTATGGGTCAACAGATCTCAAAGAACAACAGATGATATTCAATAGATCCTGCTCAACAGAGGTTTTCAATGTAATAGTGCATAGGCTAATAGCAGATGTAGGGAGTTTGTTAGGCTATAGATGTTTTGCATTAAAAGCTGTTGTTTTTTAATATAATTTTACATGTTTATGTTAAAATGTACACGTTTTTTTCCTGCTAGATTGTTTAACCTACAGTGAATTGAAATCTGACCTTCGGGCTGTAAGATATTTCACTATATAATATCATTGATTTAGATTATGTTGATGTTGAATTGTTTCTGAACAGATGTTTGGTAAGTAAACAGTTTTTTGAAGAATTTCCTCATGTCAATTACAAATACTCAACATCTGCTACTCTAAGTGTCTGTCAAAGGTAAATTTTACCCAAAGAGAACATCTGTTTGAAGTGATCATCTGTTGATGAAGACAAAGTCTGAAGAAAGTTTGAAGAAGCAAATGTCTACTATGGGTCAACAGATGTTAAAGAACTACAGATGATATTCAGTAGATGCTGCTCAACAGAGGTTTTTAATGTAATAGTGCTTTGGCTAATAGTAGATGTAGGGATTTTGTTAGGCTATTAGATGTAATTGCAATCTTTATAAAAGCATGATGATGAAAGCATTCTTCTCATTGTCTGTGAGTTTGATTAAATTATGTAGATGTTGAATTGTGCTTGAACAGATGTTTCGTAAGTCAACAAATGTGAAAATTTTAAAAGACAATTGTTGAAGTTTTGAAATGCGGATAATGGTAAATAATCATTTATAGTGTTTAAAATGCGTCTTATGGTAAATGAAGAGGTTAATTGTAATTATGATAACCTGTTTTTTTTTTAAGGTTTAAAATTTGTCCTTTGGATATCTTGATATTTAATTTTATAGTTTTCCCATGAAAACTTATTTTTGAAATGTTTTGCATTAAAAGCCTAACCATCGTCGCATCATATTCTTTAACAGTAAGTTAGTCTCACCATCTATTTAATCACAACCGCCTTCATTGGGTATATAAAAATAAATTTATTTGCCTTACATTCGGAAACTGCTTTCATCATTACCGCTTTCATTCATCTACTCAATCATCTTCAATTTTTTTGGTTTATCAATATAATTACAATCTCTTTGGCTTCCAAACACACATTTGTTCACCGCAAAATCAAGACACAAACTGAAGCATCGTCGCATCATATTCTTTAACAGTATAGTCTCACTTGACAATTGTAAAAATGTCTCTTTTTTTTATTCTCTTGAGATTTTACAATCAAACTATGAATCCTAAAGTAATCAAGAATATTGATTAAAACTCTGCTTCCACAAAAAATGTATCTTATCTAATTCTAAAATTCTTTGTTTTAGCTGTCATTGTAGTTACTCTGTTCATCAAAATTATGATCGGTTTTGTAGTTACAAATATGATGTTTGTTTTTTAAATTTTTGATATATTTATATATAGTAACATCCTTATTTCTTATTTATAAACATTTACATATACAATTATATTTTATTTGTTGTATTTTTTATTGTAGAACATATAGATCATAAACTGGAAAACATTAGGTTTCAAATGATCGTTGACGAAATTTTCACAAGGCTTCCTGCAGAAGCTATTGGTCGTTTGATATGTCTTTCCAAAAATTTTCATAGGGAACTGTCAAGTCATGCATTTGAGATGATACATTTTCTCCGAAGTGGAGATTCACTACAATAGACACTACTCTCATTTAAAAACACGTCAATTATCGTTGACAACATAGTAGCTGGTAATTTGGATGTCGTTACAAGCAAAACCATAAGTTTTCCTAACAATGTCCTCCCTACCTTCTTACGTATTCTATCATCATTTAATGGGCTGTTGTTAGTTTGCAATGAACGGATTTGTTGTGAGCTGATCCTTTGGAATCCAACAACCAGGCGCTATAAGGTTTTATCTGACGACTACTTTAATAATAGTCATGATCGAATTTCTGATACAAGTGGAATGTATTTTGATGAATCCATTGATCTGAAAGTGCTTCACATCAGATGTTACCGTAATGTGGTTAGTGCTCGTGTTTACTCACGACGTCGTGAGTCATGGAGAACAATAACTTTCTTGAGCGTAGATAATTATGGTTCAAGCAGTTATTCATGGTCTCCCAGAATTTATACCGGTAAAACCATATATTTCATGGTTTCAAATTATTGGTATCCACCAGGTGAGAGGAACATAGTTGCTTTCAATGTTCTTTCCGAGACTTTCAGAATGCTTCATTTTCCCGAGAGTATCGGAGTCAATCCTTGCCAAGGGCATTTTTTGACCATCGCAAAGAGGCTGCATTTGATTGTTGTTGGAAAGTCTGCTGAGCTAACTGCTGATTTGCTCAGATATGAAGAAGGATCAAGGTGTTTGCTTTCAATAATCCTCGTGTAGTTGATTATGTAGATAGGCGCCGAAGGACTAATATAATTGAAAAAAACAAGTGGCTGATAACAAGAATTTGGGGGGGGGGGATATGGTTGAAGTTGATCTGAGCAATCATGTTTTAAAATACCTCCAACATGTTGAAAACTACAATGGTCCGAAAGGAGCTTTATTTATCGAGGCTACTGTTGCGCCCATTGATTAGAAATTATTATGCTGTCTTTTACTGAATGGTGTTTGGTTTTTCGAACTTTCTTTGGTATATAGTTAGCTCTGTATTACACTCTCATATTTTATATAATTAGTTGTGTTAAAATTATTAATCATGTTTGTTATTTAAATTAATAAAATAAATATTTAGGATTGAGAGTTTAAAAGCTTGTAATAGTGGCAAAGGTCTGTTTATCTTTTGAAAGCTCTGTTGTGGTGAACAGATGTTTGAAAATAAAACAGTGGTTGATACATCTGTTGACTTTGGTCAACAGATGTATGAAAATGGATGTTTGGAACCATTGTTGGGTTAAAACAGAGTTTTGTGGAGAAAACAGTGGTTGAAACTACTCTTGGGTTATAACAGTGTTTAAACCACTGTTGGGTTAAAATAGTGTTTTATGGAGGTTGAAGGTGATTGAACCAATAAGGGGACACGTGTCATTCATTGGAGCCATCTATTTTTTTAGTTTTCTCATCTCTATCTCCTACTTAATTATAACTAATATTAATTAAAAGATAATTATAAAATAAAATTTAATATAAATTTAAACAATTCGTATAGGAGATACTTTACCCTTTTGAAATATTTATTAGATTTCAAACTTATTTGTCTTGAAATTAACAAAAAAACGTATACTAAATATAAATTAATATAATGTAAAGTGTTAAATGTCTTTTTTAGTCCAAAGGTTTATAAAGATATAACAAGATATAACTTTTTATTGATTGATATGTAAAATTAGATATGCTCAACTCATAAAATACATAAGTTTCTTAAAAATGTGACTCTTTTATTATTTAATATATAAAATTAAATTTACTCAACTCATAGAATACATGGGGTTGGTAAAGATATACCTTTTCTTTTATTTACTATATAAAATTACATTTATTCAACACATGTAATAAACGAGATTTTTAAAGATATATTGTTTTATTATTTGATATATAAAATTACATTTATTCAACCCGTGAAACGAGGTTTTTAAAGATATTTTTCTTCTTATTTGATATATAAAATTACATTTATTTAACCCGTGTATTACACGGGGTTCTAAGCTAGTATATATATATACATATATATATATACATATATATATATATACATATATATACATATACATATATATACATATATATATATACATATACATATATATATATATACATATACATACTAGCCTAATGCCCGCGTAACACGCGACTTCAACCAAACACTTATTATTTTTATTCAAATTTAATACTATCTAAAAAGATACGGCCTGAACAACAAAAACAATAAAATTAATAAAAGTGTAACGAAGTTTAATGATTGAAAATACATATTCTGACATACAATTTTGGATTTTACATCAACTGGGCTCCGATTTATCACCGTTCTATAAGAACACCTCAGGAATGAATGAAAAAAAATTGGTAGCTTAACAAACGGATACAGGTCACCGCTAGAAAGATCTTTAGGAAGAAGTGGCATGATATTATCACAATAAGGTAGCATCTGTGACAACGATTGACCAGGTTGACAGAATTTGACACACGTAGACCATTTGAACAGCTTTGACCGCGCCTGACCGGGTTGACCAAGTTGGCCTACTCGCCAAACATCCCCCAATTGCATCCAAACTTGTTAGACACTCCCCTAATACTACCAAAACCACCTCCCAAGCTGCTACCACTACCGGTTGTCACCACCGCCGCCTCCATCACGTTAAAGTAGCTTGCAGTCTTGCCCATAAGTTAACAAACTATATATATTATTTAATTATTTATCCGCACTACTTATCTAAACATCAGTTCTTAGTTCTCAACAGCAAAAAACCGAACTTCAGTGAACTAAATTTCACCAAAATTAAATGAAGACATACAAATTATATAGCCTACAGTAACGTCGTTCTTCTCTAAACTTCTTATCACCAGCAGTCCAACACCATCAAGAACAACTGTGTCATCTTTAGATATAGTGACCTGCAACATTAATGACGCCAATTATATACCAGCCTTGCATCCATCAAAATGCCTAACGACCTGAAAAAAAAAATAAGAAAAAATAATAAAGAAGTTAATGCACAAATTAAATATATGTTTTTTTTTTGGTTTCTTGTAAGAAATAAAAAGATGCAAAAGATTTCAACACACCACTTCAGCTGTTCTAGCATTAGTTATGTCTCCTTATACTTGGATGACACCTTCAATCGGAGCAATGGGTTGTAAATCAATGGCCACGATGAGTGGAAGCTCGGATGATAGTTTAGCTGGGAGATACAGTTTACGACTCAAAACCTACAAAGAAAGATGTAAATTATTATATAACTAACAAATACCAAATTTGTATGTAAGATTTAATATTCATAGTTGTTCGTCTTTTAGTGCATTATACTTTTTTTAGTTTCAATTTTACCCATATACTTTAAATTAATAATATACGCCTTTAACCTGTTTAATTTTTATTTGACATGATTTTTATTTTGGTCATTAGGTTTTTTTTAAAGTTGAATATGCAACTATGTTGAAAACCCCATTTAATAACTTTTGTTCATTTAACTTCACTAAAAAAAAATCTAATACGCAATTGTGTTGAAAACAGAATTGAATTCAAAATAGAGTATTTTTTTGCTATGGTAAACTATAATGAGTGCCAGGTATCGGTTATGGCCCTTACCAATACCGATAGAACATCGGTACTAGTATAGCCGTATAGGTATTATTGCAACCGGTACCGGTATTCGTTGTTTTATGGTTTTCAATCAAAGTTAATTATGTGCAGATATCCTTTGGGGTATATGGCAACTATATACATTTGTTTTGTTTTCTCTTTAGGTTGCTAACCAAATGCCAGTACTGTACGGGTACCTAAACGAACTGAATCGATATTGACCGAGTTCCGGCTCGTGCTAGTTAATGCAACACCCCAACCCGGAAGGGCTGACGTGTCACAATAACGGTAACATAACCAAAAGTCATAATTCCATTTATTTATTTGATAAGGATACAACCACACGACTATTAAAATTAAGATTAATATACAAGCGGAGACATTCATCTTAATTAACTAACATCTTCAAATTTATTCCTAGGCTTTATTCTTCTCTCTTTTCCCCTCCCAAAGTAACCTGTGGACCTGTATATACAAAAAGTTTACGGAATGAGCCGAATGCTCAGTACGGAATTTTAGGCTCAAATAACAAATAATGCTTTATATGAAATCTTATCCGGATAGAACTTTATGCGAAAATGATACGATGCAAGAACAAAATTTCATCATCATATCTTACGGATGTACCCATGAGCAAACTTAAAACGTGACAATACACAGGTAGCTACTCCTGCATAATTATCACATGAGATGGCGAATTGGCATACCCGTTATCCACCTCCTTATACTTAAATCCTAGGATCGATCCATACGCCTCCTAATAGCCTTATGTACCACACTTGTACTTAAGAGACACCGTGAACTGATATCTCCGTCACGGATGGAGCACATGATGTCGATGCCGCAACAACATGCTCGTGGGACACTCCACGAGAAGCGATACTCAGGGTATCAGAGTACAAATGGTCTTATTCACATAACTTATAAAACTTATTTTCATAACAAAACGGAACATATATTGGAACATGCGATAATGAGTATAACATAATACTATCGCATGACATGAAAGCTAAATCAAATGATTAGGATAGGAATCGAACGGACTGTCAAATGAATCGATAATCAAAGACGTGAGGAGTTTTTAACAGATATAGTAATTTAGTGGTTTTATAACAATTTGAATATGAAGCAATAAAGAGTGGGGTAAGGATCCGTACCTTAATAACTCCAAAGTGAAGCTACCTTGTGCTAATATTTTAGATTTATATGGGCAGAGTTTAGACTACTGATTAATCTTTTAACCTAATTTAAACAACATGCACACAAACTAGGTTAGTAACTTAATACAGCATTTACGATAACTCTCGAGATCAAATTCTCGCAACGAACGACAAAGTGCGATACTTAAACATCCATCGATTTAATGACGAATGACAAAGTGCGATACTTAAACTCATTCATCGAATTAACGACGAACGACAAAGTATAACCCTAATGTGGGCGACACTTAAACATCCATTGGATATATTGATCAGTCGGAAAATGAATCGTAATAGCGATCGAGTTATTACCCTGATTGTGGCAGCACTTCGTGAATTAGTGTATGTTGTGGACTGATTTAACTATAACTCGACGTACACAGAACTTATGAGCGTCGTTTCAACTTCCCAGACCAAGTCCCAATGTCCTCTATTTATACTAATTTTTGGGACATGCTTACCTACCTGCTTGACATGCCTACCTACCTGCTTGACATGCCTACCTACCTGCTTGATTGACATGCCTACCTACCTGCTTGACATGCCTACCTACCTGCTTGACATGCCTACCTACCTGCTTGATTGACATGCCTACCTACCTGCTTGATTGACATGCCTACCTACCTGCTTGACATGCCTACCAACCTGCTTGACATGCCTACCTACCTGCTTGATCGACATGCCTACCTACTTGCTTGACATGCCTACCTACCTGCTTGATTGACATGCCTACCTACTTGCTTGATTGACATGCCTACCTACTTGCTTGATTGACATGCCTACCTACTTGCTTGATTGACATGCCTACCTACTTGCTTGATTGACATGCTTGGGTGTCTTAATTAGGGTTTTCTAGTGGTTAATTTATAAATTACTATTATTCTTTTTATTTCTAGAATAATGATTTTAAATTTATGGGCATTACATTAACTAATAGAACATGTCACAAAATTATGGCAAGAACGATAATTACCGCACCACTCTCTCGCCCGCTCGCTTGTCGTCACGATGCCTGACCACCGTCAAAGAATCGACCCAAACTCCATATTTGAAATCCATCCTTCTTTAATGAATGTGTAGATGTAGCTGAAGTTTTATGGTTTTGGTTTTTTGAGTTGCCATTTTCCATGAAGCCATGTTTGGGCTCTGTAAATTCGGAACCAGTATAAGACACACCGGATTTTATGCACGTAAAACACTAACCTACTCTTGTCGATCTTCTCCATGAGCGCCAACTAAGAAATTTTGTGTGGCAGCTGGCAAATGCCGAATCACAACCTCTGTTCGACCTAGTGAGCCCTGCAATCGTATTATAACTTATTTTTTTTACAAAGAGAAGAAAAAAAAACCGTAAAAAACTATTCAACATGAGAATCGAAACGGACTTTTTACAAATATACTTTGATGTAGATTAAAATAACAACCTCTGTTCGACCTAGTGAGCCCTGCAATCGTATTATAATGTATTTTTTCACAAATAGAAGAAAAAAAACCCTAAAAAACTATTCAACATGAGAATTGAAACAGACTTTATACAAATATACTTTGATATAGATTAACAACATAGGCTACCAACAAAGGGGAACAACCTTGAGAAATCATACCTTATACCAACTCCATACCCCCGCCACACAACTGCTTAAAAGCTTAGCCATCCATCTTCAACTTTGATGCCAAATAACCTACATTTTGAGCGTTTCATAGGCATATTCAGTCGATTTAAAATAGGTACCGAAACAAAATCCTAATTCCTAAGACTCCTGCAATCAACAACTCTAAAATAATAAAAAAAAAACAGTAAAATTAATCCAAATCCAAAATATGTAACCGCAATCTGCCAAGAAAACAAATCAAACCTCAAATTAGTCTGACATAAACCACAAATCAACCCTTACAACACAAAAGTCCATTGAACGGTGAACAAACGCTGAAAACTGAAATAATGGAAATAAAAAAACCAAATGTCAAGATATATAATTTAGATGATCAACGAAAGGGCAAAACTCAACAAATCAACACTTTAGAAACGATGAAGAAAAGGATATGAGTGAAATTCAAAAGGGGATAATGTAAACAATCACCTGGTGGACGAATGATGAAATTGATGAAATGTTTCATACCAATAATCAATAACTTACACCAGAATATGCTCATGCTCGATGATTTTTGAGGCGATTAGTGTTTGTGATGATGAATGATTGATGTCTTCGTTGAGATTCGGAGTGAAACGGCTAGAAAAATAGATATCAAAATTAGGGTTTGTGCACATGATCGATTGAAAGGGTAAGGAGTAGGAATCGCATATTAGGGTTTCGAATATTGCTTTGAACGGTTTGGAGAGAATGAGAGAAAGTATAGAATAGCGTATGTGAGAAGACTTCTCCAATCCTGGCCTATGAGATATGCCACATATATGCTTATGTGGCTGCTTATTTGGCATCAAACATAGGGTGACATGTGTCCCCCAATGATTTGCTTTATTAGAGATATAGATATAGATATTCTATGAGCCCATTCTTATTTTTGAAAAAGAGTTAATTGCTAAATTCGTCCCTGAGGTTTTACACAAATTGCTAGATCAGTCCAAAATCAAGATTTGCTGCTAAAACAGTCCAAAATCAAGATTTGTTTTGCTAATACAGTCCAAAAAACAGACACCGTTAAATATAGCAGTTGGACTGTTTTAGCAACAAATCTTGATTTGGACTGTTTTAGCAGCAAATCTTGATTTTGGACTGATCTAACAATTTGTGTAAAACCTCAGGGACGAATTTAGCAATTTTCTAAAAAAAAGTGATTTTTTAACTGTTTTTGATAATTAATTTGATATTAATACACCATTAATGAATTTCAATAAAAAAGTTATAGTAATTTCTTCAAATATAATAAGTGATTTTTTATTTGTTAGTTATTTTTTCCATGTAATTGTATTATCGTTATGGCATCTTAAACTTTAATTATGATACATATAATGCATATCAAATTTTTTAAGTTTTTTTTTTTGGTAATTAATATGATATTAATACACCATAATGGAATTTTAACAAAAAAAGACTTATTTTTTCAACCTCATAAGAATTTTTTTTGAACGGCCAACAAATCAATCCCGAGCACTCTCGGGGCACCCATTGGACAAACGGAGTACTCCGAGGGTAACCCGAGTCGTCCACCACTAATTCCGGGGAAAACCCGGTAACCCATCCGCCAGTAGGCACGACGGTAAAATTACCTGTAAATACATTTTTTTCTTAAATATCATGGTTTAGTGTGAAAAGAAAAAGTTAAGAAACCAAATTAAATTTCTTATGATATTGCCAATGACCTCTAGCTCAAATGGTAGGAGGACTTGAGTTCTTCTTTGAAGACTTAGGTTCAATTCTCATTTGGTGCAAAAAAGGAGTGAGGCACTGGTAAACAGTAATAGGAGACCCAGGAAACCTGGGTTCGATCCTTGAGCCAAACGGGTTTTACCGGTAATTTTACCGTCGTGCCTACGGGCAGGTGGGTTACTGGGTTTTACCCGGAATTGGTGGTGGACGACTCAGGTTATACCCTCGGAGTAGAGGTCATTGGCAACATCATAAGAAATTTAATTTGGTTTGTTAGCTTTTTCTTTTCACACTAAACCACGATATTTAAAAAAAATGTATTTACCAGTAATTTTACCGTTGTGCCTACGGGCGAGTGGGTTACCAGGTTTTCCCCGGAATTGATGGTGGACGACTCGGGTTCGATCCTTGAGTCAAATGGGTTTTCCCCGGTAATCTTATGATGTTGAAAAAATGAATAGTTTTTTTTTGTTAAAAGTCCATTATGGTGTATTAATATCATATTAATTACCAAAAAAAACTTAATAAATTCGAAATGCATTATATGTATCATAATTAAAGTTTAAGATGACATCACTTATTATATTTGAAGAAATTACTAGAATTTTTTTTATTGAAATTCATTAATGGTGTATTAATATCACATTAAATATCAAAAACAGTTAAAAAATCACTTTTTTTTGAGAAAATTGCTAAATTCGTCCCTGAGGTTTTACACAAATTGCTAGATCAGTCCAAAATCAAGATTTGCTGCTAAAACAGTCCAACTGCTATATTTAACGGTGTCTGTTTTTTTGAACTGTATTAGCAAAACAAATCTTGATTTTGGACTGTTTTAGCAACAAATCTTGATTTTGGACTGGTCTAATAATTTGTGTAAAAGCTCAGGGACGAATTTAGCAATTTTCTCTTTGAAAAAAATATATCTTTATGTTACCCATTCCACTTAAATTTAGTAACTGTCATAAATAACTTTCATACTGTGTTATTTATTTGTAAGCATCTTTGTTCATAACATTTTACGGTTTTGAAGAATTTTGTTTCTTAATTTTTTATATTGTTTATGTGATTTAACGTGTTAATTAATTACATATTTCATATCATTTTCTAATGGCTGGTATCCATGTGTCACACCGAATAATATCGTAGTATACGTACGTTACGTGTGTTTATTTATATTAGTATTTGCAAATAAAATAATTGATGTGATTTCTGCAATTATTTGTTTATCATGCACGTGTGGACGTCATCGGAATCCTATTTATTACATCAATTAAACTTCATTATATGAGAACCGAGTAATTATTAATTAGTCAGGAGTACAGCTAATCTGTTCTGTCCAAGATACTGCACCATCTTAAACAAGTTGATCAATATATAATTTTCCCCATGAAAATACGTTCCTTTGCTGCTTAATGACATGTTGATTTTAATTGGGATACAGGTTAATTTTTTTTATTTGAATGGTGGAGAATTTTTTATTAATGAGAAAAAATAGTAATTTCATCTAACAAGGAGCAAGAGACTCGTAACATTCACATGCATGTATATCTACAAGATGCTATTAGAATTAAAATTACATCATTAAGACCACTTTAAGGAATGTAACTTAGTTCGATTTTTACCCCAAGGAACCTGATTGTCGTGATCTCTTTGATTAGCGTCACCAGTGGCGGATCTAGAAAATCCGCCAAGCGGTAACGTTTTATAAAAAAGCGGTAACGAAATCGAAAAAACCTCAATTTTTTCCAAAATTTACACTAATTTTACACTACCGCCGGAGCGCCAAGCGGTAGCGGGCGTTCCCCCTTATAATGAAGTAGATCCGCCCCTGAGCGTCACAGTGAAGATTTGTTTCTTGGAGAAGGACAATTCGTTTCAAGCTATTCATAAGCACCAACAAGATATCATGTAATAATCTCCTCGACCATTCTTTATGACAAAATATTCGATTTGATGCTTTAGTGGTACTCTCCATTTGATCTCCGTCTGAGAAAGCTAGCGTAGATAGGTGGTAACCAACACCATTGACTAACATGCGGAAAGATAATCACGGCGAAATAACATGATGTAAAGATATATGTTCCATCGTTTTCTTAGTCTCTCCACAAAGCAGGCAAGGAGTTGAGGGTAGACTTAGACGCCTTCTATGTAGAGCGAGCAAGGTCAGTAGCCGATCCAAGTTAGCCCTCCAACCAAACATATTTACCTTCATCGGGAGCCATTTATTCCATAAAAAAAGCCCATGTATCACTATGAGCGTTAACTTGATTATATTAGCAGAATATATATTGTATATCCTTTCCAACTGATCATAGGTGATTATCCTTTCCATATTGATAGGAGGATAGTTAGGCAGAATCATCTTATATATGTACGTGTGATCAATTGTAATAGGGACAAATAACATATTGTGAATACTTTCATGGTATTAGAGCTACGGCTCACAAAACCCTAAA
Source organism: Helianthus annuus (assembly GCF_002127325.2). Taxonomy (NCBI): domain Eukaryota; kingdom Viridiplantae; phylum Streptophyta; class Magnoliopsida; order Asterales; family Asteraceae; genus Helianthus; species Helianthus annuus. Next base: position 202,290,733 of record NC_035448.2, on the reverse strand, counting down.
TCTCGCCAACACTAATTTGTCGATCCATTGCGTTCATGTATAACCATGCGCGACAAAAGCAGCCCACCTACTGCCAGAAACAAATCCCTTCACCCAATATACTCAGTCACCAACTTCCAAAACAAGATCCGTGTGCTAGATGGCGAGAAGGTCACATACTCGTCATGGGTGAATTTGTTTCGATTACATGCCCACGGGTATGAAGTACTAAACCATATTGATGGTACCGCACCTCCGGCTAATAGATCCGTCTTACGAGGTGTGGTCTAAAATCGATTCTATAGTCCTTCAATGGATCTATGGAACACTCTCCGATGATCTCTTGGTTCGTGTCTTGGAAGACGAATCTACTGCCCAGCAAGCTTGGGATAGTATCAAGGCGATATTCCTCAATAACAAGAACTCCAGAGCCGCCACTCTTGAACATGCCTTCAACACAACTACCATGGCCTTATGCTCCTCCTTGAACGAATATTTCTAGAAAACGAAAGACATCGCCGAGCAACTTAAAGATGGCGGTCACCCGGTTAGTGAATCTAGACTTGTCTTACAAATGTTGACGGATCTTCCTCAAGAGTGCGATACAGTGGCCTCCTTCATCACTCAAGCCGACAAGTCATGGGATGATGCAAGGGAAATGATAGATCGGGAGCAACGAAGACTGGCAGCCCGACAACAAGCCCATCAAGCGGCATTTACTATCTTCAACCGTAACGCACAACCTTCACCTTCACCCTTTACCAACAACACCGCCAACCATCCATCTCAACAACCGCCTCCATAGCCTTATCACCCAGCACAATAGTTTGATAATTATCAGCCTTGTAATAATACACGGGGCCATGGTCGTGGACGTAACAACTACCTGGGGGGACGTGGTCGTGGTCGATACAGCAACTAACATGGCACCATGGCTTCATCTTCAGGCTCCAATTCGAGCTACCCTAATCAGGCCTACGACCCATATGGGTGGTGGGCCTCACCACCCCCATGCCTATATCCATCACAATCACCGGGGACGTCCAACTGGGCCAGGCCCGCTCTTCCATCTTTAGCCCAACACCAGCCTTCAACAAAGCCCAACTATGGTGGTTATGGACTGACCATTCCACAGCAACCCATGTACCCATCTTATTTGCATCCCAACTATACCATGCAACAACCCATTGACCTACTTCAATCTACTGAACTTGGTGCAGCTCTCTCCACTCTAAGCTTGAATCAGTCTGATTCCAACTAGAACATGGATAGTGGAGCATCATCCCATATCACTTTCGACCAAGGTAAAATTAATTCTCATTTATCAACGTCTACTAATGCCAACGTATTTGTTGGTAATGGTCAACCGTTGCCAATTTTGGGATCGGGCAATGGCTTTCACACCACACCAAACAAAACCTTTCACCTAAATAACATCCTTTATGCCCCTAGCGTAGCCAAAAATCTCATTTTTGTTCGTAAATTTACTCGCGATAATCATGTGTCCATTGAATTTAACCCAAATGGTTTTACCTTGAAGGATCTCAAGACTAGGCAACCTCTTTCATGCCATGATAGCAAGGGTGATCTTTATCCGTTCACACAATCAACTTAAGTCTTTCCAGCAACTTCTCTGAATAAGTAGCACGATTGTCCCGGACACCCCGGCTCACAAGTTTTACAATTTCTTTCTAGTCGTTTTAATATTCCATGTAATAAAGACATATTTGGTTTTTGCAACTCTTGTCATCTATCTAATAGAAAGAGACTCCCATTTGTTGAATTGATCTCATTTACTTATGCACTGTTCGATATTATACATTGTGATTTGTGGAACTCGCCAGTCCTTAGTAATGCATCTTATAAGTACTATATGGTGTTGACTGATAATGTTTCTCATTATGTATGGGTCTACACATTAAAGTTCAAATGAGAAACATTTCCATCCTTTGTTAAATTCCACAAACTCATTCAACCACAATTTCATAAAACATAAAATCATTCCAATATGATTTAGGAGGTGAGTTTGATAACCGTGAATTTCACACATTTGCTAACTCAAACGGTCTTAGTTTTTGATTCTCTTGTTCTCAAACCTCACCTCAAAATGGTCATTCTGAACGTATGATACGACGTCTCAAAGACATTATTCTTCCCCTTCTCGTTCGTGCCCATGTCCCACCCACCTATTGGGTTGAAGCACTTCATACCGCTACTTACTTGCATAACATTCTACCGATAACACAGCTAAATTACAACACACTCACTTTTGCCTTATATCTTTGTCACCCGACGTATGACCACCTTCGTGTTTTTGGTTGTGCGTGCTACCCTAACCTTTCCACCACCTAACCAAACAAGTTACATGCACGGTCCATCCGATGCATATTTCTTGGTTACCCACTCAAATTTTCGAGGTTATCGTTGCCTTGACCCCGCCACGGGAAGAGTTCACATATCTCGACATGTCGAGTTTGATGAATCATCCTTTCCATTCACCAACCCAATCTCATCTAACGCCTAACATTTTCTTGGTGATGATCCCCCTTTATCACAGCCATATCGCTTCCCAATACCCACCCAAATGCCTGCTGCCACTATCACAACTCCATCACACCCTACTCCACCTACCATCAGTTCGTCACACATTATCTCCACACCACTCCATACCATTTCCCAGCACCTCAGCTCCCTTTTCCTCAAGCTGCCCCGACCAGCTCATCCCCTCTTCAAAATACATCCAAACTTCAAGTACCTACCCGCCATCACTTAACACCCACCACATGACTACCCGGGACAAGCACGGTATCGTCAAACCCAACCAAAAATACAACCATTACACCTCGACCAGCTCTCCCATCTCCCCTTTACCCAAATCTCACCTCAAATCCTTAAGTGACCCTAATTGGCAACAGGCTATGCTTATTGAATACACGGCATTATAGAACAACGATACTTGGGAATTCATACCACGTCTATCATCTTATCCAATCATACGTTGCATATGGTTGTTTCGACGCAAATTCAAAGCGGATGGGACGTTGGACCGTTATAAAGCAAGACTTGTTGTTAACGGGAAATCATAAACGCTAGGGGTGTACTGTAATGAAACATTTAGCCCGGTTGTAAAACCGGCTAATATTCGAGCGGTTCTTTCCATAGCTTTGACTCGAAAGTGGCCTATACATCAACTAGACATTAAAAAGCTTTCGTACATGGGACAGTGAATGAAATTGTGTTCATGCATCAACCGCCCGGCTTCACCGAAACGTCTAAGCCTGATTATGTTTGTCGCCTAGTAAAATCCATATACGGTCTTAAACAAGCACCGAGAGCATGGTTCACTCGCTTCTCGGGCTTCATCACTTCTCATGGGTTCAAAGGCAATTTGTGTGATACCTCGCTATTTGTCTATCGCAAAGGTGATCAGGTGGCATACTTATTATTATACGTGGATGATATTATTCTTACCACATCATCCACCTCCTTGCTTACGAACATTATCTAGCTACTCTCGAGAGAGTTTGTGATGTCTGGCATGGGAGAATTACATCATTTTTTGGGGATTACAATCAAAATGGATGATAAGGGTATGTTTTTATCCGAATCTCAATATGTAAAATACATCTTACAATGAGCCAACATAACCTCATGCAAACCATGCCACACGCCGGTAAATACGTCCGCAAAATTAAGCGCCAATGACGGCGACCCTCTTCCTGATGGCTCCCACTATTGAAGTCTAGTTGGGGCACTTCAGTACCTCACATTCACTCGACCCGACATTTTATACGCTGTCCAACAAGTCTGCTTTTTCATGCATGCTCCTCGGGAGCCACACTTCAATTTTATAAAGAGGATCCTCAGGTACATTTGGGGAAGTCTCTCTACTTCCTATTTAGTCGCTTGGGGTGGTGGGTCTAATTTTAAATTGCCCAATGTTTCCAAATTAGTCTAACTTCGGATCATGGCCGCCCCCCGGCTTACGGCCTTTACCTCGTGGAGCGGCATACCGAAAAAAGGAAAGAATTCTTACTCTCAATTTTTGTTTATGGCTTAGTATAACTTTAGATTCATCACATATTGCCTACTCTGATGCTGATTGGGCGGATGTCCCGACTCTAGGTGCTCCACCTCCGGATATTATGCTTACATGGATAATAACCTCATCTCTTAGTCCTCTAAATAGTAGCCCATGGTCTCACGTTCTAGTATAGAGGCCGAATACCGTGGGGTGGTTAATGAGTGGCGGAAACAACCTGGTTACGTAACCTACTCCTTGAGTTGCATGCACTTGTTCGCCGAGCCACAATTGTCTATTGTGACAATATCTCCGCTATATATTTGTCAGAATATCCAGTTCAACATCAATGTACGAAGCATTTGGAACTTGATCATATCCATTTTTTCGAGAACACGTTCGCCTTGGCCAAGTTCGAGTTCTACGTGTACGTTCCTCCTATCAGTATGCAGATATTTTAACTAAAGGCCTTTCATGCCAATTATTCGAGAATTTCCGTTCCAGTTAGACTTTTTGTTTAGACTCCTACTTAAACTGAGGGGGAGTATTAGCGGAATATATATTGTATATTAGGAACTGATCATAGGTGATTATCCTTTCCACATTGAGAGGAGGATAGTTAGGTAGAATCATCTTATATATATATATACATGATCAATTGTAATGAGGGGCACAAAACATAATGTGAGTACTTTCAAATTAACCATGGTCCGAATGGACCTCTTTCTAAAAGTCCCAGATGACCATACACATCGCAAACCCACATCCAATTATTCCGAGTGCGAGATTCAATAGATTCATTTATTCACGAAGTTACTAGATTTCTTAACTTGTTTTTGTAACCCTTTATAATCTCTAGCTGAAATATTATAGGTAACCTTATCCTGAGTGGTTTAGCTATCACCTATGTATTGATCCATAACTTGTTGTCTTTGCTATCACCAGCCACACCTTTTGTTGGTGCATATGTCTGTCAACTTCGTCTTGTATCGAGTCTTGTATCTAGATAGGATAATCCAGAGCTCAGTAGTCAAGAAAATAGAGTTTTAGAGTGGTGAGACAAGTTCACACGAACTGGCAAAGCCAGTTCGTACGAAATGGCCAAGTGACCATTTCGCACGAAATGGCAATGTCCAGTTCATGCGAAATGGGATCTCTATATATAGCTGAGCTTGTCATTTCATTTGTAACGTTGCAGATTTCAGAGCCGAGGTGCTGCCAAATTGTCAAGTGATCTGTATAGCTTTGAAATCAATAAACAAGATAATTAAAGTGAATCTAAGCGTGAATCAAGCTGTAATCAAGTCCGTATCATCGAATTCTGCCTTTGATTTGGATTAAAACTCTTCTGATCGACTCGTATAGGTCGTACAACGATCCTACAAGTGGTATCAGAGCTTAGGAGGAAGAGTTCTTACCGATTCAGTTTGTTTTCACCGAAATTTCTGACTTCTACTCATTCTTCTTCACATTTTTCAAAATTAATTGAGATTTTATGGTTAAAATGGCCTGAATTTCACATATATCACGTAAAAAACAGTTTTAACAAATCCTTGAAAGAATCAGACCTTATTTCGACCTAAAACGTGATCAAATTTGACAAAAACATACCCGATCGTGTGACATCAGCATCAGTTCGTGTGGAATTACACTCAGTTCACACGTATTGACCCCAGGTCGCTTGAAAGTGTCATCATTTCGCACAAAAGCTGTCCATTTCGCACCAAATCTGTCCATTTCGCACCAAATCGGCCCAGTTCACTTGAAAGGTGTCCACTTCGCTTGAAATATTCATCCAGTTCGCACGAATTGAACATTGTTGTATCAGTTCGCTTGAAATATTCATCCAGTTCGCATGGATTGAGTTTTATTGGATCATTTCGCTTGAAAGGTTACCAATTCGCACGGATTGAGTTTGTATTAGGGTTTCAATTCGCACGAAGTGGGTTTAGATCAGTCAGTTCATTTGAGTCATTTCCAGTTCGCATCAAGTCACTTTGTTTGAGGATTAACCAGTTCGCTCGAAGTGAATAGGTTCCAGATCGTTTGAGTTCAAATCGTTTGAACTTGATTGTTTGAGAATTAGGTCCAGTTCGCACGAAGTGAACAAGGATGTGTGTATTTGATCCAGTTCGTTTGAATCTGATTCAGATCGTTTGAAACATCGAGTACTCTAAAATGGGGGATGATTTTTTGAACCCGTTTAGTGATGTATTTGCTTACACTTGCATCACAGGAGAGAACACATCAGACAACACGAACACCCCAGCACCAAACCCGAACCATAGGAAAACGATTGTTGATTCTCTGAGTGTTGGTAACGCCTATGGCACATACAACAAACCACCTAAGCTAATGGCTATCGAGGAGTATAATAGATGGACAACTAGGTTCGAGGATTTGCTAAAGGCGTTCGCCTACCAGAGTTGGAAATGCTTGAAGAGCGGGTTTAACATTGGAAGAAGTGACTATGAGAACTTAGTCGAAAATGAACAAGAAAATTTCATCGCTGAACAAAAATGTATCGCATTACTTCATCAATCAGTAAGGGATGATATCATATCTCTAATCGATTACAAAGACTCCAAAGACTTATGGGAAAAATTAGAGAAAAAGTGCGTGGGTGGAGCAGAAATTGTTAAGAACAAGAAAAAATTGTTGAAGAAAGAATTTGATCTGTTCGGTTGTATGAAAAATGAGTCTGTATCAAAGATGATAGAAAGACTCGGTCACTTAAAGATGGAACTTGCAAGATATGGGATTACTTTTACACAGGAAGAATTGGTTGATAAGTTGTTTGACTCACTGCCCGATGAGAAAGATTGGCAGTATTTTGCGCTAATGTTGAAAAACACAGTAAATTCGACTGATCTGACAGTTGATCTGCTAATCGAGAGGTTAGAAAGTCATGAATTGGAGATCAGGAAAACGAACAAAGTCAACAATTCCTCGTATCAACAAAATGTTGATTTATATTATCGGGGAAGTATGATTCCTAAAAATGTGTCACTAAAGTCTGCATTCTCAGCAGAAAACTCAAGCATGTTAAATCAAGAGAATCAAAACAGAAGTTCTGCTTCAAGCAGCGAATATCATGGAGGATCATCATCATCGACTCCAAGTCAACAACAACAATCAGTTCTGAAAAACATGTTCCAGTGCAATATCGCTATAGACCTTAACAATGCACAAAACTTTCACGAAGAAGCAGCCAAGCAGCAAATGGTGTTTTTGGCACCCGTCTTGGAATCATAAGAGAGCCTTGTTGCTGGAAAGATTGGAAACACTAATCTTACCAAGGAAGACAATGATCAAATTGACCCCGAAGAAATGGAGTTGATTGACATTAGATGGTGCATGGCGAATGCGGTCAGAAGGGCTCAAAGGTTCATGGAGATAACAGGCAGACACTCCATTGGTGGACCTTCAACTAAACTAGGGTTTGATAAATCGAAAGTTACATGTTTCAAGTGAAGGCAAAAGGGGCACTTTAAACGAGAATGTCGAAACGCAGCTGCTGATGAAACGATCAATCCATTCCGTGAGGACTATTATAAAAGGGCCATCTATCATCAAAACAAAGCAGAATCTCCGAGAATGAAGCAGTTAGAAGATGCTCCCAAAGAAAAGTCGAGAGCATTAGCCGTTATCCATGATGATGAGGGATTTGATTGGAGTGATTTGTTACCGAAAGAAGATGCAGTGGGTTATGCCTTCATGGCAAAAAATTGTTCCTTTCAAAGATACCCGAACAGAAGAAGAAAAATATGTCAACAGGAAGATGTTAGCCCAAAACATGAAAGATAAAAGCTATCAAACATGGAAAGAGGCAAAAAGCGCAAAAAGATGGGATGCTGATCGCGAAGGCTATTTGGATCCTAAAGGAAACATAGTTGTTGAACCTTCATCAATCAGTGTTGAAACTCTCATAGAGCAAATAGTAGAAGAAGAAGCAAGACAGAGAATGTGGGCACGATAAGCTGAAGAAAAGTTAAAGTTGAAAAAGATCGATAATGGGATAATCGACACGATGAAAGAGTTCACAGCAGATAACCTGAAAAAATGGCTGATAAAGTTCTTGCAGTGAAAGAGTTAGAGGTAGATCCTAAGTCTGGAACTGAGTCAAAGAGCAAGGTCAGTTCTAATGATTCAACAAATGAGTCAGGTAAGACTGATAAAGCCAAAATTGAAAGTGACCGCAAAAATTGCATGAAAACTGCAAGGTTTGTAGTACACATGCTTATCTCAGTGGTAAGAAGACTGAAGATATGACTGATAGAGTCAGAGAAGTTGAAAATCAAATCTTGAGTCGTGACAAATTGGTAAAAGCTTCAAATGATAGAATCAAAGAATTAACTGATAAACTTAAAAAAGATAAAATTGAAGTAGAAAAATTTAGGAAAGAGAATGAAAAGTTAATTCATGAAAACCGTAAACTTTTTGAAAATTATGAGAAGCTAAAGTGAACGATAAAAGATTCTGATGAAAGAAACAGTAAAACAAGCAAAGAAAATTTTCAATTGTCAGGGGTTCTTCAGTCGAAAGAAAAGCAAATCAACCAACAGTTGGATGAGATTGCTAACCTGAAGCTTCAGTTTCAGGAAGCTAAGATTGAAAATGAACGCATCAATCTGAAACTCAACAGTTACAACTCCGCAAGTTTTGTTCTTCAACATATTGTTCCCAAACCCATTAGGAAGAACAAAGCTGGCGAAGATGTATATTCTGATGGAACTGGGGTTGGGTATCATCAAGTTCCACCGCCAGTATTGAATAATTTTTCAAAGAAAAAATCTGGTTGGTTAACGATGATGAAACACATGAGGTTAAACTTCCAGAAACGATCGATATCACATTCTCTTCATCATCAGATGAAGACAGTGTTCAGTCCGAAGTTGTTAAAAATGTTGTTGAAAATGTTTTGAAATCTGACATTGACTCAACTGAGGATGAAGAATTCTTTTTGGATAAATATATTCCGAAATCAAAATCCAAAAACAACTTAAGTGAAGAACCTACTCTTGTGATGTACAAGATGTTGGGATCGGATAAGTTGTATTCGGATCTCGAGTTTCCATTAGAGAATGTGAATGTCGACAAATTGAAAAATGTGTTCAAATTGGTTGAGATTGATGTTTGTGAAATCGAAGGTTTGAAACGTTCCAAGAGGCAATTAAACTTTGAAAAAGACAAATCTTACTACAAAAAACCTGTTTTACCACCACGTTTTTCTAACAACAATCAAAACAAATGGTCGGGTGGTTATCAGGGTGGTAAGAATACTCAAAGAAGGAACTTTCAAAACAAGAAGTTTGTTGAGAAAAAGGTGTTTGTGAAAAGCTCGAGTTCACACTCCGAGCAAGAATCTGAAATTTTTTCGAAAACCAATGAAGAATTCTTTGAGAAGAAAGCCTCGCAACCTCAGACCAAAGGCACAAGTCAGGAAATTGACGCCCGAACATGCTTCAAATGCATTCAAGTTGGACACATTGCCCGAAAGTGCACCAACTCGAAGCCTAAGTCTGTGGTTGTCGAGAATCCGAAAAGAAAAGATGATGTAAAGGGAAAGGCTCCAATGGTTGTTGAGAAAAAGTTTTTAAAGAAAGAAAATAACAAAGTTAAAACTGAATCTGTAAAAGAGTCAGTTAAGAAAATCGAATCTGTGAAGAAGGTGGTAACTAAAAATGACAAATTTTACAAACGAGTTGCGTCATCTCAATAAGCATGGAAGCCAAAATCTGTTGAAAAGAAAGCAAGTTCTCCAGAACCAAAGGTTTCAGAGTCTACAAAACAATCATCTTGTACCACACCGGTAAAAATGAATGTTCCTTTGGATTACTATGAGAAACTTGAAAAACAAAAGTCTATTTCTTCTGAAAAAAGCATGTGGTAAAGAAAGACCAATCATCTGGTCAATCTCCGAAAAAGGATTTCTTTCTATACAAAGAGGTTGAGATTGGGTCTAAAGAGAGCTTAAAGATGAATGACAAGAATTTTCCGCCACTTTACACTGCGAAAACTCACCTCAACGTCAAGCTACCTGAGTTAAAAGAGGCTTGGGTAGCATCAAAATCTAACTAATTGTTTGTGATATGTGCAGGAGCTTCCAAGATCCATTTCACGTTGGATTATGGATAGTGGAGCTTCTCGGCACATGACGGGGAAAAAATCCCTACTGTACGATGTTCGAGGGTTTAATGGAGGATATGTGGGATTTGAAGGCAATCAAGGTGGTCGTATAGTTGGTGAAGGAATTCTATCTAATGGTATTGTCACGTTTGAAAGATAAACTACATCGCTGAGCTTGAAAACAATCTTTTGAGCATCTCTTAGATCTGTGACCGCATGTATACAACGCACTTCACGGATAAGGAATGTTTGATTCTGAAACCAGGGTTTGTTATCCCCGAAGAGTGGGTCATCATGAGAGCATCAAGAGTCGACGATCTGTACGTGTTGGACATGAGTGTAGCAACTACTACCACGGGTTAGGCTCACTGTTTCATGTCAAGAGCAACGGAAAAAGAATCGCAATTGTGGCATCGAAAAATGGGCCACATTCACCTGCGAAAAATGAACCACCTGGTGCACAACGACTTAGTCACTGCTGTTCATCTGAAGGGTTTCCATCTTGAGGGGGAGTGCATTAGTTGTGTCAAAGGTAAACAGTGAAAGAAATCTCACCCTGGGAAGAAGGAAAACTCAATCTCGAGGCCGTTGGAGAGACTTCACATGGATCTTTTTGGTCCTGTGAATGTCAAAAGTATGACTGGTGATCTCTACTGTTTAGTAGTAACAGACGACTACTCGAGATTTTCATGGGTAACATTTCTGAAAACAAAAGATGAAACTTTTGGGAGTTTGATAACGCTGTTCAGAAAGATTGAAAATTTGTACCAAACTCGTATTAGAAGAATAAGAAGTGACAATGGTACAGAGTTTAAGAACAGCAAAATGGAAGTATATTGTGATGAAAGAGGTATACTGCATGAATTCAGCGCGCCTTATACTCCGTAGCAAAATGGAGTAGCAGAAAGAAAGAATAGGACGCTGATCGAAACGGCCAGGACAATGCTTGCTGATTCAAAGCTACCTGTAAATTTTTGGGCAAAAGCAGTGTCAGCCGCTTGCTATACGCTCAACTGGGTTCTTACAGTAAAGAAATTCAACAAGACATGTTTCGAGCTAATCAACAACCGCAAACCTAACCTGAAGTATCTGGAACCGTTCGGATCTCCCTGCACAGTTCTAGAACCTTATGGTAAATTTGGTCCAAAGAGCATCGAAGGAATATTCGTGGGTTACACAAGTCCACTGAAACGAGTCTTTGTCCCAAGTTTAAAGCGAATCATCGAAGCACATCATGTTGAGTGCCAAGGTTATACAATGCCACCTCAGAATCCCGGTGACTCATGGCGCTTCAATTATGACACTCTGTGGGATTCATTCGACATGGAGGAAGAACCAGAGTTCTTTGACGAGTTGGATATTCTAAGAGAATATGAATCATCACAAGAAAGGTTCCCAGCTGAGTCTTCTAGACGTCAATATCAAACTTCCAATGACGATGAAGCTGGTCCAAGCAATGTTGGAGAACATGATGATATTCAGCAAATTCCATCATCTTCAGAACGTGAACATGCTCCTGACAATCAGACGACAACCAACGATAATCTAGAATCTGATGATAGGCCAATATTTGATCGTGGTGATTCAGATTCTGAGGGGGAGCAAGTCCAGATTTCAAATCAAACAAATCCAGTCAGTGAACAAGGTGCAAATCAGAATGTCACAAATTTGGAAGGCGAGGTAGATGTTCCAGGCGAGGTGATGCCGAGAACTCTTTCGTACCATCCAGAGGAGCTGATTATTGGAGAGTTGCAATCAGGCGTCCGCACCAGACGAAAAATTGACCAAGGCCTTACTTATTTTTATTCAACGGTTGCTCATTTACAAACAGAGTTTTCACTTAGTTGTTTTATTTCGCAGATTAATCCGAGAACATATAAGGAAGCACTAACCGAAGATTCTTGGGTCAACGCGATGCAGGAGGAGCTGAGTAAGTTTGAGAAGTTGGGAGTGTGGAAATTGGTAGACTTGCCTGATGGTCACAGGAAGATAAACACCAAGTGGGTGTTTAAGTGCAAAAGAGACGACCGAGGGGTTATTATTCACAACAAAGCTCGACTCATAGTCCAGGGCTTTAGTCAGCAGGAGGGTATAGATTTCACTGAAGTATATGCTCCCGTTGCTAGACTTGAAGCGATCAGAATCTTCCTAGCATTTGCATCTTGGAAAGGATTTAAAGTATATCAGCTAGATGTTAAATCAGCTTTTCTCTTTGGGAAGGTAAAAGAGGAGGTATATGTCGGACAGCCACCAGGCTTCACCGACCCAATCCACAAAGACAAGGTCTATTTACTGGATAAAGCACTGTATGGTTTACACCAGGCCCCGAGAGCCTGGTACGAGACATTGTCTCAACATCTGCTTGCCAACAGCTTCATCCGAGGAAAAGTGGACGCCACTCTCTTCACCAAATAAGTCGACGGATATCTTCTGGTAGTTCAGATATACGTGGACGACATCATTTTTAGGTCAACAAATGAAGATCTATGCAAAGATTTTGAAAGAGTTATGAAACAAAAGTTTGAAATGTCATCAATGGGTGAGATGACGTTCTTCTTGGGGCTTCAGGTTGATCAACTGCCCAAGGGAATATTCATACATCAGACGAAGTATGTTCATAATATCTTAGAGAAATTTGGGATGTCCGGGACTGCTCCAGCTTCCACCCCATTAGCGACGAACCATGGGATAAACCCTGATCTCACCAGAGAAAATGTGGATGAAACGATGTATCGCTCCATGATCGGATCGCTGATGTATTTGACAGCTTCAAGCCCGATATCATGTATCCAACCTGCCTCGCAGCACGGTTTCAGTCAAGCCCTAGATCTTCGCATATGGTGATTGTGAAACGGATATTGCGCTACCTGAAAGGAACTCTAAGCTTGGGGTTGTGGTATCCAAAAGAATGCGACTTTACGCTTGAATGGTATTCTGATTCTGACTTCGGATGCTGCAAAGTTGATGGAGGGTGTGAAACCCGAGTGTTAACATGCGTATTTTGTGTGATTTATTGCCGTTTACGTGATTATATGTTTGGAATATGTTCAATATGAAAGTTTGTTGTTTTGCAGGTAAAACACGTAATACGGTGAAGTTAGAGTGTGTGTTGATGAAGCGGAACTACCGGGGATGATAAACACTGCGAAAGATATCATTCGGTAGATGTTCGGGTTGAAGAGATAGCTCAATTGTGCGAAATATGTGATAAAACGAAGTCTAGGGGCCTTACGTCATAGATTGAAAGGTTAAATGAAGCTTAACAAGGAGTTGGAATGTGCGACGTATGATACGGATATTTAACCGTAGCCTGCGGTTGAAGCAGTCAGTCATACAAATTTCAGCAACATTGCAACGTAACTTACGGGCAACAAGCGTAGTCTACGGCTAGATGCTTAAATATTTTCAGAAAGTGGAAACCGTAACCTACGGTATTATTTCGTAGGCTACGGTAGAGATAAAAAGAAAAGACAGCGCACGGTTATGTATGGGAGGAAAAGAAAAGGGATATCATCATTCTATGTTTTGGACGACATGAAGTCATATGTCAGGCATCACATGCACATGAAACAAAAGACAATACACAAAACATCATCATTGGCTGTTAGTAGACATAGCACATGAATTCTTATTTTGAGATTATAAAGTCATGTGAGTGGAAAAACAAAAAGGTTGGACAGCAGCATTGGGTAGGCGCCAAAAGTCAAGATCACAACATCTACAATTTACTTTGACGGTAGATTTGGGGATAGGAGATTGGGCCACACATGGGCTTCATTAATTGATGATACATACCGACATCAAAAGGAACTTGGGCCGATATTGAACTTGTGTGGGCTGGACTTCTTTAGGATGGCACAAATATTTGGGGGGAGTAGCAGTCATCACAAGAAAAGAAGTTAAACAACATAATCATCAAAATCATCACGTGGTGAATGGAATTTGAGGGCCAATCAATTGATTTTTAAGATTCAAACAAGAATCTAGATCAGGAGACATAAGGATTCACGTGGACATCTTTGACGGCAAGGACTGTTGGATCGTTTTAATTGGGCCGCTAACATGAAGTCAAGACAACATTGGGCTTGTGTTGTTTTCAAAACATAAAAGTCACGTGAAGGAGGGGCCCACATATGCATACAAGGAGACGGCAAACATTAATACAACATGATCCATCACATATATCATACATCATCTTCGACGGCAGTAGACGGCAAAGAAAGAAAAGGGTTTTTCAACCCGGTATCAAGCGAGTGAAGATCATTCAACCGAGATGAGCGGCTAAATCACTTGTGGACACTTCGGGTGAATGATTCTTGTGAGACACTTTTAATTCTAGTTTCTGTTTTGTATTGAGATTTGGATTTGTAGTCGAGTGACAGCCGACTATTTGCATGATTATATTATTTGTGTGACAGACAAATCCTGAGTGATAGTCAGAGTTATAATTATGTGTTGAATCCAATTATGCTTTTGTTGATTGAATGATTCCTATGTATGCTTGTTTTAATATTTATCTGATCAATTAATAGTAAGATTTTGAACTGCATAGGTAATTGGTAGATGTGACACATTTACTATTTAATCAACAGCATCCAATAAAATCAGAACTAGGTTATTAGTAATTACAGAATCAAAATCCCGGAGTGACCACCTTTTCTCATCATTGTTTATTATAACTCAATCTTTTTTTCTCAATTTTTATTCGTTAATTTAGATAATTCTTATAATCAATCACACCGATTTCCAATTCAGTAGTAATTAATCAATACTTTTCATTCGATACTTTCCACAATCCTCCTCTGGTTCGATATCCGACTTACTCTAGCTACCTAGTTTATTTCGGTTTTTGCATGTCACTAACGACAGACATCAAAAGTTAACGCTAAGTCGACAACTGCAGGATGCCAGTTTTTCGGACCACGATTGGTCACCTGGCAATGTAAGAAGCAGACCTATGTCGCTTTATTCACATGTGAAGCTGAATATGTATCTGCTAGCAGCTGCTCTTCTCAGATCTTGTGGATCCAGCAACAGATGCGCGATTACGGTTTGCAATTTCTTACCACCCCTATCTTTGTTGATAATGAGGCAGCTATAAACATAACAAAAAATCCTGTTCATCACGCTAAAACGAAACACATTGAAATTCGTCATCACTTCACCAAGATTGTTTCGAGAAGAAGTTGATACGAATTGAGAAAATCCACACTAACGAACAAAAAGCTGATTTACATACCAAAGCGTTTGATAAAACTCGTTTTCAATATCTTTTAAAACTGAACGGTATGAAGCTTTTATCAGTGTTGGAGGGGATTCTTGGCGTAGATGAAGGTACCACTGTAGCTGATGTTGAAAAGCAATCTGCAATAGTTTGTCGATTTTTTACTTGTTTTGGTATTTAGGGGGAGTTAGTTATATTTTCAGAAAATACAAAAACAATAAAAAATTCAAAAACCCAAAAACATGAGATATTTCTAAAATCCAAAAACATTAGAAAACCGAAAAAGAACTTGTGTAAAAAGGGAAAATGATAGTACATCAGCTAGACAGTTGCAGTATGCTAAAGAAATGTAAAGTTTAAATGTGTTAAGCAGTCTCGCTGATGATATGCCGATAGGTTTCTACACATTTAGTAAGTTTGTTCGGGATATAAATCTAAATCGCAACTTACTTTTACGTGGGGAACATCTCTCGAATATATAGGTAACCCATGAAATCTTATTTGAAAGGCTCTATTTCTGACATACTAGGTCTTTGTACGTGATGATATCTGGGGTATTATACCAGGACTTCTGATTTTGCGAAAGCAATAGCCTAGTCCTCGTATAATACTCTACACTGCTTGAAAAATGCTAATCATGTGCTGTTGAAAAATAAGATCCCCAAAGGGGACCCACCTAAAGTCGAGCCATCATCTCTCTGATTGAACAGAAGTTCTAGCCTGAGCTCTCATGGCCTCGCATTTACCCTTTACAGATATCATTAGTGTGCACTCACCTGTAAGACTGAATATAGTAGTCTGGATACGGGAGTATATTCTGAGGTGGTACACGCGTATAAGTTAAGATCATAAAACACTAAATTCGTATCCTGAACATATTGAAATTTGTGTGAAAACTTAAGAGGATCACTATATCGGCAATCTAAGGGAATTGTTTAATTCTGAGTATGAAATCAAAGCTTAACGGTACTTGTAGCTTGTCGGTAGCTGATATGATTCCCTAACACGCTCACCAAAAATATGTTTGTAAATAGTTTACATTTACTGCATTTCATTTCTGTTTAAGCATTCTAGTCTAGAAACTTTATTCAAAATCCAAAAAGATTTTACATTTCTACTTTGTTTTATCGACAAACCAAAGTGGAAAGCTGATCTTCAGATTCGCAGTTTGTGGCAAATGCAGGAAGTTTCTGAACTGGAAGATGGGTTGGGAGCTTATTATGATAGAACTTGAAAAATGACATGTCAACTCAAGATCATTAATTTGAAACTTAATTTTCAGAATAATGTTTTGAAAAATGTTGAACAAACGTCAGTTTTTGCTTTGTCTCGGGTCAACCAAGGTCATTAAGTTGAACTTGGTAGGCAAATTAAGTACCCAGGGTCATTAACTTGGATCTGGATACTTAAGTGGATTATTAAAAACTGATAAAAACAACAAAAGAAGTCAAAAAGTCAATAGATCAAAATGTCAAGTTTCGAAGAGACAGGCAACAGTCCTGAACCTATAAAAGCAGCAAAGCGAGATCCCCGTGGCTAATCCTGAAGAAAGTTTGAGCCAGGTTATGATTCAAGAACGAGAGTCATTCAAGACTGCGATCCCAGCTTATCGAAAGGGGGAGTCTAAAGACGTAAGAGTCAGATACAGATTCTGGATCAACATTCAAGGGGGAGTTCGAAGATTGTAAAAGCCAGGTTTGAATCCTATAGTCCATGCTAGCTGCTGATGCTGTTAAATTTAAGGAATCAAGAGATCTGATCAAGAGAATTAGAAGAGTCAGATTGCGATTCTGGAAGAGTAAGAGAGAAATAGGAGAGAAGAAAAAGAGATTGAGGATGCTTACAGTGTCAGATACTTTAAAAAGAGTGAGAAGACTGATCAAGATTGAAGACTCGTTATTCTGAAGACTCGACACCGAAGACTTCGTTAACATCCAAGGGGGAGTCTGTTGGTGCATATGTCTGTCAACTTAATCTTGTATCGAGTCTTGTATCTAGATAGGATACTCCAGAGCTCGGTAGTCAAGAAAATAGAGTTTTAAAGTGGTGAGACCAGTTCACACGAACTGGCAAAGCCAGTTTGTACGAAATGGCCAAGTGACCATTTCGCACGAAATGGCTGTTTTGGTCAAAAATCACACAAGGATAATGTAACCAAACTTTATGTATACGGGGTATGATGCTTGGTTAGCTATGAAAGTAAAGGATCACTTCCGTGATAAAGATACAAAGACACAGTGATTTATACGAGGAAAAAGCCCTTGATCAATGTATGATCTCCGGCATAAAAAACCTCGGGTGATGGCAACTACCGATCACCAACTTCAATATAATAAAAATGTAGTTACAACTTCGGATGATAATGAGCTGAGTACAAGGATCACTGAGTGTCTAGGTGTTGAGAGTTGTGTCGTATGTTGTGTGTGTTCTTCCGAATGAGGAAGATGGGTATTTATACATGTGTAGGTAACTTATTTTAGGTAGATAGACCACTAATCAGCTCATTACCCCTTTAGAAATAAAGATAATCTAGCCTAAATTGTTGCCCTTAGATCAAGCCATGTTTCCATATCCGGCACAACGTTCATCTTCAATTCAGCTCTTGCCATATTTGTGAAAGCGCGTCCCTGGATCATGATATGTAGGGCATATCCTGCTAGATGTTCCTGCAAAATAATATTGTAGCAATCGAAAGTGACCGTTAGTATAAGGATCACCTCAATGTCCCATGATCCTGATCCTGAGGTCCGGCTGAGGATCACTGCCTGCCAAAGAAATAAGGATCACTGGTTAGGATCTCGTATAAGGATCATTCATAGTAAAAAATCCAGCCCTAACAATTGCCCCCAAAATATAAGGAGTTAATTGTAAATAGATGAGTTATATTTTGTTTTGAGCTTATCTCTAACGGACGATTCCGGTTTACTAGCCGTTGTACATGGACTAGCCGTTAGGATATTTACGTCACTGATGTGACAATCCCTGCGGATCATCATTATAAATAGGAGATAGGGTTAGGATCATTTTGCATTTAAATTCGAAGTATCTTCCTTTATAATCGTCACCGAAGGCTTGATCAGGTATCATCTTCTTCTTTTTCTTCTTTGCTCTGTTCTTTCTTGCTTTTACCCTGTTTTCATCTCGAATATGCTTCTTCGGAATTCACCGCACAAAGGCTCTAAGAAGGATAGTCCCTTGAAAAGCCAGGGGATTATCAAAGATTCTCCTACGGAGAGATGCTGCTTTACCGATATCCAAATAGACAAGATTCGCCATTGTTTCCCAGCGAATGTTGTTTTCAAACCCTTTGATCCTACTGCTCTGAGTGATTTTGTCTCAGATGTCTGGGTGGCTTTTCCTGCTACTCCCTTCCTCATTGGGTATTCATATCCTTTTCCGATGTTCACCCAATCTTTCTTCTCTCTTACCGGCATCTCATATATCCAAGCTATGCCGATGATCTGGAGGGTTCTATATACCTTCGAGAGGATCATCGAGCAAGAAGGGATTGATTTGGGGATGTCAGAGTTAGCTGAACTTTATGATCTCACCACCTTTGGTTCTCACCGGTACTTGTTGAAACGGAAAGCTGGGGAGGATCATCCCATTTTCAAAGTGACCAAGAATGATGCCAACTGGAAACGTAGATTTTTCTTTGTTAAGAGGGATTCCATCCCGGATGGGAAGGATCTGCCCAAGGAATGGGCCACTCATGGTAGGATATAGGATCCTTGAAGGATCACTATCAGTCCTGTCTCGTATGATGAGGATCACTGATATCTTTTCTTTTTTGTCTTTTTATGCAGCTATCTCCGTTGCTCACTTAAGGTTGACCCCTGCTGCCAAAGAAAGAGTGTTAGCTTTCAAGAAGCTTGATCCTGAAGTTCGAAGCTTTCAGATTATTATCCAAGATTCTCAAGAGATATCCTCTGCATCTGCCACAATGTCAAGTAAGTATCCTCATAAAAAATAAGTCTTATGTGAAAGTATTCAATTTAATAAGGGAACTTATCTTGTTTTTGAATTGTGTAGGTGCCGGAAAGTCTGCCAGGTCTGTTAAATCTGCCTCCATGTTTGGGATAAGTGACCTTGCCAATGTCACGTCTTCTAAGAAGAAGAAGGCTCCTGCTGCCAGCCCTTCAGTCTCAGCCCCTAAAGCTCCTGCCCGAGGCAAAGGGAAAAAGAGGAAGGCTTCAGATGACCTTCAAGGATTTCCTCTTCTCCGTCAGCAATTCCTTGACTATTTTGATGAGGTTAGGATCACTGCCCCTGTTAATTGTCTTCGACAAGTCCGAGGATCACATGTGTCTGATGTTGCTTTCCTGTTGTCTTCTTTAGAAATTCTCCGAAATGGAGACTTACGTCAATCAGGTTGAGGATCAGGATCGTCAAATTGCTGACCTTCAACAGACGTGTGGGCTGAAGGATCTTAAGATTGCCGATCTTGAGAAGGAGATCCGGGCAGTCAAAGATGAGGCTGTTAAAGCGTTGATCAAGTTTGATTATGAGAAGCATGACATTACCCACGACGCTAAGGTCTCTGCTGCGGTAACCATGTACAAGATACAACTGCAGATGGCTACGGAGGCTCAGGATCCTTCCTTTGACAGGAGCACATGGGATGTTGAAGGTTGGAAGGCAAGGCTAGCAGAATTGGAAGATGACGATGATGCTGAGGACATCCCAATGCTGGAGGGAGGTGATGCTGGCAAGGATCAAGGTGAAGATGCTGGTGGAGATGGAGCAGCAGAGAAGTAAGCTGCATGATTGGGCGATGATGGATATTGTTGACTAGGCCGGAGCCCAATTTTTTAGGTTTTTGGTAGTGGTTTGTGGTTGATGGTTTGTGAACAATTATGGTTTGTAATTTCTGGACAATAGTTTTTTAGGGTTAAGGATCCTGGATCCTTTGAACAACAGGTAGGATTACAAAAGGTGGAGGGATCCTCTGTTTGGGGGATGAAGCCGTTGTGATCCTGCCGCCTTCTAATTTCCCTGCAATACTTTTGAACCTATTATCATGGACACCCTTTACCTACCCCAGCGGACGGGCCACGTATTGCTGGTAGAAGCTTTGGGTAGGTAATTTTGACAACTTTTTTGAAAGGGTTAATGATCCTTTGGTTTAATAATATAACTTTAATCTTTCTGGCTTATCTTGTGTTGTTATCCTTTTTGATTTTCAATTGTTTTGACACATGTTTGTTTGAAAAGTTGAGCAAATTATGTTTAAGAAATTTAGGATATGATCCTGGATCAAATATCCTATAATCGAAAGTTTTCAAGATAGTTTATTTTAAGGATCATAGGTTCAGTTGTCAAGGTCTAAAGGTTATTCAAATGAATAATGAAATTAAAAGTAGTTAAGGATCATACCTGAGGATCCAAGTTAGGATCCTAACCTTTAATCGAAATTACCATAGGTAAAACTTTAATGGATAACAAGGATTAAGGATCCTTAATCGTTTAACTTCGAAACCCTGAAAAAATGGAATATAACTTGGGACTAAGCCAATATAAAAGATAAGTTAGTAACTGGGGACAAGCCCAAAGGATAACTGATGATGGTCCCGGAGGATCACTGGGGACAAGCCCAAAGGATAACTGGGGACAAGCCCAAAGGATAACTGGGGACAAGCCCAAAGGATCGTATGTAAACTGGAGTATGGCCCTTTCTGGCAACTATCCAAACTTAGTGACATGAAAATGTCAAAACCTTAGCTAACGTGAAAACGTTAGAAACCTTAGGAACGGATGTATGGTGCGTCCACCATTATACGTAGGATCCCAAGTATAGCCAGTACGATGAGGTCGCCAGCCCCGAAAATGGGTACTGATCCCAAAGACATGAACTATATCAGGATCATCGTGCGCTGCTGGCGGAAACTGGGGATAATCCCAAGGATAACTGGGGTTGGACCCGAGGATCTGTGATGCTTTTGAAGATCTTTGATGATATGCTGGAGATACCTGAACTGAGTAAGGATCAACGATATCTCTAGGATCCTTCAAGGATATTTCAATGTAAGGATCACATGCAGGAAGGATCATGTTCACATGAAATATTTCTTTAAGTGAACAGCATTCCAGGCTCTTGGTAACAAGTTTCCTTCCATGGTTAGCAACCTGTATGCCCCCTTTCCTGCTTCAGCTTCAATCAAGTAGGGACCTTCCCATTTTGGTGCTAGCTTCCCGTCAGCAGGATTGATGGTGTTTTGAAATGCTTTTCTCAACACCATATCTCCGACTTGGAACTTCCTTATCCTGACATTCTTGTTGTAGGCACCAGCCATCCTTTGTTGGTAGCTTGCCATCCTTATCCTAGCTAGATCCCTGTTTTCCTCAATAGTATCCAAATCCTGAGCTAGGATTGTAGCATTTTCTTCAGGATCACGAGCACTTGTTCTAGCAGTTGGGATCACCATCTCTGTTGGGATCACTGCTTCTGCCCCAAATACTAAAGAGAAAGGTGTTTGGCCAGTGGCATTCTTGGGAGTTGTCCTATCAGCCCATAGCACATAAGGTAACTCCTCTGCCCATTTTCCTTTCTTGGATCCTAGCTTCTTCTTCAGATTGTTGATGATGATCTTGTTGGATGATTCTGCTTGACCATTGGCTTGTGGATGAACTGGTGTTGATGTTATCATCTTGATTCCCCAAC
Organism: Helianthus annuus; assembly: GCF_002127325.2. Classification (NCBI taxonomy): domain Eukaryota; kingdom Viridiplantae; phylum Streptophyta; class Magnoliopsida; order Asterales; family Asteraceae; genus Helianthus; species Helianthus annuus. The sequence continues at coordinate 202,268,719 of NC_035448.2, read as the reverse complement.
TGTCACAAAAGTTAGTGGTTCTCCTTCCAATGAATTGAGAACCATTATCACATATAATTTCAGAGGGGATGCCAAATCTGGTTATAATGTTTCTTTTAATGAAGGATATGACTTCCTTTTCTCTGACTTGAGCGAAGGCTTCAGCTTCTATCCACTTGGAAAAATAGTCAGTCATGGCAAGCATAAATACTTTTCCACCAGGTGCTTTAGGGAGCTTGCCAACTATATCCATTCCCCATCTCATGAATGGCCAAGAGGATGGTATGGGGTGTAGTAATTCAGCTGGTTGGTGAAGGATATTGCTATGTCTTTGGCAAGGATCACATTTCTTAGCATACTCTACAGCATCCCTTTTCATGGTTGGCCAGTAGTATCCCGTTCTAAGGATCCTTGAGAATAATGCCCTGCCCCCAGTGTGGTTTCCACAATCTCCTTCATGGAAATCCTTCAACACCTCTTCAATTTCAGGATCCTCGATACATCTCAAATATGGTCCTGCAAGAGATCGCTTATATAATACATTATTCAGAATTGTGAATTGAGATACCTTAATCCTGAAAGCTCTAGGATTTTCTCCCATCGGGATCTCCCCGTGTTGCAAATATCCCATGATCGGTGAGATCCATGATCCTGAATTAGGTTGGGCTTCTTCACTAGGGATCATTGCAGTATCCTCTTCTATTTCCATGGCCACCTGTTTTTCAATAGCAGGAGCCAGGATATGGATGATAGGGATACTTATATCTTCTGGAATCTTCAAAGATGATCCTAGGTTGGCCAATGCGTCAGCTTCCGTGTTATCCTCCCTTGGTACCTGTGTTAAGCTAAAAGAAACAAAAGAGAGTGCCAATTCTTTGACTATCTCTAAATATTTGGTTAGTTTTTCACCTTTAACAGCATAGGATCCATTAAAGTGATTGGTGATCAATAATGAATCTACATATACTTCGAGATATTTTACCCCCATATCCTTAGCAATTTGTAAGCCAGCAATTAAGGCTTCATACTCAGCCTCATTGTTAGTTGCCTGGAACTCACAAGCTATAGAGTGGGGTATTATGTCCCCCTGTGGCGATTTTAGTAGGATCCCTAGCCCTGTGCCTTTGATGTTTGAGGATCCGTCGGTGTGTAGTATCCAAGGATCCTTGGTCTCATCCAGCTGCTGGACCTCCAATTCTGCTCCCTTTTGTAGATCACTACTGAAATCAGCCACAAAGTCAGCTAGTGCTTGAGATTTAATGGCTGTTCTTGGTTCGTATCTTATATCATGGGCACTAAGCTTCACTGCCCACTTAGCCATTCTCCCTGACATATCCGGTTTCCTGAGGACATTCTTAATTGGAAAATTAGTTTTAACAATAATAGTATGAGTTTCAAAATAATGCCTTAACTTCGTGGATGCCATGATTAATGCAAGGATGAGTTTTTCGAGGTGTGAGTACCTGGATTCGGCATCAAGTAGACTTTTACTTGCATAGTAGATAGGATATTGTGTACCTTCGTGATCCTTAACAAGGACAGCACTTACAGCGGTTGAGGATACCGCCAGATATAAGGATAACACATCTCCTTTTTCCGGTTTTGCTAATGCTGGTGCTGAGGACATATACTCTTTTAGGGCTTGTAAAGCATTTTCATGCTTCTCAGTCCATTCGAACTTCTTATTCTTCCTTAGGATATCGTAGAATTCTTTGCACTTTTCTGAGGATTTCGATATGAACCTGTTCAAAGCTGCTATCCTGCCTGTTAGTCTTTGAACATCCTTGGCATTGGCAGGAGACTTGATATTTATTAATGCTTTGATTTGTTCCGGGCTTGCTTCAATGCCCCTCTGGGTTACCATGTATCCTAAGAACTTTCCTGCCTTAACACCAAAATGGCATTTTGAAGGATTAAGTTTCATGCTGTAACTATCAAGGATATCGAATGCTTCTTCCAAGTCCCTTAGGTGATCCTCAGCTTTCTTTGACTTGACCACCATATCATCTATGTACACCTCCATAGTTTTTCCAATTTGATCTTTGAACATCATATTTACCAGCCTTTGATATGTTGCACCTGCATTTCTTAGTCCAAAAGGCATGGCAATATAACAATATAAACCGGTTGGGGTCATAAAAGCTGTATCCTCTTGGTCAGATGGTTCCATCTGGATTTGTTGGAATCCAGATGATGCATCCATAAAAGTTAACAGTTCATGCCCCGCTGTTGCATCCACCATGGAGTCAATGTGGGGTAATGGGAAAGGATCCTTGGGACATGCCTTATTCAAATCGGTGAAATCGACACATACCCTCCACTTTCCGTTTTTCTTTTGGACAACAACCACATTGGCTAACCATTTAGGATACTTTACCTCTCTGATCATACCTGCTCGAAGTAGTCTCTCTACTTCTTCTTGGATAATGGCATTCCTTTCTGGTGCAAACTTCCTCCTTTTTTGATGGATTGGCTTGATAGACCTGTCAATGCCAAGTTTGTGAGTAATAATATCCTTAGATATACCTGTCATATCTTCATGTTTCCAAGCAAAGGTAGATTTTCTTCTTTTGAGGAAGGATATCATGTCTTCTTTCATCTTGCCAAGGATCCCTGATCCGATATAGATTTTTGATTCAGGATCACTAGGGTCCAAGAGGATTTCATCTACATCTTGTTCCCTTGCCTCCAAGACGTTCCTCGGAGGATACTGTAATTGCTATTGCTCCCTTGGCTTCGAGGTTGGCTTCATGGATGAGGTATAGCAATCCTTAGCTTCCTGCTGGTCACTGTCGATCTTGATTATCCCCCATGGGCTAGGGAGCTTCACACATTGATGGTAGGTAGATGGAACTGCTTTCATGTCATGTATCCAAGGCCTGCCAAGGATAACGTTGCAACAAGATAAACAGTCAATAACACAAAATTTTTGGTAATTATGTAATCCTTCCACGTAGATTGGGAGTTTGATGTCCCCCAGAGTTTTCTTCGTTTCTCCACTGAATCCTACAAGCACGGAGGATCTTGGTGTGATGTCTGATTCTGGGATTCCCATCTTCTTCAAGACATCAAGCTGGATTATGTTCACTGAGCTCCCTCCATCGATAAGGATCCTGCGGACAAAATGGTTAGAGATAAAGAGAGTGATAACTAAACTATCATGATGAGGATCCTGGATGTTGATGCGATCATCCTCATCAAATGTTATCATCTTTCCTTCTGAGACGCTTGAGGTTCTAATAGGCCTTTCTCCATTATCCATTTTTGATTCTTTTGCATGTCTTTTGGCCGCTGAGAAGGATGTTCCACAAATGTCTGATCCTCCGGATATGAAGTTAATCACTTGTGCATTTGCCGGAGGTGCTGGAGCCTTTTCAGGGATCCTTTCAGGATCCTGGGTCCTTTGCTTTTTTCTTCCCAACAATTCCTTTAGATGCCCCTTGCTTAGCAGGTATCCAATTTCTTTTCTTAAGGCTATGCAATCTTCAGTTAGATGGCCGAAATCCTCATGGTATGCACACCATTTGGACTTGTCTTTAGTCCCGGATGGTTTATCATTCTTCCTGGGCCACCTAGCCTTTTCACCTAGATTCTGCATTGCAAGGATTAGTTCGTGATTGTCAACGGAAAAACAATATTCTGAGATTGGAGGATATTCTTCATCATCCTCTTCTTGGTCGACAGCATGCACATTCTTGTTCTCGTTTCTATGGTAGGATTTGAACTTGTTGTTTTTGAAGGAGGATCCTTGCTTATCTTGTTTTGAGGATCCTTCTTGTCTCTCCTGGATCCTCTTGTCATCCTCTAGCCGGATAAACCTGAGTGCTCGAGTTCTTACTTCATCTAAATTCCTGCAAGGTGTCATAACAAGATCATCATAGAATAATGAATCCTTAAGAAGTCCCATTTTGAAGGCTTCAACAGCCGTAGCCATATCCAAGTTGGGAATATCCAAGGATTCTTTACTAAATTTAGTTATATAATCCCTTAATGATTCGTTATTATTTTGAGTTATCCTGTACAAATCACTAGTTAATTTTTCAAATTTTCTACTACAAGAGAATTGGTTATTGAATAAATTAACTAAATTAGCAAATGAAGTAATAGAGTAAGGGGGAAGACTTAGCAGCCACTTAAGAGCTGATCCAGTTAGAGTGGATCCAAATCCTTTACATAGGCATGCTTCCTTTAACTTTTCTGGGATAGGATTGATTTCCATCCTTTCCCTGTATTGTGCTATATGCTCCTCTGGATCCGTCGTGCCATCATACAGCTTCATGGTAGGGATATGGAACCTTTTGGGCACCTCTGCATCACAAATTGGTGGTGCAAAGCGTGATACCTTGTGGCTTCCATCTGCAATCTCTGGGATAGGCTTGACTACCCCTGGAACACTTGAGATCATGTCCTTTAGTTTCTGTAATTCCCTGGCCATAGCGTGATTGGTACCTGTATCCTGCATGAATCCATGGTTAGTGGTAGGATAATTATTTAAAGTGTTACCTCCCATTGGGTTCAAGTTAGGGAATCCGTATTGCTGGGATTCTGGAATAACGGAGGGACCAGTGGAAGCAATGGTCTGCATTGGAATGAAGTCCCCTTGATGGACATCTAGATTCCCTGCTTGCAAACTTTTTAGGGATCCTGGCATCTGTAAGGATCCTGGTATCTGGGATGATCCTGGAACGAAGGAGGATCCTTGAACCTGGGATGATCCTGGAACAAAGGAGGATCCTTGGCCCTGGAACGATCCTGGAATAAAGTAGGATCCTTGAAACTGCTGTGCCCCCGGATAGGCTCCCGGATTCATGAAGGATCCCATATACTGAGGATAGGATCCTGCTGGCTGAAAATACGAGCCCGATGTCTGAGTCATTGCTGCTGACTTGAGATGTAATCCTCTCGTCTCCCCTGTGATCTGTACGTCTGGGATCCCTGATGGCTGAGAGGTGACCATTGGAGTCTCAAAACTCAAGGATTTTGGCATCAGTGGGGAATGATCCTCTGCCGCTTTCTTCTGTCTTTTGAGATCTCCAATCTCCCTGAGGATCCTGTCATTAGTTTCATCCTGCCGCTGCATACGATCCTTCATCTGCAAAATTAAAGCAAACACATCACTAGTACTGGGAATAGAAGAATTCATAGCAGAAGAAGATGGAGGTTTAGAGAAAGAAGGGGTTGGTCTCTTCTCAGCATTTCTCTGGGATCCTGCCGGTGGAGGAGGTAGAGTGGTTTGTGCTGAGGTGACTGCAGACATCGCCGTGGAAGTGTTCTTCAATGATGAAGCCATGTAACTCTTTGAAATGATTTTGAACAAAAGATTTTCTTTATGAATGAAGCACCAATTGCCCCACGGTGGGCGCCAAACTGTTTTGGTCAAAAATCACACAAGGATAATGTAACCAAACTTTATGTATACGGGGTATGATGCTTGGTTAGCTATGAAAGTAAAGGATCACTTCCGTGATAAAGATACAAAGACACAGTGATTTATACGAGGAAAAAGCCCTTGATCAATGTATGATCTCCGGCATAAAAAACCTCGGGTGATGGCAACTACCGATCACCAACTTCAATATAATAAAAATGTAGTTACAACTTCGGATGATAATGAGCTGAGTACAAGGATCACTGAGTGTCTAGGTGTTGAGAGTTGTGTCGTATGTTGTGTGTGTTCTTCCGAATGAGGAAGATGGGTATTTATACATGTGTAGGTAACTTATTTTAGGTAGATAGACCACTAATCAGCTCATTACCCCTTTAGAAATAAAGATAATCTAGCCTAAATTGTTGCCCTTAGATCAAGCCATGTTTCCATATCCGGCACAACGTTCATCTTCAATTCAGCTCTTGCCATATTTGTGAAAGCGCGTCCCTGGATCATGATATGTAGGGCATATCCTGCTAGATGTTCCTGCAAAATAATATTGTAGCAATCGAAAGTGACCGTTAGTATAAGGATCACCTCAATGTCCCATGATCCTGATCCTGAGGTCCGGCTGAGGATCACTGCCTGCCAAAGAAATAAGGATCACTGGTTAGGATCTCGTATAAGGATCATTCATAGTAAAAAATCCAGCCCTAACAATGGCAATGTCCAATTCATGCGAAATGGGATCTCTATATGTAGTTGAGCTTGTCATTTCATTTGTAATGTTGCAGATTTCAGAGCCGAGGTGTTGCCAAATTGTCAAGTGATCTGTATAGCTTTGAAATCAATAAACAAGATAATTAAAGTGAATCTAAGAATGAATCAAGCTGTAATCAAGTCCGTATCATCGAATTCCGCCTTTGATTTGGATTAAAACTCTTCTGATCGACTCGTATAGGTCGTACGACGATCCTACACCTTTATTCAGGTTGGTGATGTCAATCTTTGAGAGTGTAAGTGCTTGTTCCATCTTTGAAATAATGTTCCGAACTCCCAATAAGCTCATGCTAGTTGGCATTGAGGATTAGTTCCTTGGCTTGTGATGAAGAGCGATAATTACTTTACACCATAGGCGTTAGCTTTTTGGTCATAAAGCACCACCACCATTTTGCGAGCATGCCAAGACTGGTGTCTTTTAGCGAGCCGGTTCCTAGACCACCAGATATCTTTGGGGCTGCAACCTTCTCCTAGACCACCCAATGGATTTTGGTTTTGTCGTTGTTGCCTCTCCATAAAAATCTATTTCTTAGGTTCTCTAAGCTTTTGGTGTGCCTTGTACAACGAGGAATAATATTTCGGCAAGTTGTTGGAACCGACTTTAAAGTATGATCCTTCCGCTAATGGATAGCATTCAAGCTTCTCATAAGGACATTTGTGTTTTGAATACTTTGACCACCGGTCTAGTTCTTAATTAAGTTCATATTGTTTTGGTAAAAAATTACCGAAGCAATTTAGTGATCAAATTAGTTAAGTGAGGTAGTGTGCTAAAAAATGTGTTAAAAATATGTTAATTAAGTTGTTTGCAAAAACAATTTCAGGATACGGCTCAGGATATTGAGTTGTATCTACGATCAAACTATGAGGAAAAAGTAAATGGGATGACATGATATACACGAGGAAAGCCCTTGATCAATCTAGATCGCCGGCACAAAACCTCGGGAGCTGACAATCACAGCTGCCTTGTTCTTCTTATTGCTTTAAACGTCAGGATACAGTGCAGGATATTGATCAGACCGCTAAGTGTTACAATGCTTGTTGTGAAAGTGAAAATTGCGAGAAAGTAAAGTTTGAGAGAGCAGTGAGTGTTGTTGTGTCCTATTCGATCTGATTTATCCATCTATTTATAGCTACGAAATACAAACGAAAACTCCTATAAATGGGGGATGCTCCCGAATATTCCATAGTGAACGTTGTGGACCGAGTAAAGCGGCTTCAACATCTTCCTTTGAACTACTTAGACTGAGTCTTCCGGGGAAAGGGTCCTCATGAACGTCCCGAGCTTGGACTCGTATTCCTGCACATAATTCGTTAGTGACCCTCAGGATACCGTTCAGGATGTTACCAATATCCTGAATGTGTAACCCAGGGTATGAACACATATCATACAATTAAGATATAGCTCAAGATATTGACCAGGATATAGGCTCAGAATTTCACCCATAACAATTGTCCCCAAAAATGTTACCGTTAGGTATCCTGATACTAACGGTTACATTTTTTCATGATAAACGAGGTAATTAAGAGATTAGACTCATGATGTGACCGCTGGTAACCGTGCAGCCTATCTTTACTCATTGCTCCCCTATATCTTCTCATGCTTATCCCCATTTAACCTTTACCGAAGAGAAAAAAGGTAAATACTTCTCTCTCTCAATTCCATCTTCTTCTTTCATTCTGTTCAATATTCCGGCGACAATATGGCAAGGCAGACAAGATCCAGTTCTGGCGATTCTGCTCCAACGTTTATCCACCAGAATATTCTCCAAGATCCGGAGATGGAAATATGCACCTTTGATAGTGCACATTTGTCAGCCCTTAAAACCTCCGGCATCTTCCCGGAAGGGACGGTGTTCCGGCCATTTGATCGGGAAATTCGATCAGATATGGTTTCTGACGAGTGGTTATCCTTTAATGCTTTTCCTTTTACCTTAGGGTTGCAATTTCCTTTCTCGGAGTTTATCACCGAGTTCTTTAATGTTACCAAGATCTGCTTTAGTCAGACAATGCCAATGCTCTGGTGAGTCTTGTCTCTTCTCGACCAGATCAAGAGAAATCATATTCCTGACCTCTCCGTTCACGACCTTCCCCTAGCATATTGGCTTAGATGCCATGGCTCTTGTCGGTTTTTGTTTTATTCCACTTCCAGCGATCCACTGATCCTCCGAGCCACCAGGAACGAAGAGGAGCGGAAATCCAAGTTCTTCTTTGTAAAAAGAGGTTCAATCCCTGGTGGAGCGGATTATCCGGTGAAATGGTTTAAGAAGGGTAGGACCTAGGGTTTTAGGATGATCCTGTCTTGTATCCTGCTTTATATCTTGTATTGACTTTTCTGTTTTCTTGTACACAACTGATTTCAGGAAACTTGCACCTCCCCTAGCTGTCTCATAGAGAAGAATCGATGCCATCAGACTCCTCCCAAAGGCTGAAAGAAGTTTCAATCTATCTCCACCATCTCAAAGTCCACTTTCCAGTGCAAACATGTCTGGTAAGGATCCTGCACGATATCCTTGTTGGTGCACTACGTCTATTGACTTCGTCTTGTATCATGTAATAGGATAGGATAGGTTAGAATAACCAGTGCACGAGGTTCGAGAAACGAGAACTGGTGAATTATCATGTTGGACCGCTTATATGAACAATGGTCATAAAAGCGATCCAAGCTATCTTGTCTGGACCGCTTTTGTGTCATGTTCGTATAAGCGGTTCAAGATCTCTATAAATAGGGCACTGGTTGATTCATTTGTAACGGCTTGGAACTTGTAACGAAGTGCTGCCGAATTGCTTCCAGGTTGTAAACGTTATCAGAATCAATAAAGTGAAGCATTATATTTAGTTTGAGCATCTAGTTCACTGATTCCGCCTTTGAATTAGAGAAACTACTCTTCTGATCGACTCATTCAGGGTCAACGACGATCCAACAAGTGGTATCAGAGCTCAGGAAGAAGAGTTCAACTCAAATTTGATCCGTTTTCTGTCTTCTACACCTTCTTTTTCGATTTAGACAAGTTTCCACGGTTAAAATCGGACGAATTTTTCACAGGACGTGTATTATTGGACGATAACAAACCCTAGAAAGTTTTAGATTGAAATTTGGACTAAAAATGGGTAAAACAGGCTAAAAACTTAGGATCGCGTTTTCGGACATTCAGGACCGCTCGAAAGGATTTGTTTGAACCGCTCGAAATTCCTGTTTGGATTACTTGGATCGCTCGAACGTTCATCGCCTGGACCGCTCATTTGTACAGTATAGAGTCTGGACAGCTCCAAAAACTGCCTTGGACCGCTCGAACGAACGATATCTGAACCGCTCATAAGACAATTGTGAACCGCTCGAGTGACATTTTCTGAACCGCTCGTATGACATTTTCTGGTCCGCTAGATTAAACTTGTTTGGACCGCTTATAGATACATAGATTGGTTCGCTTATTCGGTCAACTGTTTTGGTCCGCTCATCCGACTTGATCCGCTTATTTGGTCCAATCCAGTTTACTCTTTTAGTCAAAGTTGTTGGTTCGCTTATCTGTCCAACCTGTTCCGCTTATTTGTCCAAATTGGTTTTCGCTCATACGATCAATTTGATTTCATTCAAGTGATATTGTTTGAACTGATTAAGTTTGTTTGTTTGCTTCCAGTCATTGAATTTCAGGTAATTCACGAATAAAAGAACATGGCAAAAGAAGAGCATGATGCCTGGTGGAGAAGAGACAGTGCAAGATGGGAGATTGGCAAGCTGTATGAACCATTTCAAGAAGCATAGAGAGCCAAGAGATGGAATGAAGAATTGGAGTGTTATTTGGATCCACAGGGGAATCCAGTGGTAGATCCGTCAAAAGTGGATTTTGATGTTGTAACCAATGTGTTTCCAAGTGAGCGTATTTTCAACACAAAAAGACTTTCTGATAGCAGCTATCTGCCAGAGTTGATGAACAAGTTGAGAGAAGTCTTTGAAACAAGTCTACCGAAGGTGGTAGAGATGAAGAAGAGAAAAGAAGAAGAGTTGAAGAAGATGATTGAAGAGGTAAAGACTGTTGCAAAGCTTGCTGGTGAAGAGAATCAAAAGCTGAAAGAGATGGAAGAAAAAGTGGAGAAGATACAGGAGACAAAGGCAGTTGAGCACGTCGAGGTGTCAATTACTGAGGTAATCAAATCTTCTGGATTATCAAATGTTGAATTGGTTGTAGAAAAGGAAAACAAGTGCAGGAATTGCATTGAAAAGTGCAAAGCCTGTAATGAAAAAGAAGAAATAATCAAAACAAAAGATAATGAAATGAGCAAACTTGAAAATGCATTAAAACTAAAATGTAAAGAAAGGATTGACACAGAGCAAAGTCTAATATTAAAAGTTGAGAAATTAACACAGAAGTGTCATGATTTTGAAAAAGAAAATAAGGTTTTGAAAGAAAAATGTGATACAAAATGTGTTGATTGCATTGAGAAAGAATCTAAGTTTCTAGAGTTACAAAAACAATATGATTCTTTAAAATGGTCAAGTCAGAAAGTACAAGAAGCTTATGATACTTTGAAGAGCCAAGTCAAAAGTTTTGATCAGAGATTGTCTGAAACTTTAACAACCAAAGAATTGTATGAAAGACAGTTTAAAGAAAAACAAATTGAATTAAACAAGCGTGTTGATGAAATTGCTAATCTTAAACAAATCTTGGCTGAAAAAGAAAAGATTGTTACAAAACTTCAAAGTTATCATAACTCTTCGTACATTCTTGAACGTATTTTCAATATCACACCAGATGACAAAGATACTAATGATTGTAAAAAGGGTATTGGTTCAGAGTTTCATCAGGTACCACCACCTTTGAGGGACAATTATACTTTTTATGATGAGGAAAAGGTGGCAAAGGGTTTGAACATAGTTGACCAATTACCTGAAAGTATCGATGTGACTTACACCAAATCTGATGATGCTGATGATTCAGAGGTGGTATGTAAGGTGGGTGATAGTGTTTTGAAAGATAAGTCTGAATCACAGGATGAAGGTGAAGGAAATCTTTATGATGGATATCTGAAAGACATGAAATCTGAGAAGAATTTGAATGATGATTGACGGGTGGTCCGTAGGACAACCCTTAAGTGCCTTAAAAATATTAAAATCCCATGCTTTACACGTTTAATTGTTTGAACTTGGTAACTACTAGTTGTTTGGACGTGCAGGTGCAAATGGAACTTAAAATGGAAGGAATACGGAGAATAAATGAAAAAATCAATTTTTTGGAATTGAATAATTAAGAGGATAGCATGATAGAGGACGAAATTACGAGAACGTAGGCGAAAACGGTGAAGAAAACGGAGTTGAAACGAAAAAGTTATGCTGAAAACAAGTTTTCAGGCTGAAGCCTGCCGTAAGTTACGGCCATTGGCGTAGCTTACGGCGCTCACTGACACTTTTTGTCACCGTATGACAGTTTAAAGCCACCGTAAGCCATTCCAAGCCACCGTAAGCTACGGTGGCCACCGTAGCTTACGGCGCTGACCTACATAAATGTGTAACTTCCACCTTTTAATGCGGATTTATGATGCCCTTTCAAGTCCAATCATTCCCATTCGGTTACATACACTTTGGAGACGAATTTTGGGTGTTCTTGAGAGCTTGAAACAATTTCTAAACATCTTGTTAGTGTTTTTAATTCCTATGAACATTGATATGTATGTGATGATGATTGTCCAAGTCATGAGTGTCTAAACTTATGGTGATCATCTTTGGTTGAAGGTTATGTAAGACTTTGTGCTTGAATTCCTTATTTCTAGAATAACAAACTTTGTCTTTATGATTTATTTGTTATGGTGTGTGCTTGATTGTTAGTAAATTGTTGATTCTTATGTTAATCTAGTTTGAAACCATACGTTCTTGGTGCCGTTGGCAATCGAGATATCATGGGTAGAATTAGGATTGGGTAAGGGTTAATTGGTCATCGGGTAACAACCTCACGTTCTAGGAATCTGAGTACTTAGTTCCCTTTCATCACTGCAATTAAACACACATGAACTATGTCTATGTAGTTCTTTCTAGTGGAATGATAGCATACATGTCGAAGCAAACCGGAAACTAAAGATGGTCATTTGTCTCTAATTTGTTTACAACCAAAACACTTCCATTTTGCAATTAGATTAGTAGTCTTAGTTTTAAAAATCAACCAATCAAACCCACTCTTGAATTTATTTTATTTGCAATTAGATTAATTTAGTCAAGTTAGATATACACTTAGATAACACATATTCCACAAACTCCCTGTGTTCGATACCCACTTACCACTAGCTACTTAGTTGTAATTGGATTAAATTTGATTGTGACCACGATATCACGTCAAATTTTGGCGCCGTTGCCGGGGAGTAGTGCGCAACGTGTGTTATCTTGTGTATTAGTTTGAAAAAAAAATTAAAAAAAAAATCCCAAAAAGATTTCTTTTATGTTCATGATTTACACTTGGTAGTTGAGTTGTGTTGTGCAGGATGACAGGGCATTACACAAATTTCAGCTTATTTACGTGTAGATTGTGCGGGGGTCCACGACATCCATGTATTGGTTGCCACGAGGCTCACTACAGGAGGGCACATGGAAAACCGGTGTCATATGTTTCACAGCTTCCACCTCCATCATACGTTGACGATTATGAATCAGAAATGGAGGATGACTATTATTCATATGGATACGATCGGGACGAGGAAGTTTATTATGAGGCAAGGATGGATAGTCTATGTTTTTGTTGCGGTCGCGATCACACTTATGATTATGATGTGTGCACGGTGTATTCAGAAAACCCAAAGTATTGGAATAAGAAGATGATGGAAGCGCGCATCTATAGACCGTATCAGGGATATCGACAATATCATCCTGAAGAATATTCTGAGCCCGAGGGTGTTTATGTTTATGAGACCGAGGAGGAAAAAGAGCTTGCTGTATTGGAAGTAACTTTGTCCAAACTCGAGCAATATTTAGCAACACCCAACCTATCCGATGAAGACCGAATCAGCTGCTTAGTTTCTAAGTGTCATACTTTAAAATTGAAGATAGAGATAGAAGAACGCCTCTCACCATTACCTGACGATATTAGAGATTATTCTCACATGAAGGAGGAGGTTGTGGAGGATAATACCACACCAATGGGTCCTTTATCTGATGAAGAGTCACTTGTAGATCAGATGATGTGTGCAGATTATGAGGTAGAGCAGGCTGATGGGATGGATATGTGTACCGAACCTCTTCCCATATCAATGATTCAAATTAACAAGTGTGGGGAAGAGGGTTCGAGGAATAAGATGAGAAAGGTGAAACTACCAGACATTAAGGTATATGTCATGAAGTGGACTAGCAAAGCCCGTAGGAGCAGCTTTAACATGCCAAATATACTGACAAATCTATGGAGATGGCATGTAAATTTCCGGGCATTTGTTGGAAATGCTGCGGGTAAGTGTGCATTAAGACCACCATAACGAATATCAGGTATGGTCTGGCTGAAGACCTTTAAACTTAGCGCTCTCGGGAGGCAGCCCGAGGATGTAGAGTATTGTATTTGTATTTTGTTTTGTTTTGTTTTGTTTTGCTTTGTTTGGTTTTGTTTTGGTGTTGTGTTTGTGTTTTGGCAGGTTATTACGTTTCAACCCTCGCGGATGCAATAACTCAAGTGTGGGGATGTTTGGCAACATCCCCGTTGAGATATCGGCGAATCCAAGAGATGTTTATGAACCGGTCCGATTACCGTAGCTGCATCACTACCAACACTGCTGATTTACTAATCAGGTTGTGTCTTGTTCTCATTTTGTGCACCTTTGTATATATTCATGTTTAAGTTTACGGTTGGGAGGTAGGGTGGTGTTTTGATGTTGATGTGTTTGTTGGGTTGTGAAAGTTGGTGGTGTTTTTAGAAATAAAAAAAAATTTGGGGTTCAAGATGCAAAGCAAATGTGGGTGTTCTTGTTGAAAGCGATCTTTCCCTTTATTGGCCATTTTAAGGAGATTTATGATGCCTAATCATGCAATTTCGGTTACTACTTGGCTAGAACGAGTTGGGAAGTATATGAAGAGCACTTGGAAGCTAAGAAACACATCTTGGAACTATCTTTCACTAATCTTTATCTAGCTTTTGTTGGTGAAACTTATGAACACTATTTCCTTTTCTATTTCTTGCATTATGTTTGTAAAAGCCATGAGTGGCTAGTTTCTTGGATGATTATCTTGTGTTGAAGGTTGTGGTAAACTTTTGTGTCTTTTATTTATATTTCTAGAATAACAATTCCTTTCCATTTGAATTGATTGTTATGATGCATGATCGATTGTTAGTAACTTGTTGATCTTTATGTTAATCTAGTTTGAAACCATACGTTCTTGGTGCCGTTGGCAATCGAGATATCATGGGTATAGTTAGGTTTGGGTAAGGGTTGATTGATCATCGGGTGACAACCTCACGTTCTCGGAATCTGAGTACTTAGTCCCCTTTCATCACTGCAATTGGTTATGCATGAACTATGTCTATGTAGTTCTTTCTAGTTTAATGTTGACACAAAAGTTGAAACAAACCGGATACTCAAGATAGTCATTTGTCTCTCAACTGTTTACAATCCAAATTTTCATTTTGCAAATTAGTTAATTAATCGTAGTTTTTAAAACCAATCAAATCAAGCCAACTCTTGAATTTTATTTTTCTTGCAATTAGTTTAATTTAGCTAACTTAGAAAAGCACTTCAAATAGCACATTTTCCACAAACTCCCTGTGTTCGATACCCACTTGCCACTATCTACATAGTTGTTATTGGGATTAAATTTGCGTGACCACGATATCACGTCAAATTTTGGCGCCGTTGCCGGGGAGTAGTGCGCAACGTGTGTTATCTTGTGTATTAGTTTGAAAAAAAAAATTAAAAAAAAAATCCCAAAAAGATTTCTTTTATGTTCATGATTTACACTTGGTAGTTGAGTTGTGTTGTGCAGGATGACAGGGCATTACACAAATTTCAGCTTATTTACGTGTAGATTGTGCGGGGGTCCACGACATCCATGTATTGGTTGCCACGAGGCTCACTACAGGAGGGCACATGGAAAACCGGTGTCATATGTTTCACAGCTTCCACCTCCATCATACGTTGACGATTATGAATCAGAAATGGAGGATGACTATTATTCATATGGATACGATCGGGACGAGGAAGTTTATTATGAGGCAAGGATGGATAGTCTATGTTTTTGTTGCGGTCGCGATCACACTTATGATTATGATGTGTGCACGGTGTATTCAGAAAACCCAAAGTATTGGAATAAGAAGATGATGGAAGCGCGCATCTATAGACCGTATCAGGGATATCGACAATATCATCCTGAAGAATATTCTGAGCCCGAGGGTGTTTATGTTTATGAGACCGAGGAGGAAAAAGAGCTTGCTGTATTGGAAGTAACTTTGTCCAAACTCGAGCAATATTTAGCAACACCCAACCTGTCCGATGAAGACCGAATCAGCTGCTTAGTTTCTAAGTGTCATACTTTAAAATTGAAGATAGAGATAGAAGAACGCCTCTCACCATTACCTGACGATATTAGAGATTATTCTCACATGAAGGAGGAGGTTGTGGAGGATAATACCACACCAATGGGTCCTTTATCTGATGAAGAGTCACTTGTAGATCAGATGATGTGTGCAGATTATGAGGTAGAGCAGGCTGATGGGATGGATATGTGTACCGAACCTCTTCCCATATCAATGATTCAAATTAACAAGTGTGGGGAAGAGGGTTCGAGGAATAAGATGAGAAAGGTGAAACTACCAGACATTAAGGTATATGTCATGAAGTGGACTAGCAAAGCCCGTAGGAGCAGCTTTAACATGCCAAATATACTGACAAATCTATGGAGATGGCATGTAAATTTCCGGGCATTTGTTGGAAATGCTGCGGGTAAGTGTGCATTAAGACCACCATAACGAATATCAGGTATGGTCTGGCTGAAGACCTTTAAACTTAGCGCTCTCGGGAGGCAGCCCGAGGATGTAGAGTATTGTATTTTTATTTTGTTTTGTTTTGTTTTGTTTTGCTTTGTTTGGTTTTGTTTTGGTGTTGTGTTTGTGTTTTGGCAGGTTATTACGTTTCAACCCTCACGGATGCAATAACTCAAGTGTGGGGATGTTTGGCAACATCCCCGTTGAGATATCGGCGAATCCAAGAGATGTTTATGAACCGGTCCGATTACCGTAGCTGCATCACTACCAACACTGCTGATTTACTAATCAGGTTGTGTCTTGTTCTCATTTTGTGCACCTTTGTATATATTCATGTTTAAGTTTACGGTTGGGAGGTAGGGTGGTGTTTTGATGTTGATGTGTTTGTTGGGTTGTGAAAGTTGGTGGTGTTTTTAGAAATAAAAAAAAAAAAAAATTGGGGTTCAAGATGCAAAGCAAATGTGGGTGTTCAAGATCCAAGCCACCGTAAGCTACGGTGGCCACCGTAGCTTACGGCGCTGACCTACGTAAATGTGTAACTTCCACCTTTTAATGCGGATTTATGATGCCCTTTCAAGTCCAATCATTCCCATTCGGTTACATACACTTTGGAGACGAATTTTGGGTGTTCTTGAGAGCTTGAAACAATTTCTAAACATCTTGTTAGTGTTTTTAATTCCTATGAACATTGATATGTATGTGATGATGATTGTCCAAGTCATGAGTGTCTAAACTTATGGTGATCATCTTTGGTTGAAGGTTATGTAAGACTTTGTGCTTGAATTCCTTATTTCTAGAATAACAAACTTTGTCTTTATGATTTATTTGTTATGGTGTGTGCTTGATTGTTTGTAAATTGTTGATTCTTATGTTAATCTAGTTTGAAACCATACGTTCTTGGTGCCGTTGGCAATCGAGATATCATGGGTAGAATTAGGATTGGGTAAGGGTTAATTGGTCATCGGGTAACAACCTCACGTTCTAGGAATCTGAGTACTTAGTTCCCTTTCATCACTGCAATTAAACACACATGAACTATGTCTATGTAGTTCTTTCTAGTGGAATGATAGCATAAATGTCGAAGCAAACCGGAAACTAAAGATGGTCATTTGTCTCTAATTTGTTTACAACCAAAACACTTCCATTTTGCAATTAGATTAGTAGTCTTAGTTTAAAAAATCAACCAATCAAACCCACTCTTGAATTTATTTTATTTGCAATTAGATTAATTTAGTCAAGTTAGATATACACTTAGATAACACATATTCCACAAACTCCCTGTGTTCGATACCCACTTACCACTAGCTACTTAGTTGTAATTGGATTAAATTTGATTGTGACCACGACATCACGTCAATGATTCAAAAGGATTGGTTTATACCATGATTGGATCGGACAAATTATTCTTGGATATGGTTTTCCCGATTCAGAATGTGATTTCAGAGAAAATTGACAAAGTTTTCAAGATGGTTGAAATTGAGAAGTCTGAAATGTTGAAGTTTGCTGGTAAAGGTTTCAAAGGATTTTCTAACAAACCTGGTTCTAAGAAGAAAAACATGAAGTCTGGTTTGGGGTATAAGAAGAAACATAATCGAAACAGAACTGAAAGGTCCAATTTTCAGACAAAAATGAATTTTGTTCAAGGAAAAAGTTTCACAGAAGAAGAAAAATTCAAAATTGGAAAACAATCTAATGCAGAGTTTGAGGCTATGAAAAAGAAACAACAACAGCCAAAAGATGTGTCAAAGAAAGTGTGTTTTAAATGTGATCAAATTGGACATGTTGCACGAAAGTGTCCAAATCCAAAGTCTGTTGATGTTGAGACACAAAAATCTGAGGGTGTGAAACCGAGGTTAACCAGATTTGATTCGAGACAAACTTGGAAGTTTAGCACAAATGAGTTTGCCTCAAATCAAAATTGGAAGTCAAATCCGAACAGGTTTAATTCTAGACAGATCTGGAATTCTCACACATCCAGAATGAGAACGTCATGGAGTCGGAAAACATCAGTTGGTGTGACAAAACCTCAAAAGATTTGGAAACCTAAAAATGTTGTTCAAACTCAAAAGGTTCAGAAAGAAACAAATTTTTACAAAAGAGGTACTCCGAAAGGTCAAGTGTGGTCTGTTAAGAAAAGTGTTGAGTTGATAAAAGATGAGAAACAGAAACAAATTTGGAAACCAAAAACTGAAACAATAGGTTCAACTTCTGAGGTGAAAATGTCTGAGGTTTCAGATGTGGTTGCCTATGATGCAAATGTTCTACCGCTTAAGGCTGAAAACTTTAAAATTCAGGTTGCTAGAATCAAAGTTACACCTAAGGCTCCTGAGGCCTGGGTGGACACCATGTTTGATTAAGTGGTTGGAATTGCCGGAGCTTCCTAGATCACGAAGCATGAATCGGCATCTATCTTTATTGTTTGAAATTTTTAGGACAAATTATTTGTGTGTTTGATAAAGTTTGAATGTGCAGGTGCTAAATGCTGATGAAGATTGTGAGAGTGTTGCACGGGAAGAGGTTGAAGATCCCTGGTTTTGGTCAGACAGGGAGTTTGTTGGTTGTTTTGTATAAGTTTGTGTTGTGTTTGATGATTGCTGTTTGTTTGTTGGTTGTTTGTTTGTTTGGATTGATGTTTGTGATGGTTGATGTTAGTTTACATTGAATAAGTGGTGATGGACTATGCCGAAACCCTCACGGCGGAACAAACATGATTACTCACAAGTTGAAGAACGGTTTTCTAACAGTCAAAATCAATGGGTTGTAAATCATGGGGGTACGTTATATTTTCTGCGAAACAGAGCATGAGATGCAGAAAATGGATGGCGAGATAAAGCTATCAGTATCGGTTTGTCAAATTTCTTTAATGATTTTGCATTTTAGGGGGAGAAATTGTGTTAGAAAATACAAAAACATTAGAAAATTTGAAAAAACCAAAAACATGATAAAATCAAAAATTTGAGTTTTGCGTAAAAAGAGGAAATGATAGTACATCAGTAGACAGTTACAGTATGCTAAAGAAATGTAATGATTAAATAGCATTAAACAGTCTCACTGATGATATGTCGATAGGTTTTTATACATTTAGTAAGCTTTTTCGGGATATAAACCTAAATTCAAACTTGCTTATTTCGTGGGGAACACTACTTGGATATATAGGTAACCCCTGAAATCTCGTTTGAAAGGTCTCGTATTCTGATATACTAGGTGTTTATACTCTATGATGTCTGGGGTATTATTCCGGGACTTCTGCTGAACGGTAGTTCTGACCTAGTCCTTGGCTAATACTTTATCCGGAAATGCTTGAAATATAGCATAAAGCCCTCAGCTGATTAGACAATAAAATTGATAATCATCTGTTGTAGCTGAAAAGATCCTCTAAAGGGGACATACTGCAAAGTCGAAACTGATATCTCTCTGCTGAACGGAAGTTCTGACCTGAGATCCCTCAGTTTTCGCATTTAACCCCTAATTTATGCACAGACATCATTGTAGTATTCTTACCTGTAAGACTGAATATTGGGATTCTGGATACGGGAGTATATTCAAGAGGTGGGACACATGAATGAGTTTAAGTCTTAAAACATCTAAATCGTATCCTGAATCAGTTGAAATTTGTATGAAAATTTAAATGGATCAGTATATCGACAATCTAAGTGAATTGTTTAATTCTTAATGTGAATTTAAGCTCAACGGTACTTGTGACTTGTCAAAAACTGATATGATCCTCTGATGCATACTCAAACAAAAATATTGTTTGTAAATATGATTGTATATATTTCTTTACTGCTTTATATTTTCAGAAAATACAAAAAGATTTTGATTTCTGCGTTATTTTAGATAAACCGATATCTGAGTTGCTGAGTTTCAAAATCTAAGTATGCTGATTGTGTTTCTGATAACAAAATGAGTTTATTAAGTTGAAACTTGAAATTTTTAGAAAACTTCAAAAACAGTTTGTGAACATCTTCAGGGTCATTAATTTGAACTTGAATGATAATCAGAGGGGGAGTTGGATTCTTTAACAATGTCTAATTCAGAAATATTGTTGATAATGGGAGTGTTTTAGTAAGTTGTATAGTGCCAGTTAATGGTTACTGGTTGATGAGTTTAAAATGTTGTTACTTATCATTTGTCTGAGTGATTACAGGAAAGAATCAGATTACGATCCCGAAGAGCTGAGTCTAAGGGGGAGTCTGAAGATAAGTTGTAAGTGAGGAAGAGCTTGTAGCTGAAAAACAAGGTGATGATCTCTAAAAGCACGGAAGCTTGACGAGAGGGGGAGCCTTCTGATGATGAAGTTGTAAAGATGATCAAAGAGAAAGATTGAAGGATACTTATATAGTTACAATCTGAACAAGTTGGTAAAGATGATCAAGACTGAAGAGGTGACATAACAGAGAATGTTCACTGAAGACTTCGTCAATATCCGAGGGGGAGTCTGTTGGTGCACTACGTCTATTGACTTCGTCTTGTATCATGTAATAGGATAGGATAGGTTAGAATAACCAGTGCATGAGGTTCGAGAAACGAGAACTGGTGAATTATCATGTTGGACCGCTTATATGAACAATGGTCATAAAAGCGATCCAAGCTATCTTGTCTGGACCGCTTTTGTGTCATGTTCGTATAAGCGGTTCAAGATCTCTATAAATAGGGCACTGGTTGATTCATTTGTAACGGCTTGGAACTTGTAACGAAGTGCTGCCGAATTGCTTCCAGGTTGTAAACGTTATCAGAATCAATAAAGTGAAGCATTATATTTAGTTTGAGCATCTAGTTCACTGATTCCGCCTTTGAATTAGAGAAACTACTCTTCTGATCGACTCATTCAGGGTCAACGACGATCCAACAATCCTGCATACATGTTTTTATTTGAAGTATTCAGGAAAGAGTTTTACTCCCTGTATGCAGATTCCAGCAAAGTTCCAGTTTTCCTTGATCTTGACGAGCTTGACAGTTATCCTACTCCACCCATTGTCAAGCAAGAGGCTCCTGCTACTACCAGCTCAAAACCGCTTCCGGTCCCCAAGCCCACTACGAGGGATCGTGCTTCCACCTCAAAAAAGAGGAAGGGCTCTGAAGTCAGTGCCCCAGGCTCCGAAGGGTTCTCTTATGATGAGCTCAGCTTCACCGATTCCTTGGAACCGATGACATCGTTCCTTAACAAGGTAATATCCTGGCACTATATCCTGCACATATATCCTGATAGAATATCCTGACAGGCTATCCAGGTTAGTAAATATTGACTTATACTTGAATTTTCATACAGGGCCTCCAGCATCTGCTCCACCTTTACAGCGATGCCTGTGGTACTACTGCACTCCACGAGGCCAAGATCAAACAGCTTGAAACTACCATTGCTGACCAGGGTGCTATTGCTGAAGCCAATACTCGGCATTACGAGGCAAACTGAAGAAGGTCACCCAGGATGCTGAGGTCAAGCTGGCTACCGTCCAAATGGAGGATGAATAGGCCATGGTTTCTTTCCAGGAAGGGATCAAAGCTTCTGCTATTGTCTCTCTGTTACAAGCTCGCATCAAGATGGCTTATGAGGCCAAGGAGACAGGGCTTGAGTGCCCAGCCTGGCCGGTTGAATCCTGGGTGGCAAAGCTGAAGGAGCTTGGAGGCAAGGCAGTGCCATATCCTGCTGAGGCTGGTGAATCTTCTAAGTCAGTAGAGGTGGTGGACAAGGCTGAAAAGAAGAAGGATGCTGGGGCGGATGCTGGTGAGGATGCTGCTCAGGATGCTGAAGCTAAGAAGGTGGAGAAAGCTGGTGAATATGCTGCTTTGTGAGGGCATTCAAGTGGGCAGTGATGGATATTGATGCCTAGGCCGGAGCCCACTTTTTAAATTTGAATATTGGTTTGTAACCTCAAAACAATTTACTTTTTCTGCACTTTACTTTTCCTACACTTGAACAATATGATGGCCAAAGGTGGAGGGATCACGAGTTTCAGGACGAAGCCCTTGGTCATCAACGTTAGTATGCTTTACTTTTGGACAATATAACAGTTGGAGGTGGATGGGTCTCGGTTTGAGACAAAACCTTCAACTGTTAAGTAAATATGGTAAGGAATTAACCGTGCTTTTAGTGGATGGACCTTGGTTTGAGGTGAAACCGAAAGCATAAATTTTGGTATGTTAACAATATAACTTTCTTTTGGCTTTATTTCTGTTGTTATACATTTATTTATGAAAACAGTTTTTGTTTGAACATTCTTGGGAACACATTGTAAGGGTATCCTAAGAGATATCCTGCTCAGGATACTGACGCAAAACTTATTAAACCCAAGTTATCCAAATAAAAAGGAGAGATCATACAAGAGATCCCTAAAAAGTCACTACCAATCTTCAATTATAGGAATGTCCCCAGTGCACACTTATAAGTTTGAGTCCATCCTTTAAGTTGTATAATATATGTTCCCTGTGTTTAATATATTTGAAGACTTAGGAACGCAAACACAACCGTACTTTTAGCTTTACCGAATAAATCCTGAATATCCTGGGATAGACCCTTAATATCCTAGGGATAAACCCTGATTTTCATGCGCTACAGGCGAGAGTGTATAAACTCCAAGACTTAGAAAGGTGAAAACCTTTAAAGCTTAGAGAGTATGAAAATACCCTTCCGTGAGAGAGGGTGATCAATCCTCATATACCTTTAAGACCCAGGATATAGCCAATAGTAACGAAATTGTCAGCCACTTTTACATGAACTGGTCCCGCTACCTTGAACTATCCCTAGATAACTTGCGCTCCAGGCGGGGTGTTTAAACCCAATTCGAGAGAAAGGTGAATACCTTTAAACCTGTGAAGGGATCAGGATCCCTTAAACGTGAGAGAGGGGGCCAATCCTCTAATCTTTCGAGTTATCCTGAGCGTATATTCTGGAGCATATTCTGCAAAACAACATTAAACTAAGGTGGGTGTTAGCTTGGCTAACACCCCTCCGATGCTTAAGTGAGTATTGGGTTCGAAAGAATATATAAACTTAAATATATTGAAAAGAGATAGAATTCATACCATTATGAGTTAGAAATTAAATTATAAACTCACTTGAAATAAAGCTTTAGATGTATAGCATTCCAGGATCTTGGTAGCATATCCCCTTAAATATTCTTGAGTCTATATGCTCCTTTTCCTGCCTGTGATTCGATCTCATAGGGTCCTTCCCACTTTGGAGCTGACTTTCCATCAGCAGGATTAGTAGTATTCTGAAAAGCTTTTCTTAACACCCAATCTCCAACTTGAAACCTCCTAGTCCTTATATTCTTGTTATATGCTCTGGATATCCTCTGTTGATATACTGCCATCCTTAGCTTTGCTGCATCTCTTGTTTCATCCACAGTATCTAATTCTTGGCACATTGCTTCAGGATCCTGCGCAGGATCCTGGAGATTGGATCTTGCCATAGGTATCACCATTTATGTTGGGATCACCACTTCTGCTCCAAATACTAAGGAGAAAGGGGTTTGGCCAGTACTCTTTATTGTTGTTCTATCAACCCACAAAACAAAGGGTAGTTCTTCTGCCCATCTTCCTTTTTTAGCTCCTAATCTCTTTTTCAGGTTGTTGACTAATATCTTGTTTGAGGATTCTGCTTGCCCATTTGCTTGAGGATGTACCAGAGTAGATGTGATCTTTTGATTCCCCAACTCTTGCAAAAGTCGGTAGTCCTGTTGCTTATGAACTGAGAACCAGTGTCATAGATTGTGACATCTGTGCTTGTGATACCATTGTACAAACTCTGAACAATACAATATTAATAAAACAATGTGTTTTGATCCCAATGTTTGTCATTTATGTTTGATTTTGTGCCCATGTTGATTTTTGATCGATTTTGACCTCTATATCGCTTTCTAGAGAGTTATACGCAAACTGATGCGTAAACACGATCAGTTTAACGCGACAAACACTCCGGCACATCATCATAAACTTAACATACCTTAAATAACCTTTACATAACTTAGAAATAAGTTTTGAAGGCTTTGGTATGGCAAAAATAAGTTTATTCGCTCTCAGGGACTATTTGCGTCAACTTGCAAAAGTCTACCGTTTCGTAAGGCAATGTACAGTCCGGAACTTGATCATAAGTAAAACATACCATAAGTAACCTAAACATGGCTTAGAAATAAGCTTTGATAGGTTCGGTGTGCGAAAACATGCTTATATGATCTTACAGGGACTAAAAGTGTAAAAAACGGCGTAAGTTTGCATTTTCGCGCATATCTTACGTTCTGGCCACGTCTGGACATCCAAAATTTTTGTACACACTAAAATATTTTTATTTTAGTGATCGACATGCAAAAATACCATTCGCCGCTTAATTTGGTTCGTTTTCGCGTCCGTTTGAGTTCCGTCGTAATTTAGCGGCCGTACGACCAAACGAGCCGACATTCGAGAGTGTTCCAAGCATATTTTGAGTCCTCTAAACTTTATTGACCTTGTAGAGCCTTAAAAATGGCTTAACGGGGGTCAAATGGGGCTAAAATAGACTCGAATGCATGCAGGGACCTAAACTGCCAAATTTGAAACTTTGCTGATCTGAGGACCTCAGGCGGGGCGTGTAAGCCTACCCCTGTGCCTTACGCGGGCCGTGTAAAGTCCCCAGCGACCAAAAACTTGTTTTTAGCAATCTGCTGCTAATTCAGGGGCTGTTTATGCAAATTTTTGGTGTGTTAAGCAAGTTTAAGTGACCACCAAGGCTTCTAACCTGCTTGTAACAAGTCTAGGGTCATGATTTAATCCTTGGAGGTTACACAAACACTTGGAGTAATCTTGTAACTTCACTATAAATATAAATAGCCCACTCCTTTCACTCATTCATTGCTCATTCCTCTCTTCTCTTCTCTACATCTGACTTGGGAGTTCTCTCAAGCATTTGGGACTTTGTCTTCTTTGTAGAAAAGATAGCAAGGACTTAAGTGAGCCTTCTTTCATTCTTTTAATTGCTTTCTAGTTTAAATAGTCAAACAAGTGTTTGACTTTCAGTTTGACCAGCCTTTGGTCAACGCAAAGTTCAGTTGAACTTTGCAATGTGATTGTAATCACGTTGGTTATAATCCTTAGTGATTATACCCGCTGATTACCACGTTAACTAGGTGTAGTGTCGAGTCAAAGTTTCGGTCAAAATGTGTTTTAGCACGCATTTTGCAACAGAACTACTTTAAGGTATCAAAACACTTTGTTTTGATACCAAATCAGTAGGTTAGACATGTTTTGACATGTTTAACTCGACACTATTAGTCTAGTGCTTGTTTAGGGTCGTAAGGTAATCGGTCTAAACAACCGCTTAGACTTTCGAACCCGACCCGTTTGGTCGATCTTTAGGATCCGACCAAGCTTAGTTAGTGATCATAGTTGCATAGGGAATAACCACTGAGGTTATACCTTATGAACACACAGGATTAGTTAGTCATTTGCTAGTTAGCTTGTATGCCCATAGGAAATGACCAAAATGCCCTTTTGAAGCTAAAATCCGTATTTTACCTATGTGAACATATTTTTTGGCATGTAAACTGATTTAGTAACATGTTTAGGGATAATTGGGCATGTAAGACTTGACATAGCACATAGATAACCATCCGAACATAGTTTTACGCAAACGACGCCTTATAGTAGCTTATGTTACAATAATGTGTCGAAACGGGTCAAAAGCACTTAGGTAGACTTTCCAATCAGAATGTAGGGCCTATTAAATCATACCATATGAGTTCAATTACTCATTTGATTTGTAGAACCTCATTCTATCCTATCTCCTGATTTAGGATCCGTTTATTAACATAGTTACCTATACTAGGTGCCGGTTGATTCCGTGATACTTGGAGCTTAAATTGGTCTTATTCTCAAGACTAATTAGCAATCCCAAGTGAGTACATAGTTCCCCTCTTTTACCGTTTTCAAATATTTTGGGGTGATACACATGTACATACGTGTTACTTTCGTGCATTTCATGCTTTTATGACATAAACATGCTAGTTTCACCTAGTACACTTAGAGTACATGTTTTCAATTGTGTTTTGCTATGTATGTCAAGCATGCTAGCGCATTGATTTGTTACACATTTGTTGCATATGTTTATTTAGCATATGTACACATTGTTTTTACATGACATTTCTGCAATGTATGTTTAATAAGCATGCTAGCACATTGTTTTACATGAACATTTCTACTAGGCGTGTGTATTTAAGCATTCCTAGTATATGGTTTTCATAGGATGCTTACATTGGTTATGACATTTGGTATGTTTAATCGGGACAATAATACATTCATTAATATTGATCACGCCGCTCGGACTTATGTAATGGTACCATAGGAATTGACAACTCCCGTTTCCGACTTCCTAGGTTTGTTAGGAAGTTGGGAATGACAGAATCCGACTACATAATTTAGATAAACCTTTAATTCGTTTAAAGGTTTGTCGCCACAGTCGCAAGGCTTGAATGTATGTGATTAACATTACTACATAAATGTTTGTAATCATAAAGCATTGTTTTTCTGCAAAACATAACATTTGATTTAAACTTAGGTTTATTCAAAAATCTTGTTTTGTACATTTTTCCTATGGCTGAGTAGCTTCTAGTTATTCACCATACATGACATTTGTTATACATTGACATCATCACATAGTTTAAGTAGATGATTTCCTACTTGCTATGCATGGGTTATACGTAAGACATATTACATGCTTGAATGACCTGTCAATACAAAGCTTGTGTGTTATAACATCCTTGGAAATACATGTCATATCCTCGTGCTTCCACGTGAATATTGACATCCTGCATTTCAAAAAATTAGTCAATTGGTCCTCAATATCCTGAGGGATGTTGGTTCCCACGAGCATCGAGATATCCGGATTATCCTGATCCAGGATAAATTTCTTTACATCCTGCTCCGAAGCATCCGCAATATCTTGGGCCCGTATCTTTAATTGCTATGCTGCATTAGGCTTGGTAGAGGATTTCATGGAGGATGAGTAGCACTCCGTCGCCTCCTGTTGGTCACTATCTACTTTGACAACTCCCAGGGTGTAGGGATCTTGATGCACTGATGATAAGTTGACGGCACAGCTTTCATATCATGGATCCATGGCCTGCCCAATATGATATTGTAGCAAGATAAGGAGTCCATCACACAGAAGCGCTGTATTGAATTGACCCCTTCAACATATACTGGTAATTTAATCTCTCCCACGGTATTCCTAGCTTCTCCACTGAAGCCAACGAGTACAGTGGATTTTGAAGTGATATCCATTGGAGATACATTCATCCTTTTCAACGTCTCTAGTTGGATTATGTTGACGGAGCTTCCATTGTCAACCAATATCCTGCGCACAAAATGGTTAGCCACATATAACGTTATTACCAGAGCATCATGGTGCGGATCCTGGACAGTATCCCTGTCATCACTATCAAAAGTGATTACTTTGTCAGTTGTGAGGGTCGTCATCCTGGTTGGTCTTTCCCCTCTTTCAGCTTTAGCCTCCTTTGCATGTCTCTTGGCTGCAGAATATGAAGTCCCGCAAATGTCGGATCCTCTTGAAATAAAGTTAATTATCTTGGCATCCGCAGGAGGTGATGCTGCTCGTTCAGGATCCTTCTCAGTATCCTGACCCTTGTTTTTCTTTCTTCCCAGGAGATCCTTCAGATAACCTTTGCTCAGGAGATAGCTTATTTCCTTCCTCAGAGCAATGAAATCCTCTGTAATATGTCCAAAATCTTCATGGAAGGCACACCATTTGGACTTATCCTTCCAATCAGCCTTTTGTTGATTCTTCCGAGGCCACCTGGCTTTGTCTCCTAAACCCTGCATAGCGTACATTAGTTCAGGTATATTAACAGAAAAACTATATTCATATAACTCAGGATACTCCTCAGGATCCTCGTCTTCAACAACATTCACTTTCTTGTTATCATTTCTACCATATGGCTTGGCGCGATATGGTTTGTATGAGGATTCTGACTTCCTGTTAGTTGATTCATATGTTGAGGATGCATTCATCCTCTCTTGCATTTTCTTATCATCTTACAGCCTGATATATCTCAAAGCCCTGTTCCGAGCTTCATCCAAGTTCCTGCAAGGATTCATCACAAGATCTTGACAAAATTGGGAATCTTTTTGCAGTCCCATCTTGAACGCTTGGACTGCTGTAGCAACATCAAGGTGTGGGATATCCAAGGATTCCCTGCTGAATTTGTTCACATAATCCCTTAGGGATTCTTGAGGTCCTTGAGTTATCCTGTAGAGATCACTTGTTAATTTTTCAAAACTCCTACTGCAAGAAAATTGACTATTAAATAAATTCACTAAATGAGCAAATGTTGTAATCGAGTGCGGAGGAACATTCAAGAGCCATTTCAAGGTTGATCCTGTTAAGGTAGAACCAAAGCCCTTGCACAAGCATGCTTCTTTAAGATCTGGAGGGATAGGATTGATTTCCATCCTTTCCCTGTACTGGGAAATATGCTCCTCAGGATCCGTGGTTCCATTATAAAGCTTCATGTTGGGAGTTTGGAATCTTTTTGGGATTTCAGCATCACAAATAGGATGCACAAACCGAGATATCTTGTGGCTATCCTGGGATACTTCAGGAATTGGCTGAACCACCCCAGGTACACTGGATATCATATCTTTTAGCTTCTGAAGTTCCCTAGACAATGCTGATGTCACACCTGCATCCTGCAAAGATCTAATACTGTTAGTAGCAAGTGTATTATTATTATTAGATATACTTCCGATCTGAGGATTCTGTCCATATCCTGAAGCATATCCTGAGCTTCTCTCAGTTGACACTCGAACTGAAGAAGGTATCTCAGGAGTGCGATTCTGGGGACGGCTAGGCACAATATTTCCCCGGTTATCCTCAGTGTAAACCGCAGAACTGAAGTTCAAAGCCCTGGGTTGCAGGGGAGTGACAGTATCCTCAGTGGGCCTGCTCGAGCTGGATTTCAAGAGTTGTATTACTCTTAAAATCATTCGGTTAGTCTCCTGCTGCTGCCTCATCTGTTCCTGCACACTACCAAACAAGGTCAGAATTTCATCGTTAGAGGCTAGAACAGGGGCCGATTGCTGAATACTCCAAGTAGGTATAATATCCTGAGCCTGTGAGGAGGTTTGCGTCCTTGGTGGAGGTGGAGGAAGCACCGAACCAACTGTTGCAGAAGCTGTAGCAGACACAGTAGAAGAGCTCATGCTTGATCTCGAGGCCATTGCAAACAATGTAGTAAAAAGTTTGGAAAATACAAAACCAAGTAGTGATCTTGCAAAAGTTTTTAGAAAAAATAGCACCACTTGCTCCACGGTGGGCGCCAAATTGTTTTGGTCAAAAATTACCAAAGCAATTTAGTGATCAAATTAGTTAAGTGAGGTAGTTTGCTAAAAAATGTGTTCAAAATATGTTAATTAAGTTGTTTGCAAAAACAGTTTCAGGATACGGCTCAGGATGTTGAGCTGTATCTACGATCAAACTATGAGCAAAAAGTAAATGGGATGACACGAGATATACGAGGAAAGCCCTTGATCAATCTAGATCGCCGGCACAAAACCTCGGGAGCTGACAATAGCAGCTGCCTTGTTCTTCTTATTGCTTTAAACGTCAGGATACAGTGCAGATATTGATCAGATCGTTAAGTGTGAGAGAGTAGTGAGTGTTGTTGTGTCCTATTCGATCCAATTTATCCATCTATTTAAAGATATGAAATACAAACAAAAACTCCTATAAATGGGGGATGCTCCAGAATATTCCATAGTGAACGTTGTGGACCGAGTAAAGCGGCTTCAACGTCTTCCTTTGAACTACTTAGACCGAGTCTTCCGGGGAAAGGGTCCTGATGAACGTTGCGAGCTTGGACTTGTATTCCTGCACATAATTCGTTAGTGACCCTCAGGATACCATTCAGGATGTTACCAATATCCTGAATGTGTAACCCGGGGTATGAACACATATCATACAATTAAGATATAGCTCAAGATATTGACCAGGATATAGGCTCAGAATTTCACCCATAACACATATGTGCTCCCACTTTTAAACCAACGTAGGTAGAAGGAGGGCACTTGTCTGATACCGAAGTAAATTTGTCGTTTCATTAACACTTCCCAGGTCTATACCAATGCTAAACAAATTGGATTTGTGTAAAGTTTTCTTACAACCTAAAACAAAGTAAAAACATCTCATCAATTTGGATATGTTTTAATATTAAAATCTAATCATTCTCCAAACAGAATTGCATTATCTGCATAAAGGAGGGGACATAATATCAACCCATTATTGGGTGTGGTGATGCCATGGAAAACACTTAAGAAACATGCCTTAGTAATAATATTGGAAAAAGCTTCCATTGCGCTTATAGAAAGGAAGGGCGATAAGGGTTACCAAGTTAGAGTCTCATTAAGGATTAACAACCATCTAGAATGTTCCTACAGGAAAGAAATGTTGATTAATGACCCAATGTTACCGAGCCAATAACAAGCTTGAGATAGTTAGATAGCACCTTAGAAGTTACCTTGCTACCGCGTCTTGCCAAACTAATTAACCGATATTCATGGAGAGAAGTCGAATCAGACATTTCAGGGATGAAAGTAATTATAAAACAAGACCCACATCCCTAACCTTTTGACACCGTTCTAGTGGAAGGGATTCAAAGCATTTAGAAAATCTTGTTCTAAGCGATCCGAAAACCATTTAATAAAGAAAAACTTGAGGCCATTAGGTCCCGTGCACAGTCGCTACAACAATCCCATAAGACCTCTTTGACTTTCTTCAATGTAAATGCGGTGATGACCAAATTGTTGTAAGACCCACTAACTTAAACGAATAAATTTAACACTTTTTACAAACTACTTCCATAAACCATTACTAGTTTTAAAAGACAAGCTACTCAAGGTAGCAATGATTCTGTTTACGGGACATGTACTATGGTTTTAGGTATTGAAATAAAGTTAACAAAAACACGGAAGCATATATTTATGAGGAGTGTTCTTTTCGTCGCACAACTTGATCTTCATCCGGTTCACTAACTTAAGCATTTAAGCGAAAGGTTAAACCCAAAAATCAAACGTAAAATTTTGTTTTGGACAACCCCCTCGCGTCGCGGAGGGATCGCTTGTCTCCCCACCATGGCGCGGGGATGACAGTTTTGACCGAACGGTTAACAAAGCTCCCCCGCGCATCGCGGGAAGGCCTGATTTCTCCTCTGCGTGGCACAAAAATGACACTTTTTGAGCAGGTTGCAAGAGTTGGGCAACTTCTCACCCTTAGCCAAATTTCGCAATTTTTCATCCAATTCACATCCAAATCAGTCTAAACTCAATGTAATCACCTGGGTTTCATTTCTCAACATATTTAAAATACCACCCACTACACGGACCCACAAATTTTGAGTTTTTTCACTCTTATAATTTGGTTTAGGTTTATTACCCGTTTAAACCGTCATGAGACTTTGAGCTCTTTAACTCAAATCATCCGCATTCTTTCATCAAGGTTCCTTATCATCTTCCAACAATGACCAAGAATCATGGTTGGTAAGCCAGACAACGCCTCGGATTCTACGATCCCATTGGTTTAGTTCACCGTTGTGACTCTCGTCGTCCACAAGTGGCAATTACCAATTTTATTCATTTTCTCCATGGCCCTTGACTACGTTCATTTGCGTTGGGCATCACGTCTGCTTCTATGACCCACCAGGTAATTTATGCTTTGGTTTTACATACCTTTTGATGGTTGTTTAAAACTCGTTTTTCTTTACTTATTCCACAATTTATCAATCAACTCTTTTAGCGTTTCATTATAGTAACATCAAGGTTAATGAATTAATTACTTAATTAATTAATTAATAATAATAATAATAATAATATTAACGTAACATCATAGCTACGTACCTCATGGCTTCCCTTTTGAACAAGCTTCCTTCTCGGCTTGTCTTCCCGATGCTTCACTTGAGTTACCTATAGGTGTAACCCCAAGTGATCATTATTATACACACTTATCATTCTTGGAGCTTGAAATGAAGGATTCATTTGAATTCCTTCCTAACAATTTCATCTAGTTTAAACGCTAAGTAGCAATATAAGATTCACTTAGGAATTTTATCAAACACCTAACAGTCATTGGATTTAAGATATACTGTTAGGCTAAATTTGACTATCCTTTACTATATTAACTATACTCACAGTTCACACTTTCTTTAAAATCAAAATAACATGTAAATTTCAGTTTGTCATAAGCTAATACTTAACCTAATCATCATATTTCATGAGGTCTACCCTTATGACTAAAACCCACTTCTTCACATACATGGGTAATCATCCATACAAGTTATAATTCAAATTATTCACATAATCCACATGTATGAACATCATAAACACTCCTACAATCATCAATAGACATCCTTATGGTGATTTACCCACTAGGCCTTCCTATCCATTATTCACATAATCCACATGTATGAACATCATAAACACTCCTACAATCATCAATAGACATCCTTATGGTGATTTACCCACTAGGCCTTCCTATCTCGTGGACTTCTCTAAGCTAGAGAATTGACCAAATGTGAAATTAAAACTTACCTAAGTTTTAGAGGATATTTTGTGACCAAAACCTTCAATCATGCATCAAGATTTCTTTTATTTTAGTTCCAAATTTGATGACTTTGTGTTTTCTAGGTTGAAGAATGTTTCCCCCTTCTCTCTATCTATCTGGATCGATACACACAAACATGTGTGTGTATTTTTATAATTTCAGCTTTTAACCATTTTAGTATTCCATTTAATCAACTTAGGCGCCTTAGATTTTGTTAGTTATTTACATTAGGCATCTGTTGTATGTTCTATAACATAAGACATTAATTAATTAACTAGGTTAAAACGTTCCTAGTTACTTTCACTTGATAAATCCATGTTACAAGTAGGGCTGTAAACAAACCAAACAAACTCGAACAAGGCCTTGTTCATGTTCGTTCGTTAAGGATATAACGTGTTCACAAACAACACAAACAACTTATGAACACTTACCGGATAAGATTTTATGTTTGTGTTCGTTCATTAAGGAAAAGAACGTGTTCATGAACAGTTCCCGAACACATATAAAATCGGCGAAGACCGCGGTGGCTAGAGGTGGTGGTGAGAGGAAGCGACGCTAAACCTTGAAGCCCTTATCATTGAACCAAGGTCGATAATATTTTTTGATTTGAACAATGAGAAAAAAGTGGAACAATTGCATAAACAAGGCGGAGATACGGTTTCCTTATGAGATAAATAAGAATTAAAGAATATAAAAAGATTAGATAAAATAAATAAATGCTAAAAAATCTTTAGTGAAGAACATAAACAAAAAAAAACATGAACACATGTTCACAAACACATTAGCGAACGTTCACGAACACAACTGAATGAAAAATACATTTGTTTGTGTTCGCTCATTTAACAAACCGAACATAATTTCTTGTTCATGTTCGATCATTAAGTAAACGAATGAACGTAAATGAACTTCCTGCCGAAACAGTTCACGAATTCTTCGCTGAACGTACAGTTCGTTTACAACCCTAGTTAAAAGTCTATCCCCCTTAAAAGAGGTTTCGTTCTCGAAAACCATAAGTACATACCAAAGAGGTAGGGGTAGTATCTCCTCATCTCTTCCTAGTACTCCGAAGTGGTGTCTGGTCTCTTCCGATGCTCCCATTTTACTTTCACTTGATAAATCTCCTTGTTCCTAAGACCCTTAACCTTTTAGTGAAGGATTGTGATAGGTCTTGCCACATAATTGAGTTTGGTGTCAACTTCTATATCACTAAGGGGAACGTAAGCCGCCTCGTCGGCTAGGCACTTTCGGAGATGAGAAACATGAAATGTTTTAAGGATACCACCTAGTTCTTCTAGTAACTCTAAACGATAACACACCTTGCCCACTTGGTTGATCACTTTGAAAGGCCCAATAAATCGAGGGATTAACTTTCCCCTTTTTCTAAAACGAACTATTCCCTTCCACGGGGACACTTTCAACATTACTTTATCTCCCTTTTGAAACTCTATGGGTGTTACACCCACCCCGTAACCCGGGTGATTGTGCACAATTGATATACTTACAGCGGAAACAAACTACTTTCATTAAAACTTATAATAGTCCGAGTACAACACTTTATTTATTTACGAACTTTTGGCAACTAAGAACTCCTTGATCTTCTAAAACTCCCCAACTGTCAAGTAGTTCCTATAGCTTTCCTCATTACTAACCTGAGATAAGTATACTCAAAACGACGTCAGATATATACTGGTGAGCTCATACTATACAATTTTTATAAAGACAGACCTTAGTTTACATTATATGCATACACAATATGGGCATGTGACCACATTATAGTCAGGTTGGGCCCCATTGAACCTTATAGGTCACATTTGACTTGTCACAAACCACCGTACAAGAGACATACTGGTCCTCCAGCTGTGTCCCCCTACGGCCGTCACATAGGTATGAGTGTGTGTCGCTGGACCTTATAAGCACGAAGTGCCTGTGGGTACAACACCTTATTACCCTTCCTAGAATGACACACCTCATTAAGCATAATAGGATCCCATATACCCCTACTGACACATGTATACTGCAGCATTCTCATTATTACCAGTTATGGACGAGTATACTATCACAGTTTTAAAAGACAAGTATGATGACTCACCTGATTAGCAATTGCTTAACAGCCGCTAGTAATACTGGGTTATGTCTCAAGGTCCTGACACAATTACATAATCCTAGGTTAGGTAATGGTACACCTAACTAGTCATTGTCATGGTTGGATATTGGTTAGCACTGCCTTGTTTAAGCATGGGTGATCAGTCCATGCCTAACTAAGGCTAGGCTACCCAATACCCGCCCCTGACAATAACCCTAGTACCTAAAAACAATACTAACACTACTACTACTAATATATTATTACTAATAATAAAACTAATATTAACTACTAAAAATAAATAATAAATAACTAAACATAAACTTAAACGAGAGTATACCTCAAAACTATCTACGGCACGTTGATGTAGAGTTTTCCTACTCCTGCTCCTACTCGCGCTCCAAAAACGACTACTAACAACACCCAACGGGGTATCGTATACTCGGGATTCTCTATACTAGAGCATTCCCGTTAAAGAAACTGGTACCTAAACAAACTACTAAGACTCTTATTTAAAGCAAGCAAGCAGGCACCTCAAATCCTTTTCTGGTGGGATTCAATTGACGTGCCTACCTACCTGCTTGACCTGCTAGCTTGCTTGCTTATATATATTAATTCAGCTGCTTAACTCGTTTTTCTTATATAACTTTTAAAATATGACGTTTTATAAAACGACGAATATGTCATTAGAACGAGCATATTTTTATCTACGTTTTAACCTAAGTTTCATTAAAAACGGAGTAAGGTAAATAAAATAATATATTTAATTATTAATATTAACGGTCTCCTATATTAGCCAAGGTTTGTCAAGATATTTCACCTTTCACACTATTATCTTACTCGTTTAACAATATATGAAATATAAATTACATATTTCACACGTTTATAACCAGCACATTAAGATTCGGGGTATTACAATGGGTCTTCACCTTTTATTTGCATAAGACTTTAGCCGATCCTAAGCCGCTTTCAAATGGATTTCAACTGCATGAAGCTTTTCATTTGTGGCCTTAACCACATCTTTGTGAGCAAGTTCTCGAGGACCCACCTCACCCCAACACAACAGGGTTCGACATCTTCGCCCGTAAAACATTTCGTATAGGGGCATACCAATGCTAGAATGGTATCTATTGTTTTACGAAAATTCAACCAATGGTAAGTAGGTGTCGCAACTACCACGAAAATCTATTATACATGCACGAATCATGTCTTCCAAAGTCTGAATCGTCCTCTCACTCTGCCCGTCGGTTTGAAGGTGATAAGTCGTACTAATTAACAATTTGTACCTATTTGCTCTTCAAAATCTTGCCAAAAATTTGAGATAAACTGGGTATCTCTATCAGATACAATTGACGTGTTTAGATAGTAACAATTAAATTGACACAGAACATAGTCGAATTTTAAGGATAAAAACACTAATACTAACTATACACGTTCTAGGCAAGCGTACCTATCGGTATATAGTATAGCTTAGGTAAGTTGTGACAACCCTCACCAAAACAGGTATCCGTACGAATTAATCGATATTTAATTAATGCTTAATTACTGTGCTTGTTTACAATTGTGATTAAACTGCTTCTTGATTTCTGATACACACATATTCCTGCATCATACTTTATTACTGTCACTCCATTTATTACACACAAAACTATAGTGACAAACTTGATGCACAAAAGCACAGTAGCACAATGAACGGATAACCAGTAAACATGCTGACATTACCAGCACTGGACAGATACTGTCTCTGAGGCCATTATGAGCCGGGAATAGATTACTATAATAGTGGTGAGTGTAGGGAGATGAGGTTTGTAGAACTGCGCCACTAGGTGATATTTATAGTGACCGGATGTGCCTAAAACACACTTTAACTGGAAAATTCTGCACTTTTAAATAAAATTCAGCATTTAAATACGCTAGTAATGTGCAAAAACTTGGGAAAATGATACTAGACACTTTCCAAAGTGTCGGGAATTAATTGTGGCACTAAAAAGAATATTAAAGGCACTCTAAACGCTTATTTAGCACTTTAACGGATTAATATCCATCCGAACAACCGGACTTAACCCGGAACATTAAAATATTGTCAATGATATTACCGACACTTTTCTGAGCCAGTTAGGGTCCCCGAACACCCTAACACCCGTTATACTTCATAACACACTAATAACTTATTTAAGTTACTAACTAACATAGCTAGACACTAACTAAATCATTGAAATCCAACCATATAAACCCACCCCCCCCCCCTAACCGAACGGTTCCCCCATGTGGGACACACTCCACAATTTTTGAATATTTTATTGGAGGTTGCCTAATATCTTGGAGGCACATGATCTATTGGTTAAACACATAAGATGGTCTATAAGTATGCATAGAGGATCATTAGTCTCTCACTTCCAACACATTTAACAAAAATTGCTTTCTTCTCTCCCTCCATCTCTATTTCGGCAGCCATCACTACGCACCATAGCACCACTATCAAGCCACTTTCTAGCCACCTTCCAACCATACAAAGGTGCAAGTGATCATACAACGAAGCTTGGTGCACTCGGAAGCTCAAGGACCTCTCTCGTTTTCTTTTAACCACCACATTTCTTCACTTGAACTCTCCTAGCTTTGTGCTAGTGGTAAGCACTTAGATCCTTGAATTTTACTTGCTATTTGAGTGGTTAATGATGTTTAAAGATCAAAAACATAAGAAACTCTAAAAACATAAATAAGATCATGAACATAAAAGCTTTACACAAAGGTCATGAGATGATAGGTGATAATACATGGTAAATCTGAAATAAATGAACAAAAAACTGCTGTAAACAACTTATGATCTGATGTTAATCGTATTAGAAAGGATGACGATCGTATGTGTGCGTTCTAGTAACCTTTAACCTTCAAACAACATGCTGATTTGCACTTTCAGCCGACTTTAACTGGCTGTAAACAGGTCATAACTTAACGAAAAATGTATTTTCTAAAGTCTAGGTTTATGTACTATGAAATACGATTCTAATGGCACCAGAATCATAATTTTTGGACTTTGTTTACTATTATTAAAGCGTCGATTTGTAACAGCAGCTAAAGCTGCATTTTTACAGCAGTAAATGAGACTCATAATTTCAGTCATAACTTGAATTCTGTGTAGGGTCAGGTCATAAAATTTATACTGTAGATGGTCACTGTTGTCGCCGTGATCCTTCAGCTAGAATTACGTCAAACGGACTTATAATGAATTTTAAATAAAATATTCCATGCACTGCAGTCAGAAAAAGGTAGATCTGAATGCAGTCCGGAAAATGGATTTTTATAAAATATTGGTGATGATTTGGACCATGATATTTTTACACAATAATATATTGATCGTATAAGATATTCTGTAAAAATTTGGGAATTTTCGGAATAAGATAACTATTTTATTAAAATACCCGAAAACAGCCCACCTTCGTATATTAAAACTGAAAGGAGATAAGTAGTATTTTGCATGTCTAAATGTCGGGTGGGTTATTGAGGACGATCTAACGTGTTATATGAAAAGAAAATGATACGCTAGTAAGCGTGGCCACCTCCAGTTACAGAGGAAACTCTGGCGAATTTTTTCCAGAAATGTAACACTTAGAAATATTTTTGTGACAAGTGTTTATAAATATATTTTTAACTTGTTTT
Organism: Helianthus annuus; assembly: GCF_002127325.2. NCBI lineage: Eukaryota > Viridiplantae > Streptophyta > Magnoliopsida > Asterales > Asteraceae > Helianthus > Helianthus annuus. The sequence continues at coordinate 202,230,335 of NC_035448.2, read as the reverse complement.
CAAAGTATAAATTTCGCCATGATTTTTATTACAAAATAACCAAGTGTCGGAGGTGGATTTTCGTAAATAGAACTTGTTAAATATATATTGAGAATATATATTTCATAATAAGATGCTTGTGTGCTTACGTGATTATTTTGTGAACTAGAGATATATTATTTTTAGGGTAAAAATAATATTACTTGGAAATAACATGAAAATACGACTCCAAAATAATGCCAACGCCCTCACAACTAAATCTTTAAGTCACATAGGTATCGTTTTTACAACGCGAACTATAAAACGTAACTTGTGTATTTTCGTAAAATACTCTTAATGGTGTATTTTGATAAAGTATTATTTTGGGGAAATTGTATGAAGCAAAATATAATATTTTTGGGAAAAATATGTATATTTCGGAATCAGAACATTTTAGACAAGTGATTTAAAATGTATTTTCAAGTGAGACTTAAAATATATTTTCGGAATTATAAGGCATACATGTATTAAAAACCCCCATCCTTGGGAAGGAAATACGCATATACAATACTTGAGAAGTATAACTATAAAATAGTTGTCTAACTATTATTCCAGGACTAAATACAATTATTATAACTTGGAATAATATCAGAATCGTAACTCAAAATCATACATACTAAGACAAGGCACTACTCGTTCGTCTAATAGGCATTAGACCATTGTAGGTAGCCGTGTTTGCCGCGGAGATTTGGGTTACGACTACGAAGACGCAATACTGTGAGTTCATGTCCCCCTTTTCCTTTAATTGTTTTCAGTTTTACAACTTCGGGGGTGAAATACATGTTACATACTGTTTACAAACGCTTTTATACATGGTATGATTAGCTAAGGAATCTACTGCTAGATCACGTGAATGGATAAGCTATTATCATAAGACCATTAATCCTTGTATAAGGACCGAGAGGCATGAGTGATAGATCTATCGGGTGTTGCGAGCCCCACACATGGGCCAGCGTGTGGCTGCAAGTGGTGACTATGTCGTTCCGCCGGAAGGACAGTATGAAATACGCGTTACAGGTTTGAGTGCTTCCTAGGCCATGTCACTTATTAATGTATTAGCTACACATTAATCGATCTCTTTTTCCTTATTGCTACATACCGAGAACACACATCTATACAGACACGTTCTAACGAGTTATACCTACTCACTTACACATGAACTCGCTCAACTTTATGTTGACTTTTCAAACTACATGTATTTCAGGAAACTAACGGATCTGGCACGGTATGCATATATATTTCAAGTTGCGTTTGAATAAAGAAGTCATCCCGGGTTTAGAAGGTGTAACCTCTTCCTGGACGGGTTATATAACTCTAAATCTAGTATTGTTTAAAGTCTTTTGCTGAGTTTTATGAACTCATTTAAATCAAGTCAAGGGTTGTAACCTATTTTGTGGTTGTGGTTTTAAGACAAGTATAAAATGGGATTTTTCTTAACTTTATTTATGGATGAATATCTCATGATTTTAACATATAGAATTGTTATGATTGTTGCAATGGTATTAAGAAGTCACACCAAATAACCCACGCTTCCGCAAAGCCAGGGTGTGACATAAGTACCCCAAGTGTCAATCTGTGGACACTAAGATCTATTAACCTATCTCTTTTGTAATATTTAACCTAAGTAATTTTTAAGAATAAGGAAGATGCTATATAACTTATTTGATTATGTTGAGAAAACAATGACATAAAAAAACCCGTTATGTTAAGAATCATCTTATTACTTTTGCAAAACAGTTGATTATGGTTCTTATGAAAAAACTCTCCATAGTGCACGCTAGTAACAAGGGTGTAGTGTTAAAAAGCTAGATCCCCCTCGGGTTAGCCTCGTGTCCCTAAATATCCAAGCTACACACACACCCAATTATTTGGTTCTAAGTAACTAAGACATCAACTCATCCCTTGTGATCAAAGAGTCTCTAATATTTTTTAAGCAACCCAGAATAACTAACCGAGCGAACTACTCTCCAGATTACACAATTTAAAGCGAACCCTTATCTAGTTTTGAAAGCTATATAATCGGAGTCTTCCCATAGCTGACCCGTATGCATTACCAATACACAACCAAGTTTGTCCTTTGCCTACTGAGCATCCAGCCCTAGACTAATGATCAATATATAGCCTATAGATAAATGAAGCAGATCTAATATGCATAACCTCATAGAAAGACCTAAATCATCCACACAAACTCAATTGTACATCAATACTCAACATATAGATTACAATATCACAAGTTCATAAGCAAACCTTACTAAAAACACACTTTTATAACAAAATCAACCAAGTTAATGCAAAGTAACAAGGATCATCCTACCCTAACCGACTATTGCGTGGTTAGCTACTCATAGTAACAAACAAAGATAAAGATTTCATTGAATACATGACAAAAAATCACAGGAAATGATAATACGAAGGGTACTAACTCAGTAAGGAACAATCTCTTGTCCTTGTGTACGTTCTTTTTCCTTGAATCCTTTCTCGAATCTCCAATCTTGAATCCTTTGAACACCAACGACCCTTATTCATTTCTTTTCTCTTGTTTCATCCAAACTTAGGGTTTCTATGACATCTCTATCTTTATATATACTACTTGTTTGTAAGTTGGGTGGTCTACGATCCGTATACCCAAACTAGGGTCACGACCCCTAAACAACGGAAAGTTGTTGTTATTGATCTTCGGTTTCCACATAGTACGTCAGTTTCTTGACTTGGAGCTCAGGATTTGTACTCACTTTCAAGGCTCACGGCCCGTAAACAACATACTTGGGCATGCCTTCTGCACATCTTCAGTAATCTTCAGTTCTTGCATGTAAATCCTTTATTTCACTTAGGAACATGTAAAATACACATAAACAAACATTTAAACCATTCTAAATATTATTTACAACAACCAACTATCAAAATGCGGGTTTTTATACTATAATATTGTGTTGTCTTTTATACACATCATCAATCGACACAGGTACCCCGTCACGTGACACAATCTCGTTTACATATACCTCCGCCATCTTTCCGGATTATAATTCTCGCGAATAGGAATAAAGTGAGCACTCTTGGTCAACCTATCCACGACCACCCAAATCCCGTTGAACCCCCGAGTCGTTCTCGGTAACTTGGTTTATAGGTCCATAGTAATATTGACAATCAACATCTATCATGGGTTACCAAAACATAGATCCTTTCGAATGAGTACTCATGTCAGCCAACAAAGCTAAGGGATAGCAAACAATGTTCACTGTTTTCGTTTATTGGATTAAACTTCAGTTATATATTGACGATCTATTAGTCTTTGGTTTTGATACATACTTCATGTAAATGGACATCGAGTGATACAACCCAAATCATGTTCACTACACCAAAATCATTGAATGGTTTACCTGATTTTAAGGCTGGAACTACTCTTTTGGCACAGCCCCAGCTCTAGATTTATTCCTAAACCTGTCTTACACAGTAACACACATGCTATGTCTTACACAGTAACACACACATAGCAGCTATGGTACATCCTCAAATCTATTTTTTTTTCACCCACGTGACACTAGTGTTGCCCAGGATTGAATGAACACAATCAAAGAATAAATAAAAGATGAACAATAATCTTCGAGTAGAGATTGCAAAGGATCATTGAGTCATTGATTGAGCCAATAACACCTCAGATAATGTCGCATGTTTCTTGTGGGGAAAAACTTATTGGGTTAGTGGCAAGCTCCGAAACACATACAAGAAAACAAAGAGCTCCGGTGTTCTTTGATAGGATGGTTAATTGGTTAATAATGATGAAGAATCTATTTACGTTATTTTTGGTACAATTAGAAAGTTTAGTTTAATAAGAGGCACGCTTCTCTTTTGATCAATCATCATGTGCACTTCTTGGAATTAGCTGGCGTTGCTCCCTAGATGCTTAAACAAAGCCTTGGGCTTATTGTTGCCATTGATTATGGATCAAGAGATGCTTTTCTATCAGGCTATGGCTTAAGCTCTTTTCTAATATGAGTTGTTCCCCAGACACCCTAACATGGCATCTTCAGTGGCACAAATATCTCATCTTCATAGTTTTGGGTGAAAATATAAATTCATCTTCCCACGTGTCTCGCTTACAGCGAACCGGCCAAGAACCTTAAAACGTCATATGCCATTTATATCATTATTCGAACTGATTAAAGAAATCCTAGAATTTCGTATGTCCACATGGTTTTTTGTGTTTTTCTATGTGTTAAACCTCCCACTTCCTACAATCTAGCTCTAGAAAGAGGTCATACCAGGTCACCATCTAGACTAAATTGCCTTTTGGTAAACATTAGAGTTAAAGTTCATATGAGAAACACTTCATGTAGCTTTTCAATATGACATAATACCATGCTTAAAGTTATATATGTGAACAAATGATATAACAACAAAATAATGTACATATTATAAGTTAATGTTTCTAGATATGTTTTTAATTTCCCAATATCCATAATTTATTTGGATTTCAAAGCTGGGCCATCACAATGATTAAACAGCTAATATGTTCTGCCTTTGATTTTGCAAATCCTTCCAAACCAATAATTTAACTAGATATCGCACCAGAAACAAACTTTGTAACTCATAATTGAGACAATACTTTGAGATAATGGCATCTATCAGATAAGTGTCAAATAAAACAAAATTAGGAGCCATTGTTGCCTAGTTGGCAAGGAGGGTCAACTCTTTCTCAGGAAAGGCACATGTTGGCTTCACATTGTGTGATTGATTCCCTCTCTCTCCACTTGATATATATACAAGCCATTGGATCCACATCTACCATCACAAAACTTTTGAGTCATTTTACAAAAGGCAAAGAAAACAATGGCTTCTACAACTTCTTCAGCAGAAGATACACATCATGTCCGAACAACTAGTTTGCCAACCAGATTACACCCGGTCATTGTTCAGGCTCAAGAGGAGATCAAAAAATTCAGAACATGGGAGGCGTCTGTCTCGCCTGTTCCTACTGCAGATACCATCTGCAGTGCGCTAACGAAGCTCCAAGTATTGTATGACTGTGTTGACAGTGTTCTCAGTTTGCCACAGACCCAACAAGCCCTTACTCATAACCAATGCACAGAATTGGTCAATGAGTTGTTGGATAAATCCATAAGTCTTATGGATATATGTGGCTCTACTAGAGACTTGGTCTCACAAGTCAAAGAAAATGCTAGAGTTGTTCAGTCAGCCATGAGAAGGAGAAAAGGAGATGTAAGCTTAACCACTTCATTTATCAAGAACCTGAAGAAAGATGCAAAGAACGCTATGACATCTTTGAAGCAAATCGACGAGAAGATAGGAGGAATAAGACCCATAGATATGGACCGACACCTCTTATCTGCTATTAAAGTAGTAAGGGATGTTGGAGTTGTTAGATCATCTGTATACAAATCATTGTTGTTGTTCTTGTCTGGATCTGTTGCAAAGCCAAAGTCATCAAGGTGGTCACTTGTACAAAAAATTATTCGAAAGGGAAGCACAGATAGAAACGATCAGCTTGAAATTTCGAATGACGACATGGTGAGCCTTTTTCAAGAAATGGAGAATGGTTTGGAGTGCATGTTTAGAAGTTTAATCAAAACAAGGGCGTGTCTACTAAATGTTCTTTATCGCTAAATTTTTGCTTTAAAATTGTACTACTTGCTAAAATCATTCATGCTTTAGATTTTTGTGATGAAAGTGTGCAATTGCAGCCATGTATATTTCAGCATAATTAGAATTTTGAAATAGATAAATCAGTTCCTCATGTGATTTATTCATGTTTCATAATTAAGTTTATGTCATTACTTTTATTTACTTCTCAAGTTCAACATGAACTAGCTAGTCTCTATCTACTCTTGGTCGGCTTGTAGTTATGTAATTATATGACTTTTTACAACATATCCTTCCTAAGAGCAGTCTTGCTTAAGATTTTTGTAATGGAAGTACGCACTTGCAATAATTAGTTATGGTCATCGTAATAAAACATTTGAAATGGATAAAGCAGTTCCTCTTTACAATTTGATGCCTTTACTTGTTGGCTTGTCTTATATACTTTACTTCTCAAGTTCAACTTGAACAAATTGTGGGTTTTGCACAAGGATTTTAAACGGTTCAAAATTCTCCATGGAACTATAATTAAGAAATAAAAAAATATGAACATGGTGTTTTTTAGAATTACCACTTTTGAACAGTATGATCAATAGAAGAATGAATGATCTAGATGATGAGGAGCCAAAAATCGTCAAAAATTCAAAATTCCCTGAATACATTAACATCCAAGCCACTGGATCTACAAAAAATTGTTTGAGCTAACTGACAAAAGCGTAAGAAAAGGATGGCTTCTACATCTTCTTCGGTAGATGATACACATCATGTTCGATTGACTAGTTTGCCAACAAGATAACCCCGATTACTCTTAAGGATCAAAAGGAATCCACAAGTTCAGAACATCCATCTCATATGTTCATAACATAGCTACCATCTTATCTTCATTCTTATAAAATCTATGTTTTCCTGTAATAAACTAGTTTTTTCTTTCTGAAAGAGCTATATCCATATTTTATACATAAGTCTATAAAAGTATCAAGATGTTTTAAATGTGAATTAATATCATCTAATAAGACTAAAATAGCATCTATATATACAAAAATAAAGTCATAATTTCTAAATATAATATCAATTTTTCTTTGAAATATTTGAGGAGCATTTTTCAACCCAAAAGGCATTACAAGTCATTCTTATTGCCATTGAGGAGTAAAAAATATTGTGTATGCAATGCTATCAAGATGCATTTTTGTTTGCCAAAATCCACTTTTGCAATCAATTTTTTAAAATAGCTTTTTTTTTTCTAGTCCAATTTATTAAACTTTCTTTATGAAGCAAATACCCATCAAAAACAGTATTATCATTTAGTTTTTTATAGTTTATTACCATTTTAGGTTACCTCTTACAATCTCAGCCTGTTTTCTTTCCAAGAAGGCAAGAGAGCTGTGTGGGCTATGACTAGCTCTAATCAATTTTAAATCTAGAAATTCTTTTATCTGATAACTAAATTCTTCTTATCTTTCTATAATAGTAGGAACTATCACATCCTATCATTTTTGGGTTACTACAACATAAAGATATTTTTCTTTTTAGTCCTTTGTGTCGCAACCCCCGTCCCCTAACAACCCGGGAATGGGCGGTCGCGGCCAATTTCGGTGGTATCTGTTTTTATCCATTTTGGCAGCGGAAAATTTCATCAGGACCGTAGTAAGGCAATATTTTATCAGAGTAAAATACCATACTTTTATAACATTAAACACGTGGGAGAATCCCAAGTTTCAAGTACACACATTTTCATAGGGATAAACCCTATTTTATTTAAATAAAACATCTCTTTATTTTAGGTAACTTTATATCCACTTTTCCGAGTCTTCAGTGCTGTCCAGCTGGCTTCTATTTGACTTTCACATTTTGTTACCTGAAACGCGTTTAAAAATATTTTGTCAGTGGGAAATACTGGTGAGTGAATCCCAGTTTAATCAAGTTAAATAAAAAACCATTGTACAGTATTGAGGGCGGTCGCGCAATTCCATCTATTCAATTACCACCCACGGTACTGTCAACCCGACTTGTGGTCATGTTACTCCTCGCAAGGTAGTAACATACCGACGATAATTGTAGAATACAAATACTCAATAACTGTTTAATATATTATTAATTGTGTGAGGTTTTGTAAAAACAATTTGCAAAAAGGAGATTACTCACATTGTTGTCTTAGGTTTTCTGTAAGGATTTCCTGGTGATTATCTATAATTTACACAAATGCACACGCGTTAATATAATAACCCAATATTTACATTAGTAATACCCTCCCCGAGACGGCATTCCAACGACTACGTCGCGCAGAACCACGACAGCCGTTATGGAACCCTAGATCAATCGGGCAGCGTATCTAATACGTAACCAAGGTTATGATACTTACAACGGGGCTGAACTTCGTTATTTAGAGGGGTATTATACCCGAGAATAGCTTCTACTATAAAGAAATTCGAGAGAAAGAAAAGTGTGTGAGTGACTGAGACTGAAAGCTGGTGCGTTCAATTTATAGGGCTACAACTGGTCTTTGTCGCGCCCCACGTAGCAATCCTTCAGGGCCTTCGCGGCCCGCGAGGCTCCCTAGGGTAGGCCCTAGGGTTGCTGATTCGGCCACTAGGCGTGACACGGGGCTGCCACGTGGCGGCCTGGGGGCTCGCCCTGACCACGAGTTGTCGCGGCCCGCGTAGCAGGTAGCCAAGGGCTACGCGCCCCGCGAGAGACCATTAAATCTTTTTTTTAATTAATTTTTGTAAAAATAAGGGTATTCGGGGCCCATTTTCGCATATGGGTATATTTTAGGATATATTGGGACATTTAAAATATATTAGGGATGTCGGAATATTTTGGAGGGTTGTTATATCCTCCCGACCTTGTTTTAGAGCTCGTCCTCGAGATCTACTGAAATAAGTGTGGATATTTCCTTTGTATTTCTGATTCAAGCTCACATGTGTATTCTGGCCCTCTTTTGGAGTCCCATTTCACTTTGACCAGAACTAATCTATTATGCTTGAGGTTCTTGACTTTCCTGTCTTCAATCTGTAGTGGCTTTTCTACAAATTTTAACTGCTCATTCACCTCTATATCTTTAAGAGGTACTAGCGCGATTCATCAGTTAAGCATTTCTTGAGATTAGATACATGAAATACATCATGTATTCCTGCCATTTCTTCTAGCAGTTGTAGCTGATAAGCTACAGGTCCTATTCTTCTAATAATCTCAAAAGGTCCAACATACCTGGGACTTAGCTTCCCTCTTTTGATGAATCTTACTACTCCTTTCCAAGGAGAGACTTTCAATAACACTTTGTCTCCTACCTGAAATTCTAATGGCTTGCATCTGTTATCAGCATAGCTCTTTTGTTGATCACGTGCTGCTTTCAGTCGTTCCTTGACTTTGTTGGTGCACTACATCTGTTGATTCCGTCTAAGTGTCTAGGATCAGGTCTTGCATTGTATTGTATAGAATAGGGCACGTTATACGAGAAAACGAGAGTCAGTATAGGTGTTAGGAGCGAGGATCGCTCATATGGTCTTTAGAGGGTTGGATCGCTTATGTGTCATCATGGGCCGCTTTTATGTACAAGTCCTGGACCGCTCATGTGTCACATGTCCACATGAGCGGTTCCAAAACACTATATATAGGAGGGTCTTGAGCGATTCTAGGTATCAAGTCATTGTATTCCACGCCGAAGCTCTGCCGGTGTGAAGATCGAGCTGTAAATCGTTTCTAATCAATACAAAAGACAGTTAGGAGAAAGAACAAGCTATATCTACTTGCTTTTCTTATTATTCCGCATCTGAATTGCAAGAGTAAACCTCTGAACGACTCATTTGGGTCAGCATACGATCCTACAAGTGGTATCAGAGCTTGGGTGGAGGTTTTCTGCATATTATAGCCGGATTTCACTATTTCTTCTCACTTCTACACCTTCTTTTCTCATTTCCAGGAGATTTCACGGTTGAAATTCGTTCAAAAGTTCACAAACTGTGCATTATAGTACCAAGACAAACCCTTGGAAGTTTCAGACCAAAATTGAGCTTAAAAACAGATCAAAACTTGTTCGTAATATGGACCGCTCGAATGACGTCATCATGAACCGCTCGTAATTCACTGTTTTGGACCGCTTATTCATACAGTTTTGATTTTTGAATCGCTCCAAAGTACACATTTTAGGACCGCTCCAAGGAAAGTTGCTGGACCGCTCGAAATTTTACTCTTGAACCGCTCTTGTGAACATTCTTGGATCGCTCGAATTGATATTGTTGTTGGACCGCTCCAAAGATTTGTTTGGATCGCTCATATTGGACCGCTCTTAGAACATTGGTGCTGGATCGCTCCAAAGGATATTTTTGGTTCGCTTATCTGTTCATTGTTGAATCGCTTTTCTGTCAGGTGTCTTGAAAATCGTGCCAAGTCATCATGAATTCTGAGTTTTACAACGCCTTTGCTACATCGACTACTCCAGCCGCGATTGCTCAAGCTATGAACCTGGAAAATGAGACTGGAACCACTCAGAAACCCCCGAAACTGATGAGTATTGAAGAATACTATGGGTGGAAAGATCGCTTTGAAAACTGGGTTCAGGCAAATCATCTCAGATCGTGGGAATGCATATTGGAAAAGTACACATTGCCTCGAACAGAATTGCAAGTCATTAAACAGATATCTCAATTCTCAGAACAAGAACGTGCAATGTACAGAGCAGAGAAAATGATGATCAGTTTGTTACAGCAGGCGATTAAAGAAGATATATTCATTCTGCTACAATACGACAAAACTGCGAAGTCAATTTGGGATGCTCTTAAAGTAAAATTCGAGGGTAGTGAAAGTATGATCAAAAGCAAGAAGGCATTGCTTAAAAAGGAATTTGATTTGTTTAGCAGTTTGCCGGGAGAGGATACTAAAAAGCTAATTGAGAGATACTGCCACTTAGTGCGTTCGTTATCGATGTTGGGAGTTGAAAAAGGTCGTGAGGAATGGGTTGATAAATTGTCTGATGCGTTACCTCAGAAAGAGTGGGGAACGTATTTGATGATACTAAAAAACACGGGTGTTTATGACAAACTTACAATTGGTCAGTTTATTGAGAAAATTGAGAGTCAGGATCTTGAACAGCAAAAGATCGCGAGGATGAATAATCCTAGTGGTCAACAAGATGTTAAAATGTACTATATAGGTAGTATTCCAGTTTCTGAAGCTGAAAGAAGTCCGAAAATTCAAACCGCTTTCAGTGCTGGTGATTCATCTGAGAAAGCTGATCAGGGTTCGAACACAAGTAGCAGCGGGTTTTCATCGTTTCCGAGTGTGAATCCGAAAGAGACTAACACAAGTTTTCAGTCTCAAAGTACAAAAACTGGAAACGGATATGTGATTCAGTGCAACATAGCTCTCAACCTTCCAGAAGGTCAAAGCTTCTCTGAAGACACTGCTAAAGACCACATGGCACTTCTGCGTTCAGTTCTGTTATCTTATGAAGGTCTTGTTGCTGGTCGGATCGGAAATCCTATGCTCACCAAAGAGGATTACGACCAAATAGACGCCGAGGAAATGGAACTTATGGATATCAAATGGTGTCTTGCGAGTGTTCTTCGTCGGGCTGAGAAATTCAAAACCATTACCGGGAGAAATGACTTTCTTGATGCACACGTTTCTACTTTAGGTTTTGATAAATCTAAAGTTACTTGTTTTCGATGCAGGGAGAAGGGCCATTTCAAGCGGGAGTGCAAAGGAAGAGAAGCTAGCGGAGCACAGAATCCATTCGGGAAAGATGATTACTACCGCATAGCAATCTATCAACAAGTTGGTCAATCCCAAGAACCGCAGACAGCTCATGGAAGAAAAATTGAAGATTCCAAAAGAGCATGTGTTGTAGATTTCAGCTGGAGTGATTACATATCATCTGAAGCCATAGCAGAACGTGTTATCGATCAAGATGATGAGAAACTACCAGAAGGTTTCAGTTGGGATATGTTCGTGGATGAAAAGGGAGGTTTTAAAGCTTTCATTGCAAAGATCGTCCGAGAGCCAAATTTATTTGCTACTTGGATGAGATCAATTGGAGAGAATGTGAGAAGTGGAGATGAAAAATCTGTGTCATCTGATGAAAGTTCAGATAGTACTGATAGACTCTCAGAACACTCTGGGGATGTTTCAGATAATTCAGATGAAATTATACAAGATGAAACTGTTCAAGAACAGGATGTTGTATTTGATAAAACACCATCTGATTCTAGTGTATCTGATGATGATTCTGAAAAATCTGTACATTTTGATCAATCACCAGATCATAGTAGCAGTGATGATGAGGAAGAGAAACATATAAATATTGCAAAATCTCATATGTCTCCTGAAAGTTTTCATTTTTATTTTGCAGAAAGAATGGAGAAACTGAAAGAGAAACAAGCTGCTAAGGAACAACAATCTGAATCTGAAGGTGATGTTAAGAATGCTGAAAATGTTGCTGAGAAAATTGGTGAGTTTGTGAAAGAAGTAGAAAAGGTGATTGAAGTAGAAAAAGTGGTTGAAGTTATTAAAACAATCGAAGTTGAGAAGATTATTGAAGTTGTAAAGCCATGTGAGAAGTGTCTGGAAGCATGCAAGAATTGTGAAGCCAAAGACGACATCATAGCTGAGTACGAAAAGAAGAAAGAACAGTTACTGTTCAATCTCAATTATGTGAAAGAATCGTACGATGTGTTGAACAAAACAGTAACTGGTCTCCAAAAGACAAACACAGAAAGAGAACAGGCGCTAACAATGATGAATGCAACTTTAATGTCGAAGCAAAAAGCTATAAATTTCTACATTGAAGAAAGTGCAAAATGGAAGCAAGAGTTGGAAACTGAAAAGATTGAAAATGAGAGGATTAGGAGGTTATTGTTGAGCTATTCTACCTCTGATTATGTTATTGATCGTGTTTACCTAACTGTTGCAGGTATGGAAGCTTTTCAAGCGGAGAAGCCGAAAGAAAAGAAAGACTGTGGTAAGAAAACAACTGTTAGCTATAACAAGTGTCCGCCTCCAATTTGGGATGGGTATTCACCTAGGAAACCAAATGAGGAACAACTTGCAAAAGCAGTCAATATACAGCTTAAAACCGATACAACTGACGTCTTACCAGAAAACATTGATGTGACGTTTACCTCATCCGATACTGATCATGAGTCTGAAATAATCAAAAAGGTGGTTGATCAAGTGTTGGATACTGATGAGGAGACAGAGTCAAAATCTGAGTCTGAAAAGCCAAAGTCGTCTGTCAACAGTCAAAATTCGTCGGTTAAACGGTTTTATAGTAAAGAATTTTTGTTATCAAAGGCAGATTTGAATGATGAAACATTCGAAGTTGTGTATACTTTGAATGGTTCTGACAAATTATATTACAACAAAGAGTTTCCGATAATGAGTATCAAAACGGAATTAATCAACAAAACTTTTAAACTAATAGAGGTTAATATTCCTGAATTAAAAGTTTTGAAAAATTTTGATGAACCTAAAAAATATACTTCCAGAGTTCAACAACGTCTAAACAAGAAAAAAGGTTACAATTCTGGTCCTAGTTTTCCAAAGAAACCTAACCAAAATCGTAGCTACAAAAAGAAAGGTTTAGGTTTTATTTCACAAGAAAATCATAAAAATGAGAAAAATTCTAATTTAAACACTGAATTTGTGACAGGTGGAAGCTCGGAAGATGAACAGCAGAAACCATTTTGGAAACAAACTAACAAAGAGTTTCTTGCTGAGAAGAGAAAGAATGGAACTGGAGTATTTCATCCAAGAAATACTCAAACCTGTTTGAAATGCAATGAAGCTGGTCACATTGCATCGGATTGTTCGAAAGATATCAAAGCAAAACAGGGAGCTTCTCAGAAAATGAAAGACAAAGTTGTAGAAAAATCTGAGAAATCCAAAATTTTTAAAAATTCGAAAAATGAAGTTGGAGAATGTTCAAAGAAAAAGACAAAATTTTACAAAAGACAAGGAAATGACAACCAAGTGTGGGTTGCTAAAAAGGTAGAAGAAAAAGTCGGCGATGAATCTGGTTCCACAAAGCCAGAAGAGCCACAAGTTATGGAGAAAATTTCAGAAAATGATGATGTTCTTCCATCATTGAAGTTTGAGGAGGTTAAAAAGAAAATTGGAAAAATTGAAATTTCAAATCAATTTTATGATGATGAAAAAGAATTTGATGTCGAGAAAACATTCAACGGGAATGTTAAGAAGATATTTGGGAAAATGTTGAGTGGAAAAGCTAAAGGGGTAAAAGACTTTTACGCAACTAAAAAGGCAACATACAACCCTACAGCTGAAGAGTTGAAAGTCCTCAAGTCTGAGAAGACTTGGAGGGAAGTTTGTTTCCCAGAATAGTCGAAGGACTACGCCGGAGATCCCAAGTTTATATCGTGGATCAGGAATCGGCATCATTCTAGTTTATGATATGTTTGTTTGAATGATTGTGATTCATGTTTGGATGTTTTGCAGGTGAAAGGACTATGCCGGAGCTTCCAGGTGGTTAATTGCGAAGCAGGAATCGGCATTTTGATTGGTAAAATGGTGATGTAGATGTAATATTCCTATAATTGGTAGATTTTGGTTATCTACAAGTGGTAATCTTGATCCCACAAGTGGTAATTGTGGTTAAATTTTTGAGATGCTTGGATACGTTGAGTTAATTACATTTACAAGTGGTACAGGAGGTTATTAAATGCAAATGGTAAATCAGGGACATTAAATTGTACTTGATTTACTATTCATGACAAAAGATATACAAGATGATGAACCACATCTCCGTTTTTTAACATTGATAAATCTACAAGTGGTTGTTATCAACACAAATTCATTTTCCGGGAAAAATCATTTTGATTAAAACAAACTTAAGTGTTTTGAAATCTAAATGAGAAAATGATTTGTGATAAGGGGAGTTCAGATTGTTTATGCATAATGAATGGCGATTTGATGTGATTCAGTGTCAGTTGTCAAGTTTCTGTACAGTTTGTTTTTGCATTTTATGTTTCTAGTAGGTCAAGAGTCTTGAAGTTTTTAAATTTTCTTTGAAATGTGTTTGCATTTTAGGGGGAGTAGGGAAATTTCAGAAAATCCAAAAACATTTGAAAATTTGAAAAAGCCAAAAACATGATAAAAATCAAAAATGAGTTTGTTGCGAAAAAGAGGAAATGATAGTACATCATTGGACTATCACGGCACGCTAAAGAAATGTAAAGTTAAAAAGAGTTAAACAATCTTACTGCGGATGTGTCAGTAGATTTTCGCACATTTAGTAAATTGAAACGAGATATAAACCTAAATTCAAACTTGCTTAATTCGTGGGTAACTATTCTTGAATATATGGGTAACCCCCGAAATCTTGTTTGAAAGGTCCCATATTCTGAGATACTAGGTCTTTATACTCAGTGATATCTAGGGTATTATCCCGGGACTTCTGCTGAATGGAAGTTCTGACCTAGTCCCCGGATAATACTTTTTACTAAAGCTTTGAAACATAAGCTTCGCCCTCAGCATGCTGATGAAACAATAAAATTGATAGTCGCTGCTGTTGAAATGCAAAAAGATCCTCTAAAGGGGACCCACCAAAAGTCGAGCCGTCATCTCTCTGCTGAACGGAAGTTCTGACCTGAGCTCTCACGGTTTCGCATCTAACCCCTTTATAGATATCAGTTGTGGTATACTCACCTGTAAGACTGAATATTTGGGATCTGGATACGGGAGTATATTCAAGTGGAGTGGTACACAATTAAGTTTAAGTCTCTAAAACATTAATATCGTATCTCGAATCGATTGAAATTTGTGTTGAGAATTTAAGAGGACAAACATACTGACAATCTAGGTAAATTGTTTAAAGCTTAAAATGAAATCAAGCTTAACGGTGTTGGTGATTGGTCTCATAAACTGATATGATCCTCTTGCACGAACTCACAAAAATATTGTCTGTAAATATTTTATTTCTTTATGTTTTTGTTTTTCAAGTGGTGTCAGGTATTATCTTTCAGAAAATACAAAAAGATTTTAATATGTTTTAGGTTAAATTTTGAAAAAAATCAAAAAGATTTTCGACAAACTGACGTTGGAAAACTGATTTTCAAAATTCCAAATGCTGAACATGATGAGAAATATTTGAGGGGGAGTGTGTGTATAAATCAAATTGTTTTTGATAAATCTAACCTTCTTCAAGTGGTTCATCATAGGTTGTTTTGAGGGGAGTCATATATTGGTGCAGAGGTATCTGATATGTGATAAAGTTAGAAAATTTATTTCTGGGTTAAGATTGTGCAGGTAGCTAGGTTTCGATCTCAGAAATTAATGCTAAAGATTTTTTATAGAGCCAGGATATTCGATTCTAAAAGTCTATGAAGATCAGATTCTGATTCTGAAGATCATGTCAAACTGATGATGCTGATGAACTTAAGGAATCAAGAGATCTGATCAAGAGAATTAGAGTGTTTAAATGCCAGACAAAGATCCTGAGGATGTTACTGAAGAACAAAAGAATACCAGTAAATCGAGAAGGGGAGTCTGAAGATTGAAAGAAGAGGAAGCCCAGAGACTGATCTAGTCTGAAGATGTGAAGACACAGTTTTGATATCAAGATGTGTTGACGACTCCATCAACATCTAAGGGGGAGTCTGTTGGTGCACTACATCTGTTGATTCCGTCTAAGTGTCTAGGATCAGGTCTTGCATTGTATTGTATAGAATAGGGCACGTTATACGAGAAAACGAGAGTCAGTATAGGTGTTAGGAGCGAGGATCGCTCATATGGTCTTTAGAGGGTTGGATCGCTTATGTGTCATCATGGGCCGCTTTTATGTACAAGTCCTGGACCGCTCATGTGTCACATGTCCACATGAGCGGTTCCAAAACTCTATATATAGGAGGGTCTTGAGCGATTCTAGGTATCAAGTCATTGTATTCCACGCCGAAGCTCTGCCGGTGTGAAGATCGAGTTGTAAATCGTTTCTAATCAATACAAAAGACAGTTAGGAGAAAGAACAAGCTATATCTACTTGCTTTTCTTATTATTCCGCATCTGAATTGCAAGAGTAAACCTCTGAACGACTCATTTGGGTCAGCATACGATCCTACAGACTTGAATGATTTTGTCGGATGTTTCTTGTACTATCTCAGGTCCAGATAATTGCTTTTTCCCAATTTCTGTCCAACAGACCGGGGTTCGGCACTTTCGTCCATAAAGTGCTTCGAATGATGCAGCATTGATACTTGTGTGATAACTGTTATTATAAGAAAATTCTATTAAGGGTAAGTGTTCATCCCAGTTACCTCTGAAATCAATTACACAAGCTCTAAGCATGTCCTCCATTGTCTGAATTGTCCGTTCGCTTTGTCCGTCCGTTTGAGGATGATAAGCAGTGCTTAGATTCAACTTGGTTCCCATGGATTTTTGGAAACTTGTCCAAAAATGAGAGGTAAAACGGTTATCCCTATCAGAAACAATTGATAAAGGAATTCCATGTAATGAAACTATTTCATTTACATATAATTTAGCTAACTGTTCCATACTGAAAATTTCCTTCATTGGTAGGAAATAAGCTGACTTAGTTAGCCTGTCTACAATCACCCAGATTGTATCACTACCTTTTCTTGTTTTGGGTAATTTGGTAACAAAATCCATTGTAATCAATTCTCATTTCCAAACTGGCATTTCTAATTGTTGCAATAAACCTGAGGGTTTCTGGTGTTCAGCTTTAACTTGTGAACAGGTTAAACACTTAGAAACATAGGTTGCTATGTCTTTTTTCATTCCTATCCACCAAGAATTCTTTTCTTAAATCCTGATACATCTTATCATTTCCAGGATGCATCGTGTACTTAGATTTATGGGCTTCTTCTAATATACGGTGGCGTAGGTTTCCAAATTTAGGTATCCACATTCTTTTCTTATGGAATCTCCAAATTCCATCTGTTCCTTGTTCTAATTCCTTAATCATTCCTTTCAATTTTTCAGTATCATCCTTGATTACTGATTCTTGTGCTTTTCTAATCTGTTCATTTAAATCTACTTGTAGATTTAATTTAAGAGAGCGTACCCTTTTTGGCTTTTAATGATGCTTTCAACTTAAAGCATCAGCTACTACATTGGCCTTTCCTGCATGATACTGGATATTGCAATCATAATCACTAAGAATTTCCATCCAGCGTCTTTGCCTCATATTCAGTTCCTTTTGCCCAAAAACATACATTAAACTCTTATGGTCGGTGAAAATGGTAAACTTACTACCGTAAAGGTAATGTCTCCAAATCTTAAGGGCAAAAATTATAGCTCCTAATTCCAAATCATGGGTTGAATAATTCTCTTCATGATTCTTAAGTTGTCTAGATGCATAAGCTATAACCTTTTGACGTTGCATCAACACACATCCATAACCTAACTTAGAAGTGTCACAATAGATTACAAAGTCTTCAGTTCCTTCTGGTAACGCTAGTATGGGTGCATTGTTTAGTCTTTGCTTAAGAATTCTAAAGGCTTCTTCCTGTTTTGGTCCCCATTCAAACTTAACGGATTTACAGGTTAGCTTAGTCAAGGGAATGGCTATTCTCGAAAAATCTTGAATAAATCTTCTATAATATCCGGCCAGTCCTAAGAAACTTCTAACCTCGGTTGGTGACTCAGGGGTTTTCCATTTGGTAATTGCCTCGATCTTGGTGGGATCCACATGAATTCCTTCATGATTGACTAGATGTCCAAGAAACTGTACCTGTTTTAACCAAAACTCACACTTTGAAAACTTTGCATAAAGCTTTTCTTTCCTTAATAAACTTAAAAGTGCGTGCAAATGCTTTGCATGTTCCTTTTTACTCTTAGAGTAAATGAGAATATCATCTATAAAGACAATTATGAATTTATCCAAATATCGCTTACATATTCGGTTCATCATGTCCATAAATGCAGCTGGGGCATTGGTTAAACCAAATGGCATGACAGTAAATTCATAATGGCCATACCTTGTTCTAAATGCGGTCTTAGGAATGTCCTCTTCTTGAACCTTTAATTGATGATATCCTGATCGTAAATCAATTTTAGAGAAAAATCAAGCTCCCTGCAATTGATCGAACAGATCATCGATTCTTGGTAATGGATACCGATTCTTAATCGTGACCTTTGTAGGATCGTGTTTTGACCCGAATGAGTCTATCAGAGGAGTTTTGATCAGATACAGGTGTGGAAAACAAGTACCTGACGTAGAAACAGCTAGATCTTCACTTAAATCACTTTTCTGATTGATATAACAACGTTTACAACCAATTCTCACACCGGCAGCACCTCGGTATGGAAAATCAGAACCTTACAAATGAGATTCGCTTATGAGTATTTATACTATTGGTAGGTTCCCTATTCGGACATGTCCAAATAAGCGAACCTAATAGGTTCCCATATTCGGACATGACACATAAGCGAACCTACTAGCTAAAACACATATACTCTCCAGTTTTCTTGTAAAACACGCTCTAATCTATACAATACAATGTATAACATGATCCAAGACGAAATCAACAGATGTAGTGCACCAACAGACTCCCCCTCAGATGTTGATGGATTCGACTATTGAGTCACAACAATGCTGTGTCTTCACATCTTCAGTCTTGATCAGTCTCTGGGCTTTTCTCTCTCAATCTTTTCTTGCAGATCTTCAGACTCCCTCTTACGATATGCTGGCATTTCTTCAGTTCATCAGCATCATCAGCTTTAGGATTGTTGTCTGGCTTATAACAGATTCAAGCAATACAACCTGGATCACCTGCAATTGGATCACCTGCAAATTCTCTTCCCAAAACATAAGTTTCACTCACATACATAATTCAAACATAAACACATGTACTACCTCAGACTCACTTCTCAAAAACAAACACAGATTTTGATGAACCACTTGAAAGGTTAGATTATGAAAACATTTAATTCCAAACATACACTCCCCCTCAAATATTGCTCATCATGTTTAGCACTCGGAATTTTGAAAATCAGCTTTCCAATATCAGCTATCAAAAATCTTTTTGAGTTTTTGAAACTTTATGCTAAAACACACTAAAATCTTTTTGAATTTTGAAAAGAAACATGTAATGCAGTAAAGAAATATTTACAGACAATATTTTTGTGAGTTCGTGTAAGAGGATCATATCAGTTTTTGAGACTATTCACCAACACCGTTAAGCTTCATTTCATTTTAAGTTTTAAACAATTCACCTAGATTGTCAGTATATTTGTCCACTTAAATTTTCACACAAAGTTCAATTGATCCGAGATACGATATTAATGTCTTAAGAACTTAAACTTATTCGTGTGTCCCACTACTTGAATATACTCCCGTATCCAGATCCCAATATTCAGTCTTACAGGTGAGTATACCACAGCTGATATCTGTAAGGGGTTAGGTGCGAAACCGTGAGAGCTCAGGTCAGAACTTCCGTTCAGCAGAGAGATGACGGCTCGACTTTTGGTGGGTCCCCTTTAGAGGATCTTTTTTACAACAGCAATGACTATCAATTTTATTGTTTCATCGATTTGCTGAGGGCGGCGCTTTTTCAAGCATTTGCAGAAAGTATTATCCGGGGACTAGGTCAGTGCTTCCATACAGCAGAAGTCCCGGGATAATACCCCAGATATCACTGAGCATAAAGACCAAGTATCTCAGAATAAGGGATCTTTCAAACAAGATTTCAGGGGTTACCTATATATCCAAGTTTGTGTTAACCCACAGAACAAGCAAGTTTGAAATTTAGTTTATATCTCGTCACAATTTACTGAATGTGCAAAAACCTACTGGCATATCCGCAGTGAGATTGTTTATCACTTTTAAACTTTCCAATTCCTTAGCATGTTGTGATAGTCCACAGATGTACTATCATTTCCTCTTTTTCACAACAAACTCATTTTTGAATTTTATCATGTTTTTGTCTTTTTCAAATTTTCTAATGTTTTTGGATTTTCTGAAATTTTCTACTCCCCCTAAAATGCAAACACATTAACGAAAATTGAAAACAAACTGTACAGAAACATGACAACCGATATCAAATCGCATCAATTCGCCATTCACTTGGCATAAACAATCAGAACTCCCCCTATCAACAAACTATTTTCTCATTTAGATTTCAAAACACTTAAGTTTGTTTTAATCAAAATGATTTTTCCAGAAAATAAGTTTGATTGATTTTATCACTTGTAGGGGATGTGGTTCATCATCTTGTCTCTCAATCACTTGTAGTAAAATGCAAGTACAAATTAATGTCCTTGATTTACCATATGCACAGGTTATTCACAATCAAATCTTCTAACCACTTCTAAACAAACACAAACAAACCTTTTTACCGTTTGCATGATTGACATTACCGTAGTAAGTTCCTCAATAAAGATGCCGATACCTGCTCCTCGCTTACCAACCTGGAAGCTCCGGCATAGTCCTTCAACATGAAAAATTTTAACAATTTCAAACACTTTCAAATTATCCTAATTAAACATGAAAGATGCCGATTCCTGATCCACAATTACCAACTTGGGATCTCCGGCAAGTCCGGTGTTTTACTCAAACATAATGTCCACCCAAGCCTCACCAGCCTTGGGTGACTTTGGAACACATCTGTCCCACCAACATTTTGATTTATAAAATTCTTTAGCACCCTTTACCTTCTTATCAACCATCTTCCCAAAAATGTGTTTGACTTTCCCGTTGAAAGCCTTCTCAACATCAAATTCTCCTTTATCAGCAAAGAATTGATTTGAGATCTCAACCTTTCCAACTTTCTTCATCAAATATTCCTTTGACAATGACGGAAAATTTTCATCGTTCGTCACCGGAACGGAATTCACAATCTTTTTATCAACCAATGACTCCTCTAATTTTATGGAATCAGATTCATTGTCAGAATTACCCTCAGATTTAACCACCCATTTTTGTTTACTCAAATCGATTTGTCTTTTGTAAAAACGTTTTGAAGTTTCACCAACTTCCAAAGTCAATTTATCAACACATTTCTTTTTCATATCAGAGTTAGAAGACACTCCCTGTTTTGAATAAATAGACTCTTGACAGTTCCAAGCAATGTGTCCAACTTTTTGACACTTGAAACAGGTTCTTCTATCAACTCTCGAAGCAAACTTCCTCACATTCTTCCTCACTTCAGCAAGAAACTCTTGATTTGACTGTTTCCAGAAAGGTTTCTTCTGCTCATCTTCAGAACTCCCACCTGAAACAAATTTTGTTTTTGGTTTATAAGTTTTCTGATTTTTATAATTTTCTGAAGAATTGAAACCAATACCTTTCTTTTTGAGATTACCATTATGGTTTGGTTTCTTTCGATAACCTGAACCATAACCGTAACCCTTTTTCTTGTTCAATCTTTGTTGAACTCTTGAAGTGTATTTTTTAGGTTTTTCGGCAAGATTTAAATCTTTTATTTCAGAAATATTAATTTCTGTTAATTTGAAAACCTGTTTAATCATTTCAGTTTTAACACTTCTTATTGGGAATTCCTCATCAGAAAATAATTTGTCCGAATTATTCAAGGTATAAGCAACCTTAAACAATTCGTCATTCAAATTATTCTTTGATAACAAGAATTCTTTATTATAAACTCTCTTAACCAGCGAACTCGGACTTTTCTTAGACGAACTCGAACTATCAGACTTAGACTCCAACTTTGACTCTTCATCCATATCCAACACCTGATTGACAACTCTCTTAACTAACTCAGACTCATGATCAGTGTCAGACGCTGTGAATGTAACATCAATATTGTCTGGTAATTCATCAGTGATTTCAGACTTTAATTTGATGTTTAGAGCCTTGTCTACTTGTTCCTCATTTGGTTTCCTGGGGGAATAACTTTCAAAGATAGAAGGCGGACATCTGTTATACTTGACACTTGGTTTCTTACCAGTATCCTCTTCTTTTTCTTTCTTCTTGAAAGCTTCAAGACCTGCAACAGTAGGATAAACACGATCAATCAAATAATCACAAGTAGTATAACTCAAAAGTAATCGGTTGATCCTTTCACTCTCGATTCACTCAAGTTCCAACTCCTTCTTCAAATTTGCACAATCTTCAATGTAATCATTTATGACACTTTGCTTTGTCATCAAAGTTGCACTCATTTTATCATTTGCCTTTTCAATTTCTGCATTCATTCTTTTTAAACTGTCAACTGTCCTGTTCAGTACATCGTATGACTCTTTCAAGTACTTCACATCTGACAGTAAATCTTCCTTCATTTTCTCTAACTCAGCAATTTTTTTGTCTTTCTCATCACAGTCTTTGCAAGATTCTGAACACTTCTCACAAGGCTTAGTAACTTCAACCACCTTTTCAACTATCTTTTCGACTTCGACAGTCTTTTCAACTTCTACAAGTTTCTCGACCTCAACAATCTTTTCGACAATCTTTTCTACTTCGACTATTTTCTCAACTTCCACGAGTTTCTCGACTTCGACAATTTTCTCCACTACTTTCTCTACTTCAACACTCTTCCCTATTGCAATCTCAGTAGTTGCTTCATCTTTTGTCTCTACAGCTTCAGTCTTCGCCTTTTCATCAGCGAGTAACTTTGCTGCTTCTAGCTCTTTCTGCAATCGAGCAATCTTCTTCTGATTCAGCATCTCACCTTTATCTGCATAGAAAAAATTAAAACTGTCAGGATCAATGCTTTTTCTACATTTGTTAAGATACTCTTCCTCATCATCCGTATCAACATCACTTCTAAGATCTGGAAATATCGGAATCCTTTTCTGACAATCCTCATTTTGATCCAGAATCCTGGTAACTAATGCCACATCTGGTTTAGTTCCACTAGGTATATACTTATCCCAGCTAAACCCCTATGCAACAAACTCATCACTTTGGTCTATTATCCCATAATAAGCTTTCCTATTGGCTTCTTCAATCATTTTCCCATGAGCAGTTTGCGGTTCCTTTTGTTGAAGTTTTTGATCGATTTGATGAAAGATTGATTTCTGATAATAATTGCTCTTTTCTTGACTTCCAGTTGACTCTTGGTTTTTACATTCCCGTTTAAAGTGACCCTTTCCTTTACATCGGAAACAAGTAACCTTTGACTTGTCAAAACCAAGTGGAGAGGTAGCCATTCCTCGAAACTCGTCTCTGCCAGTAATCTGTTGAAATTTTTCAGCTCTCCTGCAGGCACTAGCTAAACACCACTTTACATCCATCAGCTCAAGCTCTTCGGCATCGATTTGGTCGTAATCTTCTTTTGTGAGCATCGGATTACCAATTCTTCCTGCTATCAAGCTTTCATATGACTCTAACATGGCGACAAGAGATTCCATGTGTTGCTTTGCCACCTCAGGAGAAAGAGGTTGACCATTCTGAATGTTCAAGGTCACATTACACTGCAGATTTGTAGAATTTTGCTTCTGAGGGCTAGGTGTGTTGCTGTTTGGATCAAAGCTTGAGAATGATGAAGTAGATCCACCACTTTGAGTTGTAGTACTTGCATTTGGACTTGCAGAACCATCAGCACTGAATGTAGTACTAATCTTTGGACTTTAACTGGGAGTGGCCTCAAACTTGTTTCCTCGATAGTACAGACTGACATCTTGCTTTGCATTTGGATTTGTCATGATAGTTGTCTTTTGAATATCCAGCTCCTGCTCTTCGATTTTCTGAATAAACTCAGCCAAATTCATGCTTTTGGACTTTCTCATAAGTTTCACAACCATCAAATATATTCCCCACTTATGTTGTGGTAACGCCTCAGCTAGTTTGTCGACCCACTCATCGTCCTCTTTCTTGATATCCAACCTACCCATTTCCAATACCAGATGACAATACCTATCAATGGTCTGTTTTGTAGTCTCATGGTCGAAAGCTGTAAACATATCAAATGATTTTTTCAATAACGCCTTTTTGTTTTTGATCATATCAGCACTTCCTCTGAATTTCTGAATCAAAGCATCCCAGATGGATCTAGCTGTTCCGTTATGTTGAAGTAACACAAAAATATCTTCTTTAACAGCTTGCTGAAGAATGCTGATCATCATCTTTTCACTAGTGTATTTCAACTTGTCAGCTTCTGTAAAATCATTAAAACCCTTCTCTAATCCATGTTCATTCTTTGGTTTCTCATAATCTTTTAACAATGAACACCATGCATCGAATCTGTAAGCTTGAACCCAGTTGTCGAATCGGTTTTTCCAACCCTGAAAATCTTCAATGTACATGAGTTTCGGTGGTTTTTGATGAGTTCCCGTCTCATTCTCATTATACAAAGCTTCAGCAGCGGTTACAGGAGCAACGGGTGTCGCGAATGCATTGTAGAACTCTTCAGCCATGTTTCGAGAAATACCTGACGATCTCGAATTACCTGACGTAAATAAACAAAATACAATCAGTTAAAAAAACTCTTATCAAAGCAACTGAATCAAACTGATACTCTGTGCGAACTGAATCACTTGAACTGATGATTATTCTGTGCGAACTGAGGATTGACACACTGTGCAGACTGAATTTGATGTGAATTGAGTTTGTTGTCAAAACATGCGAACTACTGTGACTCGGATTAAACTCAAATGACCAGATTCACTACGAACGAACTGATGGTCTTTCAAACGACCTGATGAACCTTTAAGCACTTTGAACTTCAAATGGTGTGACCTGGACTTAAATCCAAATGACCGAGACTTCTTGATTGTAAGCTCGATGCGACAAAAATTGTGACACCCCAGGAAAAACCAGTGAACGATTGAACTTACCTAGCTTCCTCAGTGAGTGCATACCAAATTTCGGGACGAAATTTCTTTTTAGTTGGGGATAATGTGACAACTCGTATTTCGGACCTACTTGGATGTGATGTATGTGCACGATATGTGATTTTATGAACTTGAATGATTAATTGAATGTAAGATTGTATGCTTTGTGTTATGTAATGTGTGTATGTATTTAATGACCCGAACGCACAACATGGATCAATCACACAAGGCCATTGGGTCGTATTGTGTGCACGGACCAAAAGGGCAGCCCGTGATGGGCCGGCCCACTCCTCTTGAACGTGTAAACACCCATCATTGGGGTTTGTTCTTTCATTTGTTACAATTACCACACACACAAGTTACAAACCCTAAGCTCTCTCTCTCCTTTTGGCAAACCCGACGGCAGCCCCCTTCATCACCGAGATCCTCTTCGTTCCAAGTATCCAATCTGGTTAGTGATTTGGTTATTCCTTGCTAGTATGCTAATTTATGTTGTGATGGTTGTGATCTCGCATGATGACTTAAGATTCCGGTTAATAGAATCATTGATGATATGTGTTAACAAGATTGAAATAGATAATCGATTTTGATGTTAATCGGATTTCATATTATTGTTCTTAGAATTGGGTGTTTGTTAATCGATTGCATGAATGTTGAAATCTGATTAGTTCTAGAGTCGAATGAATTGTTAAGTTGGATGCTAGAGATCAAAAACATGAGCCGAGTAATATTGTAATGATTGTTTATGCTTGAACACGATTAGGGTTCATAGGATTTTACTGTTAAGAACTTCTGTTTAATCGCTTATTGCTTGGATGGAAAATTGTTAGGATGTTGATTGATTGATTGATTTCAAATTGGAAACTGTGGATTGATTAATCGTAAATAAGGAAAACTGTTAGATGTTGTAACCGGTTTGCATGATATCCGGTAATTAAAACCAATCGCACAAGATCAGGTCGTACAAGACCTGATCCGATCACACAAGTGCCAGCCGTACAAGTCCAGTCGCACAATATGGTTGCAATCACACAAGTTGCCAAGTCGCACAAGATCCCTTGGATCGCACAAGTTGTTGGGCCACACACACCCACATGTTAAATGTTGTTAATATGTTGGGCCGAACAAGCCCAAACCGCCAGATCGCACAAGACACATGAACCGCACAAGATGGTTACCTGTTTTAATGGTTGGGCCGTAGACATGGGCTGGGTAATAGAGCTGATCGCACAAGTCATATGTTTTGTTTAACTGTTTGGGCCGGATGATATGTTGGGCTGGGCTAGCTCAAATCGCACAACCCGGCTGGATCGCACAACCCAATCCGGACCGTACAAGTCGCATATGTGTTTTTATTTGGGCCGAGATGTGTTACTTGTCTGTATGATAGTTGGGCCGGTTACTTAGTTAACCACTTATGATGTTGGGCCGGGTACATTTGGGCTTATATTTTAGAACGCACAAGTATGATTATGTTGTGCTCATGACTGTTAACGTGTAATACGTGATTGATATGATTTATACGTGCATTACTAGAACCAAATCTGACTTGTATAGTAACCCTGTTAGGACGTGGTTGACCACTTTAGTTCAAGAACCATTTTGTGTATCTGCCGAGCAACCCAAGGTGAGTTCACACAGCCAAGGCATGGGGTTCCCAGGGTGGGAATGGGATTGGATGATTATTTCGTGCGTACTTAGTTAATGGAACCTAATGATATAGTCCTCAGGGTGAGGATGGTAAATGATAAGATACGGCTAGACTAGTATACCTACTTGAACTGATCTTCGCACACACGCCAAGGGTTGGCTGCGATAATTATGACTGATCTTCGCACACATGCTTCGGGGAGGCTGCGAACTATAGAGACTAAATCTTCGCAAGTGATGCCAGGGTGGCCGCGATACAAATATACATAGTCTAGGATATTTGGGAGTATTAACCCAAATCTTCGCATACATGCCGAAAGGGCCCGCGATGGAAACCAATACTATACATGAACAATGAACGAACATAATACGACTCATACAATTACTATTACTGAACTTACTCGCTGTGAACTCGCTCAACTAGTTGTTGACTCTCTGCTGCATGCCTTGCAGGACCTTAGGTACACTATGGAGCTTGCACAGGGAGGAGCAGGTCGTTGTGGGATATGGATCGTAAACGATATTTGAACTTATAACTTACTTTGGGTTTTCATTATTATGCTTCCGCTACTGAAACAAAGTTTGGTTTTGAACATCAATCATGTCGTGATGAATTACTTTATCTACTTTTTTTATTATATGCTATGTTTGATATGATTGATGGCTTGATCCTGGTCATGTCACGCCTCAAAGCGGTGGTACTCCGCGTGTGGGATTTTTGGGGGTGTGACAGATTGGTATCAGAGCCATTGGTTATAGAGAACTTGGTTTTAATATGGGAAAAACGTTTTTATTAAAACCAGACTATAACCAGAACAGTGCTCTCAACGATCCACAACGACGCTTCGCTCCACGTGCAAGACTCGACAACCTAGGTAATAAGGTTTATGTTTATTACCTGCTTGCTAGAAACGTATAGAACTTTGCTCATAGTACACTTAGATACACATGACTCTATTACATGAGAATACCTATGTGCTTACGCTTTTCTGTCATCGCCCTACTCGCGAACCATTCTCACTTACGCTACTTTTACAATGAAGATCATGTCTGGACGAATTAACATGACACAAGCCCAGCTAGAGGCTCTCATTCAAGCTCAAGTTGCTGCGGCACTTGCAGCCGCACAAGCAGGAGGTATATCCTGTGGTTATAGCACACACTAGGATCTTTAGATCCTACACTCCTAAACTAGCCCCTGTATTTAAACTTTGTCCTATTCATACACAATAGGTCAACACACTCAGTCACCTGCTTGCACCTTCAAAAATCTCAAGGATTGCCAACCCGGTACCTTCAGTGGAGCTGAGGGAGTTGAAGGCCTCCTCCATTGGTTCGAAAGGCTCGAAACTGACTTCGAGGTGCCTGATTGCCCTGAGTCTCGTAGAGTAAAGTTTGCTACTAGAACACTCGAAGGTGCTGCATTAACCTGGTGGGAAGCACAGGTTCAAATGTTAGGGCTGGCAGCTGCTAATGCCACTCCCTGGAACGAGTTTAAGGATTTAATTAAGGAAGAGTTTTGCAGTCGAGAAGACATCCACAAACTGGAGGTAGAGTTCCTCAACCTACAGATGGTGGGGTCTGAAATTGAAGTTTATACGAGGAGATCAAACGAGTTAGCCACATTTTGTCCTACTATGGTAGACCCTCCCACCAAACGCATCGAACTGTATCTCAAGGGTCTAGTGCCCGAAATTCGCAGTTATATGACCACAGCTAACCTTGGCACTATCCAGCAAGTCACTCGACTGGCTCATCGTCTCACAGACCAGGCTGTAGAACAGAACAAACTACCGAAACGTGCTAAGACTGATACTGCATGTGCTTCTAGAGATAACAAACGCAAGTGGGATGAAAACCTGAGCACGGGATTAATTTTGGTCCAGCCTCTGACGCAGAAGCAAGAGATAGATGACTACCAAAGGGCCAGACATCAGTTTTCTAGTAGTCATGGGCAGAAAAGATATCGAGGAATTCACCCATGGTGCAACAATTGTAATAGACACCACAGTGGACGGTGTCGTAAGGAACGATGTCAGAGATGTCTCAAGATTGGTCATGAAGCTAAGGATTGTCGAAACTCACGTCCTGTAACTCAAGAACAACAACAACCGCCTCAACCTTCACAGAACCAGCAACTGCAACTACCAGCTCCACAGAACACACAGCAGCAGCCACAGCGTGGGAACGGGGGATGTTTCCAGTATGGGGCTGAAGGTCATTTTAAACGTGATTGCCCTCAATTAAACCAGGACCAGACTCAGAACCACGACCATGGAAACAGGGACGACAGCGGGGATAACGCTGGGGAAACAATGGAAACAATGACGCCGGGGCAGCGTGTACATGATTGGTCAGGGTGACGCAAGGAACGATCTTAACGCAATAATGGGTAAGTTTCTTCTTGACGACTTCTATGTTACTACATTGTTTGATTCGGGTGTGAATACCAATTATATGTCTTTGAAAGTTAGTCGAATGTTAAAACGTACACCAACTCCCTTGAACACCCAACGTGTCGTAGTGTTAGTTAATGGTAAAGGTCTAGAAGCTGTACTTAGTTCAGGGTTGTAATCTTATCCTCGCTGGTCAGACGTTCCCTACCGACCTCATTCCTATAGTTCTGGACAGCACCTATAGCTCAGCACCGTATCGCTTAGCTCCAACTGAACTGGAAGAACTGTCAAAGCGGCTACAAGAGCTCTTGGAAAGGACTACATTCGTCCAAGCTCTTCGCCTTGGGGAGCTCCAGTATTATTCGTGAGAAAGAAGGACGGTACCTTCAGGATGTGCATAGACTACCGGGAACTGAACAAGGTGACGGTGAAGAACCGTTATCCTCTTCCACGTATAGACGACTTATTCGACCAGTTGCAAGGGTCGTGCTACTATTCGAAGATAGACCTGAGGTCAGGTTATCATCAGCTGAGAGTCCGGGAGGAGGACGTCTCCAAAACAGCATTCAGAACTCGCTACGGCCACTACGAGTTTCTTGTCATGCCGTTTGGGTTAACGAACGCACCTGCCGTATTTATGGACCTTATGAACAGGGTGTGCAAACCCTATCTTGACAAGTTTGTCATTGTTTTCATCGACGACATCCTGATCTACTCTAAGAGTCAGGAGGAACACGAGCAGCACCTACGCCTTATTTTGGAACTCCTTTGGAAGGAACAGTTGTACGCTAAGTTTTCGAAATGCGACTTCTGGCTTCGTGAAGTCCACTTCTTAGGCCACGTAGTGAACAAGGATGGGATCCATGTCGATCCATCCAAGGTAGACTCGATCAGGAACTGGCCTGCACCACGTACGCCAACGGAAATAGGCCAATTCTTGGGTTTGGCGGGTTACTACAGACGGTTTATTAAAGACTTCTCAAGGATTGCTCAGCCGCTTACACTACTGACACAGAAGGGTGTCACCTACCGTTGGGGCAACACGCAGGAAACTACTTTTCAGCACTTAAAGGATAGACTTTGCAGTGCACCTATCCTCTCTTTGCCAGAGGGCACAGACGATTTCGTAGTATATTGTGATGCATCCATCCAGGGTCTTGGATGTGTGTTAATGCAGCGCGACAAGGTCATTGCTTACGCCTCGCGCCAACTTAAGATTCACGAACGAAACTACACGACGCACGATTTAGAGCTGGGAGCTGTTGTTTTCGCACTCAAGATATGGTGACACTACCTGTACGGTACCAAGTGCACAATTTACACCGATCACAGGAGTCTCGAGCATATCTTCAGGCAGAAGGAATTGAACATGCGTCAACGACGATGGGTTGAACTACTGAACGATTATGAATGCGCCATCAAGTACCATCCAGGCAAAGCCAATGTTGTGGCTGATGCCCTCAGTCGGAAGGACACTCTACCTCGGCGCGTGCGAGCGCTACAGCTTACGATTCAGTCTAGCCTCCCTACACAGATACGAGATGCTCAGGCAGAAGCATTGAAACCAGAAAACGTCAGGGCTAAAGCCCTACGCGGCTCAAGGCAACGATTAGAACAGAAGGCAGACGGCGCCTACTATGTAACGGGGCGTATTTGGGTCCCACTTTATGGCGGTCTACGCGAACTTGTAATGGATGAAGCACACAAGTTTCGCTACTCGATACATCCAGGATCGGACAAAATGTACCACGACATCAGGACTACTTATTGGTGGCCTAGCATGAAGGCCCATATCGCTACCTATGTCAGCAAGTGCTTGACCTGTGCGAGAGTCAAGGTGGAATATCAGAAACCGGCGGGCCTACTTCAGCAACCCATGATACCGCAATGGAAATGGGAAGAAATTTCCATGGATTTTGTTACAGGCCTACCCAGATCCCAGCGTGGGAATGATACTATATGGGTGATCGTGGATCGACTCACCAAGTCTGCACACTTCCTAGCCATAAAGGAAACGGATAAGTTCTCCACTCTCGCAGACATCTATCTTAAAGAAGTTGTTTCGAGGCACGGAGTGCCCACCTCCATCATTTCGGATGGATGCACGATTCACATCAGAACTATGGCAAGCGATGCACAAATCCTTCGGCTCACGGTTAGACATGAGCACAGCATATCATCCTCAGACGGATGGGCAGTCTGAGCGAACGATTCAAACTCTTGAAGACATGCTTCGGGCATGCGTTATAGACTTCGGCAACGACTGGGAAAAGCACCTCCCTTTGGTGGAATTCTCATATAATAACAGTTACCACACCAGCATACAAGCCGCACCATTCGAGGCATTGTACGGACGAAAATGCCGGTCACCTCTCTGTTGGGCAGAGGTGGGGGATAGTCAGATCACGGGTCCAGAGATCGTAGTGGACGCCACAGAAAAGATAGCACAGATACGATAACGCATGGCGGCAGCACGCAACCGTCAGAAAGCCTACGCGGATAAGCGTAGAAAGCCATTGGAATTACAAGTCGGGGACCGGGTTTTACTTAAAGTCTCACCCTGGAAGGGTGTGGTTCGTTTTGGCAAACGGGGCAAACTAAATCCGCGATATGTCAGACCGTTCGAGATCATAGAGAAGATAGGCAAGGTGGCCTACAAGTTAAACCTACCAGCTGAACTCGGTGCAGTTCACAATGTCTTTCACGTGTCGAATCTGAAGAAGTGCCTGTCAGATGAGACCCTCATAATTCCTTTTAAGGAACTCACTATCGACGAGCGGTTGCAGTTCGTCGAGGAACCAGTAGAAATCACAGACCGGGATGTTAAGGTCCCCAAACACAAGAGAATCCCTCTTGTCCGAGTTCGTTGGAACTCCAAACGTGGCCCAGAGTACACCTGGGAACGCGAAGACAGGATGACAGAAAAGTACCCCCAGTTATTCGAAACCAATGCCACCACTACTGAGACTGAAGCTACTACTGCGGAAATTCGGGACGAAATTCCAGATCAACGGGGGGAGGATGTGACACCCCAGGAAAAACCAGTGAACGATTGAACTTACCTAGCTTCCTCAGTGAGTGCATACCAAATTTCGGGACGAAATTTCTTTTTAGTTGGGGATAATGTGACAACTCGTATTTCGGACCTACTTGGATGTGATGTATGTGCACGATATGTGATTTTATGAACTTGAATGATTAATTGAATGTAAGATTGTATGCTTTGTGTTATGTAATGTGTGTATGTATTTAATGACCCGAACGCACAACATGGATCAATCACACAAGGCCATTGGGCCGTATTATGTGCACGGACCAAAAGGGCAGCCCGTGATGGGCCGGCCCACTCCTCTTGAACGTGTAAACACCCATCATTGGGGTTTGTTCTTTCATTTGTTACAATTACCACACACACAAGTTACAAACCCTAAGCTCTCTCTCTCTCCTTTTGGCAAACCCGACGGCAGCCCCCTTCATCACCGAGATCCTCTTCGTTCCAAGTATCCAATCTGGTTAGTGATTTGGTTATTGCTTGCTAGTATGCTAATTTATGTTGTGATGGTTGTGATCTCGCATGATGACTTAAGATTCCGGTTAATAGAATCATTGATGATATGTGTTAACAAGATTGAAATAGATAATCGATTTTGATGTTAATCGGATTTCATATTATTGTTCTTAGAATTGGGTGTTTGTTAATCGATTGCATGAATGTTGAAATCTGATTAGTTCTAGAGTCGAATGAATTGTTAAGTTGGATGCTAGAGATCAAAAACATGAGCCGAGTAATATTGTAATGATTGTTTATGCTTGAACACGATTAGGGTTCATAGGATTTTACTGTTAAGAACTTCTGTTTAATCGCTTATTGCTTGGATGGAAAATTGTTAGGATGTTGATTGATTGATTGATTTCAAATTGGAAACTGTGGATTGATTAATCGTAAATAAGGAAAACTGTTAGATGTTGTAACCGGTTTGCATGATATCCGGTAATTAAAACCAATCGCACAAGATCAGGTCGTACAAGACCTGATTCGATCACAAAAGTGCCAGCCGTACAAGTCCAGTCGCACAATATGGTTGCAATCACACAAGTTGCCCAGTCGCACAAGATCCCTTGGATCGCACAAGTTGTTGGGCCACACACACCCACATGTTAAATGTTGTTAATATGTTGGGCCGAACAAGCCCAAACCGCCAGATCGCACAAGACACATGAATCGCACAAGATGGTTACCTGTTTTAATGGTTGGGCCGTAGACATGGGCTGGGTAATAGAGCTGATCGCACAAGTCATATGTTTTGTTTAACTGTTTGGGCCGGATGATATGTTGGGCTGGGCTAGCTCAAATCGCACAACCCGGCTGGATCGCACAACCCAATCCGGACCGTACAAGTCGCATATGTGTTTTTATTTGGGCCGAGATGTGTTACTTGTCTGTATGATAGTTGGGCCGGTTACTTAGTTAACCACTTATCATGTTGGGCCGGGTACATTTGGGCTTATATTTTAGAACGCACAAGTATGATTATGTTGTGCTCATGACTGTTAACGTGTAATACGTGATTGATATGATTTATACGTGCATTACTAGAACCAAATCTGACTTGTATGGTAACCCTGTTAGGACGTGGTTGACCACTTTAGTTCAAGAACCATTTTGTGTATCTGCCGAGCAACCCAAGGTGAGTTCACACAGCCAAGGCATGGGGTTCCCAGGGTGGGAATGGGATTGGATGATTATTTCGTGCGTACTTAGTTAATGGAACCTAATGATATAGTCCTCAGGGTGAGGATGGTAAATGATAAGATACGGCTAGACTAGTATACCTACTTGAACTGATCTTCGCATACACGCCAAGGGTTGGCTGCGATAATTATGACTGATCTTCGCACACATGCTTCGGGGAGGCTGCGAACTATAGAGACTAAATCTTCGCAAGTGATGCCAGGGTGGCCGCGATACAAATATACATAGTCTAGGATATTTGGGAGTATTAACCCAAATCTTCGCATACATGCCGAAAGGGCTCGCGATGGAAACCAATACTATACATGAACAATGAACGGACATAATACGACTCATACAATTACTATTACTGAACTTACTCTCTGTGAACTCGCTCAACTAGTTGTTGACTCTCTGCTGCATGCCTTGCAGGACCTTAGGTACACTATGGAGCTTGCACAGGGAGGAGCAGGTCGTTGTGGGATATGGATCGTAAACGATATTTGAACTTATAACTTACTTTGGATTTTCATTATTATGCTTCCGCTACTTAAAAAAAGTTTGGTTTTGAACATCAATCATGTCGTGATGAATTACTTTATCTACTTTTTTTTTATTATATGCTATGTTTGATATGATTGATGGCTTGATCCTGGTCATGTCACGCCTCCAAGCGGTGGTACTCCGCGTGTGGGATTTTGGGGGTGTGACAAAAATGACTTGATCACTTTTAACAGTAACACATAGGCCGAAAACTCCCAAAATATTTGTTCAACACATATAAAATTGAGCCAAGAATATGATTTGGGCCAAGAATCTTGATCACGTGGCTGACAAACCCAACGTCGGTAGTGAGCAACAATGATTGCACAAGTCAACAACTTTAATATCACTTGAAGCTTATTGGACCGATTTCATTAAATGGCCTGCCATTTAAAAAAAAAAAAAAAAAAAAAACTCTAGCCGATGTCAACAACTTGTATTAAACTGTCAGATTCCGATGTCAGACAAAATCACAAAGTAACTCAATATGATTGTGTCTTAAAAATCACTTATCCGACAAACAAACAGGTGATTAGACATCACAAAGGTGAACTTCACAAAGATGATTGGACCGAAAATTATGATACTCACATGCAATATGTTTTCAAAGTTGGGCTGACATCACATGCACCTTAAATTTCTATGATTGGGCCAAAAAGGTTTAAATGGATATTGAATAGAAGATTGTGATTGGACCTCTCCTTCTTGACTAACAAACTGATTTAATGGCCGCCAAAAACATTAATCTAACAACAATCAAACACCCTTTGACTCACGTGATGTCTTGGGCTTTTTATTCTAACAATATTTTAATTGTGTCTTTTGTCAAAGCACATGGGTCGTTGTTATTATAAGCGAATCTAATGAGCAGAGTTGATTGTCAGAAGAGCGGATCTATATTGACCAAAAAAGCGAACCAACTGATATTGGTCAAATGAGCGGACCTATGTGTTTTGTCACTAAGAGCGGACCATGTGTTCTAAAAGCGAACCTATGTGATGTTTGGAGCGGACCTATCAGAAAATGTCACTTGGAGCGAACTTATGATGTGATTTGGAGCGAACCTATATATTCCAGTGACACAAAAGTAGACCAGATGCTATATTTGGAGCGGACCTCACAAATAACATGACAGAGAAGCGGACCAGATGCTATATTTGGAGCGGACCTATCAAAAACATGTCCGAAAAAGCGAACTTGAACTGTTCTTGAAGCGGATCTACCAAATGTTCAAAAAAGCGGACCATATTCGGAACAAGTTTTGACCCATTTTTAATATGAATTTTAACACCAAATTTTCCAGGGTTTGTCTATATACAGTTACGCACAATCTGTGAACTTTTGAGCCGATTTTGACCGTTAGAACTTTCTGAACTGATGAAAGAAGGTGTAGAAGAAAGAAATCTCAAGGAAATCCAGCTAATCTCTATAGAACTCCTCCTCCTGAAGCTCTGATACCACTTGTAGGATCGTGTTTTGACCCGAACGAGTCTATCAGAGGAGTTTTGATCAGATACAGGTGCGGAAAACAAGTACCTGACGTAGAAACAGCTAGATCTTCACTTAAATCACTTTTATGATTGATATAACAACGTTTACAACCAATTCTCACACCGGCAGCACCTCGGTATGGAAAATCAGAACCTTACAAATGAGATTCGCTTATGAGTATTTATACTATTGGTAGGTTCCCATATTCGTACATGTCCAAATAAGCGAACCTAATAGGTTCCCATATTCGGACATGACACATAAGCGAACCTACTAGCTAAAACACATATACTCTCCAGTTTTCTCGTAAAAC
The DNA here is from genome assembly GCF_002127325.2 of Helianthus annuus. NCBI lineage: Eukaryota > Viridiplantae > Streptophyta > Magnoliopsida > Asterales > Asteraceae > Helianthus > Helianthus annuus. The sequence continues at coordinate 202,193,899 of NC_035448.2, read as the reverse complement.
ACGCCCTAATCTATACAATACAATGTATAACATGATCCAAGACGAAATCAACAGATGTAGTGCACCAACAACCTTGTTCAATTCACGGTAGTCAATGCACATACGCAGAGATCCGTCTTTCTTCTTAACAAATAAGATTGGTGCTCCCTACGGTGATGAACTTGGTTGTATGAATCCTTTCTGCAACAATTCATCTAACTGTTTCTTCAGTTCCTGCATTTCTACGGGTGCCAAATGGTAAGGTGCTTTGGCAATTGGTGTTGTCTCTGGTAGCAGATGGATTCTGAATTCAACTTCCCTGTCTGGCGGTAGTCCTAGTAATTCTTCTGGAAATACATCTGAAAACTGAGATACTACTGGAATATCTTTTAGTCTTTTCCTTTAGTGTTAGTGGTTATGGAAATCAAATACAACAAAGATCCTTTTCTTATATAACTTGGTGTTTTCATCACATAGATGAATTTTGTGGATCTAGATGGCTTATCTTCTTTAATTGTGATCTTTTCACCTCTCGGTGAATTTACTTGGATTGACTTTTGATCATATAAAATATTGGCTTTATTGGCTATTAACCAATCCATTCCTAGTACAACATCAAATCCTGCCAGATTCATTGGATAAAGGTTTACAATAAACTTTTGATTTAAAAATTCTATTCTTGCTCCCTGCAAGATTTTAGAAATCCTAACGGTTTCCCCATTTGTTGTCTCTACTAGACATCCTTGTTGGAGTTTAGTTAATGGTTGATTGAGAAGTTTGCAAAATGAAGTATTAATAAAACTTTGGGTCGCACCAGAGTCAAATAATACTTTAGCAAAAATATCAATAATGAAAAACGTACCGGCTATCACGTCCAGAATCATCTCAGCTTCATCTGTCGTCAGAACAAATGCTCTAGCATTTTTGGTAGTCTTATTGCCCATGGCTGGAACTAGTTTCGGACAATTCGACTTGATGTGACCTTTTTCTCCGCAGTTGAAGCACATCCCATTATTAGGTTTCCTCCTGCAATCTTCTTCCTTGTGCCCTGGTATCTTACATAAATTGCAGTAAGTGGAGCATTTTACCGAATGTTTCTTCTTGCAAGCCTTGCAGTAGGGTGCAGAGGTAGAACCTATATTTCTCCCACGGTTGGAATTTCTTTAACGAAATTCTTGGGTAAGCCTTTGAGCTAGGTTTCTCCTTTGGTCTTCTTCTCGAGTACGCACTAATTCATCAGTCAAGGTATTGGCTAGTTCTACAGCTTCTTCTATGGTTTGGGGTCTAGCTGCCTTGACTGCATGCCTAATCTCTTCGAGTAATCCCCAGATGTAACGGGAGATTAATACTGGTTCTGGTGATGCAAGGGTTGGTACAATTCTAGCATATTCAAAGAATAATGTAGTATAACCCTTACTATCTATTCCAGTCATTCTCAGGTTGAGAAACTTATTTGCTACCTGTTCTTTTTCATTGGGAGGGCAGAATTTCCTTTCTACCATATTCTTAAATTCTTCCCATTCCATATTATAAACCCTGTCATTTCCTCTAGACTGGAGGATAGTGTTCCACCATTCTAAGGCTGAGTTCTTAAACAAATTGGAAGCAAACATTATCTTATCCTCTTCCGCACACTTACTTATTTTTAAGACTGCCTCAGTCTTTTCTATCCAGCGTAGAGCTGCAATGGGTCCTTCATTGCCCGAGAATTCTATTGGTTTGCAGGACCAAAATTCATTGTAAGAACAACCATAAGATATGGTTCTTCTTCTTTTGGGAATGGGCACTTGAAGTATGGGTCCATTGTTTACGCTGTGTGAGACAAAGGTTGCGACTCGAGACCATAACGTCATAACTCGAGACAAAGGTTGCGACTTGAGACCATAACGTCATAACTCGAGACCATAAGGTTGCGACTCGAGACCGTGGTTGCGACTCGAGACCTCATCATGACTCGAGATCTCATAAGATATAGTAGTCGAGACCATGGTTCCGTCTCGTGACAACAAGGTTGCGACTCGAGACCTCATAACTGACTCGAGATCTCATAACTCAGTCGAGACCTGACTCGAAACCTCATTATTTTAGTTATTTAGTTAATTAATCAGAATCAGATAATGTAATGTTTTGCAAAACCAAAATAGCTTAACTTGAATGAGCTTCTGATGTATCATTTCTGGCCAAAGCTGACTTGATACATCTACTTATCATTCAAGTATTACGAAAGCTATGTTAAGTGTGCATCATAAGCATGAATGTTTTAATATCTGGCCAAAGCTGATTTAATTCTTTCATAGATGGCATACATAACAAGTGCATAACTAAAGTGATTGTTTCAATTTCTGGCCAAAGCTGATTTGTTACAACCACTTTGCACATATGCTTAAATGATTACACTTCCGGCCAAAGCTGTTTTGTCTTCGTTTAAGTAGAATTTTTTAACTAAGTCTATTATTTTGATGTTAGTAATAGACAATATCACAGCTTCATAATGTAAAATGGTCATTATTTATGCCTGCCTTAGTTTAACGTGCCCTTAGATCACATTAGGACTTCTTCCTTAGTATCATAACTTGCTCATCTTATTTCCACTATCAGCACCAAATCAGGGGATTCCATCTTTGACTGGTGATAACTTTGCTGCATGGAAGGATGCTCTCATGCTTACGCTTGGGCTGCTGGATTTTGATTATGCTCTAAGGGAGAATAAGCCAGCGGACCTTACCACTCAGAGTACTGCTGCTGAGCAGATACTTCATGAAAAGTGGACTAGGTGTAACCGCATGTGTCTCATGTTTTGAAGCAGTCCATAAGCAATGCTATCAGGGGAGCTATTCCTGATTCTGAAGATGCTAAAACCTACTTGGCTTCTGTGGAGGCGCAGTTCAAGGGGACGTCTAAAGCACACGCTAGTACCCTTATTCTCAAGCTGGTGACAACTAAGTATGATGGGAGGAGCGGCATTCGCGAGCACATCATGATGATGAATGACATGGCCAATAAGCTGAAGGGGCTGGAAATGGAAATCAGTGATGGTTTCCTCGTTCATTTTATCATCACTTCGCTTCCTTCGTCTTTTGAAGCATTTAAGATCAACTACAACACTCAGAAGGAAAAATGGACGATGAGTGAGCTGGTCGCCATGTGCGTACAGGAGGAAGAGCGTATGAGGATGGATCGCACTACTGATGTTGCCAACTTCACTACCTCCAATTCTAAGAAAAGGAAGAACAATTATCAGAGGAAGGATGCTTCAAAAGTCCAAAGGCCTAATCCTAATCATAATACAAGTGCACCTTCCAGCTCTAAGAACTCCTTAGGCAGTATCCGCTGCAAGTTCTGTAAAAAGACAGGACACATGCAGAAGGAATGCCCTGACTTTAAGGAGTGGCTGGCTAAGAAAGGTAACGATTATTTTATGATACTTGAGTCCTATAATTTAAGTGTTCCTGCTAATTCTTGGTGGTTTGATTCTGGTTCTATGGTTCATGTTACCAATTCTACTCAGGGATTCCTTTCAATCCGGAAGCTGGAAAGAAACCAAAGAACGCTTAAGGTTGGGGATGATCGAGAATTAGAAGTGAAGGCCATTGGAACATTACAATTAGTTATGAAAACTGGTTTAAGTATTAAACTTTATGATACCTTATATGTTCCTGAGGTAACTCGGAACCTTGTATCAGGACCAAAGTTAGACATGGACGGTTTTATTGTTTCCCATGGTCATCGCAAACTCTCTATCCTCTATGATTCTGTTCTTTATGGTACTGGTATTCTGGATGGTGGTCTCTATAGATTAGAACTAGAAGATAAATTTTCCAAATCTTTGTTGTCATATAACATTAATGAATCACTCACAAAGATGGAAGAGAAACGAGACTTAGAGACTTCATCCATGTTGTGGCATCAGCGTTTAGGCCACATTTCAAAAGAACGATTAAATCGTCTCGTAAAGGATGAAGTCTTAACTCCTCTTGATTTCTCTGATTTTGGAACATGTGTCAAATGTCTTAAAGGTAAAATGACATTAGCGAATAAGAAAGGTGCCACTAGGAGTTCTAATTTATTAGAACTCATTCACACTGACATTAGTGGTCCCTACCAAATTGCTGGCATAACAGGACATACTTCATTTATCACTTTCATTGACGATTATTCTCGTTACATGTACTTGTATCTTATTAAGGAGAAATCTGAATCTCTAACAACTTTTAAAGATTATAAGGCTGAAGTTGAAAAGCAATTAGATCGTCAGATTAAAGTTGTGAGATCAGATTGAGGTGGTGAATATTATGGAAGACAACTGATGTGGGTCAAGCTCCTGGTCCATTTTATGAGTTTTGTAAGGGCCAGGGGATTGTGAACCAATACACCATGCCTGGTACACCTCAGCAGAACGGAGTCGCTGAAAGAAGAAACCGTACCCTTATGAACATGGTGCGCAGTATGTTAGCCAACACTAATTTACCATTATTCCTCTGGACTGAAGCGTTAAAAGCAGCTGTTCATATACTCAATAGAGTTCCTTCTAAGTCTGTCCCTAAAACTCCTTATGAACTTTGGACAGGAAGGAAACCGAGTCTTAAATATATGAAAGTATGGGGCTGCATTGCTGAAGCAAAACTTTACAATCCTTTTGTAAGGAAACTTGACCCTAAAACAGTTACCTGTTTCTTTATCGGGTATCCTGAGAACTCTAAGGGTTATCGTTTCTATTGTCCTTCCCATGTCACCCGTATTGTTGAAACCAAGCGTGCTGCGTTCCTGGAGGATTTCAAGGTCAGTGGGAGCAGTACCAACCCTTACGAAGAATTGCAAGAAGTACAAGACGCGGGGGGAGAGACTCGTCGCTTACCATTACTCCGATTACTCCTCTTGTACCTAATGCAACTACTGCACCTGAAGCTATTGCACCAACTCCAAATTCACCTTTACAATCAGAACCCATTATACCTCATGACGAAGGCACATCAAATGCTCACAACCAAGACAACGTTGTACCCGATAATCCACTCAGGAGGTCATCTAGGCAAAGAAGGCCTACTAATTGGGATGATTATGTTACCTACCTGACTGAAATGGATCCCGGAAAGCTCAATGATCCTATCTCTTACAATGAAGCCATTAGCAGTGATCAGTCTTCTGAATGGAATAAAGCGATGATTGATGAGCTTGAATCCATGAAGAAAAATGACGTTTGGGATTTGGTAGAATTACCCAACGGAGTCAAACCCGTAGGATGCAAATGGGTGTTCAAAACAAAACTGGATCTGAAAGGGAACGTTGAACGCTACAAGGCGAGATTGGTTACAAAGGGCTACACTCAGAAAGAGGGAATTGATTATCAAGAGACGTTTTCACCTGTCTCTCGTAAAGATTCATTAAGGATCGTCATGGCCCTAGTAGCTCATTTCGATTTAGAGCTGCATCAGATGGACGTTAAAACTGCTTTCCTTAACGGAGATTTGGACGAAGATGTTTACATGAAACAACCTGAAGGCTTTAAACCTGAGGGTCAGGAGCATCTAGTCTGTAAGTTGAAGAAATCCATTTACGGGTTGAAACAAGCATCACGTCAGTGGTACCTCAAGTTTGATGAAGTCATGAAGAGGCAAGGTTTTATGAAGAATCAAGTGGATCAATGCACCTACCTCAAGATGAGTGGGAGTAACTTTACTATACTTGTCCTTTACGTAGATGATATTCTATTGGCAAGTAATAGCTTAGACATGTTGCATGAGTCGAAGCGGTTACTTTCGCATAACTTCGACATGAAGGATCTTGGAGATGCTTCTTACGTCATTGGCGTCGAAATTCACCGAGATAGAAACAAAGGGATCTTAGGATTGTCCCAAAAGGCTTACATAGATCGTGTCCTTACACGATATAACATCCAACAGTGCAAACCCTCCGTCGCTCCAGTAGTTAAAGGAGATGTTTTCAGTTCATTCCAGTGTCCGGCAACAGAGGTTGAGAAGGAGCAAATGAGCCAGATACCTTACGCGTCAGTAGTCGGGAGCTTGATGTATGCTCAAGTCTGTACTCGCCCAGATATCGCTTATATTGCTGGAATGCTAGGCCGTTATCAGACTAATCCTGGCTTAGATCACTTGAAAGCAGCTAAGAAGGTACTTCGATATCTGCAAGGGACGAAAGACTATAAACTGACTTATAGAAGAAGTGATCATTTAGAAGTGGTGGGCTATTCTGATTCTGACTTTGCCAAATGCAAAGATGACAAGAAATCCACTTCGGGCTATATCTTTATGTTAGCAGGCGGCCCTATCTCTTGGAAGAGTCATAAACAACAGTTGACCACAACTTCCACAATGATGGCAGAGTGCATTGCTGTTTATAACGCAACCTGTCATGGAATGTTGCTTAGAAATCTGGTCACTGGACTCAAAATTGTTAATTCTATTTCTAGACCATTGAAGCTTTACTGAGATAATTCAGCTGCCGTTAGTTTCTCGAACAGTAACAGTTCGACTGGAGCTGGTTTATATCTCGATACAAAATATCTATTTGTACGTGAACGAGTTGAGGAAAATAATCTTTGTATCGAGTATATTAGTACTAAGGATATGCTTGCGGATCCGATGACTAAAGGTCTCCCTCCTAAGGTTTACGAAGAACATGTTCGGAATATGGGATTTAGTAAAGACCTTATTTGAGCATATTGTACTAGCTCATGTTTATGATTAATGAAATTTTCCTCAGTTTGATTTTGTATGTCTATTAGAATATGTTCAACCAGTATAATGGCATATAGACAAATAAAGTTACAAGTCAAACAAAGGGCTTACGCGTATTTTGATCATGACGATTAGGTTTTAAATTAAGGCTATAGTATGATTAATGGGGGTCCTGAGTCGCATAATGATTCAACGGTTGTATTTTTCTGCTATAGTACTTGTTTAAGGCTAAAATGAGTGTTAACTCCTGATAAGACTTATCTAATACTCATAGTAAATGATTACTCGGCTAAGTGGGAGAATGTAAGATTAAATATATTACGTATTGATATTTAATCTATAGCCATCATAATCATTTACATTATAGAGATCAAAATATATTATAACCTATTAAATAATTAGTTGGTAATTGTTGATGGACCATATTACCCTTATTAACTAGTTAGGTTTCCTCCTGAGTGCTTATATAAGGAGAATTATGTGGAGGTTAAGGGGTTACTCAGTTACACAATTACACACACCCCATTAGCCATAACATCATTACGTTCGACCTCCTCTCCTAGCTGATATCCCTTTTCGGTTTTCTAAGTCCCCATCATTAGTCAGCACCCTAAGGAGGAACCAGATCACGATGACAAGCATGTCGAACTCCATTACTGGATTCTCCAACGCACTGTCTGCTATAACAGGTATGTTTTAATGTTTTCCTTCATGTATAAACAGAACTGAACCAACAAAACCACCATCTGTTCCGGTGGCCGTATACTTTTCTGAATAGTGAAAATGTGTTGCTTAACCACTCGTTCCATTTCAATCACTTGTCGTATGAGACTTGTTATTTCATCTCCTCCTTTGATCTTGTAGAAGTCCATTAGATGCCCTGGTTCATGGCAGTAGTAACATAATTGTTGGGGTAGTTTTGATTGTATTCCATTTGTAGCGTGTAATTATATATATATATATATATATACACACACATTGGCAAAGCTTTATGGGGGCCAGGAGGTAGCCCAGCCTTGGCCCCTGCCGATTTTTCGTTCGTAGTGATACTTTTACCGGAAGTGTTTCTGATTTTTTTTTTTGTAGTGTAAAAGTATTCACATTAGAGCCCGTATTCTATATAATATAAAGAAAAGAATAGAGGAAACAACAAAAACGCAACTACATTGGAATCTCTAAATTAGAGAAAATTATAAAGAAACTAAAGTACTCCTCCATATTTACAGGTTCAAATTCAACATGCTATATTATTATTGTGAGTGTGTAGTAAAGAGAAAAAAATAAGTGTTTGTGAGTAAGAAATCGATAAAGATAAAGAGTTGGATGTGAGATGTTTTTCAAAAATTAACAAAATCTAGAGAAAGGTGTGTTTTATATGGATGAAAATGAAAGTTCCAATGTAAATGTTGTAAAATATTAATTTTTTTAAGAGTCAAACCCACATTGAGTTTTTGTTCAAGCTCTATCATTCTATACACACACCATATACACTCTTTGTCTTCTATCATTCTCTCTTCACCACCTCCACCTCCATCACCACCACCACAACCACCACCACTCTACCACCACAACCACCCCCTCTATCTCAGCACTCATACCTCATCTCCCCCTGTTGACCCGCCGTACCAAACATCATTAATTTATTATTATTTTTTTGAAGGTAAAAAGAAAATTAAAAAATAAGTGTGTAAATATATAAATGTGTGTATAAGTATTATAATTATTTTTTTATTTAAAGATAAAAATAAAATTTGTAAAATTAAAAAAACAAATAATAAATGGAAAAGTACCAAAATCGTCCCTGAGATTTGAGAATTGACAAAATCATTTATAGGAGTTAACGATACATTTTAACTGGGTTTGCCATTTGGATGGAAATGACATCAAAAATAAAACGTCAGGGACCCAAATACAAAAAGGTTTTATTTTTAGACTGAATTGGCAAGAGTGACCTAAACTTAAAAACTCACGACCATTTTGATAAAAATAGAACATCAGGGAGCCGTATACAATTTACTTTGTAATCTAGGAGTAGGATCAAATACAAACCAAATTTCGTATACAAACTATAAGAAACATTTAAAAAGTGTCATGTGGCATACAACCAATTATACAGAAATTGTAAAATGATAACCTTAATAATATCAATTATATTGAATTCCTTATAATTAAGCTAACAAACAATTAATTCTTTATTTGAATCTTATTTTTGTTTTCAATGTGCTGATAAAGAAAAGTGTTGATATCATTTTACATATGTGCTAAAATCAATTATTTTGATTAATTTTCTTGTGCTAATATAATTCAAAAGTGCTATTTTGATATATGTATTGTTTTAGTATATGCTAATTTAACTCTGTTAGAATCTGTTCTTATAATTTGTAGGATAAATATGGTTTGTAACGAAGTAATAAAGTAAAACACTCGACTAAAACAAAACTGACATTTCAATAGAGTATATACGTGTACGGTGCATGACTAAAATTGCTAATTAAAAATTATCTCTAATCGCTAAAACAATTAAATTTCTTGAGGTTTTGTTGGGCCTGCCACTAGGTTTTTTTCTTGCAGGAGCTTCATGGGCCAAGCCAGTATCATGCAAATTAGTGGATGATTAATTAAGACGAAAAAAATAAAAACTTTTTTGATTATCGTTAAACCATTTTAATGTTTGTGATGACTTCAAGATGTTCTAGAGTCTTCTAGGCTCTCGATATATAATTAAATACCGAAACCTTAATAATAAGAATCATTCATAATACAGAAGAAGCGTGTGCAATCTGCAGATTAGGCTGGCATTGTTTCCTAATTGGTAAACAAAGCTCTGATGTTATTTAAATCAATCGATTAATATGAGCAATTAGTGAGATGCTTTTTTTCTCATGGGTCTTGTAGTTGTTTATCAGCCTCCCTTTTTAAATCTTTAAGGACACACATCTTTGTCTTCTTGTTTCTAAGATGTCTCCATGTGGCCAACCTGTCAAGAGAAGTTTTACATAAAATAACGTTTGAGTCCTTAATTATGTAACTCTGGCGTACTGCTAATTACTTATACACTAAATTAAATCTAGAGCACAAATTACAATAAATAAAAATAACCAATAACCAGTATAGATAACATGTACATTAAAACAATTGTATATGGTTAATGACATGTACTGTGTTTAATATAAGATACACATTGTTCGACTTGATGTTCAGCTTTCCATAGGCAATTTCGTAGTTCAGTAAGCTGATTTTTAAGTTTCCTTGAACTCTATATTTATTGTAATCAAAGGCAGCTGTGGAATAACTTTATTTCTTGGAAAAACTGACGTTGTGACAATTGTGTTAACAAAAATCAACTATTTTAGTTTAAGCACAGTAGCTACTGATAATACGCATGTCTTATTTACATAAGAATTTATTTGATAGAATATACAATTTGGTTTATAGTAACAGAATTTACCGTAATTAGAAAATATGATTTAACTAGTTTTTATTAATTATGCTCGTTTATAATTTATAATTTTATAAATAGTAACCTTTTTTTGTTTTACCTCCATGACAAAAGATGCTTTCTGTTGCTTTTTTTCACTTTTATTATTTGCTTTTTGTTTCTTATAATGTCTCATAGCTCATATTAACAACTGTTGGATATATATATATATTTGATCAGAATGCAGCAGGTTAACGCAGTAAGCAAATTGATTCAAAATGAGGATTTTACTAAAATATCTCAATTTGCGATCGTGAACAATGATGATGTGATAGAAGAAGGAGTTGGAGATGATATTGATATGGATGACGAGTTTCAAGAAGATGGAATTGGAGATGAAACATCAAATGGTAAAGTACTTTCAACTTATACCACTTTAGATGAAACTAATTTGAATACTGATGAAAACTGGAAGCTAACATACTTTCAGAGTAAAACTGATTTTACTAGTGAGTTGGGAAAAGCCTCTTTCAATGACAAGGAAGAATTTACTAAATTTGTCAAGCTGAATATTAAAAAAACAACACATATTTGTAGAATTATGAAAAAAAGAAATTATAGTGAGTGGATTGAAGAAGAAAAAAAAATGATAATTGATTAATGGAACGATAAATAAAAAATAAGAGTTTAGTTAACATAAGTAAATATGAAAAAACACCCATTTTGGTAATATTATTCAAATCACCTATTTTAAAAATAAATAAAAATAACCAATAAACACTATAGATAACATGTAGATTAAAACAATTGTATATGGTTAAGGGGAATTGGTCTGTAATAATCTCACCTAGATCTTATTGGCCATTAATAATCATACCTCAGAATATTCCCACCACCAGTCCCACATTTCACCTATTTTTCCTATAATGGTCCCCCGTTAAAAAAACTTAACGGAGTTAAGTTTTTTTCCAAATTACAAACAGAATTTTTAGGGCTTTTGATCAGAACGATGATACGAGTCCATTGATGTAAAACTTACTTCGAAATGGTGCTCCAAGTGACTTGATTTTGGTTAATTGGAAATTTAAACACCCGAATTGAAGCGTCGTTTTCATCGTTTGGAGCACTGTTTCGAGGCAAGTTTTACATCAATGGACTCGTATCGTCGTTATAATCAAAAGCCCTAAAAAATATGTTTGTAATTTGGAGAAAAGCTTAACTCCGTTAAGTTTTTTTAATGGGGGGCCATTGTAGGAAAAATATGTGAAAGGTGGGACTGGTGAGGGGAATATTCTGAGGTGAATTATTAATGGTCAATAAGGTCTAGGTGAGATTATTACAGACCAATTTCCCTATAGTTAATGACATGTACTATGTTTAATATAAGATACACATTGTTCGACTTGATGTTCAGCTTTAGATAGGCAATTTCGTTGTTCAGTAAGCTGATTTTTTAGTTTCCTTGAACTCTATATTTATTGTAGTCGAAGGCAGCAATGGAGTAACTTTATTTCTTGGAAAAACTAATCATGTGACAATCTTGGTAACAAAAATCAACTATTTTAGTTTAAGCACAGTAGCTACTGGTAATACACATGTCCTATTTATGTAAGACCAGTAGCGGACCCAAAAAAATTTTTTATGGGAGACAGAAATTTTAGGGTAGTTTGTCTATCGTTATGTAGTTAGTTTTCTCCATCCAGATTGAGTCACAATGTAATTTTATTTTAAATAACATCCATGCTTCTACCTTAATATTCAAGACCCCAACAAAAATACATTGCAAAATTATTTATATCTTTTTAGAAATATCAAAAGTAATATAAAAACTTAAGAAAATAAATCTCTAATCAGCAATACATAATACAACATACCGTAACAAAATAAAATAAAAAAACAAGTTAGATATTTTTTAACTGGTATAAACAACTACATCTCAAATTTTTAAACCAATGTGATAATTTAAATATTTATGATTTGAATAGTCTATTAGATAGTCAAATAAGTAAACGGAGCTATTTTTTTCTAGGATAAACATTATTCGTAAGTGCTTTCTATCATGTCGTTATTTCCTAATACTAAAATATGAAACTCTATTTAGATAGTGTGTATAATAGTTTTTTACCCATAAATAGAAAAAAAGCAGTATCGAAAAGAATAAACAAAATTGACATGTAGATATGTTCTAAACTAATTAAATGAAATAAACTAATAAGAATAAATACGACTAAAATTCTAGTAAAATGAAGGATTACATAAAAGTATAAAGTTACAAGACAAGCCTAAAGCCTTTACGTCAAATTGACTTTTCTTATACATTTATTATGTAAGCAAAATTACTAATATACCCATAACCTTTTTAGTGATTACCCATAATACTCTCATCTTCCTCACATAACCCTGTATTCTACTCCGCAACTCTCCCCATAGACCCATAAAATTTCTATGAATACTTTTTCAGTCTTCTTCCGGCATGGTTTGTAGGATTTATGGGGTGCGATAACAAAATTTCATGGGGGTGATCTGGATTTTAACGGGTATAATACACTAATTATTTTTCAAAAGGTGAGTCCGCCCACCCACGTCAAGCCTTGGTTCCGCCCCTGCATAATACTAGGCCTGGCAAAACAAGTTCATCCATTCCTTTTTGAGTTGATATGGGTATTTTAAATTTTAAGATGGGTTAAGATGGGCCAAACAAAATTAATCACTAAGTTATGATAGGTTGTAAAGTAATTGATAAAAAAAGTGAGTAGGTCAGGATGTGTAAGAGATAAAACCCAACCACGTCAGATGTGTCACACCCCCAAAATACCACATGCAAAAACCCCCGCGAGGCGTGTGACGTACCAGGATCCAGCCACCAATCACATTGAACTTATAACAAGATAAAAATTAAAACTTTCATTTATTAAATTAAGTCGTAACAAAACATCATTTATCGTTCAGCGGAAGCATAATACAATAATTAAGGATTTCATAACCCAAGTGTATAAAAACCATTAGACTTGTACCGTGATTCCGTGTATCTCGACCCATGACCACTCCAGCATCCCAGACAGCAAGTTCCAAATGAATGTACCTATTGACCTGCATGCATGCAGAAAAGTGTATCAGCTAACGCTGGCGAGTTCACAGTTTTGTTAACCGTTTGTTACCAAGTGTTGATTTATGTTTTGTTGATAATAACTCGATACTGCAGACGGCTCCTTTTTGCCCTTCTCCAATGCTCTATCAAACATTGGATGATTTTAAAGTTATTAGTTCACGCCCATCCTATCCAGGTACATCGTGAGGGTGCCAAACCTAATAGCGCTATCAATTAATAACCTCGTTGCCCTACAAGCAACTAGTTCGGTAGTATGATGGGACTTAAGTGATTGAAAGTGAGTGTATTATCCAACATCAACATTTACTGAAAACCGCCTCATATCCCCTACAAGGATATGGGTTTGTGAAAACAGCCTCACATCCCCTACAAGGATGTGGGTTTATGAAAATCCGTTTGTTTGTTTGCCTGTTTGATTGTCCCCACCGGACGCATGCTTGTATTGAGAGTAGTGAACTCACCTTAGATTTGCTCGGTATGACTAATTACTTGTTTACAGTTGGTCAACCAAATCCTAATATGGTTACCATGTGATAGTCAGTTTTGTGTACACATAAATCACGGATTACATTATACAAATAGTGAACAAGTAAAGCACATATCATCATACATGTCATACCAGTTAACCATGCTACTTATTAGTCCATTAGCATCATACATTCACATAACAGATGTTTGTGCCTCATACAAGTTTGCATTACAAGTCCAAGTTTCCAACAAACACTTAACAGGTCATAGTATGCAGCAAAGAGGTGTGTGGCCTATACAGTGCGGCCCAATACAATTAATCTGGTACAAATGTGCGATCAAGTGTGTATGTATAAATGTCTAAGGCATTGTGCGGCCCAGTTAAACCCAGGCCCAACAGAAATGTGCGATTAGGTTTTTGGGCTTGTGCGATCGGTGTGTGATGTGGTCCACTAACTGTTGTGTGGCTCAACCACAAAACAAGCCCATGAGCTTGTGCGACCAGGCCCTGCTTGTGCGATTGATTCTATTTGTGCGATTGCCCCTACTTGTGCGATCCATCTAAGTGTTCGGCCCAGGTTTCTTGTGAGATGTCAGTTCCTCGCTCCCCTTTTCCCAAAAATCAATCAGTTGCAAAGTCAACTTCTAACTCCTTAATTATTGCTTAATCAGTTTATTTTCATTAATCATCCATTAACAACAATTAACAATATGCACACATCCAATCACGATAAAATCAGTTACACATTTGAAGTTCATGTACCTAATCCAATATCTAGTAATTTCCTTATCATTCCTTTTCCAATCGATTGAACAGTAGGATCATTCCAACCATAATTCAACACCATGAAATTCTAATTCATGAACTCATCCTCATAAATAAATCCTAATCTGATCGTATAAGTATGGATTCACTTCATCATAATAATTGATCATATCATATGACATCAATGAATAACGTCTAATCATCAAGCAAGCCTAATCTGTCGATCATCAACATGTTCAGCTTCTATAACAGTTTATGATCAAGATTCATACATCAACCCTACTTCCTGCTTTGATCACCTATGTTACAACACAACACATAACACACATATTCAAGAACACTTAAGGTACGATTCAACATATGATAAACATACTAACCGAGAGATTGTATGCCCACAAGTGTGTGATCGAGAGAAAGAGATGGTGTTGTGATCCGTATGGCTTCGAAGGAGGAAGGGGGCTGCCGTCGAGAGGGATAGGGAGGAGGAAAGTGTTAGGGTTTGGTGTTTATCTGGTGTTTTGAGAATAATGAGAGTGCACATCAAACCCTTGGTGTTTATGCGAGAAGGGTAAGGGCCTAGCCCACCTTGGGCTGCATTTGAGCTGGGTACCACGGCCCAAATGAATCTGGTTTGGGCTGAGGGCAATTACTAGGAGTGTGCGGTTGTGGTTGGGTGTGCGACTCGGACATCTTGTGCGACTAGGTTTTATGTTATACACGTCTTATAACATTCATGTAACACATAAGTGTAAACAATCCATAAACATTCAATAGAAATCAACACATCTATTATTCAAGCAGTGTACATATAAGTCACATCGAGCACAACGAAAAGCTGTAAAATACGAGTTGTCCCAAGATGGGTTAAAATCAGTTATATAATTAAAAAAACTCAAATAATTTTAAATGGGTGGAACACCATCTGGATAGATCAATATTACAAAAATATAATAAAAACTTAAAAAATAAAAAAAAATCACAAAAAGTTAAAAAAAATTCTGAAAAAATCAAAAAATTTAAAATATTCAAAAAAATAAAAAACTCAACAATTTATAAAAAATAAAAATAAATCTAAAAAATTCAGAAAAAGTCTAGTAAATAAAAAAATTCAAAAAAATCAAAAAATAAAAAAGTCAAACAAAACCTAAAAAAGTCAAACAAAACCTAAAAAAACAAAATAATTCTAAAAAATTCTAAAAATAAAAAAATCGAAAAAATGAAAAAAAAAAAAACCAAACAATTAAAAAATCAAAAAAGTCTAAAAGAATTCTAAATATAAAAAATTTAAAAAATTCTTACAAAATTCTAAAAATAAAAAAATTTATAAAAATCAATAAATGAAAAAAAAATCTAAAAAATCAAAAAATTCTAAAAATTCAAAAAATTCTAAAAAATCAAAATAAAATCTAAAAAATCTAAAAAATTCAAAAAATTCTAAGAAATAAAATAAGAGTTAATCACATAGTTAGTCCCTGTGGTTTGCACAAAGTAACATACTTAGGTACTAATAAGTATCTTCATACATCCAAACGTTACAAAATGAAAAGTTAATACCCTAGAAAGTGATTTTAAACTATTAATACCTAAGTATGTTATTTTGTGCAAACCACAGGGACTAACTATGTAATTAACTCTAAAAAAAATTCAAAAAATCCAAAAATTTAAAAAATTTAAAAAGTCAAAAAAATCAAAAATTCAAAATAGTTTTTAGAATTTTTTTTTTTGAATTTTTTTTTTCAATTTTAGAATTTATTTAGAATTTTATTTTTTATTTTTGAGTTTTTTAGAGCTTTTTTTATTTTTTAGAATTGGTTGAATTCTTTTGTGTCGTATTGATTTTTAGATTTTTTTTTTATTTTTGAAAATTTTAGATTTTTTGAGTTTTTTAGCTTTTTTAGAAATTTTTTTGATTATATTCTATATTTTTTTTTTTTGAATTTTATGATTTTTAGAATTTTTTGAAGAAACTTTTAAACTTTTTTTAGAGTTAATTACATAGTTAGTCCCTGTGGTTT
Source organism: Helianthus annuus (assembly GCF_002127325.2). Lineage (NCBI taxonomy): Eukaryota > Viridiplantae > Streptophyta > Magnoliopsida > Asterales > Asteraceae > Helianthus > Helianthus annuus. The sequence goes on along the minus strand of NC_035448.2, from coordinate 202,177,449 downwards.
GCACAAAATAACATACTTAGGTACTAATAGTTTAAAATCACATTCTAGGGTATTAACTTTTCATTTTGTAATGTTTGGAGGTATTAGCGTTATTTATAGGTTTAAAATCACATTCTATTAGTACCTAAGTATGTTATTTTGTGCAAACCACATGGAAAAACTATGTTAATACCCTAGAAGTTAATACCTTCAAACGTTACAAAATGAAAAGTTAATACCCTAAAAGGTGATTTTTAACTATTAGTACCTAAGTATGTTATTTTTTTGCAAACCACAGGGACTAACTATGTAATTAACTCTTTTTTTATTTTTTTATTTTTAGAATTTTTTTTCTTTTCAGTTTTTTTTTTATTTTTTTGATATTTTTATTTTTAGAATTTTTTGATTTTTTATATATTTTTTTATTTTTTAGATATTTTTTATTTTTTTGATTCTTTTTGTTTTTTTAGAATTCTTATTTGTTGGGGTTTTACTGATTTTTAGAATTTTTATTTTTTAGATTTTTTTTATTTTTTAGAATTTTTTGATTTTTTTTGAATTTTTAATTTTCTTAGATTTTTTATTCTTTAATTTTTTTATTTTTTAGAAAAATTTTTTAATATTTTTTATTTTATTTTTAAAATTTTTGTTTTCTTTTAGTTGTAGCCTATAATGACTAAAACCCATTTTAACCCAAACCTATCTTAACCTAAACCCATGCTAACATTTTTTTTAATAAACTCATCCTACCTCATATCTATCTTAACCTAAACCTATCCTAACACATTCCCAAACTTGCCAACCCACCCATTTTGTCACTCATACGTAAGACTTTATTTGATAGAATATACAATTTGGTTGATAGTAATAAAATTTACCGTAATTAAAAAATATGATTAAACTATTTTTTATTAATTATGTTCGTTTATAATTTATAACTAGGATTTTGACTCGCCGCGCTTTGCGGCGGCGTCGAAAGGTAAAGTAACTCGTATTTATAATGTATATTTGACCCGACTCTTTACTTAAAAAATTACATCGCCATCTAATGAGAACGTATTATATTTGACCTGACTTGCTTTCAAATACAGTTTACGAACGTATATAAAATAAGTATAAAACGTATTATTTTTTACCAGACTCGCTCGCTTGAGAAAAAAGTTGCCTTCACTGGAAATTTATGCTGCATTAGACTCACAATTCTTTGTTGAACACCTGGAAATTTATGCTGCATTAGACTCATCAAAAGTTGGTGAGGACTAAGGACTTATTACATAAGCCTATATAGTCTGATTATGAAGAGGAAATTGGATTTTGATGTGAAAGACTAAAGAGCTGGATGTTTCAATGGAATGATGGAGATATTTGCAACAATTGTGTTTCCGGTAAAATGGTTACGTCTATGAATCAGATTTGCTGTGGGAGTCGGATGCTTTCTTGTTTTTTAATAAGAGTAAAATGGTACGTTTATATCAGACTCAACCAAAAATTGTAACATCCATCCATCCAGTGACAAAAGGCATGATTATTACGCAAACAATGGGAAAACGATATTTATAGTTTCTGGTATTATTACGCAAACAATGGGAAAACGATATTTATAGTTTCTGGTACCTAGGGATGAAAGGTGAAATTTTAGGGAGGATCCGTGCAATTTACTCTATCTATAATTAACAAAATGCAAGTATAACTAACAACCAGCAACTTTGCTTTTGGAGGGTGAGCAGGTAGAGTGTTGGGGAAAAGCTATCTAATGACCCAAATATAATTACGATGAGTAAAGTCCTCATTCCTCAAGGCATTCTTAATCACAGAAAAATACTAATATGCTCTTCAAGTACATCGATACAAAGAACGCAAGCATCAAAAACAAAGCCTGACATTCAAAACATTCTAACTAACCACCTGTTTTCTTTCCTTTAAATCTATAAGGTCAATAAACTTCGGCAAAACTGTATATGTTATAGTTACCATCCCCACAAACATAAACAGTATACACTCCATAGTTACTCATCAAACCCTATAAAAAATTACACATAATACAAAAGCTTTAGTTTCTACATACAGATATCAGATAAGAGTGAGAATTAGAAGAACATACTTTCTCAAAGCAGGAGCCATCTTGTTGATGAGAGTACCGGCGGCAACAATCATACAATCAAACTGTCTAGGGCTAGGTCTAGGTTTGAATATAATCCCAAATTGATCCAAATCATACCTAGCAGCTCCGCTATCCAAATCACGTTTGCGTCATTGAAACCCTAACCGCCGCCTTTACCAGGTAACTAAGGACGACTGAGGGGGATTTGACGGCACATGTTGCGGCGGACGGTGGTGGTCACGTTGATGGTGACGCTGGAAGACAACGACACATACGATATAGGCGGTGTTCGGATCGCTGGAAGGTGGTGTGTGCTTGAGTGAAGGTGCAAACGTGAGCGATCGATTGAAGGACTGGGAAATGTGTGGAAGACGATGGCACAACAAAAAAATTTCTTAGGGCAGTTTTGTAATTTGGACGGTGTTTTGTCTTATTATCACCGACCTTTTCTTTTAAGATTATATAAGTTTTATAAATAGTTGATTAATAAAATACAAAAGCAGTTTCTATTATTCTATATGGTATTCTTGCTTACTTTTCTTTCCTAATATCTCTCCACCATTGTGATGCCACTCTTGTTTACTTGTCGACTCACTATCCCTCATTGTTTGACGACTTTCTTTCTCTTCTATTCTTCTCGTCATGTCACGTGGATGCATTGTACTTACATACAGGTTAGATTTTACTTAAATATGCCACAGTCATAGCTCATGCCAGTAGCTTCCGTCACCATGCAAAGCTTGTTGTGATGCCATTTTCCATCGCTTCTATGGCCTTATATTTGTAGCCACCATTTGCCACCATATATTAGACAAGTGATTAAGTTATAGTTAGTTTATAATAGAGGGTATTAGAATGTAATATATTTATCTATATAAACCCATTGTAATCAGCCATTATTTCAGTTATATAACATTATGGTTTGATTTGGATCAGAGCTATACATAAACCTCATATTTCCGATTACTGTGGCTGCAATTACAACTCTCACAACTCAGGGGAAGACAACCCATAGCTCCCACAAATTTGCTTTTACCCTAAAATCTACAAATTATGGCTACTAGAGATCTATGGTCAAACCATTCATGATTTCTCACAATCTCTTTGGTTATGTGGATGGTACAATCTCATGTCCACAACAACATGTTATAAAACCGGTACTACATAAACTTGGAACTACTAATACCGATAACCAAAGCTATCTTCCACGGGTTGGCAATGATGCCCTTGTACGTATGTACGTATGGACATCATCTCAACCGTATCTAAAGAATCTTTTCAGCATGTCCAAGGCAAAACTTCTCGCAAGGTATGGCTTTCACTTGAACGTGCATATGCACCAATACTTCTTTCCATGAATTCACACTTAAAAGTCAACTAGTTAGAATCACCATGAAGGATGATGAGAAACCTATAGAGTACCTAAGTCATGCTCAAGAATATGCAATCGCTCTAGCAAACATAGGTGAACCAATGAAGGATAAAGATCTTGTCATGCTTACTATTATAGGTCTTCATGAAGAATATAACGGTCTCAAGGGGAATTGTTTTAGCCCGTTCTCCACAAGTTAAGTTTAATGAGCTTCATGGCCTTCTTAGCGACCATGATTACATGATTAGCAAGCTTTTACCAATCCAAGCAACCAGCCCGCATGCCTTTGTGGCTCCAGCCACACCAGAAACACCATAACCGAATTTGTAGGCCATTCAGAATCAACTCAGCAATCTCTAACTAATGGTTTCTCAACTCGGTTACCAATTAAATCCGGTTACTCCAACTTCCTCCCAACAGCCGCAAGCTTTGTACGCTCCTCAGTCTTCCAACAATTGTTGGTGCATACATCTGTCGACTTCGTCTTGTATCGAGTCTTGCATTGCACATGGCACGAAGATCGAGAAATCAGTCAAACAGCTAATTCCGCATGAATGGCCTAATTTTGCATGAAGTGTATCATGTAATTCCGTGCGAAATTAGTTCTTAATTCCGTGTGAACTTAATATCGCATGTATTGTAATTTCGTTTGTGCTTGTTTCATGCGGAATTAGTTAGCTATATATAGGTGTTAGTTCTGTGTCATTTCACACGAAATTACAGAGTTGTTTTCCGACGGCGAAGCTCTGTCGAAGTATCTCCGTGTTGTAAAACTGTTCCAGAATCAATCTAAGAGATAGTTAAAGTGATATCTAGCTGAATTTGACTCACAATGTCTGTTTCCGCCTTTTATTCTGAGTAGAACGCCTCTGATCGACTCATTTCGGGTCCGACAACGATCCTACAACTGGTATCAGAGCACAGGAGGAGGAGTTCTTGCCAATTCAGCCTGATTTCATCTCATTTTCTTACTTCTACACCTTCTTTTATTAATTGAACAAGTTTGAACGGTTAAAAAGTTTTGAATTTCACACATCTTAATCAGATTCATGTTTTAACAAAGCCTTGAGAAAATTGAACCTAAATTCACTCAAAATCTGATAAAACAAGTAATTTCGTTTCAAACATGCTGACATCATAATTAATTCCGTTTGAAATGGTTCATTAATTTCGTACGGAATCACAAAAATTTGGTTAATTTCGTTTGAAAAGATTACTAATTCCACATGGAATTAGTAATTTCGCTCCGAGGTCTTAATTTCGTTCCAACTGGTATCTAATTTCGCATGAAATTAGATATTTTCGTACGAAATTAGATATTTTCGTTTGAAAGTTTAATCTCGTTTGAAACTTAATTTCGTTTGAGGTTTGTTTGTTGCAGTAATTTCGCTTGAAAATGTCTGATGAAGATTTTTACAACGCGTTTGCTTCATCCCCAACTACTCCGACTGCCATTGCTCAAAGCATGAACATGGAGAACGAAACTGGAACTTTGCAACAGCCCCTGAAGCTTATGGGCATTGAGGAGTATTATGGGTGGAAAGACCGATTCGAAAACTGGGTGCAAGCAAATCATTTGAGGTCTTGGGAGTGCATTGAGAAGAAGTATGTTCGACCGCGTACAAATTTGGGCGTTACAAAAGCAATCTCTGAATTGAATGACAAAGAAAGAGACATACATAAAGCAGAAAAAATGATGATCAGTCTTGTACAACAAGCTGTGAAAGAAGACATTTTTATCCTACATCAACATGATAACACTGCACGTTCAATCTGGGATGCTTTGAAGGTTAAATTTGAAGGTAGTGAGAAAATGATCAAGAGCAAGAAAGCACTATTAAAGAAAGAATTCGACTTGTTTTCAAGCTTAGCAGGAGAAACATCAAAGAAGCTGATTGAAAGATATTGCCACTTAGTGCGATCTATGTCTTTGTTGGGAATAGGGAAAAGCCAAGATGAGTAGGTAGACAAGTTAGTTGATGCTTTACCTCGGAAAGAGTGGGGTACTTTCTTGATGATCTTGAAGAATACTGGGGAATACGATGGTTTGACTATCTCTCAGTTTATTGAAAAGATTGAGAGTCGGGATCTTGAACAGCAAAATATTGCAAGGATGAACAATCCGAGTAATCAACAAGATGTGAAAATGTATTACAAAGGAAGTGTTCAAGAGATTGAAATGAGTCCGAAAATCCAAACTGCTTTTAGTGCTGGGAACTCATCTGATCAAAGTTCTAACAGCAGCAGTGGAATCTCTTCATATCCAAGTGTGAATCCAAAGAGTTCAACATCAAGTTTTCATTCTCAAGGTTCAAAAACTGGAAATGGTTGTGTGATACAGTGCAACATTTCATTGAATCTGCCAAATGGTCAGAGTTTGTCTGAAGAAGTTGCAAGAGATCACATGACTTTACTTGCTACAGTTTTGGAGACCTATGAGGGATTGGTCGCTGGAAGGATCGGAAATCCTATGTTGACAAAAGAGGATTACGATCAGATAGATGCTGAAGAGATGGAGCTCATGGACATCAAATGGTGTCTAGCTAGTGTCTTGAGAAGAGCTGAAAATTTTAAAATGATTACAGGAAGAAATGATTTTCTGGATGCACATGTTTCAACTTTGGGTTTTGATAAATCTAAAGTAACTTGTTTTCGATGCAGGGAGAAAGGTCATTTCAAGAGAGAATGCAAAAATCAAGAAGTTAGTGGATCAAAGAATCCGTTTGGTCAAGATGATTACTATCGAAAAGCCATATATCAACAAGTTGCTTACCAACCACAACAACAACAAAAAGAGCCACAAACTGCTCATGCTAGAATGATCGAAGATGCAAACAAGAAAGCTTATTACGGTAACATTGATCAAGATGATGAAAAAGTGGCAGAAGGTTTCAGCTGGGACAAATACATTCCACCTGATTTAAAAGTTGTTGCTCTAGCCGCAAAAGTCATCAAAGAACCTGAATTGTTTACAGAATGGATGAATATGATTGGTGTTAAGGCTAAGAATCAGGATGAAGAGTCTGCTTCATCAAATGAAAGTTCAGAAAGAATAACAATCTTTGATCAAACACCATCTGATTCTGGTTCTTCAGATGACAGTTTAGAAAAAACAATAGAATTTGATCAATCACAAACTGATGACAGTAGTGATGATGAAGAAGAAGAAGAACAAATTAATATTGCAAAAACTCAACTATCTCCTGAAAGTTTTCAATTTTATTTTGCAGATCGCTTGGAGAAGTTGAAGAAGAAACGAGCAGCAAAAGAGTTGAAAATGGAGAAAGTTGATGAAGTTAAAATTACTGGGCAGATAGTTGAAGAAGAAAAGGTGGTTGAAGTGGAGAAAGAAGTTGAAGTCGAGAAGATCATTGAAGTTGAAAAGATTGTGGAAGTCATCAAGCCTTGTTTAAAGTGTTTAGAATCCTACAAGCAGTGTGCAGAAAAAGATGAGAAACTAAGTGAGAAAGACAAGATGATAGAAAAGTTACTGTTTTATCTCAACTATGTGAAAGAATCATATGATGTATTAAACAGAACGGTAACTGGTTTGCAAAAGACTAATTCTGAAAGAGAAGATGCACTGACAATGCTGAATGCTGTGATGATGTCGAAACAGAAAGCTATCAATTTCTACATTGAAGAAAGTGCAAAATGGAAGCAAGAGTTGGAAACTGAAAAGATAGAGAATGAGAGAATCATACGTTTATTGCAGAGTTATTCTAGTGCTGATTATCTTATTGACCGAATTTATCCAAATGTTGCAGGTATGGAAGCTTTTCAGATGATAAGCCAAAGAAGAAGGATACTGGTAAGAAACAGAGTATTAGTTACAACAAGTGTCCGCCTCCGATCTGGGAAGGTTATTCTCCCAGAAAACCAAATGAGGAGCAAGTCCAAAAGGCAGTCTATATAAAACTAAAGTCTGATATAACCGACGAGTTACCAGAAAACATTGACATCACTTTTACATCGTCTGACACTGATCATGAGTCCGAGTTGATAAAAAAGGTGGTCGATCAGGTGTTGGATAAAGATGAGGAGTCTGATTCTGGAAATTCAAGTTCGTCTGTCAACAGTCCAAAGACGTCGGTTAAACGGGCTTACAGTAAAGAGTTTTTATTATCAAAATCAAATTTGGATGATGAAACATTTGAAATTGCATATACTTTGAATGATTCTGACATATTATATTCTGACAAAGAATTTCCAATAAGAAGTTTTCGAATTGAAAAGATCAAAAAGGTTTTCAAAATGACAGAAATTAATATTTCTGAAATAAAAGATTTAAATCTTACTGAAAAAGCTAAAAAATACACTTCAAGAGTTCAACAACGGTTAAACAAGAAAAAAGGTTACAATTCTGGTTCTGGTTTTCAAAAGAAACCAAACCATAACGGTAATTTCAAAAAGAAAGGTCTTAGTTTTATTCCACCTGAAAATTATAAAAATGAGAAAATTTCTAAAACAAACACAAAATTTGTTTCAGGAGGAAGTGCTGAAGAAGAACAGAAGAAACCTTTCTAGAGACAATCAAACCAGGAGTTTCTTGCTGAGAAGAAGAGAATAGGAACTGGAGTTTTTCACAGAAAGGATACTCGAATTTGTTATAAATGCAATGAAGCTGGTCATATTGCATCAAATTGTTCGCTGGATACAAAGAAGAAACAGGGAGTATCTGAAAAACTTAAAGAAAAAGTTGTCGATGTTGAACCACCAACTGAAAAATTCAAAATTTTTGAAAATTCAACTTATGAAGTTAGTGAATGTTCAAAGAAAAATTTTTACAAAAAGAAAGCCAAAGACAACCAAATGTGGGTTGTTAAGAAGTCTGATGTTAAATCTGGCGATGATTTTGGTTCCACAAAGCCATAAGAGCTACAAGTTGAGTTTAAAAAAGAGAACTCAGTGCCTTCAGTGAATGATGTCAATATTCCATCATTAAAGGATGAATTTGTTAAACAAAAGGTTGATAAGGTTGAGATCTCGAATCAATTCTATTCTGAAAAGAAAGAATTTGATGTTGAGAAAACATTTAATGGAAATGTGAAAAAGATTTTTGGAAAAATGGTTGAGGGTAAAGTTCAAGGGGTTAAGGATGTTTATGCGACAAAGAAGGCAACTTATAGCCCTACTGAACAAGAGTTAAAATCACCCAAGGTTGGTAAGACTTGGGTGGAAATTCTTTTTCCTTGAAAAACCTGACTTGCCGGAGATCCCAAGTTTGTAATCGCGGATGAGGAATCGGCATCATTCTTAAAATTTTGATTTTGTGAATGAATCTTAAAATGGTTAAATTTTTACAGGTTGTGATTTGCTGGAGCTTCCAGTTTGGTAAGTGTGAAGCAGGAATCGGCATCTTTATTGGTAAAATGAAGTTGCGTAGATGTTTTATTCCTACTTGTGGTAAATAGGTTTGGATAAACTTACAAGTGGAAAGAGGTTGGGTCTTACAAAGTGATTAATCAAGGTCATTAGGTTGAACTTGATGTAATCCTCATACAAGTGGTTGAAAAACAAATGATGAATTGATCCCCATTTCTTACAAATGGTGAAATCAACAAAACTTATTTTCCAGAAAAACCATTTTGATTAAAACAAACTTAAGTGTTTTGAAATCTAAATGGGAAAATAGTTTGTTGTAAGGAGAAGTTCTGATTGTTTATGCCAAGTGGATGGCGAATTGAAGCGATTCACAACAGTTGTCAAGTTTCTTGTACAGTTTGTTTTCAATTTTTTTAAATGTGTTTGCATTTAAGGGGGGTAAAAATTTCAGAAAATCCAAAAACAAAACATGATAAAATCAAAAACGAGTTTTGTTGTGAAAAGAGGAAATGATAGTACATCAGTGGACTGTCACAACATGCTAAAGAATTGGAAAGTTATAATGTGATAAACAATCTCACTGCGGATGTCCCAGTAGGTTTTTATACATCTAGTAGATTGTGACGAGATATAAACCTAAATATTCAAACTTGCTTATCTCGTGGGGAACATTTCTTGGATATATGGGTAACCCCCGAAATCTTGTTTGAAAGATCCTTTTTTCTGAGATACTAGGTCTTTATACTCAGTGATATCTGGGGTATTATTCCGGGACTTCTGATTTTGCGGAAGCAATGGCCTAGTCCCCGTATAATACTTTGCAAAATGCTTGAAATATAGCATCACCCTCAGTACAAAAAATGATGAAACATTGAAAAATGAAAATCATGTGTTGTTGAAGAAAAGATCCTCTAAAGGGGACACACCAAAAGTCGAGCCGTCATCTCTTTGCTGAACGGAAGTTCTGACATGAGCTCTCACGGTTTCACATTTAACCCCATACAGATATCATCTAGGTATACTCACCTGTAAGACTGAATATTGGGATCTGGATACGGGAGTATATTCAAGTGGTGGGACACGCGAATAAGTTTAAGTTCTTAAGAAATTAATATCGTATCTCGAAACAGTTGAAATTTGTGTGAAAAATTTAAGTGGACCAATATACTGAGAATCTAGGTGAATTGTTTAGAACTTAAAATGAAATGAAGCCTAACAGTGTTAGTTATTTGTCTCATAAACTGATATGATCCTCTTACACAAACTCACAAAAATATTGCTTGTAAATATTTCTTTACTGTAGTGTATTCAAATCAAAATTCCAAAAAGATTTTCAATGTGTTTTAGCATAAACTTTTGAAAAATTCAAAAAGATTTTCGACAACTGGTGTTGAAAAGATGATTTTCAAAATTCCAAGTGCTAAACATGATGATCATTTTCAGGGGGAGTCTGTTGAATCAAAAATGATTAAATCTTTCTTTCAATAGGTTCATCAGAAAGAAATCGACAAGTGATGTATGTGATTGTTAAATCTTAACATCATAAACTTATGTTTATGGTTGAGATAATGCAGGTTTGAAATTTTGAGAAGAGCCAGGTTCTGATACCTGAGGACTCTGAATTTGAGTATTGAGCCAGGTTTCGATCCTGATACCAGAAAAGAGAGAATCTGAGGATACCTGATCCAGTGAGCTAGGCTTTGGATTATGAAGCTGATGATGCTGATGAACTTAAGAAATCAAGAGATCTGATCAAGAGAATTGGAGAGAAGATAGAGCCATGTTCTGATCCTGATTCTGGAAAAAGACATGTTGAGAGGGGGAGCATGTGTTGGTGCTGAAGGAAAGAGAAAAAGACAGACTGATAAAGACTGAGATGCGAAGACTCGACACTGTAGACTCGTCAACATCTGAGACGGAGTCTGTTGGTGCATACATCTGTCGACTTCGTCTTGTATCGAGTCTTGCATTGCACATGGCACGAAGATTGAGAAATCAGTCAAACAGCTAATTCCGCATGAATGGCCTAATTTCGCATGAAGTGTATCATGTAATTCCGTGCGAAATTAGTTCTTAATTCCGTGTGAACTTAATATTGCATGTATTGTAATTTCGTTTGTGCTTGTTTCATGCGGAATTAGTTAGCTATATATAGGTGTTAGTTCTGAGTCATTTCACACGAAATTACAGAGTTGTTTTCCGACGGCGAAGCTCTGTCGAAGTATCTCCGTGTTGTAAAACTGTTCCAGAATCAATCTAAGAGATAGTTAAAGTGATATCTAGCTGAATTTGACTCACAATGTCTGTTTCCGCCTTTCATTCTGAGTAGAACGCCTCTGATCGACTCATTTCGGGTCCGACAACGATCCTACAACAATAATCGTAGAGGTTGTGGCTCACGTGGATCTTATCGAGGCAATTCTCGTAACAACAACAACATTGCTCGCGACAACATTAACAATGGTGGTTCTCATCAGTTCTCTTGGGCCTCTACTCAAAATATGGTGTATGGTCACTCTAACCGATGTGGAATTGGCCATCTTCCATCTCAGTGCCCAAATGAGTCTTCTCAACCACGCACATAGCCACAAGCTAACTATGTTAATCATTCGGATGCTAGTTCACAAAGGGGATTCACTTGGCTTCCTGACACTAGAGCTAATGATCATGCTGCCACATATTGTGAGAGCCTCAACAAGTCTGAGGCTTACTATGGTAACGATTCCCTCCTTGTTGGTAATGGTTAACCCTTACCCATTTTAAATATTGGATCGACCAAAATTTATTCACCTAATAAAACCCTTATACTTTCCAATGTCCTTCACGTCCTCGACGTTGAAAGAATCTTTCATTTGCTCAAAAATTTTGTACTGATGTTTCTTTGAATTTCATGCTTCTTGTTTTGTTGAGAAGGATGAGTCTACATGCACCATCCTTCTAACGGGTCCAAGTGAACAGGGACTTTACAACGTTCGTCTTCCTCAGTTCAAGCTTCTTCCCAAAGTTGCATTTATTGCCTTCAAAGCATCTTTTACTATTTGGCGTCAACGCCTCAGACATATGCATGCTCAATTTTTTCGTTCTATTGTTTCGCATTGTCATTTACCCATTTCAGACAAGTTGTCATCCTCGTTATGTACTTCTTGTTAAATGGGCAAGTCTTCAAAACTGTCTTTGTTAAACTCAAATTTTCATAGTGCTAATTTCTTAGACTCAATTTATTGTGATGTTTGGGGCTCTGCTCCCACTTTATCTTTTGATGGTTATCATTACTTTTTATTGTATGTAAACCATCATTCCAAATATATGTGGTTTTACCAATTGGTTCATAAAGTAGATGTTTATCATATTTTAATAAATTTCATTAAAATGGTGAAAAGGCAATTCAACACTAAATTAAAAAGCATTCAATCTACTTGGGGAGGGGAGTTTCGCAACCTTACTTCATTTCATAATAATCTTGGCATACTTCATCGACGCTCTTGTCCTCATACAAGTGAACAAAATGGGACTGTCGAGCATGTCATCGTCATGTTGTGGAAACCGGACTTGCTCTTCTAGCTCAGTCTTTTTACAACGTTTTTGGCATTTTGCCTTTGAAACAACCATTTACCTCATCAATTGTTTTCCATCTCGAGTCTCCATTAACAAGTCATCCTTTAAACATCTTTATAAATGTAAACCTGATTACTCCTTTCTTCGGGTCTTTAGGTTTCAATGTTTTCCTTACCTTCGTCCGTATAATAGTCATAAAAATGACTTTCGATCGACTTCGTGTGTCTTCCTTAGCTACGACCATGTTCACCATGGCTACCGGTGCTTTGACCTAATCATCGAACAGGTTTATATTGCCCGACTTGTTCGTTTCAATTAACAAGTGTTCCCTTATCATGAACAAATTAATAACTCTACCCCGTCCCACACTACTACACCATATGTTTCCATCTACCCCGAACCTATCCCTACCAAACCTGCCCCAATAACCCCTAACCCTCCCGCACCAACCGTCACCAACCAGACATGTCCCACATCAGCCGAGTCCTAACCTACCCGCACCTTCAGCATTCAACCTCAAACCAACCTAAACCTCCACCAAGACCTCGGCCCTCCAACCTTAGATCTAATCCTAAACCAACCTGTAGATACGATCCTGTTGCCTATATGGCCACAACTTTACCTTACCTACCAGTTAAACCAACCTCATTTACCATTGCTAATGCATCTTTGGAGTGGCGTCAGGCCATGGCTGAAGAGTTAAAGGCGCTTCATAAGAATGAGACTTGGTCATTAGTTCCTTATGTTAAGAATGCAAATGTGATTGATTATAAATGGGTATAGAGGTTAAAAACATATCCAACTGGGAAGATAAGCCATTATAAGGCATGGCTCGTTGCAAAAGGTTTTCATCAACATGTAGGAGTTGACTATCATGAAACATTTAGTCCGGTTGTTAACCCGGCGACTATTCGTTCTGTTTTGTCTCTTACGGTCACTAATAAATGGTCGCTTCGTCAAATAGATGTTCAGAATGCGTTTTTGCATGGTGATCTTCACGAAACTGTTTATTGGAAACAACCCTCCCAACTTTGTTGTAACGTTCACCGAAAACGGAACTTCGAAAACCCGACTCGTTTCGTAAACCAGATCCAAAATCAATAAAGACACGAACTTTAATCATCATTTACTATTTTATTGTGTCGGGTATTGAAAGGAAAGAATAAAATTAACGGAAGAAAAGAATAAATCCATTGTAATCAACTATTATATTTCAATAATACAAACATTATGGTTTGATTTCACAATTTCTTATTTTGTGATGTTTTTATAGTTTTGTTATCTTATTTTATTTAGAATCCATGTTCTTATATCAGCGTATTCTTCACTTCTTTTTTGGTATGAGCCTTTGATTTCTTAAAGCTCTGACTGCAGCAAAACATTAAAAAAAGATATTATTTATTAAAATAATAGTTGTCATAATTAAAAAGAATCAAAATCTATTTGAACATATTTCAGTGTGTTAGAATACCAGGTAAAAATGTTCTTTTTACAGAAAAAAAAAAACAAAAAAACAAAAAAAAAAACAAATTCTATAATCCGTTTTAAATTAACCCGTAAAAGGTTAAGTTGGCTTTATTTATATATCAAAATGTTCCTAAAAAATTAGCCTGAGCTCGCAATTCAATCGACATTAAAAAGTAAGTGAACCAACGGTTGTTATAGTTTGAGCTATCTCATAGAGAACCTGTCACAATTGTGAGGTGATTTCGTGTAAGAACTAAAATACAGTCCAGAACGTATGTATGCAAACACCACTTGGAAGTCAAGTCTCTTCTCAATCATAAAAACAAAAAAACTGTATAAATATATCTTGTATATATGTTACAAGCTGAAATTTACATGGCTATAAACTGTACAATTTAGACAGTCAAAAAGATGGAGCTGTTTAACAACACTGATATGCCAAATGTTGTAAAAATCACATTTGTGAAAAAATATTTAGTAGGGAAGCTCTTGTTTTGATCAACTTTCGAAACATGCACTCCAAACCATCCTCAATGCCTTCAATGCTGCAATCTAATTCCTCAAGACAAACTTGAGGCTGATCTTTGCTTTCGGCTATTCCTTTTCGAATACATTTCGAGATTATGGACCATTTAGTCGCTGACTTAGACTTGGAAATAGACACAGAAAAAAATGACAAGAGCATTTCAAACACTGAGATGCTAATTTCACTAACATCTCTAAATACCCTAATCACCGAAGAGAGATGCACGTCAAGATTCAAGGGTTTTGAGCCATAAGTGTGATCGATATGTTTCAAATCCGCAACACCCCTTTTGACACCCTTCATCAGTTTCTTTAGGAATGACGTCTCTATGACGAAATCCCCCTTTCTCCTCCTTAGAGCAGATTGAACATCCCTAACATGCTCTTTCACATGTGAAACTACATCTCTAACCGAACCACAGATGTCCAAAAGCATCATGGATCGATCACGCAACTCGTCCACCAGTTTCTGATACTGATGGTGAGAAAGGGCTTGTTGGGTCAGCGAAGAGCTGAGAAGATTGTCAACAGATGTGTACAACCTATCCAGACTTGTTAAACCACTGCATATTGTTTCGGCATCAGGAATACATGGAAGAGATGTCTGCCATGTTTTAAAACTGGTGAGCTCTTCGTCGATTAGAAGAGTGGTCGGGTGTGACCGGGTTGGCAAACTAATTGATCGAATGGCTTGACGAGTTTTGGATGATGAGAAAGCCATTCTTTAGGTTAAGGTTTGGCCAAAGACCGAAACTTTGGGATGGTGACTAAAGTTTTGTGTTTGGGTTGTATTTATATAAACCAAAGGTGGCGTAGATAACTCCTAGAAATCTTTGGTGCATGTGAAACCACATGTGTGATCCTAAAAATGTGTTAAAATTGCCTTCAAATCGGCCTACATATTTCTTATTTATTGGTGGCATTTGGTAGGATTGAAGTAAAGAACTAACGTGGAAATCAAGACTGATTAGTTAATTAATTCATACCCACGTATGGCCTGTCTGGAAACGCCAACAGTTAAGCCACCTGAATAAATTTGTTTTATGTTTACGCGTGGACGAATGTGATAGGACTTCTAGAATTATGATGCACGAGTGACTTGTTAACTTAATTACTCCCCTCCTTCCAAACCTAATATTGCAACTAATAAAATTAGCAAACGTTCAAATATGAATGTTTAGTTTTTCATTACACTGCAAGGAAATTGATGAGCGATCTTCATTCCGAACTATCTTTGGGTTTTGATTATATTGGTTATGTTTGGCAAAAGTAGCTGGTGGTTGGTGGCTGGAAACTAGTGGCTGGAAGAGGATAGCTGGTGGTTGCAGTGTCGTTCCTACCAGCGGCGGAACTAGCCCAAAAATTTAGGGGTATCCCAATTCTATATTTTTTAGAGCAGGGTATCCTTTGTATAACGGAGACAAAGTTGCAGGGTATTTTTACACTACAGAAAGGGAGTTAGGGGGTATTTTTACACTACGGAAACGGGGTTGAGGGGTAGCCCGTGCTACCCCTATAACATTGTAAGTCCGCCACTGGTTCCTACGTTTTCGGAGGCCCTAATCGAACTACGAAGTGGTGGCCCTTTTGCAAAATTATTATTTTCAACATATTTAGTAACAAAACCCTCCTCCTTTATCCGGGCTTGGGACCGGAAATTATAAACTAAAAAGTTTATAATTGGCGTAGTTAATTTTCTTTTTGAAAGTCATATGTTTTCTATAATTATAGTATATGTTTAAATAAAATCTACTTTTCTAGCTTTAACCGAGGCAAATTGTTTGATGAAATTATCCCTAAAGGCCTAAATAACAAACTGAAATCAACAAATTAGCCACCAACAAACCATACATATTAATTTCACATAACAAACAACATACCGTTTAAAAACAATTCTTTACAACAATCAACACACAACGAATAAATTTAATCAACAAAAACAAGAATATCCTGATGGTGAAGTAAAAGTACCGATTGTGACCTTAACAGATCCAGATGCGCACTCAGCGAACTAAAACTACCAAATTAGATTGCTTCATATATTCAGATCTAGCAAATAAATTCACAACAAAGTAGAGAAATTTGAAAAATCAGATGCACGAAGAGAAAGAGAGAGAGAGAGAGAGAGAGAGAGAGAGAGATACCTGATGAAGTCGTCTCGTAGAAACCCTAGATTTGATTCAGGAGCAGTGTGAAAATCGCAAAACTGAGCAGAGTGAAAATCGCAAAACTGAGCCGTCGGTTGTTAAACGTTACCTTGCAATGCAGATTGCAGAGTCCTGATGGCATGATTATTGCTGATACTTTGATTGCTCATTGCTCAGTTCCATAACGTAAACTCAAACGTCTCTCAGAGACGCTTTGGCTTCTCCACCACTGCACGCCTGCACGTGCTTTCAATGTTCACTGGGTTATTAGGTTTATGTTCACAAATGAAAGATTTGGGCCTAATATGCTAAAATGGGCCTAATTTGGGTCTAATATAAAGAAAATCTATTGAAAAACTGGTGGCCTTTAAAATTTGGTGGCCCAAGGCTTGGGCCTAGGGTCATAAGCCTATTGGGCCGGCTCTAGGTGGCTGTAGCTGATAGGTGTAGCTTTTTAGATATATTTAGGTTTTTGGTAGAGTAGCTGGAGTTTTTAATAAAATGTATAAAATGTCCAACATGGACATAACTAAAAAGTTGGTGCATTAAAAAGTTCATTATCCTTAGAGGTTAAAATAATCATTGTTTCCCTAAAAGCTTATAACTCCTTCTAAATGCTACTAATAGAAGCATTCAACCAAAAGCTCTAAGCTTCTAACCTAAAAGTTTCAAGCTCCTTTAACCAAATAAGGCTTTTTATTGAGTATGAGCTTGTAGCTCATTCTAAATGCTACTAAAGTTTTTACAGATTGGAATGTTTATAAATAAACTAGAATTGACGCCCGCGAAATAAACTAGAATTGATGCCCGCTTCGTGGCGGGGTTGTTGGAGGTTGCTGGCAAGGACGTACTTGTTTCATCGTATATCGATGAGTCATCATAGATGATGCATACTTTAATCTAAATGATGGTAAAAATAATTAATCAACATGGTTAATTAATCAGGTCTAGAGTTAAAAATGAGCTTTAACTATAATAAGGTAAATAAAAAATAATTTATTTGTTACCTTGTGTATTAAAGGGTTAATATAGACCATGTAAACTTTAATATAAATGACGGTAAAATAAGCAAGTAACATGATTAAGTAAATATATCTAGAGTTAAAAGTTAATTTTAAGTATAATAAGTAAAATAAAACATATAAAAGAACAAATATTTGTTAAAAATAACTTTATTAAACTTCATGGGTCATATGATAACTCTATTAAAGTTCGGGGGTCAAAATGTAAATTGTTTCTCAAAAAAATATTATTAAACTTCCGTATGATAAATCTATTAAAGTTCAGAAATATACGTCAATTGTTTATACAAAATTATTTAAAGTTTAAGGGTTATATGATAAATCCATTAAAATTTAGGGTTAGAAACGTAATTTAATTTAAAAAACAATATTATTATAATCTTATAATTGTTAGTTATTAAACTATTATATTATAAATCAAAAAAAAAAATCAAATAATATATATTACTTGTAACACCCTAAAATGTTTTGACCATAAGAGACGCAACGGAAATACAGACTCAAAAATTCTTTCTTATAATGTCTATATGACATACTTTGAAGGTTCATTTATAATTTGTCAGACACTTCTTGAAAGGATTTACAACATTCATTCTTGATTAACGCATTAAATGTAATACATAAATACAAGCTATAAGACCACTCTTTCCGTACAATCCTTGCTTTTTGGCTCGATCTTCAACCTCTTAGTCTCCACAGTGTTGTTAATTCTGTGCGACCTGCAATCACCACATACATGTGCATCATTAATATTTGGTGATCATTCATAATCTAGACATACGCAGTTAAATAACCATTCCGCATTCCTCTATTCATGTTAATCTTTTCGATTATCTTTCCAGGTACAATATTGCATCCCAATCAACAAATCTTCATAAGGACATATTAGTATACCTGCATTTTTGTTTCACTCTCAAAGTGTAACACCCCGTGTTACGAAAGTCAAAGTACAAATCAAAGTCAAAGTCAAAGGAATAAAAGATTGCTAATTGCGATCTATCGCTCCTTGCTTAATTACTGATTTGTGCTTCTTGA
Source organism: Helianthus annuus (assembly GCF_002127325.2). Taxonomy (NCBI): domain Eukaryota; kingdom Viridiplantae; phylum Streptophyta; class Magnoliopsida; order Asterales; family Asteraceae; genus Helianthus; species Helianthus annuus. The sequence goes on along the minus strand of NC_035448.2, from coordinate 202,158,921 downwards.
CTTGTAATCGAATCTTTTAATTGTTTTGCTGTAGTTGTATTATGTGGAGTATCTATTAATAATCTCAGTTTAATCGATGGTAATCGCTAATCTAATTGTCGCTTTATCGTTGATCGCATCGCTATCGCATCGTATTGCAGAACCTATGATTCTGTATATTGTTTTACGTGTGTGTGCTACTTATGTGTTACTTGTGCATGTTTACTTATTGTTTGGTGGTGATTAATCGAAACGCAATCGCAACTCTATCGCAACGCAAACATATCGCAAATGCTAAACGCAAGTTATTTATGTTGATTGTATGTTAGATATAGTATTTGTGTGACCATTATGTATAATCTATCGCATCGCATAATCGACACTCGCTTAAACGCATCGCAACACTCAAAACGCAAAACGAAACGCCGAAACCCAACTCGTCGGGCCACTTCGATCGAATGACCATTCTATCGAATGGTCATCCGAACGGATGGCCATCCGATAGAAGTGCCATCCGATCCGACACCTGCGCTCCTCTTTCCTCTTTTGGAAACCTATAAATACCCTTGTCACATCACCAACAGTGATGTGATAGTTCTCTCGTTCGGCCAGCACGCTCAAGCTCACTTTTCTGTTGATTTCTCGCGATTCTTCTAAGTTTTCAACCCAAATCTTGTACATCTATGATCTACACACACTTCTTCATCATTTTCTCCTTTGAATCTTAACTTTTAACTGTGAAATCAGCGGTTTTGAGGTGTTCAAGGATGATGTCATCATGAAGTTCTTATAAACTTCAAGATTTGGCTTCATTCCAGCTAGAACAACTCAGATCTAAAGGATTTCCATATGTTTTAACATAGATTTCATCTAGATCTAAACATTTCCATGATTAAAGGGATTGAAAGATGGTTTCACAACTTTCTTTCAACTCTTTTACACTCAATGCACTCAAAACCGATAGAATCGGAACTCGTTCAGGCCTTCTACGCATTTCTAGTGAAGTGTCGTCCGAGATCTGATTCCTATCAAAGAGACAACCAATTTTGGGTTGAACATGAACCACCGTCACGAACAGTAAACTGATCAGACTGGGGTGATTCCCACTTCGGTCGGAAGACTTAAACTTGACGAGGTTCCGTTGTTTAACACGTTGTCATACTGTCTCGATCAAACCGCAAAAACTACCAAAACTTAACAAAATTCCAAGTTTGCAAAACGATCAGTCGTTGGACGGATTACCGTCCGATCGGATTGCCATCTATAACAGTTCCAAAATTTTTATTTATAAAAAAAAATTAAAATAACGTATATAAAAACTTATATTATTAAATGAATAAATCATGGGTAAGTTGGCCGATAAAAATATGAGGTATTTTGGCAAATGTAGGAACCGTTTAATAACTATAATAATGAGAATAAGTTATAATTAACCCTACTCCGTTTTTAATGAAACTTGGTTCAAAATGTAGATACAAATATTCTCGTTCTAATGGCATATTCATCATTTTATAAAACGTCGTATTTTAAAAGTCATATTTTAAAAGTTGAATACATAGGCATGTTAGTGATTGACAATTTCGTGTCGGTAACAAACAATTGTTTTTCTTCTAATACCAGATATATTAAAAAAATCCAAAGATGCGGTTTTGATGTGTTTATTTTTATATATGTCTCGATATAGTTTTTTTTTATTTAACCGTTTCAACATTAACCAGTATCGATACTCATTATATAATTTCGAATATAAACTTAATAATTTCCGTATCTCATATATTGATACTAAACACATTTATAATCAACATCCCGTCACAACGCGAGGCTTAACGTCCACTCGATTCTAATAAAATATAACACGTGTATTATATTTTAACTAGGCAGACACTTTAGAATTACACTTTATTGTTTATCATATTTTTATACTATGTCCCGTTTTTAAATAAGTTCAAAAGATTATGCTAATATATATCTATGTTAAACAAAAAAAAGAAAAAAAAAGATATAAAAAATATTTTAGATATAAATACTAATATATTAGTATAATAATAGATCAGATAGTGTACGTTCAAAAGATTATTATACATATTATTATAAAAAAAAATATTTCAATATTTCTTTATAAAAAGGATAAATAAAGCTAGAGGAATAAGTTTGATAATTGGTACCATCGGATATATATATATTAAAGATATTACAAAATAATTTAATATTATATATATACGTGTGGGTGTGTATATATATATTACATAGGTTTAAATATTAAACTAGTGATTCGAAATTTTATATTTCTAAATAATAAATATTCACATATATGCTTATACATAATAAAATTTTTTGATGGTATACACAATATAATAATCAAATATCTTTTGTAAGATAAATATAAGAGAGAATATCACTAGTGATTCATAAGAAAACATGAAGTCATTATAAGAATAAATCATGAAAAGTGTTATGTTTTAAAATTTGCCATCTGCCTCAATAAAACATTCCTTACGAAGGAATCCAATATTGTATAAGCACGAATAGAGTTACCTATGAACATACTCTTCACAATGAACCTAGCCATAGTGTCAATGGAGACAATGATATTTTTGTTAAAACTCCATTTTCCAAGCAAAAGAAAAACCACAACCATAATAATATCTATGCTTAAACAAAAGAATTAGGATATGAGAAAAATGCCCGGATAGTCCCTGTGGTTTCGCATTTTTTCACCTATAGTCCCCAACTTTCTAAAACTATCTGAATAGTCCCCAACTTTTCATTTTTTGTTCCCGGATAGTCCCTGGGTCTAACTTCAGTTTGTTTTCTCTATTAAGTGGATGTGAAATTACAAAAATACCCTTTCCTTTAAAAGGCCAAACCACAGGGACTATCCGGGCATCTTCTACATTTTTAGAGAAAAACCCCACCACTACACTTTCCGGTGAACTTTTCCAGCGAAATTAATTTCCGGCGACTTTAAATCTTGAACGCGAGTTATTCCGGCACCGCCGCCTTTCCGGTGAACTGACTTCGACCAAAACCACCACCCATCACTGTTCACGAAATCTCACATAGATTTTCACTTACAAAATACCAAAAGAAGTCTTGGTGCAACTCTTGTTCACTGTTCACGAAATCTCACATAGTGTTTCGTTGAGTTAAACCTGCTGCACCATCCAACCTACTATCACTACTAGTACTTTGAACAGCCTCACACAATAGACTCTGCCTCTGGCCAACTTTGGCTTGGCATTGCTGGTCTAAGTTTATACTAACATCAGTGCCCTTCACCCTTGTTTTACCGGCCAAAGGAGAGTTATTCACAAACTCCTTGACCTTCAAATCTGCCAGCATGGGACTATATTTAACCGACTTCCGTTGTTTTCTAACCACACCAAACCCTGCAATTTGGACTCCCGATTGCTTAGTACGGGAACGAGTAGATCGATTAATACCTTTAGCCTTATCAAACTCTTGTTGAATTGATGCATCATGAGCAATAGCAGCAGCTCGAACAGCATCCAGTTCCGGGTCTCCAGAGCTTAGATTCTGACCCCTGCTTCTCAAATTTCTGGTTCTTATCTTTGGGGAACTAGCAGACAGATTGTTAGAATTCTTACCAGGACCTGAATCGGGAAGAGGATAAGACGAAACACCTTTGTCAGGTTCTGATGTAGCCACCGAAGGTTGGGATTTCGGACTCCCATCATTCGCAGTTGTTTGATTATTGCTTAAATCAAACCTGGGAATCACTGACTCATCCTCAATCTGGCTAATAACTTGAAAAGGAGCACTTGTGTTTGTCTTTAGATGTGGCGGCTGACCTTGAGAGTTCTCAATAGTCACGAAATTGGTTCCGATTTGCACCACATGGGTTGAAATCGGAGATGTAGAACCCGAAATTAGAGGTGGATCAAGGGGATGAGGAGGAATCAATGGCGTATTTGGTGGTGGTTTTGGTCGAAGTCAGTTCACCGGAAAGGCGGCGGTGCCGGAATAACTCGCGTTCAAGATTTAAAGTCGCCGGAAATTAATTTCGCCGGAAAAGTTCGCCGGAAAGTGTGGTGGTGGGGTTTTTCTCTAAAAATGTAGAAGATGCCCGGATAGTCCCTGTGGTTTGGCCTTTTAAAGGAAAGGGTATTTTTGTCATTTCACACCCACTTAACAGAGAAAACAAACTGAAGTTAGACCCAGGGACTATCCGGGAACAAAAAATGAAAAGTTGGGGACTATTCAGGTAGTTTTAAAAAGTTGGGGACTATAGGTGAAAAAATGCGAAACCACAGGGACTATCCGGGCATTTTTCTCTTAGGATATTGATAATTACTGATAACACCTAGAATAGTATTTTGACTTGAACTTAAGAAAAATGCCTTAGTATAAAGCTTCGAGATAAGCTTATTATTTGTGTGGATAAAGTGTGATGGATGTTGGTATGCCGTGAGGATGATAACTAGAACAGTGCAAGTATGATAAATAAGCGATAACACCTGGCCACTGTTATTTCTTGTTTATTAGTACTACTCGATTCTAGAATATAATCCATCATGAGAATACTAATTTCCTTGTTTCTTGATACATTGACCTTATGAATGGTGTGTATATTACAGTATGTGAAATGTATGATTATATAGATATGTATATCTATAAGGAAATCCAAAAGCCATTATGATTGACAATTAGGGATAAATCACGAACAGATGTGTCAATGATAGTTTTAGATCTATTTATCAGGAATCTCTCGTATACGCCTATAATTCCGATATCAAACATTATTTCGTTTATTCATCCGTCTCGTAACTCATGTGACAAGATGAACGACGGGAACCCTATAAGTTGGGACGTCATCGAAAGTTTAAGAATTCCCCTTGCGATTATTAACACGTTAGGAAACCTGAAACTAAAAGTTATGCAAAGACACAAAACCCCTAAAAACTTACGCTAACAGTAATTTTACTTTCATTAAGAACTCTTGAGAAGATAAGAATCTCAAAACATAGAGAATAGTTCTGGTCAAAGTAAAGTGGAATTCAAAGCAAATACCAGAATATACTTAAGAACCAGGATCAGTAACAAACTAAAAGTATTCCTCCATATTTTAGTGAATCTCGAGGACAAGATTTTAAAACAAGGTGGGGAGGATGTAACAGTTCCAAAATTTTGATTTATTAAAAAAATTAAAATAACGTATATAAAAACTTATATTATTAAACGAATAAATCATGGGTAAGTTAATCGATAAAAATATGAGGTATTTTGGCAAACGTAGGAACCGTTTAATAACTATAATAATGAGAATAAATTATAATTAACCCTACTCCGTTTTTAATGAAACTTGGTTCAAAATATAGATACAAATTTTCTCGTTCTAATTGTAAAGAAAACTTGGGTTTTATCCCATTTATCTATTTTAAACATTTTGGTGTTTAACTCTGATAAAAATATTTCCTTACTACGGTCCTGAAGAAAATTTACGCTGCCAAATTAATAAACACCGATACCATCTGACTGGTTCGCGGCTCTCGCTCCCAGGATGGGGTCAGGAGCTGTGACAGAAGGTGGTATCAGAGCCACTGATTTAAACCATTTAGGTGTTCTTTAATTACCTAAAACTTAAACATTATGTTAGGAAATTAATGTTATAACCTATGTGATATTCTGTGTAGATAAATATTCATATGTATATTATGATTTTTATGTTATTTTAAATTATGAGTTCATAGTATGTACACATGAAATTAGAGGTTTGGTATTGCTACTATGTAGATCAAAATCTAATATTTTTATAACTTGAAATTGTTTCAGTTTTAGTTAAGAAATTAAACACGTAGATTAATATACATAATCTTTAAATTATGTGTTTTTAAATTTAAATGCCCAATAACTGGATATATACCAAATTGCACATTGTATTTCAAATACCATATTTGACTTTTAACACATTATATATATGTAGAACGTAACACCCTTACATATCTAGCCTCGTAATGATAATGTAAATATAAGCACCCTATAATTTACCACCTTTAGTGGCTTAAACATATTGATGCTAAATATGTAGAACTTTTCATTTATATAAATATGTAGGTACACTACAATTTCAATGTATTATTTAAATATGACGAATTTGAAATAAATTTATATAAAAATTTATTGTACACTCTAAATATATATATAGTTGTTAACAAGACTCTTATCACGTGTACATTTGTAAATACCTTTATATCACTATTATTTTATACAAATGTATATCCTATATAATGTGCTACTTAACAATATATTAAATATACAGATTATTACATTTAAATATAAATTTATATTATGCATATATATACTTTTACATAGATTTAACATTATTTAAAATCTATACCTGAAATGTAATGTATATACACTAATCACTGTAGGATTTAGTATACTAGTGACTATGAAAATAATAATAATAATAATAATAATAATAATAATAATAATAATAATAAATAAATAAATAAATAAATTTACGTTGGATAGTGGGACTATCATGGGACGAAACTAAAATAAGAAAGATTAGTAATGGATTATATATCCTAAAGTTAAGGGTCAAAGTATTCTCAAATAGTCGTGTAAATATTAAACCACTACTGATATAGTGATACATATTCTTGTAGTAAGTATAGTTGTTAGAAATTTAAGACGTCTATATTGTGGATAAAAGAAAAGATGTTATTAAAATAATAACCAAAGTTGTTATATTGAGTAAGTTCAACCCATGCCATTTATAGTCGCGTTGATATATATAAAAGGAGGTAAGATCATAGTAATACATCTAAATTTCTAGTGATAATAGAAGTTATGAAAGGATATAAATGACTAGTTATGAAAATTAGATGTTCATAAATTTTTGTTATATAAAGAGATAAGATATAAATAGATTATTTTAAGGAGATATATTTTAACTATAAGTCGTGAAGAAAAGAAGATATAGCTGAGCTATTAAACTTTTTGGATACAAGAATGTAAGATCATAACAAGTTCTTACAGTACAATGAAAAAAATTTACTTGGTTTTCTTTAAGAATTATGTTCATTAATATTTATAAAAGTTGAATACATAGGCATGTTGAATTTTTTTTTCCTCAACATAATAGGCTATAGTGATTGACAATTTCCGCTGCCAAATTAATAAACACCGATACCATCTGACTGGTTCGCGGCTCCCGCTCCCAGGATGGGGTCAGGGGCTGTGACACCATCCGATCGGACGACAATCCGATCGGTTTGCACATGAACTTCCACACTTAAAAACGATCTGAATGTCGAACGGATTGCCGTCCGATCGGATTGCCATCCGATCGCACGACAATCAGATCGGTTGACGTTTGGATCTCCAACACTTAAACTTTTTATATAATTTTCAAAGATCATCAGTCCCAAAGGATTGCCATTCGATCGGAAGACCATCTGATCGAATGACCATCCTGTTGTGAACTTGTTCTCAACTGAAATGTCTCGCCAATCAGATCACTATCCGATCGAACGACCGTTCGATCGATTGACCTGAAGGGTAGAGATACTTCTCTAATTTTAAAATGCTACAACAGAAACTTCAAAGCCATCATATACGAACACATCCATCCCAAACGAATGTGAATCCGACCGAATGGCCATCCGATCGGATGACCATCCGAACGGAATTACATCCGATCGGATTACCATTCGTCACTTGGTTCTTTTCGCACCGTTTAACGCACCGTTTAACGCACCGTTCTTCTCTTATGCTATCGTTAACTGTTCAGGCTAATCTCTCAGCGCTCCCTTCAATCCAAGAGAGTGTTTATTTACTTAAACGCTATCTGTGAGTATACTTGAACCCTTTTTGCTTTACGCACTTTTGGGTGTTACATACGTTACTTATTCAAATCACAATCGACACACAACGCAAACACTATTTATACGCTGACCGTTATTGCATGTTACGTGTTATTCGATGAATGCTTGTATGTTATGTTTACACAGAGATTGTTGCCTAACACCTTAGCAACGATAGTACTATAGTTTGGACTTAGCACCTGTCGTAGACAGGGGTTATTAAGGGCTTTACTTCACGTGTCCCAGTGGGGATATATGTTGCGCATTCTACAACTCGTAGTCATGTCTATGCATATTTCATTGTTGATAACCTACTAGCTTTCACTTTGCTATATGTTACATGTTGGTTATGCGTAAACGATTTCGCTATCTATTATAATATTAAACTTGTATGCTCACCTTTACACTATGTGTATTGACCTCTATTTTAACGTATGTGGCAGGTGCTTAAAATGCTAGGAATGTTGTGCTTTGGTGAATCAAGCTAGGGGTCTAGTTATGTCACGCTAAATCTGAGTTGTCGGAACAGTGTTTGTTTTTGAGACAATTATTTGTAATAACTGTTTTATTTGGTTATGTTTTGGTATGGGACATGACGTTTAAATATCTGGTAATTAATAGTTGTTATGGATACTCATGGAAAATCTGTTTCGCTCAGTGCCATGCCCCGATGTTTCCGCCATCGGTTGGGGTGTGTCAGATTGGTATCAGAGCCATAACTATAGGGAACTAGGCAAGACTCGACCTAGTCCGGGTCGATGTCTTAGAAACGACCTAGTCTATAGTCTAAGTACCAACAGACCGCCTTGTTCGAACCCGATAGGGGTTCCGCACGAGCTTGTTTCTGTTACTCGGTCGACTCGCAATCATGCTATACTACCACACTGCCTTTCCTAAGGCAGTCGCACTACACTATTTTCGAAAATGAATGAGTGATTAAATTGAGATTAGGTGTGATAGCTGCAAACTCTCGATCAGATCGCTTGTTCGACCCGCATTTTTACTATAAACAAGAGAATTTGCGTTGAATCAGGTGTGAAATCCGTACTTCGACGTAAATATCTATCAATCTCGTGATTCTATCACACAAACAAGAATGTAGTCGTTAAGCTAGGGGTTAAATCCGAATCTTGATGATTCATTCCGCTCTTTATTTTGATTTTACAAAACTCTCACCAAAGTCTCGATGGATTCCAACGACTCGAGTTGCGTAAATAACCGAAAGGATGCGTGTCATTCACCGTGTGTCGGTGATAGAGCACAGTTTGTTAGGCCAAAACGTATACTAGAAGTCCTTGAGAATAGTCGAATCACTTTGGATAGTCAATGTCTATCAAGTCGTGACACTCTATTTTCGATTTCAAGCTCGCAATCGCTGATTTTATGTGCTTCGATTCTAAGCCCGCAACACCGCCAAGTAGCGGCATCGGTCACCCATGCACCGCTGGCTAAGCGTGCATACACTGGTCCTCACCCGGCTTGCCCTACCTATACTTATCATCATCCAATTGGGATTGCTTACAGATACTGTATGCACTGCAACACGTACGGCCACTTCACCGCTAACTGTCGTACAGGTCCACGTCAAACTCCAGCTCAAGGTTAAGCCCCTGCTCAACAAGCTCTACTTCCTGCTCCTCAAGGCCAACAAGCGGCTCCAGCACCCGCGATCCACGCTAGAGCTTGCTTTGCGTGTGGTGATCCCAACCACTTCGCAAACATGTGCCCCAATCGAGTGGTGAAGCAAGAGCCACAACAGCAGCAGCCCCAGCAACAGCCGTAGCAGCAGCCAGCAGCCCGCGGACGTACCTTCAACATCAACGTACGCCAGGCCCAAGCAGACAACAACGTGGTTAATGGTACGTTTCTTGTGAATGTTATATATGCTTCATGTTTATTTGATACTGGAGCAGATAACTATTTTGTATCGTTTGAATTCAAAAAGCTCCTTAATCGTAAGCACGCCCATCTCCCCTCGACGTTCGATGTTGAAGTTGCCACTTGAAGAACCGTCGCCTTCAATTTTGTCCTTCGTGATTGTACTCTCGAACTCAACAATCACATCTTCCCTATCGATCTTATTCAGATACAGCTTGGTAGTTTCGATATCATAGTAGGCATGGATTTTCTTCATAAAAATTGTGCTGAAGTCGTTTGCTTTGATAAAATGATTCTTTTCTCGCTCGCTAATGGTGATCATGTGTTTATGGTGAAGTCAATTCAAAGAAACTCCAACTCATGCCGTGTGTCCAGGCTAGCAAGTATCTCTGTAAGGAATACCAAGCTTTTTTGGCACACATTGTAGTAGCGGAGAAAAAGGAAGTTAAGGCAATTGATAAGGTGCATGTGATTCGTGATTTTCCTAACGTCTTTCCTGATGATCTACCTGGTTTACCCCCGAGTCGTGATATTGATTTTCGTATCGACCTCATTCTTAGAGCCAACCCTATTGCTAAATCTCTGTATCGTCTCGCTCCGTCCGAAATGCGCGAACTCTCTAGTCAACTCCAGGAATTGCTTAGCAAAGGCTTCATTCGCCCTAGCACCTCTCCTTGGGGCGCACCAGTCCTTTTCGTCAAAAAGAAGGATGGGTCGTTTTGGATGTTCATCGACTATAGGAGTTGAATAAGCTAACCATCAAGAATCGTTATCCCCTGCCCCAAATTGATGATTTGTTTGATCAATTGCAAGGTGCTACGTGTTTCTCGAAGATTGATTTACGCTCAGGATATCACCAATTACACATTCAGGAGGAAGATATGCCCAAAACCGCATTCCGAACCCGATACGGCCATTATGAATTCGTCGTAATGCCCTTTGGTTTAACCAATGCACCTGCGGTTTTCTTGGATTTGATGAACCGTGTGTGCAAACCATTTCTTGACCGTTTCGTCATCGTATTTATCGACGACATCCTTATCTATTCAAAGTCGAAAACCGAACACGCGCAACATCTACGTTTGGTTCTCGAGTTACTCCAAGGGAATCGACTCTATGCCAAGTTCTCCAAGTGTGAATTCTGGCTGGAGGAGGTTCAATTCCTCGGTCACATTTTCAATAGTCAAGGTATTCACGAAGACCCCACAAAGATCGAAGCAGTTAAGAGTTGGGTTACTCCATAATCACCATCCGATGTTTGTTCATTCCTCGGATTGGCGGGCTATTACCGTCGACTCATCACTGACTTCTCGAAAATCGTTGTCCCGCTTACTTCTTTGACGCATAAAGACAAGCCTTTTGTTTGGGGAACCGAACAAGAGACTACCTTTCAAACTCTCAAGCATATGCTCTGCAATGCTCCCGTTCTCGCTCTACCCGACGGAAGCGATGACTTCGTCGTCTATTGTGATGCCTCGAACCTTGATCTCGGTTGTGTTCTCATGCAACGGGACAAGGTTATCGCCTACACCTCTCGACAGCTCAAGATCCACGAGAAGAACTATACAACCCACAACCTCGAGCTAGGTACAGTTGTTTTTGCGTTGAAGATTTGGCGACACTACCTTTACGGTACCAAGTGTACGGTCTTCACCGACCATAAGAGCCTACAACACATCCTCAGCCAAAAGGAACTGAATATGCGCCAACGCCGATGGGTTGAACTTCTCAACGATTACGACTGTGAGATCCGTTATCATCCTGGCAAAGCAAATGTCGTTGCCTACGCTCTCAGCAGACGAAGCTATTTGCATAGCGTTCGTAATATCTAAGCCCAGCACCATCTCGAAACTCTTATCCGTGACGCTCAGCATGCTTGTTTCACCAAACGCACCTTGAAGTAGGAAAGGATTCTCCATAATGGCGATCAGTTAGTGAATAAATCGAATGGGATATTTCATTATCTGGACCGAATTTGGATTCCCAAGCGCACCAACTTACGACAAATTCTGCTGGACGAAGCCCACAAGTCTCGATATTCCATTCATCCTGGTGCCGACAAGATGTACCATGACCTCCGTCTACGGTACTGGTGGCCTGGAATGAAAAAGGATATAGCAATCTATGTTTCGAAGTGCCTGACTTGTTCGAAAGTCAAGGCCGAACAACAAAGACCCTCTGGCTTGCTTGTGCAACCCGAGATCCCGATATGGAAATAGGAAAGCATAGCCATGGACTTTATAACGAAACTCTCGTGTACAACTTCAGGTCACGATAGCATCTGGGTTATTGTTGACTGTTTGACTAAATCTGCCCATTTTCTGCCAATACAAGAAGACTTTAAGGTAGAAAAATTAGCCCGAATCTGCACCGACGAGATCATCTGTCGACACGGGACGCCTCGTGACATCATCTCTGACCGCGATGGTCAGTTTACCTCGCGTCTTTGGGAAACGTTTCAATCTGGTCTCGGTACTACGCTAAATCTAAGTACCGCTTTCCATCCCCAAACCAACGGTAAGACTGAAAGAACGATTCGTACTCTTGAAGACATGCTTCGCTCATGTGTCATAGAATTCGGTGGTAATTGGGACGCGCACTTACCTTTGGTCAATTCTCGTACAATAACAGTTATCATTCTAGCATACAAATGACACCATTTGAGGAATTATACGGAAGAAAATGTCGATCACCGATTGTGTGGCATGAGATCGGAGATGCGCAAATAACCGGTCCTGAGCTGCTGCAAGAAATGACTGAAAAGATCCTCCAAATTCGAGACAATCTGCTGAAAGCTCGGAGTCGTCAGAAAAGTTACGCCGATAGACCTTGAATTTGACGTTGGCGATCACGTACTCCTAAAGGTATCACCTTAGAAGGGTGTGATCAGATTCGGAAAGAAAGGAAAGCTCGCGCCTCGATATGTTGGACCCTTTAAGATTCTGGAAAGGATCAGAAAAGTGGCCTACAGACTCGAACTACCGGAGGAACTTAGCAACGTCCACCTGACTTTCCATGTATCGAACCTCAGAAAGTGCCTAGCCAAGCAGGATTTGCAAGTGCCACTTGAGGATCTGCAAGTGGACGAAACATTACACTTTGTGGAGAAGCCTGTCGAGATCATGGACCGAGAAACCAAGAAGCTCAGGCGCTCACGCATTCCCATTGTGAAGGTTCGCTGGGAAGGCAAACGCGGCGCAGAGTTCACCTGGGAACTCGAAAGTGACATGAAGGCGAAGTATCCTCAACTCTTTGTTACGCCTGCGCCTTAATTTCGGGATGAAATTCCCTTAAGAAGAGGAGGCTGTAACACCTCGTGTTACGAAAGTCAAAGTACAAGTAAAAGTCAAAGTCAAAGGAAGAAAAGATTGCTAATTGCGATCTGTCGCTCCTAGCTTAATTACTGATTTATACTTCTTGACTTGTAATTGAATCTTTTAATTGTTTTGCTTTAGTTGTATTATGTGGAGTATCTATTAATAATCGCAGTTTAATCGATGGTAGTCGTTAATCTAATTGTCGCACTTTATTGCAGAACCTATGATTATGTATATTGTTTTATGTGTGTATGTTACCTATGAGTTACTTGTGCATGTTAACTTATTGTTTGGTGGTGATTAATCGAAATGCAATCGCAACTCTTTCGCAACGCAAACAAATTGCAAATGCTAAACGCAAGTTATTTATGTTGATTGTATGTTAGATATAGTATTTGTGTGACCATTATGTATAATCTATCGCATCGCATAATCGACACTCGCTTAAACGCATCGCAATGCTCAAAACGCAAAACGAAACGCCGAAACCCAACTCGCCAGACCACTTCGATCGAATGGCCAACCGATCGAAGTGTCATCCGATCCGATACCTGTGCTCCTCTTTCCTCTTTTGGCAACCTATAAATACCCCTGTCACATCACCAACAGTGATGTGACAGCTCTCTCGTTCGACCAGCACGCTCAAGCTCACTTTACTCTCGATTTCTCGCGATTCTTGTAAGTTTTCAACCCAAATCTTGTACATCTATGATCTACACCCACTTCTTCATCATTTTCTCCTTTGAATCTTGACTTTTAACCATGAAATCAGCGGATTTGAGGTGTTTAAAGATAATGTCATCATGAAGTTCTTATGAACTTCAAGATTTGGCTTCATTCCACCAAGAACAACTCAGATCTAAAGGATTTCCATAGGTTTTAACACAGATTTCATCTAGATCTAAACATTTCCATGATTAAAGGGATTGAAAGATGGTTTCACAACTTTCTTTCAACTCTTTTACACTCAATGCACTCAAAACCAATAGAATCGAAACTCGTTCAGGTCTTCTACTCGATTCTAGTGAAGTGTCGTCTGAGATCTGATTCCTGTCAAAGAGACAACCGATTTCGGGTTAAACATGAACCACCGTCACAAACAGTAAACTGATCGGACTGGGGTGATTCCCAGTTCGGTCAGAAGACTTAAACTTGACGAGGTTTCGTTGTTTAACACGTTGTCATACTGTCTTTATCAAACCGCAAAAACTACCAAAACTTAACAAAATTCCAAGTTTGCAAAACGATCAGTCGTTGGACGGATTGCCGTCCGATCAAATTGCCATCCGATCGAACGGCAATCCGATTGGTTTGCACATGAACTTCCACACTTAAAACCAATCTGAATGTTGAACGGATTGCCGTCCGATCAGATTGCCATCTGATCGAACGACAATCCGATCGGTTGACGTTTGGATCTCCAACACTTAAACTTTTTATATAATTTTCAAAGATCATCAGTCCCAATGGATTGCCATTCGATCGGAAGACCATCCGATCGAATGACCATCCTGCTGTGAACTTGTTCTCAACTAAAATGTCTCGCCAATCGGATCGCTATCCGATCGAACGACCGTTCGATCGATCAACCTAAGGTAGAGATACTTCTCTAATTTTATAATGCTACAACGAAAACTTCAATCCGACCAAATGGCCATCCGATCGGATTACCATTCGTCACTTGGTTCTTTTGGCACCGTTTAACGCACCGTTCTTCGCTTATGCTATCGTTAACTGTTCAGGCTAATCTCTCAGTGCTCCCTTCAATCCAAGAGAGTGTTTATTTACTTAAACGCTATCTGTGAGTATACTCGAACCCTTTTTGCTTTACGCACTTTTGGGTGTTACATACGTTACTTATTCAAATCACAATCGACACACAACGCAAACGCTATTTATACGCTGACTGTTATTGCATGTTACGTGTTATTCGATGAATGCTTGTATGTTATGTTTACACAGTGATTGTTGCCTAACATCTTAGCAACGATAGTACTATAGTCTGGACTCAGCACCTGTCGTAGATAGGGGTTGTTAAGGGCTTTACTTCACGTGTCCCAGTGGGGATATGTGTTGTGCATTCTACAACTCGCAGTCACGTCTGTGCATATTTCATTGTCGATAACCTACTAGCTTTCACTTTGCTACATGTTACATGCCCGTTATGCGTAAACGATTTCGCTATCTATTATAATATTAAACTTGTATGCTCACCTTTACACTATGTGTATTGACCTCTATTTTAACGTATGTGGCAGGTGCTTAAAATGCTAGGAATGTTGTGCTTTGGTGAATCAAGCTAGGGGTCTAGTTATGTCACGCTAAATCCGAGTTGTCGGAATAGTGTTTGTTTTTGAGACAATTATTTGTAATAACTGTTTTATTTGGATATGTTGTGGTATGGGACATGACGTTTAAATATCTGGTAATTAATAGTTGTTGTGGATACTCATGGACAATCAGTTTCGCTCAGTACCATGCCCTGATGTTTCCGCCATCGGTTGGGGTGTGTCACAAAGCACACTATTAGTAACGTAAATACTCAAACGTATTGAAGCCATGTATATATATATACAGGCTCCATTCTTTCATGAACAATAAATCATACTTCATGCATACGTACATTCATACGTATATTCACACACACATACACACCTATGTACATACATACATACAAGCTCTTACATACTACTTACATTCCCATATGATTATACTAACATATCCTAGTCACAAACATCCATATGAATAAGTCTCATACATACAACACACATACGAATCTTGATTGACTTATTTACATTCGATTATCATACTCATTCATGCGTACAATAATAAAATTTACTTTCCTCGAATGTAATAATAATAATCCATTTAGTATGGTCAAGTTCTGTAACCCAGACTTGTTATATCTATGTCTGGGTTATCAGTTAATTTTTTAGGCATAACCCAGACAAGTTACCTGGTCATCTGGGTTATCAGGCATAACCTAGACGGGTCACTTGGTCATCTGGGTTATCAGTCGTGACCGAGACATAACGCAGATGAATTGTCATAGCCCAGACGTTTATAACACCCTGTCGATAGAAATTAATTTCGCATGTTATTATTTAAACAAATCGCATGTTATGAAAAACATGAAATAGAATTTCGCATGTTATACAATTTCACATGTTTATAATGTCGCATGCTATACAATTTCACATGTTTATAATGTCGCATGTTATCCAATTTAGCATGTTATACAATTTAGCATGTTATACAATTTAGCATGTTAAACAATGTAGCATGTTATACAATTTAGCATGTTATACATTTTCACATGTTATACAATTTCACATGTTTATAATGTCGCATGTTATACAATTTAGCATGTTATACAATTTCATGTTATACATTATACAATTTCGCATGTTGTTATGGAAACCCAAATTCGCATGTTAGTTACAAGTATTCTCATGTTAGTTACAAATTCGCATGTTATACATTTTGTACGTTAGTTACAAGTATTCGCATGTTCGATTGTGGTCAGTCGTTGTTCAAGAAAAATCACATCAAAAATTTTATCATTCTAGTAAACATTGCTGTCGATTGGAGATATATTACCTCCCAAAGCTGTTATAGTTGTCATAATCGTTGGATGAACAATCGATTGGATGAAATCGCATCGGCGGACGTCGATTGCAGAAGGGTCGGTTGGAGAAGAAGAAGAGGGTACCGAACGAAATTACCAGGATTTTGATAGAGGAATTGTCAACTTTATTCTTCGCGGTTGGTTTTATGTATATTAATTTGATTAATTTAATTATATAAATTAATTTCGCAGCATTTAAAAGATAGAAGATAAGACGGCTGGGCTTATCGTGTACATAATGTAGGATAGAGGTATTGTACGTTAACCGGCCTCTATATATATATTATTCGAACTGAACCATAATATCAACCAAATCATAGTTGAATGTCGAAGGAGTTCTTCATTAAATGCTTAATGATGCTTAAAGTCCCTCTACGAATAAGGCAATCTCCGACAATGCTTGATATGTAGTTAGCTTTAGCATTTTCATGCAAAGTTGAGTGGTTCTGCCGGAGAATTATACCTATAACATTTACCAACTCGCATGAACAGTGATTTCTGTTTTTTTTTTTTTTTTTGTCTTTTTGTCCTCTTGTCTTTTCCTTTTTTATTTTTATAGCTTTATTTTTTTTCCTTTTAACTTTTTGGATCTTTTGTCTTTTTCTTTTTTTATTTTTATTGCATGGATATTGGTTGACACCTGTATGGCATTGGTTGCTTTTTTTTTTCTCTGCTTCAACTTTTTTATTTTGTTTCCTTTTTATCTTTTTGAGTTTTTTTATAGTTTTGTATTTTTTTATACTTTTGTAATTTCTTTTATCTTTTGCTTTTCATTTATAGTTTTCTATTCTTTTACCTTTTAACTTTCAACGTTGATACTTACGTGTTTATTTTTATTTACGTGTTGGTATAAATTAAAATTGATTTGCGTTATTTTGCGTTTACACATAATTTTTTTCGCGGAAATGAGTTGAGTCAAATATAATATGTTCTCATCCGTATAATTATGTACGTTTTTAGTTAGTCAATATTTTAACGTAATTTTTTGGAAAATGAGTCGGGTCAAATATAATACACTTTCGCGCTTATTTTTATTTATGTTTTCAATTTCTCTACGTTTTGATGTATATTTTGTTCGAAAACGAGTAGAGTAAAAATAAAATACGTTTTCATTAGACGGTATAAATTCGAGTCACTTTGCGTTGACATCGCCGCAACGCGCCGTAACTATTTTCTTACGTGCTTATTTTATTGCACGTGTCGGTATAAATTCAAGTTGATTTACCGTTCGATGTAATTTTTTTCCAAAAGAGAAAAATGCACGGATAGTCCCTGTGGTTTCGCCTTTTTTCACCTATAGTCCCTATCTTTCTAAAACTACTTGCATAGTCCCCAAGTTTTCGATTTTTGTTCTCGGATAGTCCCTGGGTCTAACTTCAGTTACTTTTCTCAGTTAAGTGGGTGTTGAAATGACCAAAATACCCTTTCCTTAAAAGGTCAAACCATAGGGACTATCCGGGCACCTTCTCTTTATAAAACCCATCCACCCTTCATCTTCAACATTAAGAAACCCTAATACCCACACCCTGCTTCTCTTTAAATCCACTACCAAACACCCCTGCCTCTTATTTTCCCTACCGACGAGCACAAGGGAGTCCGACTGGACTCCGGTGACGGGTCTAACTCGTTAATCGGCCGGCAAGACACCCCAAACACCTCCCCTCGTCGACAAAACGGACCACCACCGTCCGGTGGTGGTGAGCGATGGTTGCGGAACCAGAGAGACAGAGAGGAAGAGAGAGAGAGACCGAGGAGAGGGAGAGAGATGGCGGAGGTTGGACATGGTGTTTAATTGTATTGTAACTTTGTATTTTGTATTACATCGGTTTTCTATCTTTGAAAGTATCTAGAATAAGCAGCAGAATGAGGGGATTTTGAATACAGAAATTCACTTATATTGAAGTGAAACAGGATGGAGGGCCATGACTCTAGTATTTTACTCGAATAATCAATTAACACTTCTAAATCTTGCTGGACTCAGGTGCCGATTCTAAATAGCAAATTTAACAGTGTTTTAGTATTAATACATGGAACAGAAGTTATTACATTAAGTTCGTTTCGACTTGGAACATTAAAGCCTGCTTGACTCGAATCTATTACTGTTTGTTTAAATCTAATTACTATTTGTTTCAACAATTATCAATAAGTGTTTCAGATTATATACCATTTGACAAAAAACCACAGAAGCACACGATGAAAACGACAAATGTCAAGAACACCACGAAAACCGTAACGCAAAACACGAGGATGGGTTTTATAAAGAGAAGGTGCCCGGATAGTCCCTATGGTTTGGCCTTTTAAGGAAATGGTATTTTGGTCATTTCAACACCCACTTAACTGAGAAAAGTAACTGAAGTTAGACCCAGGGACTATCTGAGAACAAAAATCGAAAACTTGGGGACTATCCAAGTAGTTTTAGAAAGATAGGGACTATAGGTGAAAAAAGGCGAAACCACAGGGACTATCCGGGCATTTTTCTCTTTCCAAAATATGTCAAGTCAAATATAACACGTTTCTATGCTTATTTTATATACTTTTTTTTTCTTTCTTGCTTTTTTTTCTAGACTTTATTATTTCTATTTCTATACTTTTCTTTATTTTAGTGTTTTAGTTTTATGTTCCTTTTTTATTGAAGTTATATTTAAGATAACGTTTAAGTTTTCATTTACAATTAATTTAAAAGCAGCCATCTCGCTGTCCAATTTAAATTTATGTTTATGGTTTTCGATCGATGTAAAAGATATATCAATATTCTTTTGAGTTTATTTCTTTCGGTTGGTTATAATATTGAACCAGAATAGATATCGAACGAAACCCGCAGCGTAGCGCGGGTAATCTCACTAGTTCAGTATACTTTGGAATGAATCATTTTATATTTAAAAAAAAACACTTATACTGCATTTTTTTACTATAACTAGTTAAATTTCCGCCTGCGCGTTGCGGCGGGGACCCAATGACTGCAAAACGCGTGTCAGTAACGGGAAGCAGATACCGAATATCAAAACATAAATAAAAATGTCGTGAAAAGGATAGTCAATCCGTCCAAAAAAGCGATTTTAAATAACCTAATATATAATAATAGGACCCACACGTCCTACACGTTGGAAATTCGGTTGTTTTCAGTTCAGTTATTACGGTGCTAACACGTTAAAATATGGATGAGCTCGGTACCGGTAAAGACACCAGAAGTACCGATCCGGAAAATCATCCAAATTAGGTACCGGCACCGAAAATGCTCGGTACAATACGGTATGGTATTTGAAGGTAAAAATAAATAAATGTAGGTATGGTGCTAGACCGGTGTCGAACCGAAAGTAACGATTCTAAAAACGCCAAAAGGTGGGTACCAAATTGGTACCGAAAATGATTTGGTATAGTAAATTTGGTACCGATACGATACTGGTTTGATTACAGGATTTGATACGATTTGCTTATCAATAATCTAAATTTCCAAGTTAATGTTACATGCTACATTCATTCATTACGTAAAAAGACAAAAAATAAAGCAAAATAAGTTGTTGTTTACATAAAACCTCATTCAAACGAAATACAGTTTACTTACTGTGTGTATGAAAAGTAATCTAAACTGTGCAATTACTTGCATTGCTATGTTGCTACAGGATTTGTTGAGCTCGGTACCAATCGGTACCGAAAATACCGTTACCGAAATCCTCAAAAGTGGGTACCGGTACCGAATATAACTGGTACAGTACGACTTGATACAGTCGGTACTGGTACGGCACCGGTGTTTGAGGGTAAAACCCGATGAATACTGGTGCCGAACGGATACCGAAAATACACTCAATTTGGTAAATTTGATACCGGTACCGGTACCCGATACTATTTATTCATTTCTATTTTTCTTCATTAATTTCTCTTTTTAATATTTATATTTATTTATTACTGATTACTGTTCATTCAGTTCGTTTTTAAATATATAGGTAAATTATCCTTTATTCACGTGAATCCCATCATTTCTTGATTGATCCAATATATATCTAAGAGTGCATCACATATATCATGCAAGATGTAACATGCAGGGCCGGCTCAAAGGTAAGTTAAGTGAAGCTAGGGCTTTAGTCCCACACTTTCCAATCAAGGGTCTCCATTACATTACATTACATTACAACCCTATAAATTAGCAACAACTTTAGGCTTTGGTTGATTGTACCATGCGCTTGGGGTGGTTTTTAAAAAAAATTCCCATTGTTATTCTCCTTCATACATGTGTCCCTTCCCCAAGATACAACCCTTATTCCTCTAAGGTTTCACGGGAGAAGGATTAGGTAGTTGAGATGCGGACCATCACCAGTGCGGGAGGTGTCAGACTGAATG
The DNA here is from genome assembly GCF_002127325.2 of Helianthus annuus. Classification (NCBI taxonomy): domain Eukaryota; kingdom Viridiplantae; phylum Streptophyta; class Magnoliopsida; order Asterales; family Asteraceae; genus Helianthus; species Helianthus annuus. The sequence continues at coordinate 202,137,952 of NC_035448.2, read as the reverse complement.
GAGAGCGACGGTGAAGGTGGTTACGGGGTTTGGTGGCGGCGGTGTTGCGGGGTTGCAGAACCGGAAGTTGTGATGGTGGTTTTTATTGGACAACAGCCGCAACCCAAGTGGTGGTGTCGACGGCGGTGATTTTTGTTGAAGACTGATAGTGGTTAGAAACCCTAGCTGCTCCCTCCGGTGATGGAGGCTATGGTTCAGGTGAGATTCTGTCCAACTAACTCTGTTGTGCAGTATTGTCCGATCGTCGGCAAAGGAACATGATTTGGTAATAGTTAATACTTTTAATTTTTATACTTTGTTAATCTTGGTTGTTGATGTTTAGTTAATGTTCATGGTTTTTAGGGTGTTAGAGCAGGGTCGTCTTCATCATTGAATTGAAGAGGATAAAACCATTGATTTTAAGTCAAAC